>NW_012153062.1:7906736-7945680 GCF_000956105.1 Propithecus coquereli | reverse complement strand
TACAGGTTCTGGGATGGAGCTGGCCAGAGCTGACAAGGGGTTTGGACTTTCATTACAGGAGCTGAGGTCTCAGGCGGGAAACTGGAGTGCTACAGGGGAAATAGAAGCAGTTATAAGATTTCAGAAATTAGAGAACTACAGAAGGGTTCAAGGAAGGCTCAGGCAGCCAGATAGGTGCAGAGTGGCTTCCAGGCTGCCCCCAAGCCCATTCCCAGGCTTACAGTAGCTAGACTAATCTCACACCAAGCATCGGGTCCCTCTGAGTTTACTGTTTCCCTGCATAGATGGTGTGATTCACAGGCTCAGAATGTGAAGCCTAGGCTTACAAGTTGGGGATACTGGTGCCATCAGCTGGGGCTGGGGGTGACAAACTAGAGACTTGCCTGACTCTCAGCTCAGCTGCAGCTGAGGAGAAGGCCCCTGCCATAGAGGGGCTGGCATGTAACCCTTGACCCCGGCCCTGATCTGACATATCTGGCCAGTTGATCCTCAGACCACAGGTTAACCAGGCCCCCTTGCCTTGGCTGATGAAGGAACTGCCCTGTCATTAACACTTAATCTTGTGAGATTTAAGAACCAAACTCTCAGCCAGTATAAGTGGCTCACTGGGCTAAGACAACAACAAAAATCATACATCCCAAACCTTAACTCACAGTTTCTCTGTTCAGGTCATTTTGGGGGAAAGAGCCATGCTTCATTATAATGGCGCAGGACTTTTATCTCATCCTATGTATGCTTTCACGTGGTAGCAATGCAACCCCGTGCATTCCTACCAACTTTCCATTTTAATCTATTTAATATTAACACCTTCCTTTTATGTTGTTCAAAGAATTCTCTCAGATTCTCTAGGTTTTCATGAAGAAAAATATGATTAAAGTCAACACATTGAATTGATGTTTTTGATTGAAACAAATATGTCTGAAGCAAATTTAAATTAGACATGTGATTTTACATGTAGTTGGTTATGTGTAACAATCAATAGGTTAGCATACCTTTATTTTCCTTCAAAGAGAAAAAAATTCCAATTGAACGATGCCTTGAAAATAGCTAACTGGAAGCGTGAGGAGCTTGTTTAGAAAGTTGAGGTGACAACTGAAAGTCAAGACTACACATGCTCATGTGTTTCCAAGGGGAAAAAATCTCCAATTTAAAGAGATCTGGGTGCTGCTGTTATTTCTTCAGACATAATACGGAGGGATGGACGAGATGGCTTTTCTTAAGGAAACATTAGCTGTAAATTGAAGAAAAATGAGTATAAAAAGTGAGATTGTTTTCTGTTCTCAAGATTTTTCTCTTATCTCTTCATAGTTGTCTTATGCAGAGATTTGATGTTGACATCTTTAACTGTGTGTTTCAGCACACGCATCTTTCCAGCAGCACCGGGGACGTGACCGTGGTGTGTCTTCAGGAAACAGAAGTCTCTCACCTGCCCGTGGGCTCCTCACCTGGCATCGCCATTTCCCGGGGGGCCTCCCCATCTCCGAGATCCCCTCCGGCAGCCTGTGTCCCGTCCTCAGCTCCCTGCTTGTGCGATTTCACCAAACACCTCGCTCTGTGTTCACGGAGACACATTGTCCTTGCTTCCTTTCTCATTTCCCAACTACCTAGTCGCCGTCATTTAAGATTAATTACAGATTACCAAACTGATGAGTAACCTGGGTTCCTAAAATGGGTGGCGCTTAGACCGAGGCAGAAAACTGCAATACCTGGGTTGCTGCGATCATGTGAATTTTGCACAGAAACAGGCACTTATGCATCAGCCATCCTTCCAGCTGTTTTTGCTCTTGAAAACTGTGGATAAAAATCAGCAAAAAGTCTTCTAAGTGATGAGTAAAATAGCTGTCACAGAATCCACATAACTTTATTCCTTTGATTAAATTTAACAAATAGTTATTGAGTATATTCCATCTGCCAGATGCTGTCCAGGTTGGTAGAAATACTAAGATGAATAATTTATGTCTCTCCCACCTGTTCCAGAAAGGATCTGAGGCAGCTTATAGCAGAAACATATAAAATAAAACATCCAAATGCAGTTTTTTTAAAAACTCAGGACAAGGGAAATATAAATTAAAATAGGTCAAGTGCAGGGGGAAAGAGGACATAGATACACAGCCAAGGGAGGCCTTGCTAATTGTTATATTTGAGCTCTAAGCACATTTCGCCTCCAAGGTGAAAGGGAAACATGGTCAGTTACACATCCCCATTGTATAAACAGAGAAGTTGTATAGTTATTTAGAGGAAAAAGGATGACTAAGACCTGGTTCCTAATGACAAGGAATCCAAAACTCAGTAGGAAAAACAGATCTGTAGCAAATATCTGTAAAACAAAACTGTATTGTGAGGGTCCGTATAAAGTGCAAGGAAATAGGGGTAGAGGAGCAATTTATTTGGCTTATGAGAAGGAAGGTGCTGTAGGAACGAAGAAGTGGACAAGGAAGAGAATGGCGTGCGAGGCAGGAGGGAGAGAGCACGGTGGCCGTCGGTGAGGACTCCCAGTGCAGTGCGCACAAAAGTGGGTTCAAGCACTTGCTAAAAGATTCTGAGCCAGTGGGACTGGGAGTTTGCACAAGCACCCAGGTGATGCTAATTCTGGTGCTCATGACTCCAAATTTGGGCACAACTGGAAGAGATTCTTGGGTGTGTAGAGCTGTGACTGATGAGGTTGGAAAAGCTGGCTGGGTCCACGGTCAGAAGCTTGGACTTTATGGGCCATGGGGAGCCATTGGAGGGTTATAAGCCTAAGCAGGTGAACGACACCATCGGCTCTGTGCATGCGTTTTCCTCTTCGTTTTCCTGATTACAAAAACAGCTGGAGGAAAGAGATTGAGGCCAGGGAGCCATCTTGGAGAGTGTTGCATGGTCCAAACCAAAGAGGAAAAGGACAGTGGCAGGGGACATGGAACAAGGGGAACACTTCTTTGTAGTGAGCATGAACCTGTTATTTTTTAATTTTTATTTTTTTTTTTTGAGACAGAGTCTCACTATGTTGCCCAGGCTAGAGTGCCGTGGCATCATCCTAGCTCACAGCAACCTCAAACTCCTGGGCTCAAGCGATCCTCCTGCCTCAGCCTCCCGAGTAGCTGGGACTACAGGGATGTGCCACAATGCCCGGCTAGTTTTTTCTATATATTTTTAGTTGTCCAATTAATTTCTGTCTATTTTTAGTAGAGACGGGGTCTCGCTCTTGCTCAGGCTGGTTTCGAACTCCTGAGCTCAAACAATCCGCCCGCCTCGGCCCCCCAGAGAGCTAGGATTATAGGTGTGAGCCACCGCGCCCAGCCATGAACCTGTTATTTTATTGTCAGTCACGGATTTACTTTTCTATGTTGTTTTCCATGTCTCACCAACCAGTCCTTCAGTTTCTGCTCTCTGGCCTCTGGCCTAAACTAGCAGGCAGCCCTGGCGACCCGCAGGGAGAGGGTCCTTGCCGAGCTCTGCCTGGTCCACATGTGGGCTGTGAGCGATGCTTGCTCACTATAGTGTGAGCAGCAACTTACAGTGAACTCAAATTGAAGGGTAACACAGAACGTATGTTTTTATTTGTTGTACAAGAGTAGCTAACAATGTCCAGTTCGCTGGATTCTGCAAACACAATCTTTCCCTTCAAAAATGGCAAAAAACACAGCACCTTTCACCGTGGTTTACAAAAACCAGGGAGTCTGGAACCAGACAGTGTTCCATGCAAAAACCAACAGTTTTAAGGCCCCCTCGAGCTGGCAAGTGTTTATGAGCAACAGGCCTATGGTCTAGTGCGTCGTGTCATCTACGGTAGAGGGACGACCGAGCACAGACCCAACACAAAGTCAGGTGGAAAACATTTGGCCAGGATCCGCTGCCAACCCTGTGGCAGGCAGAATAACGGCCCTTCCTGCCCCAAGACACCGTGTCCTAATCCCCAGAACCCGCGCATGTGTTGCTTTATGGGGCAACAGGGATTGAATGGTTTGCTAGGGCTGCTGTAACAACGTGCCACACACTGGGTGGCTTAAATAGCATCAATCTATCATCTCACAGTTCTGGGGGCCAGAAGTTAGAAATCAAGGTGTTGGCAGGATCAGTTCCTTCTGAGGGCTGGGAATGAAGGATCTACTCCAGGCCTCTGCCCTTGGCTCGTAGATGGCCGTCTTCTCCCTGTATCTCCTCATGTCGTTTCCCTCCGTGCGCGACAGTATCCAAATTTCCCCTTTTTATAAGGACACCAGTCATTTGGGATTAGGGCTCACCCTAAGAGCTCAACTTAACATTACTAATTACATTTGCAACAACTGTATTTTCAAATAAGGTCACATTCTGGGGCGCAGGACTTCAACATATGAATTGTTGGGGGACGCAATTCGACTTGTAACAAGGAACTTTGCAGAAGATTAAAGTTAAGGACTTTGAGATGGGGAGGATACTCTGAATTATCCCAGGGGGCCCAGTCTAATCACATGAGTCCTTAAAAGTGGAGTGTGTTTCCCACCTGTGGTCAGCGAGAGAGAGAGTTGTGATGAAAGAAGACAGGTCAGAAATGCAATGCTGCTGGCTTTGAAGATGGAGGAAGGTGCCCCAAGCCCAGAAATGCTGGTGGCCTCAGACGCTAGAAAAGGCAAGAAAACAGATTCTCCCTGAGAGCCTCCAGAAAGGAACCTGGCCCTGCTGACACCTTGATCGTAGTCCAGCGAGACCTGTGTTGATGTCCTACCTGCAGAACTGTGAGATAGTACATTGTGTTGTTTTAAGCCACTGAGTTTGTTATAACAGCCATAGAAAATGAATGCAACCCTCTCCCAACCACAGCCCCTAAGCTTGCCGTGTGATCTCCCACTCCCTATAAATAAAGCTTCTCTCCTGGGAGTAACTCGCCACAGAACGGTCCCCACCCTTGCTACAGTCACTAATCAAAACCAAGTCGTATTAATGAAGCAGCAGATCCCCCTGGGGTGTCTGGCCAGCCCCTGACCCACTCCTTTGCTCACCCTCCAACTTCAGAATGAGCCTCCACAACGGTGTTTACGTGAGAAGCTCCTGCCTGGACCTAGCCGACTGCAGCAGGGTGGACATGCGACCCAAGCTGGAGCAAACAGATTCTCCTCCTAGAGATTTTGAGCTAGGAGACGCTGAGATCGGGAGATGGGAGCTGATTCCGTTAATGACAGGTCTGGAGAGAAGGTCTGTGGATCGGGGTCCGCGCTGTTAAGTTTCCTAGGGCTGTGCTGTTTTGCTAAAACCAGTTTGTAGTGGGTTTGTGTTGCCAAAGGGCCTTAGCACTTACAGTTGCCAAGCCAGAAAGTCCCACCAGGACTGCGCAGTGGATGGAGGGAGGGAGGAGCAGAAAGAGCCCAGGGCAGGATGCTGCTACCTGCGGGCCCAGGCTGGGGAGAAGGCCGCCACTCCCGGCAAAAGGGAGTCTCCCAGGAGTTTCTGGGTTCGTTGTCACAATGAAATGTTGTCAAATGACTCTCTGCTTTTTCTATGAAACTAGTATCCAATTTCTGGAGGCCTTGTTTTCTTCTAGAAGAGCTAAACCACACATATATTGTTTTAGGTGGTTGTTTGGTTCCTGTATCACGGGCGTGTTATCTCTTACACAAAAGATTGCAAACTGCGCAACTGCCTCTCTATGCGTTTGTTTTCTATTGTGTTGTTTTGTTTTAACATGTTTGATTTTTTAAAGCCGTTAAGCCCTAGATTGGAAGCTTTCAGATGATCAGATCTTCTCCAGTGTCGCGATGCAAACACGCTAGTCCCTGCTTAAACAAGGCTGTAGTCTTTTCTTTGTGTCTATTCCATCAGGAACTGCCGGAGATAAAAGCAAATGTCTTAGAAGAGCAAGTGTGACATCTGGTACACGACCAGGAATAAATCTCTACCTGCCAAGCAAGACTGTAAGGCAATCTGGAACCAGTTACTACACAAACCTGTTTTATTTCAAAACCGAATCACCTGACTTACTTGTCTGTTTATGTCCTATCTTAAATTCTTTTTCAGTATCAAGATGCTACAAAGGAAACACAGCAGACCTGAGTTTTGAGGTGAATTGAGAGAAAGAGGTTTGTAAAAAGGACTGAAAGGGAAAGAGCCCTCATTTCCTTCAGCTTTGAGAGATGGTGTTAACAAGAGAGACTGAAAAGGCACCACAGGAACCAAACCCAGGAAGGGGAAGGGAGAGGAAGGGACGGAGGGTGGAGGAATTGGTCGTGCTGACGCCAAAACCCCCTGTCCTGGGAGCTGGTTCGAGGTGTGGCAAATAAGCAGCATTTTTGCACGGATGCGCGAGGCGGCGGCGGCCAGTGGGCGGCCGGGCGCGGTGGGGGCCCTGATGGAAGGATGCGAGGCGCAGGCAGGGCCTTTGCCAAAGCCCAGAGGTGACGGACGGGTGATGAGGGTACCTGGCAGCCGCCTGTGCTGATCAGACAGTGCCCTAGTGCTCTCGCTTCTCCAGTTCCCGGTGTCTTCCCAGGTGAGTATTCAACATACACACCCTGGAGATTCCGATTGGCAGGGGCAGCCACCCTTCCTCAGCGCAGGGACAAAGACTGCGGGTAGCAGGCCCAGGTCTCGAGCGCCTGAGGGACCAGCCTGGGCCTGAGTGAGAACAGCAGCTGGAGGGCACACCCTGCGCAAAGGCCATGTAGGTCCAAAGCTGCTGCAAAGTTCCAGCTTTCAAAAGAAACCACGATACGGATTTTTGCGTGAGCGTGCAACTTATTTAAAACGGATCATTTTAAAAACAACTTAACAAAAGAAAAGCTTTGCGTGGCCCCAAACAACATGCTTGCGGCCCGGTCCCGCTCCGCCGCCAGTGTGCACCTCTGCTCGTGGCGCGTTTCCCCCCCCCGGCACCGCGGGACCGAGCTGTGCAGGGAGCGGGGGCCAGGCGCGGCCCCTGGCTGGGGGAAGCTGCCTGGTGCAGCCTCTTTATTCGCGTCCACTCGGTCCATACAGCTTCAGCTTCTATTCCTGCTGCCGTGCTGGCTGCGGGGATTTTTAGAAAATACCACACGGTTGCGCAACAGTGTGAATGTACTTAACGCCACTGAACTGTACAGTTAAAAACAGGTAAAATGGTAACTTTTATGTTATGTGTATTTCACCAAAATAGAAAAAGTCATACTACAAAAAAAAATGTAATTTTTATCCTCAGGAAAGATAAAATCTAAATGAGGAGAGAGAACATAGCGCTATCAAGTATTGCAAGTCAACAAACATTTGAGCCCCCACAGTATCAGGAACCACTCTAGGTGCTGGGAATATGAAGGTGAGGAAATCAGGTCCTGTCTTCAAACGCAACGCCTACCCAGGTGGGAGTCATGTTGGGAGCAGCCTTGGTTTTTGCAGTGAGTAATAGCTGCCCTTTGTGGAACGTTAACTCTTTGCCAGGCCCTTTTTAAATGGTTCATGAGCACTGTCGATCTCACTTGAGCCTCACAGCAGTCCTATGAGGCAGGTACTATCATCAGTTCCATTTAACAGAGAAGTGGCCAAAGCTCAGAGAAGTGCAGTAACTTGCCCAAGGTCACACAGTACTAGCAGGTAGAAAAATACAGATTTTGAGCCCAGGTATACTTTACCCCAAACCCCATGGGCAGAGGGATTCGAAGAGCCCTCATGTAGTCAGCTCAGCAGAGACCAATGTGGGGCTCGGGAGGCAGGAAAACCAAGAAGGCTGGGCCAGAGGAGCTTCAGGACCAAGCTGAAGGTGCCACATCCCCAATACAGGTAGGTGCACCTAGTGTCAGAGAAGGTCATTAATGCTGATTCCTAAAAGTTGAGAGATGAACAAAATGAGGAAGGACATTCTGACCACACAGAACAGGGAAGAGGAGCCTGCCCATGTCACTGAGCCCTCTATGCCCAGAGCTGTGGCTCGGTGAAGGTGACATCACACAACATATGTGGACACCTGCGGGAGATGGCAGCTGTGGCTGGGCCTGGGTACCTTCCTGGGGCTTGGTGGGCCTCAGAAACCTCAGTGGCAGACACTCCACTGGGAACAGTCAGGTACCACAAGGCAGCTGAATAGGCTAAAAATAGAAGAATCTTGAAATAGTGAGAAGGTTACAAGAGACTGAGGTTCTGCCAACTGGTGTGGGTGGAGACAAAGGAGACTCAGAGGGTAGGAGACGAGATGAGGTTGGACGGGGCCAGACCGTGTTGGGGATTGTAGGCTCCAGGCTCCAGGCGCACAGGTACTGGGAGATGGGGGAGCAGCCTCAACACTGCCTCAAGGGAGGAAGAGTCTCCTGGACCAGCTGGGAGGGGGCAGAGGAAACCAGCTTGGTCGCAGGGTGAACTTCTATGAGGCTGATTGACGGTCCACGATGCTGTGTCCAAAGGGAGCTGGAAAATTCAAGCCTGGTCCTTATGAGGTGTTCTGAGGCAGAGCAGAAATGGCTGTGGAAATCCTCGAGAGAAGTGCCCAGCCAAGCCAGCCCCAGCCAGCGATGAGGGGGTTGGGGTTGGGGCAACGCAGGAAAAGATCCGTGGACGAGGGGGCCGGCAGGAGCTGGGCAGGTGTCAGGCCTCTGTGAGTTTCAGGGCTTACCGAGGAACAGAAGCCCAAGCCTAGATGCCATCTTACCACGGCAGGCTGACATGCAGGTTGTAGTGGAGGGAGGGTTTTGCGGGGAGAAGGCGATGGTGGGGCGCAGTCCTAGGTGGAGCTCAGGCAATAAGGCTGATTTGGGCGCCACCTGCTGGTGGACTGAGGCTGCTGCTACTCCTCGTCCTGGTCAGGCCTGCCTCAAATAAGGGTCAGGAGGGAATTTGTGACGGCATTTATGATGGGATTCTTACCATTTTGGTTTTGGTTGAGGCGTGAATACAATGGATGCTAAACTCCAAAGGGGCACTGTGCAGAAATTTAAAAGTAGTATCAAGAACAGGGCAAACAACTCTTAAAATTCTTAACCATTAAAGGAAAAGGCAAAGAGAAGTTTTAGAGTGAGAAGCTGTTAAATCCCATCTCTCCCAGGGATGGTGGGAGGGGCTCTGTGGCTGCTCCCTGAACCAAGCCTAGAGAGAGACTCTAAGGAGAATGCTTGGAGAGCTTGATAAGTGCTTCCTGAATACAGAGACACCGGACTGGGCTCTTCCGTAGATCTAACAGGTAAGAAACGGGCTGGCTGGCCTGGAAGGGGAAGTAAAGGAGACGTGGTTGCTGCTCCAGGAAGAGGGAGGGAGGAGAGGACTTTTGTGATGGTGGTTGTAGTTGCTGCTTCTCAAGAAAACTGCAGGTGTTGATGAAAATAGCTAAGAATAATAAATGTCACAAGATATGAAATACTATATTTCCCAAAGTAAGTATCTCTATTTTTCTGATTGTAAAAATAAAATATGCCAATCAAAATTCAAACAGCTCAAAAATATACATTAGCAGAGAATGAATTTCGCCTTAATTCTATTCCGGGTGCTGATGTGTAAGGCCTTTTCCAGCGTGAATGCCCATCCTCTACTTTCTAGGGCACTTCTGCCTTGTGACCAGCAGGTGGCAGCGCGCCTCTGCTTTAGGGGGACCCAGCCAGAAGCGGATTTGAGAGACAAGCCCTGTCAAGCAGAGCTTTGCAAAATGGTTTTAATTTAAAATGATTTTTTGAGTTTACTAAAAAGATATCAGGAAAATCTAGTGATTTTTTTTATATGTTTAGAAGTGGTCAGTCCTGGTCACTGTGCTTGAGATGGAGACATTGCACCGGAACTCTGAGCTTTTGAGAGCAAGAAAGAAAGGTTTGTAAAACAAAGGGAGCATATTAGTTCATGTGACTGGAAAGTCCAGGCGTTTGTTCTGCAGGGAGGGAGATCCCAGTTTGATCCTGTTTCACTCCATCACCAGGGCCTTGGGTCCTCTTTCGTGACACTTTCTGCCATCCAGAGGCCAATTTTGTCCTAGGGCTGCCTTCCCTCAGGAGAGAAGGCAGCTGCAGCAGTTCCAGACCTCGTTTCTGCACATGTCACCTTCTAGAGCCCCCAGAAAAATGTTTCCTTAGGTCTCAGTGGCCTGAACTGAATCACTTGCCCATCCTTAAAGCAAACACTGTCACCGGGGAATAGATGTGCTCATTCACCTGAGCCTAAGCCCCATGTCCCAGGGGTGTGGTCAGGGGTCCCCCTGAAGTACATGGGCTGTGTTGGGGTGAGGGGAATTTCCAGATGATAAAGAATAGTCAAAATGTCGGGTGGGTAGATGCTTTGTGGCCACGTGTGGAACGTTATTGTGACTCTAGTGCCCTCGGTCTCTGGGAAGCCCTATTGTCCACCGAGGACCCAGTGAAACCAAGCCTCACTCAAGGCAGCTAACTGGACAACTCCTCCAGGCCTGACCAGAATGACTTCCCCTGACCACACACTGGATCGCACGGTTCCCTGCTGAAAAACCTGTTGGAGGCTCCCATTATCCAAGCTCAAGTCCTGTTCCATTGAGGAACACGAGACCCCGAACCTCCGGTGCCTGGTCTCCCTGGCCTCGGGGGCCTCCGCTATCCCTGGCACTGTCACCTCCAGCCACACTGATCTGCTTGTCCATTCTCTTCACGCTGAGGAGGAGGGCCTGTCCATGTTTCTCTCCTAGGTTTGCTTCTTTTCCTCCTTCACTTAGCTCAAGTGTCACCAACTTCTCCAAAGCACTCCCCACAGATGCCCCCAGGCTGGCTTGGTGCCCTCGCTCTTGGCTCTCCTGGCACCCTGTGAACACTCACAACATGGCTTTAACACACTGTGTTGAAATGATCCATTCGCCATGCGCCTCCCTCAACTAACCCGTGAGGTGCTCAGCGGCATGGGACTGCGGTAAGTGCTCACGGAGTGTCTGTGAAACTGCTGGGCTACATCATTAATCCTCCCTTCCACAGCACAGGGCTCCATTTTCTGCTCTGCGTTTGGCTGTGGGAGGCAGATGGTAGATTTTCCCCCTCAAGGACAAAACTTCCTCAGTCAGCTGTCTTTCTCCCCAGGAACTTCCCCATCCCATTGGCCTGAGTGATCTTGTAGGGCCCCTTCTAGTCTTAAAGTGTATGATTCTTCACTGTGGCGCCAGCATTGGAGGAGCAGAGGAAGAGAGCTGGTCCCACTGATCTCAGATGGTGTCTCCCTGAGAGAGTCCCTCTATGGGAAGTCAAACTGGATTGTCAAGGGACAGCCCGTTTGGGGATCTACCCGGTTCCTTGTAGTGATTCCTACGAGCCGCCCATGCTGTGCAACCACCTCATTTTCTCCCCGACCCTAGGACAATATTTTCATTTTTTCAGAGATTTCTAATTTTTTTTTCCTTCCAGCTTCCTGGTTGGCCTGCCAGGGTGGAAAGGACCTAGTGTTGTTCTTTGAATGAAAAGGCAGGTCAATGGGTTTGGGCCATTTGGGATGACATTACCAGGACTGATAAGGACAGCTCACAGTGTTGGGGTGCTCACCCTGTTGACTATCATTTTAAAGTATAATACATGTAATAAACCATCCGGTATCTGCAACATTCTGTGAGGTAGGCACCGACATTATCCCCATTTTACGGACAAGGAAACTGAATATCGAAGGCTTAAGTATCTTGCCTAAGGCCATGAAGCTAGTCAATGACAGAGACAGGATTCAAATGCAGGTTGCTGGTTCCCACACCCTCAACCGCTATCCTATCCTACCAGTCTTATCTAGGCTGTGGAGGAAGGAGGAGAGAGAGAGGCTGAGACCCTCAGAAAATCACTCCTCTGAGTAAATCCAGTAACTTTCACTTGTTTACATGGAGACCTGGGCTGTAGAAAGGAGTTCAATGGAGTTGGGCCATTTGGAATGACATTATTATGACTAATAAGGATAGCTCACATTCTGGGGAACTCACTTGGTTAGCTGGAATTTACTGAGCTCTTACTAGTGTAAGACACAATTTTAAATGTGATATATGTATAAACCATTCAATATGCACAGCGTCCTGTGAGGTAGGCACCATTATCATTCCCATTTTATAGACAAAGGAACTGAAGCACAGAAAGGTTAAGTATCTTGCCGAAGGCCGTGAAGCTAGTGTGCATAAGGGAAGACAGGAACTAAGATCAATCCCCACCCCACCCCCAGGCTCCCCAGGCAGGTGGGCGCATTCACACAGCCATCTGTCCTAGTGCCTGCTGTGTGCCTGATAAGTGCTGAATTCAGGTCATACAAAGAAAATTAGGCCTAGGCCCTGGCCTCCAGAAGTTCAATGCCCAACACTGAACACAGATAAGTAAGTTACTGTACAATGAAACAAGTGTTGAGAGAGGGGTAGGTAAGAAGAGTGTGGTTCTTGAAGCTCTGACTGGGGGCGGGGGGGGCAAAGGCAATGTAACCTAAACATTTGTATCCCCATAATATGCAGAAATTAAAAAAAAGAATTATTTTCAACAAAAAAAAGACGTGTGCGGGAACAGAATGGAGAGTTCATCCAACTAGAAGAGCATTTCAGATGGGAGGAGTTGCATGTGCCAAAGTTCAGAGACAAAACAGAGGACATCCTTCCTAGGGAACCATTCTATGATCGATAGCCTTGCTGGACCTTCTTTGGGCAGGGAGGGTGGCACATCCCACCAAACAGCTCAATCCCCCCAAGATTCCCAGCCACTGGCCAAATATCCAACTGACCCTTTCCATAGAGAGTCAGGGGTTGGTGAGGGAAAGAATGGGTAAATTACCAGGCATCTTTCATGACGGTGGAAGCCCTGCTTTCTGGGCTCTCTTAAAATGCGTGCTATGGTTTTCCGATATTTTCCATATGTCACAAAATTTACGAGTGTGATCTCACAGAGCAGCCAGAAAGCTCAGAGGCAATTGATGAGGTATGTGGACCGTCTGGCTCCTCTGAGAAAGGGTTCAATTGTGTCTCTTAAAGTGATTTAATCCCAAATCTTAGGCTGGAACAAATAGAAAATGTAAATCTGTCTTCCTTGTTTAAGGATTTTGCATTCTTTGATAGTTTCAAAACAATCATGCAGAGAAAAAACATTTTAACAAATATATCTTGTTGGAAAGTATAGATGCTTTGACAAATGAGAAAGCCAACCAAGTCAGATACTTCCTTGTCAACTTTTGCTTCCAGCTGGCAAGCATTTAAAATAATATTCCAAGGAGGTTTAACATTCATGATTACATTGTTTGATTATTGCACTTTCTAGATAATAGTTTTTCAAAATTGTATCTTGCAGCTAAAAATTAAATAGCGACTTCTGGGTATGCATGACATTCTTTAATAAAATGAGACCCAATATAATATTCTCAGAGGCTGAGCAGTAATATAGAAGAGATTTACTGTAGTCCAAATGAGTGAGATCACTGATCCTATTGGATTCTTATTATTTTCTCAAGCTAAACTCCAGAGAATGCTGGGAATGGAGCCACAGGCTCCGCTCACATCTGCCAGGATACTAGATGGGCTTTCCTTTCCCACACGGATGTCTAAGAATTCTTGGGGTCTTTTGGCTGTGTACTGGAAAAATGCCTTTTAGGAGAAAGCTACAGACAAAGTTGTTTATTTGTGTCCACTATAAAAATGTGCCTCTGATACTTTGGGCAGTGAAACTATTCTGTATGATACCATAGTTGTAGATACTGGTCATTATTCATTTGTCCAAACCCACAGAATGTACAACACCAAAAGTGAGCCCTATGGACTTTGGGTGATTATGACGTGTCGATGTTGGTTCATCAACTGTAACAAATGTGCCACTCTGGCAGTGGATGTTGATAATGGGGGAGGCTACGCATGTGTGGGGTAGGGGGATATATGGGAACCATCCTGCTCAATTTTTCTGTGAACTTGAAACTGCTCTTAAAAAATATATACCTCTGTGCAGCTCAATACACTGTGCAGCCTTCCCTGCCAATGCAGGCAGCCGTGGCCCTTCCAGAACTCCATTCTCACATTGCTCCTTCCTGCTCACTGCAGATTCTGCCAGCTCCTAATCCTTGATTTCGTTTCCTGCTTTTCTCTCACAATCAGAATGTTGTCCTTCCCTCCTTCAACCAGTGTTTGTGGAGATTCCGCTATGTGCCAGATAGGAGTCAAGCTTTGATCTCATTACTCCTCGAGGACCTTGGGTTGGACCCAGCCTTAAAACAGAGTCTACTCTGAGTAGGCCCCAGGTAAGCTTGGGCACAATGTTAGGTCTCATGGGCTTTTCCATCTGGACTATTCATTTAATAAGAAGATCATTTATAAACATTCTAGAAAGTAGGGAGCTAGCTGGATTCCCAGGGTAAAAATGTCCTGGGTGGTAGGTGCGTCCTGGGTGGTAGGTGCATCCTGGGTTGATGTGTCAGAACAAAGAGAACTGATGTCCCTGAGGATGAAACCGTGCAGTATCGGCAGCATGCTCCCTCACTGGGCTTGCTTACCTCCCACAGTCAGGCCAGGGGGTTAAATGTGGTGAGAAACAACTGCAGAATCTCAGTGGCTTAACACAGTGAAAGCTATTCTTCATTCACACAAAGTCCAATGTGAACGGCACTGGTCAGGCAACTCTAAGTCATGAGTTCAGGGGTCCAGCTCCTGACATTGTGTGTGGCTCTGACATCTCCGAGTCCTTTGCTCCAGGCACACAGATGGCAAAGAGAGGGACCACGAAAGAACCTGCAGGGCATTTTGGGGGCCAAGCCTTGAAGTGGTGCACACGCTCTGCCCGCAGCAGACAGGACCCAGTCACACCCCCCTCCTAACTGCCAGGGAGGCTGGGAAAGATCGAGGAGCCCGTGGTGTCAGTGAGCACCGACAGTCTCTACTACAAATAGTAAGGGAGCCACTTCCACTGGGGACAATTTTAAATCTCAAAGGTCCCTTTCCATACTTTCTAGAATTGTTCTGTCCCATCTGCCAGGCTTTTTGTCTTCTATGTCCAGCATCATTAAACCAGAGACCCTTTAGCGCAGGTATTCTGAATTGCCCACTGCCTGCCCAGAGCCGCAGAGAAGCCCTATGTGGTAGGACAGGAAGCACATGCGGGACAGCCTCTTTGTCAGGAAATGGATGCTAATAATGCAAGAAATGCAAGAATGCATGCAGAAAGAATTCTGTCAAGGGAACTAGTGAGGAAGACAAAGCCATCCTATTTTTCTGGGGACTCATAAATAAGCCCAGAGTATGTAGCAGATCCTGAATTGCAGGTTAATCTTAAGTTTTAAAAACACCATTCCCTTCCTAACTGGAAATAGATGGTTAGATCCCAAAGCACTTGGTAGTTTTCTGATCATTACTTGCAAATATTTGTCACTAAAGATCTGTTGTACCAAGTTGTCCTAGAAAAAAATTGCATAATAATGAACTCTATTAAGCTTCAGGGAAAATAGAGATTCCCCCTTTTGTCACTTTGGGTCATCACGTCTTCATTCAAAAGAATTTTCTCGTTAGAGATCTGAAGGTAGAGACTACAAAAGAGGAAGTGTGTGTGTGTGTGTGTGTGTGTGTGTGTGTGTTTTCACACTTTTGCATTGGCTGTATATTGATACCTGCCAAAATCCAACACCTATTTGCGTTAATAGTTTGTAAGTATGCTATGATGATGATACTTTTATTTGCGTACCTGGAGCTTCAGTAAGGTACTCCCCCACCCCACCCCACTTCCCAGAACTATGAAATAGGATTGCCCTTTGAAAGCCAAACAGTAAGATCAATATCAGAGAGAAGCAAAGTTGCTTGAAGGAGACAAAATGGCCCCAGGTCTGTAAAGCCCCACTGGCGATGCAGGGAAGGTGCAACATACACAAAGAAGAGTATGTCCGTTAGAAGAGAAGCTGGTTGGCAAGACCAGAGAAAGGGCATGTGCTAAAGGCATAAGCTAAGGGCCTTAAATGCCAGGGCCAAGGAACTGGGCCTGGATCCTAGAGGCAGTGGGAAGCCTTGGAAAGGAATTCCATCCTATAGAGGTCATGGTTTTTGTTCCTACTTAATTATTGATTCTCAGTTTTACATGTTTATCATACATGCTCAAATATAAGATGAGGATTTTTTCCCCAAAAAAATATTCCTTGATAAAGAAGAACTAGCCTTATTTTAAGGACTTCAGAAAGGCTCTCATGAGACTGTTGTTTCAATTACTTTATTGTGAATAGCAAAGTGCTGTTTGGGGAAGAACCATCCAGGTTAAGAGAAGTCTGACTCAACAGAGTCGCCCCCTCCTACTGGCAAAGGTATCCTCAACATGAAGATGAATGTAGGGAGTTAAGGCCAATTGAATGAATCTTCCAGTCCCAGCTGGTTCTAGCGCCAGTTGACAAATGGAAGCAACAGACTGTTACAGTTTGATTTCGCTAAGTGTTCAAGTTGTCTGACTCTCCCTTTTCTGATTACACATTCCCCCAGCAATCTTCTGATCATCACCTGGCGTCTGCTTCAGGAAGAATGTACTGCTCATGTGGACTTTGAGCGTTCGGCCCCTGTGACAGTTAGTCCTCCAGCATAGTGCTTTCGTCCCTCAGTCTCACTACATGGCTAATGGGTCCCTCCCAGAACAATAGATCTGCTCTTGGTGCGTTGTCTAAGTTCTGAATCTGCAAGGCTGAAGTCCAGACCAGCCCATGGACAATTCACAAAGGCAATGAAGTTCACAAGTCAAGGTGTCCCAGCAGATGGACTGCTGATCTTCTTCTTCAAGA
Organism: Propithecus coquereli; assembly: GCF_000956105.1. Classification (NCBI taxonomy): domain Eukaryota; kingdom Metazoa; phylum Chordata; class Mammalia; order Primates; family Indriidae; genus Propithecus; species Propithecus coquereli. The sequence continues at coordinate 7,929,096 of NW_012153062.1, read as the reverse complement.
AAACTGTTGGACTTGTTCAGTAAGTGAAAAGAGAGCTAATTTTTTCTATTACTGTAGAATCAGATATTTTCCATTTCATATGGCAAGATTTTGATCCTCATCTCTGCACAGCTCCAGGTTGCTTCTCTTTTGTGCCCTGAGAAAGAATTTTGCAAGTAACACCCACAATTTCTATGTTACTGGCAATTCTGGAGGCAACAAACTTAATCAGTTTCCACCAGCAATTCCTAAACAAGAAATCAGAGAAGTGTGTATAAGAGCTAAGCTGATGCCGACCATATCCTAAGATCTGAAGACAAAGACAGGAGCCAGTTAAGGTTGATAACCAATAGTTTTTCTTTTTTTGGTTGAAAACTCCCTTGCAATCTCCTTAGGGAGTCCATTTCTTGACAGGCTACTATGTATACGTGCATGCATACATGTGCACGCTTCTGAAATAAAACTTTAAGGGGTGCTCAAGTCTGCTACCAGTTTTTTCTTTGACAACTCTATTCTAGAAATGTTAACTTTCTATAACCAAAGGAGGCTAGTTGAGAACACGGGTTTTAAATAAAAACTGAAAGCATCAGGAGCCACCGTCTACATAAGAACTTTGGAAATGAGAAAGTTTCCCTGGAAGTTTTGTGGGATAGGAAAGCGTAGGTCTGCATCTGCAACAGAATAAGTGGATAATTCTTAGTGGACTGCTTCTAACTCCCTGGCACATGCTCATGTGGTACCCTGTCTTCTCTTTCATAACTTTGCCATGGTTGTAATTAGCCAATTATGTAATTAACAGGTTAATGTCTAAATTCCTGCTACGTTTTAGGTTCCAAGAAGGCAGGCTTTTTTTCTCTTTGAAAACTTGGAATCTACTTCAGAGCCTTACACACGGAAGATGTTTAGTAAATATTAGATGATGAATAATATGTCTTTCATTTTTGAAACACTAATGCCTTGCAGAATGCCTGGCATAGCGGGAACTCAGGTGTAAAAGGAAGGAAGGCAGGAAGGAAAGAAGGGAAGGAGGAGGGAAGGTCATCTCTATCCCATGAACTCAGTGTAGTTGGACTTGAGGTTTCCTGATTAATATCATCAAACGGCTAATCTCCTCCTATTAGCAAAAGATATGAAAAATAAACAGAATGCCATCTAATTTAATTTGAGCAGCAAAGAAAGTGACTAACGAGATATTTCTGTATTTGGGTAGGAGAAGGATACTTTAAGTGTTACCTGGAAATGGCTTTAGTTACTTTGGTGACTGTTATAGTCTTGTGAGAATAATCTCCTCTTAATAAGGACAATTACTTAGATTTATTACTCCTCGGTGGTCTTGTTAAAGATCTAAGAAGAATCCTATTTAAATGAAAAGGACAATAGGAGCTTTTTAACAGGGAGCAAGGTTTAATTAAAACTCAAGCATAGGATTGGTGCTTCTGTGGCTAGGCAGAAAAAACTAGGTTAAAAAAGAGGAATAAATAAACAGGGGCATCCACTTCAACTGCTTTTGGGAGAAAAAGTCCATTTTGAATAAAAAGTCTCAAAAGGGTATGTGTATGCAAATTACACAAAACATCCCTTTTTGAGGGTGGCCTCTTGGAATCAAGTCCTCCTACCTCATTTAATGAAATATCCTTTAGACTTGAGATCATGAGCTCCATTACCTGCTGGGTACCCAGTCCAAGAGGGACAACTGGGATGACCGATGGGAATCACTGTAACAATACACAGTGGTATTTAAAAAGTACTTTATAATGTTCCCAGAAAGGAACAGGAACCAGGGTTCCCAAAGAAACACATTGTCCCAGAGAGTCCCAACCCACAAGTAGAAGTTCAGGATTCTTCCTGCTTGAGTAATAATAACAAAAGCTGTTCACAAGCCGCAAAATCTCTGGCCCTGGAGAACCATCACTAAAAAGAATTAACATTTTATGAACCGTCCAAACAAAAATTTAGAATGAAAGAAAACAAGTGGGCTAACCCATCCGATGGATGGCTTGCCTAGCTAGGGGTGTGCACTGCAGCAGAGACAGCTTCTCAGCCGTCTGACGTGGCTGGTGTTTCTACGTCGGAGTGGTGCATATAAGTACAGCTGTCCATCTGTTTGTAGCATGATTCTGTTCTAAATAAATAACAAATAGCAGTCATTTGGATGCATTTTAAGTGACGATGGCACATGGGAACTCATGCTATCTAACCTAAGCCAGAAGTTTATCCACATTAAATTATATTATTGAAAACAATGCAGGAGCAAGCATGGGGTGGGATGGGGGTGGAGGGGCTCTTGCTTGGCTTACGGGGTATGTTCTGATTTTATGTCACCCTAGTGGTCAACAAATGTCATACCAAGAACAGATGAACACTAAATGAATCTCTTCTTGTGATGATTATAACAAGACTGTAAAATGGAAAACAGTAAATATAATTCATCCTTATTAAGACCCTCTGGTCTTTGTTTCCAGCTAGAGCTCCTAACAAGAGAGTAAACAATACTTGGTCTCTTGTGATTGCTAATTAAAATGCAATAAATTATGGAATCAATTTAAATTCTGGATCAGCTCTACAGTGGGTTCAATAAACCTCCTAAATTTTATTTTCCCTGTGGGGTCCCTTTTCCTTGAGGTAGGGGTGTGTGTGCAAGGCCTCCCTTTTGTTTCATTTTTAATTGCTGTGGCAGCTCCCTTCGGGGCAAGATGGCCAACAGCAGGACAAATCCCAGGACCCTGGCATATGTTTCCCTGGTTCTAAGTTACCTTAGACAAGATTTGGAGTTGCTGCCCAAAGTTGTTCAGTGGCAGTGGCCTTGGCAACATATTTAGAACCAAATGGGTTTCCACAGACTTGTCTGGGCCGAGCAAGAACAATGGGAACTAGGTGCCACCCTTTACGTGCTTGGTGTGTGAAGGCAGAGTGTTTGTCAGTGAGGTCCAATAGGAGGCTAATGCCTCTTAAGAGAGGTATATATATACACATACATAGATATAGATAGATAGAGACAGACAGACAGACAGAGACACTATTTTAGGTCTAGTAGATTTTGTAAAAATAAAAGAAAAAATATATTCCAAGAAAGATTACCTGGAAAAAGCAAAGTTACTTTGACCAGCTGTGGCAGTGGCTCTTTCAAATTGTCAAAGAGGAGACAGGAACAATTTTCTATAATTTATAATACTGGGTAGGGTTGCCTGAATGGAGATCCTTGGGAGGCTTTGCCGACCGCTCCCAATTTATATCGGCTAAGGGCAGGTAAAGCACAAAGTGTGTGTGTGTGTGTGTGTGTGTGTGTGTGTGTGTGTATGTGTGTGTGTGTGTGTGTGTGTGTGTGTGTGTGTTCTAGCCGGAACCCGGGCTTGCCCTCTGAGCCAAGCCTAAGACACAGTTCCAGGTAATACCACAGCTTATGTTGGAGCTGAGGCACGACTCAAGACTGTGTAGAATATGCGTAGTCCTCTTCTGCCTCCTTCAGACAAACAATACCAGCAGTTTTACCTTTTGCTACCTGAGAAGCAATGTTTGACATAAAATACATGCCGCCCTCCCAGCTGTTACCCAGCTGTAACTCAGGAGAGCGAACGTCTATCCCATTTGAATGTGCGAAGGGCTCTTAGCTCCAATCGGCGCTGCCCATCCAGTCAGTGATAATAAACACTTATTGGTCATTCGTGAGTGTCTGGTCCGTTTGTGCTGCTATGGACTGGATAACTTATAAACAGTAGAGATTTATTCCTTGTGGTTCTGGAGGCTGGGAGGTCTAATCAAGGTGCCAGCAGGATGGGACAGGTGAAGGCTGCTCTCTGCTTCCAAGATAACATTGCTACATCCTCCGGAGGGTGTCCTCACATGTCAGGAGGGACAGAAGAGCCAAAGAGTGCTCCCTTCAACCTCGAGCGTTTCATAAGGGCACTAATCTCACTCATGAAGGAGGCGGCCTCATGACTTAGTCACCTCCCAAACCACAGCAGTGAGCGAGAGGACATTTCACCTTCTACATGGGCCCTTTGGTCCCTTTAAAAGTCATCATGACATAGAGGAATAAATAAGTATTTTAAAACAAAGTTGGTTTCAAATGTCTGATTTATCTCTTATTAACTGCATATTCTTGAGGAAGTTATTTTGCCTTATATATAAAATGGGATTAATAATGCCTACCTTAATTGGGGTTATTATAGAGCTTAAGCAAATTCTTGCTTATGAAAAGCCTACATCTAGTAAACACACTCAATAAATGCTAGTTAAAACAACTTAAAAATTTTGGCCAGGTGCGGTGGCTCACGCCTATAATCTCAGCACTCTGGGAGGCCGAGGCGGGCGGATTGTTTGAGCTCAGGAGTTCGAGACCAGCCTGAGCAAGAGCGACATCCTGTCTCTACTAAAAAAATAGAAAGAAATTATCTGGACAACTAAAAATATATAGAAAAAATTAGCCGGGCATGGTGGCGCATGCCTGTAGTCCCAGCTACTCGGGAGGCTGAGGCAGGAGGATCGCTTGAGCCCAGGAGTTTGAGGTTGCTGTGAGCTAGGATGATGCCATGGCACTCTAGCCTGGGCAACACAGTGAGACTTTGTCTCAAAAAAAAAAAAAAAAACTTAAAAATTTTGTCTGTTCTGTTAACTTTATTTTTATATCCATTTATCACTTTGTATTTTAAAAAGCCCTTAAATATAACCTGTTCCCATGCGTACTTTCTTGGGTTATCTCCTTAAAGGAACAGTATGACAAGATATTTTAAACAGCAAAAGGATGGTTTTTCTTGGCTAAGAGAACACACACACGCGGTGTACACACACACACACACACACACACACACACACACACAGAGGGATGACTTTCTAAAGTGTCTCAAGCTTTGGGTTGCCACCATAATTAAGCAGGGGGCACATTCAACGTGAGAAACACACTGTGCAGTGCGTTCCGGGAGACGTGTTCCTCCCCGGCCTGTTTACAGACATACCTTCCGAAGAGCCTGGCAGGAGCAGGGTGCAGGCCTGGTTGCCTGCAGATCGAGATGACCAAACTCTGTGCCTGTACTGGAAGAAAAACAAGCCAGAATTCAGCAGCCGCTTGCTCTAATCCAAAACTGAGGCAGCTGCTCATGAACATTTGATGGTGATTAGTTTCATTCGCCTGACAATCTCCAACAGGAAAACTTTGGGCAGAGGTGCGAACAATAGCTGAACAAGACCACGTCTCTAGAGAGAACAGCCAGGCCACCAAAGGGGTTTCTTCTCTAGCCTTTTAATTACCCGTGTGTTTTCAACGTGACGGCGTCACGTGCAATGAGCCTTTTCTGTTCTTGCTCATTCTTGGGTGGGCAGTCAATCAGACTCTGTCTTCCCATTTCTCTCTTCCGCCAGTGACTTCTTTGCATTTAGTGTTGCTCAAGGACAGATGGCGTCCCGGAGAGCCAGTGCCAAGTCAGTCGGGAAGAGGAGCCCAGAGCTCGAGGGTCAAAGGGTAGAAACCCCGGGCTGGAGAAAGGCTGCGGGTGTGCCATGTCCCCACAGAGGAGAAGGTTCTCAGAAAAATTCTGTTGGAAATGAAATGCTTCGAACGGTCAGAAGAGGACAAGTGAATCCTTTTATCCCAGAAAGCTACCAATCTTATAAAGGCGGGGGGAGCCCACGACGAAAAAATACAGTTGACTTTTACTTGTTTTAAAAATTAAAAACAAGGAACGCCAAACGTTGGCTTTAAAAAGTCAGGTTCCATTTATGGCTGGTTAAGAGGGTAGATGTGCAGGAAAGGAAATAGAAAGGAAGACGCCGGGGACCGCGCCGGTTTGCGGAAGACGAGCTCCGTTTGGCCCGCGCCGTGCAGTCCCCGAGTCCAGACGCATCTCCGCCTTCAGGAACTCGAAGACGGCGAGAGCAGCGCTCGCACGAAACGGAAGGAAGCTTTACAAGCAGTCGTGTCTCCAAAGCAGTGCAAGGGCAGAAGAGGCCAGCTCAGGACAGGCGGCCGGGAGGCTGCCGCCAGCGGGTCCAGGAGGAACGCAGCCCTGGGTGGAGGTGCGGACGGAGTGGAGAACACCGGTACAGCCGGGGCCAGGACTGGAGAGACTGCGTGACGGCGACCTCCGAGGTCGAGGGGGAGCGCCCTGGCCCCACCTCCACCCTCACGTCACGCGCGCGCACTCACATCCTCTTCATCTCCCTGGGGTCTTGGGACCACGAGGCCAGCCTCCTCATGCCCTTTTTCCCTCTTCACCTCTGTCCCCACGAGAGGTCCCAGACTCAGAGCATTCCTCATCTCCTGGCCTCTCCTGCGCGTTCGATCCAGCGTGTCACGTTTTCTGGCTCCATCTCCTCCCCCCTCCCCTGCTTCTCCCAAACTCTTCTGTGCTCCCTGGAACTCGCCACCAGTCACCAGCAAAATCCCTCCATCCACCACTTCTTCTCTGAACGTTCCTTTCTCCTTGCTGAAACTTGCTCTTCTGAGGACACTGCTCGTCCTCAGACCCCCAAATCCACTGATCCTTCTCCTCTCTCAACCCCCAATTCCTTTTTTCCAGCTTAAAGTTCATGGTCAGTCATAACTACTCCCAAATCTCCATCAAGCTTGGACTTGTCTCCTGAGCCCAGTCAGAGATCCAGCTGTCTATCTGACATCGCCACGTGGGCGTCTAATAGGCTCCGCAGACTTTAACAGGTCTAAAATCAAGCTTATTGTCTTTCCCGTGTGCTCTTCCCGTAGTCTCCCCTGTTTCAGTAAGTGGTGACACTTTCTTCTAACTGCTCAGGTCAAGGTCAAGACACTTGGTGTCATCTTCAGGTCTTTTCTCTTATAATCTGCCAACAAATCCTGTTGGGCCTACCTTAAAAATATATCCTGAATTTGACCATTTCTCCTCCTCGCCCCTGTCACACACTAGTCCAGGCCACCAACATCTCTTGCCTGGATTCCACAGTGGCCTCCTACTTGGTCTCCCTCGCTCTCCTTCAGCCTATTCTCATGCAGCAGTGGAGACCCTGCTAAACTAAGACACACCATGTCACCCCTCAGCTCAAAACTCTCCTGTGACTTCCCATATCACTCCGGGTAAAAGCCAAGTCCCACCTAAGCCCTACCAAGGACCTACCTGGTCTGCTTCCCAGCCTCATCCCACTCGGACCTCATCTGCTCTCTCCTCCTGCCCTCTGCTCCAGCCACAGTGGCCTCCCTGCTCTTCCTCACGGTGCCAGGAGTGAACTTGTACCTCTGGGCCTTTGCACTTGCTGTTCCTGCTGCCTGGAGTCACCTCTCTAGTCCGTCCTGTCTTATATCTTCTCAAAGAGGCCTCGCCCTGGCTAGTCCGTCTAAACCCCACCCAGACTCCCATTCTTCTTCCCTTGTTAGCACTGCCTAACATACTGTATTTTTCCATAGTGTAGCTCTGTTGTATTTTATCCTATTTTTTGTCTGTCTCCCACTCTAAGAAGGCAGGGATTTTTACGGTTTATTGCTGAGTCCCTTTGCCTTGAGCAGTGCCCTGCACACTGCTATCGAGTAAATGATTGAGTAGCTCAGGCTCTGGGAGCAGGGCATCAGTGAACATGCAGAAGAGGAAAGTGGAGGGTAACGTAAATGTGGCAGGCTGGGCTTCAGAGGAAGAGAGGACGCGGAGGGTAACAGGAACCCTGCTCCTTGAGACCAGGGCCAGGCTTCTGGTCATCATTGCATCTCCAGCACACAACCCGGCCCCCAGAAGCCCCTCAGAGATATTTATTGATTAAGTGAACACAATTTCTTCAGATTGGAGAGACCTGAACAAGGATAGAGGCAAAACCAATCAGAGTTGTTGACATCACAATCCTCCTGTAACCTGAAGTTACACAGAAGTTTGTCACCTGGGTGTCCCCTTACTATATCATCTTTTTCTTTACTGTTTAAATGAAAACACCTCAAGTCCTGTGAGCCAAATGCTATGAAAAGTCCAGGGACACCCCCCTGCCCCAAATCTCAGTAAATCCCTGAGGCCTAATTCTGTGAGTTACCTCTCTCACTGACTTTTCCACATCTGACATGTGTCAAAGTGGTCTTGGGGCCGTTCTCTCTTATCCTGTGGGGACCACTATACCCTGCGAATATAGAGTAGCGTACACAGCAGCCTCATCCTAAAGTTGGGGATTATACCACAGAACAACATATTAACAAATTTAAAATGAAAATTAGTTATCCCTGTTCCTGAAAGTCCCTTGCCCGTCCCCCCATCCCTTAGGCGCTCTCACTGCCCTACTTTTCTCTTCAGGCCACACAGACACAGGCAGGGGAAGCCTGGGCCATAGCTGTAGCTCTCCTCCTTGGGTCTGGTGAAAAGTCCCCTGGGTACCTTCACCTGCAGTGTCAGGGACATTAAGGCTAGGTCTTAGAAAGCTGTCTTCTATTTCAATTAACTATGTATGATGTGGATTTTGAAAACATGTTTTGTGGTTATCTCAGTTAAATGTTTTATAAACATAATTTCCAGCTTGCAAATCATTACAAAATTGCTTCCTTCTCAACCCAAGTGTGCCATGGGAAATTGAGAACAACAATTTCAATGGGCCTCACCTTACCCAAGAGCTAATAATCCAGACTGCAAGGCTCACTCAGACGCCAAGCCCATCTGCCACTGTAGGTTTAGGAGAGGAAATAAGAGGACAGGCACCGGATGGGGTGCTCCAGCTATTACCAGGCAATGGGAAGAAATTGAGGCTACAAGGAGATCTGTCTCATAACTCACCTGGGTCATACTCTTTCTAGGAATCAAGTTGCAAATAGCCATTTGCCCCTAAGAGTAGGCTTTTCTTTAGCAGAACTAGATGGCCCCGCGGCCTGCCGCCAGAGGGTCAGGAGCCCCTGGAGCAGCACACGCGAGGCTGGCTGTTTGCACAGCAGCAGCGCCCGCTCTACCTGGCTTACCCACGGCAGGGTTCTTGGAGTGTGGGCCCCAGAACAGCAGTATCAGCATCAGCACCACCTGGGAACTTGTCCGACATGTCAATTCCCAAGCCCCACCCCAGACCTACTGAATCAGAAACGCTGGGAGTGGGGCTCAGGAATCTGTGTCCCAACCAGCCCCGTAGGCAATGCCACTGTGGACTCAAGTTTGAGAACCACAGAACTAAGGATTCCTCCCAGGCATTCTGTATAGCTCAAAGTCAGGCCTGCAAATACCGTATGATGAAATCTGTTCAATCGTTTTCAAGCAATGGAAAAACAATAAAGAAGAAACTTTATGTGTTTATACACATAGATGAACAAGAAAAGTCACAGAGAAGGCGCTGGATAGTACCGCTTTAAGTCACTAGGTACAGCAGTGGTCCGCCCACGTTTTCAGAGGCTAAGTGCTGGCAAGGTCAGCCTTCCGATACCCAGCAAAGGACACGTAAGTTAGTAAACAAGAGCCCTGAAATGTCACAAAGCCCCAGGGTCCTTTCTTAGAACCTATTCAGTTTTAGGTGTACTCGATAGGAGCTGACAAACTGGTGTCTCAGCCCTAGAAGTCTCTGTGCGTGTTTCTGTGCTAACATCACTTCACCTCACAACAGTTCTATGGGCAGGTGTAGGTATTTCTTGTCCATTTTATAAATGAGAAATCTGGGGAAATTTTTCAAGTTCACACTGGCAGTAAGTGGATGTGTTGCAGTCCCAAATCCCTGCGCTGGCCTGTCGTAATCTGCTTCCCTGTGATCAGAAGAGGAGAGCAGGGGAAGGAAATGCTAAAGCAAAGGAGGGGCCTGAAAGGCACCATCAAAGATCCAAACGCATCTTACGCATCTCAGGAGCCCTGGAGCTGTTACTGGTTGGTAACTGGGGACAATAATTCATTTTCACAAAGAAAAAGTTGTGTTTGTTACTTACCTTCAAAAGGTAGGAAAGTATGCAATTATTTTAGAGAGGCTAAAAAATGCAACATGGTTACACTGAATGCTTTAAAATAAAAATATAATTTAATCACTTGGAAGATTGACTTTTATGGGAAATAACCCATTTACTTATGGTGTTGGATAAATGAGATATTATCGCAATACATTTTTATTCAAATGCATGGTGAGTTTTTTGAAGAATGGGATTAGTGTTAAATTCTAGACAGCTGAGTAGTGTAGCCATTCTTGTTTTTCACCCCATGAACCAAGAGATGATGGAGGCAATGCAAAGCCTTTCTTCTGCAGTCTGGGCAGTCCGCGTCCTCCCAGGAATGCACTTTAAGCTGGAGAGTCTAACCAAGGCCGAGCAAATGTAAGCACCTTGTTATTACTATTATTGCTTTAATAAACATCTTCAGCAAACTTACCAGTCTTATATTCCTGAAAAAAAATGATCTAATTCTTTTTCCCTGGTAACAAGGGAACAACTTACGGAAAATATCACACTATAATACACAGAATGATGCAGTGGTAGGCAACATTCAAACTGGAGATTAATTAGTATTTGAGTCTCCTGCCTGTTTCTAACATGTTTATTAGTTCTGCCCCTGCAAAGTGGGTTGTGCTTTTCCATATGAAACACTACAGAAGTCAGTAGCATTCCTATTCTGAGGATGGAAGAAACATTAATTATTCCTTTGAATTCTATTGTGTAAAGTGGTTTTTTTCTTTCCTTCCCCAAACACAACAGGAGAATTATTTCCTAATAAAACTTCTACTAGGCCAGACAGTGTTGATGGAACATAATTTTTAATATGCAGTGGCCTGGAATCTGACAGATATTGGCAGAGTGGGTGCCCCTGTTTTAAAAAGCTGAATGTGGCTGACAGTAATATCACTGCTTCCTTATGTCTATTATAGTCAGTACAAGGTTAGACAAATACATTCCCACCAGCACAAAACAGCAACCTTCCAAAATGTATGTCAGTGGTGTATTTACAGCCAAATCCAGAAGGAGCATGTACTTCTTATGCTGCTCCCATTAATGAGACAAATGTCAGCATCCATAAGCTATTTTTTTGTTCCTGCTTATCAAATCTTTCAAAAAATTGATAACTAGTCTTTATAGATTGTGAAAGTCAGATATAACTCTGAATGTATTGTTTTACTGGACCCCTTGGGGTAAACTTATCACCTGGAAACCATTTTACATGGACGATTTGACTTTCATGTGGAGTGTCATAATGCACCCTAGATGGAAATCTAAAATAAAATATCTGGACTACAACCTTCCTCTTGGTGGAATTTATGATTCCCTCAGTACAATAATTTTGAAAATTGTATCCCTTAAGCTACAAGACTTGATATATTATTAACTGCTTGAATTGAAGAAGCTTTCCAATAGGCTTACGTGCCGTCTAGAGGCACGGATTAATTTCTATGGAACCGCAAGCTTATCTCTAACTGTTTTGCAGCAATCTAAACTGCCAGCTTCGTCTTCTTTCTAGGACAGAACAGAGTGTCCGTTTCATCTCTGGCAGCTCTGGGACGCGCTGCTTTCAGCAGAGCTCTTCCAGGAGATGACGGCTATTGATCCACTAGAGCATTGGTTCGGTTCAGTCAGTCACAGCCCCGAGAGACTGGCATCCAGTTGGGGCTCTTATCTTTCCATTTCTCATGGCATTTTCTGGTTTTCATTCTCCTCTGGCCCCCGTGAACTGTTGCACAGAGAATACTGTAAGAGGGAATCAGGAGGGCATTGTTTTCATGAAGTTAGAGAAGAGCTTTAAAAAAAAACTTGAAGGGGCTTGTGCTGCCAGAGGGAAACTGTTCAACTATCTTCTGCTGCTTTTCACAACCCTTCTACCCCCATGACAGATATGGCGCCTTGAAAGTCAGCAATGACCTGGCATAAAGAACCACCAGACTATGCAATGGCAGAAAGGGCTTTCTTTCCCCCTTCATCCATGGCAAAATTGAGTTGGGAATACGTTAATTTGGGCCTACATTTAATTTTGTGTTTCAAAGTCAAATCCTAATATAGTAAAGGTATTGCTAGCCATCCTGATATAGGGACAGCTTCCAGAAACACTGCTTCCTACTTCTGGGTACACAAAAGTACAGGGCCCAATGGCATGTTGCCATAGAAAACAATGTGTCCTATGGCCCCAGGTACTAGAAAAATGTGGTACTATTTAGGATTAGTCACTACGTAAGAAAATTTGAAAGTCCCTAAAATTTTACAGCTCATGTATGGCAGAAATAAAGGTTTTACCAAATTTTATAACAATCCTAAAACTTTACGTGAAATTACCTATACAAGTTGTGGAAGTGAAACAAATTTTTCTAAATTGCCAGTACTGAAAAACAAATTTTTATCAACCATATTAGAGGATAGACTTAAGAGGCGTCAATTGTAAGGGGAAAATTGTTAGAGAGATGTGTCAGCCAGTTAATAAAGGTAGATTAGTTTTGTCACTTTTGTGAGGTTTACAATTTGTTGTCATTTCTTTTTTAATTTATAATTTGTTGTTTTGCTCATCCTAAATAAATAATCACTTTTGTACCCAATAATGTATCAGTAATTTTGTATTCTTTTTCTTCAAGACAGCCCTCCAAATTGCGTAAGCCTCAGGACTCATAATACCTAGATCCACCCTTAGGTGGTCTAAATCACCCTTTTCTAATCCTGGGATACCAAACGTTGGATAATGCATTCATCTTCTATGTGTATAATTTGATCAATAACCAGGACTAATCTTTTTAGAATTTACAGTTTTAAAATCATTATTAAACCTAAACCACCATATGTATCTCCATAAATCATGTTAAGAGAATATATTGAATATATCAGCAAATTGACATTGTGATCTTTTTCCCACTTGCATAATAGAGTTCTCTAAAGTTTTCTGTGAAACACATATTTATGGTGACAGTCTAAATTTTCCTTTTTCCCTGCTATTTAATTATTTATCAGCCATCTTTAATTATCTCTTTTAAAACATGTGTGTATATCAAGGACTTTATTCATCCAGTAAATGTTAATACGCAGGGTTTAAAAATATGTTGAGAATTAGTTACCTGACTCATTTAATAAATAATTCAATGATCAAATGTTGAATCGATATGAATAGAGTCTGTTACTTAAAGGAAGACAAGATACTGATTTTCTAAGTGAACATCTAAAGTTATCGCTTAAGTAATCATCATTTATGGAAAAATTTTCTCTCTGAGGGATCTGTGGGCTGACTGGCAAGGTGTAGACAGTATTATAAATTACTAGGCCTTCCTAGCAGCTAATGTACAGCAAGCAGTTTGTAAACAATCCCTATTTTGCAGGTGGGGAGGGAGCCAATATGCACCCCGTCTGATGCAGGGCCAGAGTTCCAGGTGGATTTCAGGGGAGCCACTTACTTCCCCAAGCAGTGTAGAGGACTCATGCTTGGGTCTCTTGCCAGCTGTGAACCTTAAACCACAGGCCATGGGGTAAGGAAATATGGTGGGCACTTGGCAAATTTGTGGAAATTTTGGGGCTACAATAATTGCTGACCTAATCTTTGAGCCAGACTGTAGGAAAATTTCTTACAATGTGGAAAACTGAAGCTTCCTTGGTCCTTCAAAAAAAATTTGACCCTAGAGTGGAGGTAATGAAATCAGAGAAAGTTCTGTAGTCTCTTCCCCAGGAAACACCTGGGCTCACAAAATTCCTTGTTAGCTGTGAAGAAAACCAAGTTTGTAGTTGGTAATTTTGGCTGTCGCAGAGCCTATGCATTTGTAGAGCATTTAGCTTATTGACCTAAATGTTCTCATCTTTAGGAAAAAAAAGAGTAGTTTAATTAATTCACAATAAAAATCTTCCATTTCATAGAAGATAAAACTCATATAACCGAAACAGCATTGGATGTGTGATATGATGCAGTCATCAGCATGTGGCAGCCTTAAAAATTACGGTATCTGACCTTAATATGTGTGAATCTATCAGGATTCCATTGTCGACATGTATATTTTTCAATATTCTTCTCTGAGCCGAAATCATGTCATTTATATGCAAATGACCACATCTTCAGCAGCTGCAGTTTCTCCGTTGAAGCCCAGGGACTTATTTGCACTTAATAAAGCCTCATAAATAGGTTTTTCCTCTAAATGGGTGGGGGAGCAGGAAACCCATAGTAGTCTTTACAGTTACAAGCTTCTTTTTGTTTTGAAAGTGAGAGCGGCCACCTCTAACAGGATGGTTCTCAGTTGCCAGAGAAACACAGTCCCCCATCCAGCCATTCTCCCCCTTCTCTCCTTAGAAAAAAGTTATCTTCTCCTCAGTGGTGCCTTGGTCCCCATCACAGCTGTAGGTCTGGTACAATCTCCAGACTGGGTTGTAATTTAATCCAGAGTTTATTACAAGGAGAGTGCCAGGTGGTAAGGGCAGGTGTCCAACCAGGAAAGACCCCTTAACCTCCCTTCAGGCTGTCCTGTCTGAAGAGGAGAAGAGGAAGAGGGAACTCCTGGGCAGGTGGAGAAAAATTTGTCCTTTCGTGAGTTACAGATTTCCCTTTTAATACACTCTATTGTCGGGAAGGGACAGTATATGTACACTCCGATTGCCCAATCAAATAGCAGTAAGAAAACATTAAAAACTCACCTTAATTCATGCGATAATAACATAGTACATCTCCTTCTCCTCCCATCCCCACCCTCACCCCACCCCCATTCTCCTAGCTGCTCATTCTTTTTCAACAGAACTGGATGGAAAAGGAAGAGATTACATGCACTTGGTGTGCAAATAACATGAATTCTATCCATTTTCTATTAATGCTCCTATGAATCCACCCATGCTTCTACTTTGGGGTCAACAGAAGCATTCCATTTACCATTTAAGATCTGTTTTTTAAAAGTAGAAAAAAATTGTAGGATAATTGTCTCCTGCTGTTAGATGCAAGACAAACCTGAGGCACTTATGAAAAATAAATAATGATGGGAGGCGGGATCATTTATTTTTAAAGCACTGGCTGCTGATTTGGTAATAATGACCTATTATCCTTGTCAGAGTAATAGACTGTTTCTGGACCTTCATTTCTGGTATGTGAGCAACTGGCACAGTAGAGATGATTACACTGCCTGATAAATGTGTATAATCATCAAAGACACTGGTTGACAATACTATCATTAAATTGTCACCAGCTTGGCAAAGAGACAAACATCCCTACCATGTCAACTTATCAGAGATGTTTACAATTGCTAAAACATCCAGGCACAATATTAATCTAGAAAACTGAAAACGCACACACAGACACACATGCCCACAGAATGGGAGAAAATATTTGCTCTCTACACATCTGATAAAGGGCTGATAACCAGAACTCAAAAAAATCAACAAGAAAAAATCAAACAACTCCATCAACAAATAGGCAAAGGAAATGAACAGAAACTTTTCAAAAGAAGACAGAATAATGGCCAGCAAACATAAAAAAATGCTCAACATCTCTAATCATTAGAGAAATGCAAATCAAAACCACAATGAGATATCACCTAAGCCCAGTGAGATTGGCCTCTATCAAAAGATCCCAAAACATCAAATGCTGGTGAGGATGTGGAGAGACAGGAACACTCTTACACTGCTGGTGGGACTGCAAATTAGTGCAATCTCTGTGGAAAAGAATTTGGAGATACCTCAAAGAGCTAAAAATAGAAATACCATTCAATCCAGCCATAGCACTACTAGACATCTACCCAAAAGAGCAAAAAACATTCTATGATAAAGACATCTGCACCCAAATGTTTAGGCAGCACAATTCACTATTGCAAGGATGTGGAAACAACCCAAGTGCCTGTCAATCCATGAGTGGATTATTAAAATTTGGTATATGTATACAATGGAATATTACTCAATCATAAGAAACGACAGTGATCTAGAACCTCTTATATTTTCCTGGATTGAACTTAAGCCCATTATCCAAAGTGAGGCACCACAAGATCGGAAGAATGGGCTCCACTTGTACTCGCCATCACATTGGTACTAACTGATCAACACTAGGGCGCTCACATGGCAGAAATACTCTCCAGGGATTAGGGGGATGGGGAGGTAAACCCACAACTAAAGGACACGGGGAGCATTGTAGGGGGGAAGGGCATGCCTCTAAGCCTCGCTTGGGTGAGGCAAAGACATAAAGTGTAACCAAAATGTGTGTACCCTCATAATACCCTGAAATAACAAAAACAAAAAAACACACAGACACACACACGCATATGCACCTCAAAATTCAGACAGTAGAAGCAAAGCATTGCCAGGGAAGATTTGAAAGGGGATATCTGGCCCTGTAGATCACCAGTTCTGGGCTCTAGTTTCATCTCTCTGAGCCTCAGTTTCTTTAATTTTAAAAATGGGGATTATTTCCGTCCCCCAAGTTAGCTAAATGTCTAATTATATATATATAATTCATACATACATATACAGTGATATCTAAGAAGTTTTATTATTTATATATAAATTACAAAACTTCTTAATTTTTTATGTATGTATATTTACAAAACTTCTTAGATATATCAGTCAGTCTTAATCTAGGGAATAAGAATCACTGGAAAGCCTAAAAACATGCAGGTGCTCAAGCCTCATCCCCAGAGATTCTAATTCAGTTGGTCTTGATCAGGCCCAGGTGTCAGTATTTTTAAATTTGCCCAGGTGATTCCTAGAACTTCTGGTGTGGCAAACTCCTGCTAACCTTTATCCATTGCATTGCAATTTAAAATCTGTTAGTCCCTTGCTTTTCAAACTGTGGATTTGGGGTCATTATTGTCATCATCACCTGGGAGTTTAGAAATTCAGACTATCAGGCTCCACCCCAGACCTACTGCATTATAATTCGCATTTTGAAGAGATCCCTGGCAATGCATATATGCATTGAAGTTTGAGAAAAGCTCATCAGTGGAGGAGAAAAGTTGGTCACCATCAACCACACGGTATTCCTTTTCAAATGTCTGCACACTAATGTGAACAAGTCTCCATTTGAAATAGTCAAGGAAAGAGAAAATTAATCTGAACCCATCGCAAATGTATGACAGCTCAAGTCAGCTGAATTCTATTGCACAGGGCATGGCAGCTGAGTTCTGGTAGCCATGACTACACCTTCCCTATGGTCATCAGTGCTGCCCGCACTGCAGTCAGTTCCTGCCCAATCCATATCCTAAATTGGGCATAAATGGGTCCACCTGCCCAACCCCAGCCCCTGCAGCAGAACAGGGATGGTGTGAGTTATGGCTGGGCTGCCTACAACATTCATCCAGAGATGGGGTCCTCCCCATCTCTGATCAGCAACTTGGAAGCGTCCACTTCTGACCTCTTGCCCTCTCTTTAGGATGCATGGTTTTCCTTACCTTCATCACAATGGGCCCCTGCTGAACCATCTGTTAGATCCTTGGGCCATGTTTCAGTTTTAGGACAAAGAACACACCAGGATCTAATAAATGATTGATCTAGGATCTTAATTTCATCTACTTCAGACTCTCATTTACAGAGTGGAATCCCCTCAATAAAGTCCTGTCGAGTGGTTGTCTTCTCTGTGCTTGACTATCTCCAGGGGATGGAAACAAAGTCGCAGGTTGACTTATACTGGCCTTGCTCTTGGATAAAACCATGAGAAAAAAATACAAGCCGTTGAGACAGGTACCCCATATTCTACTTATAGAGTTTGATACTGGACTATAGTAATAAGACTAGACTTTTTTTGTGGACGAACTTCATACTGTTAGATTTGGTGTGTTGTTTTATCCATTTGAGAAGTTTTTGAATCTTAATTTTGTAACTCAGTATCCTTTCATTGATCAGCATGCTGCAGATGTCAGCATAATAGTCATTAGTGAAAACGTTGAAAAATTTAGGGCTAAGGGACCACCCTCTAAGTTATTCCTCCTAATAAACTTCTGGATTTATAGTATTTCTTAACTAGCACTGTTTGGGTTATTCAGCAAGTTTAAAATCCTCCTACCTGTGACAACCAGCCCAAAATCCTTTCACAAAATTCTTTCATGAGATTCTTGGTCATGCTGAAATCCCAATACTCTTTGTCTATAAAATTCCTTTGATTTCCAGTATATAGTCCTTTAGGAAAAGGAAATGCACTTAGGTTGGTATGACCTATCCTTACTGAACTCATGCTATTCCTAGAGATCACTATTTACTTTGGAAACTATTAACAGTAAACCTGTCTTTAAAATCATTAGTTCTAGTCTTATTGACTACTTATTCACAATATTCATTCTTTCTCCACAGTTTCTTAAAGATTAATGATGTCATTTCAACAATTCTATGAAAATAATAATGATAAAATGAATAGCTACCATGTATTTATTATGAGCTAGGTACTATGTTAAAGTGCTTTACACTGAATTATCACCCTGGCACTATGAGATTTATACTGTTATCCCAACTTTACAAGCGAAGACACTGAAATTCAGAGCTGTTAAGTAACTTGCCAGGAGAGCACAGTAGACCCTAGGTCTACCTGACTCCAAAGCCTGTTTTCTCAATCAATATATTATATTATTTCCCTTAGGATGCAATGGTTCAGATGTGGAATATCGAACAAATTGGGTTTCCAACTCCTTACTAGTTCCATCCTTTCTAGTCAACTCTGATGAGCCATTGCCTCGCCCAGTGGGGGATGGGGGTTGTGGTGTGGGGGGGAACATAGTAAAATAGGAGTAAAGAGGTTCTACTTCTTCACTGCTGTTATATGTTAACCTAGCATCATTATTTTCAAGCTGGGCCCTTTCTCTTTCTAGAACTCTTTCTGCTCTGAATTTCATGTTGTCTATAGCATTTTGTCTCATTCTGAGCATTAATCTTCCTCTCCAGTGTTCTTTGCTGAGTTACTCCAAGACCTTAGGTATCTGTCATCCCATCTACCTTTTATCCATGCTCATCAGAAGTTTGCCATCCAACCTAATTGGCCTCAGTAGATTCCTTCAACTTTTCTTCCTGAGGACCATTGCAATGGTCAGAATCAAAATGTGCAAAATACTTATTTTCATTGTTTGCCCTACCTCTGATGGAGTCACTATCATAACATCAGTTAGCAAGCTTTTCCACTGGGCCCATGAGAACTAGTGCACTTCAGAGAAAGCCAATCTTGCACTGCATTGTCTGTCTGACCATTCTCTGCTTCATCTGGCAGTAGGACTTTGCTTGGTGATATGTTTCTAGCAAACTCTTCCTGCATTCTCAGGAGTTTTCTAGGGTAGCACACTGAGAACATCAAGAAAACGAATCTGCCATAACTGTATCATATAGAAAACTTCCCTAGTTGTTAGGTTCTGATATGGAGAAGGGAAGGGACATAGAGTAGTGGCAAACAACCCAGGCTTAGAGTGAGTTAAATGCATAGTGAGTCTCCCATAGGTAACAATGGAAATGGTGCCGTTTCTTAAGTTTTAATTTCCTTAACTGATAATGGGGAAAAGTATGGGATAATAGGGTAATGCATATGTTCCTTAATGTGATGTCAGTGCTCCTTAGCATAGTAGCTGTTAAAATTATCATTATCCAACTCCTTGGCCCCATGTTAAATTTTGATCAGCTGCCCAAGGGCATATCCAAAGCTCGTGACTCCCAGTGAAGGCACTTAACCACTTTCTAAAGCCTATGTGAACATTCTCCTCATCCTCCAAGTGGTTTCCTCTTGTTTAATTTTGAGTACAGAACAGAGGCCAAATTGATTAAAACATTGCTTATAGTTGTAAATGTCTTTTCAGATAACGTATTTGGGTTTTAAAAACCTGGGAGAGGGGAATTAACTCATGAAAGGTCTGGTTTCTTTCCGTACTTAGGAATCTTCATTAACACTCCATTTCTCAAAAAGCCTGAGAATAAATAGCAACAAAGAAGTGAGTTGCGATGAATACAAGGCAAAGCAAGACCTTCTGTGTGGGGCCTCCCTGGTTTGGGGTCGTAGTTCTGTCTTGTATTATAGGCGCAGTTTGGGAAAGTCAGTTCAATCCAACTAAATTGATATGAATGTAGCTCTGTGCCATGAGCCCAAAGGTGTTGTATGCGTTTCTATTTGTGCTGTAACAAATTTAGCAGCATAACACATCACAAATTTATTACCTTATGACACAAATTTATTATCTTACGGAGATCAGAAGTCCAAAAGATCATTGTCAATAAGGTAAAAATCAAGGTTACTTGATTTTAAAATCCAGGGCAACATTCCTTCCTGAACTTGTGGTCTTTCCTCCATTTTCAAGGCTAGTAGCATCTTCAAATCTATCGCCCTTTCTCTCTCTCTCTCTCTCTCTGACCTCTGCTTCTATGGTCACATCTCCTTCTGTGACACTGACTCTCCTGCCTCCCTCCTTCACTTAAAAGGACCCCTGGGATTACATCGAGCCCATCCACATAATCCAGGATAATCTCTTCATCTCGAGGTCCTTCACCTGTACAAAGTCCTCTTTGCCATGTAAGCTAACATATTCATGAAATTTTGGGAATTAGAACATGGACATCTTTGGGAATCATTATTTTGTCTATGACAGGTGTGGAGTATACATTCTTTTCTTAGTCATAGGGCCCAGATATTATCAGTCCCAGTTTATATTTTGCAGTGAAGAGTTCTAATGGGACAAGTTGGCATTCAGAGAAGCTGAAGTTAATCAAATAAAAAGCAGGTATCAGCATGCACTTTATCACATCACCAAGAGAATCAAAACAGTATGATAGTAAATTTGACTTCTTGTCATGTTGAATTCTTCTCTCGGTGCTATGTTATCAGAAAGAGGCAGTATTGTTATAATGTGGTTTATATAGTGCCTTCCCCTGAGTGATGAACAGAATATTCCTTGATATCCTCAGAGAATTAGTCTCTCTATCTCTTTTTATCCCAGCTCAGCCACTCTGGCAATATAATATCTGTGTGCAAGAAATAAACCAGACTCACTAAATTTAAGGATGTTCACTTAAAGAAATTCCTTTTGGAGTTTCTTTTTTCCCCTCTCATTTGAAAATGCTCTTCTTTGGGTACTATAGAGCCATTGACCCATATTAGATTAATTAGGTCAATTAGCCTTTACATAGTAATTACCACTCTGATGGCTTTGAATAATATCATTTTAATAAAGATATGACTTGAAAAGACATTATTAAATTCCTGTCACATAGTAGCATTAAGAAAACATGCATTTAGCAATTCTTTCTAAAGAAAGAATTTGGGTATAGCAATGATAGTGTGTAGATAAAACTTAAGGACTATGCTTTGATGAGTTGACTATTGACATTTACACGTTGTAAAAAGCCACATGGGTATTTTCCACTTGGAGAAGCTGTTGATAACCCAGAATGCCAAGCCTAATTCAGAGCAACTACCTGTCTTCCTCTCACCTGTCAATATTAATTCCTACGTTTTAGATTCACACTAGACCCGGCACCTAACCTCGGAATCCCACCATTAGGACTATTTGAAATTTTTTGCTATTTGCTTCTCTCCGACAACATCTGCATATTTTATCTTAATAATGACAATAACTACCAGTTAATGAGTATTTGCTAGGTTCTAGGCATTTCACATTCATTATTCCTATTTGTTACCTTGAGTTAACTCACTAATAAATATTTGTTGAAATATCTGCTCTAAAGATAGAGCCAAGTGGATATCCTAATCCCCATGTAATAGCTGAAGAAAGTGAGACTTAGAGGAGCTAATTGACTAGCACAAGGCCCCGCAGTGCCTGGGTATGGCTCAGCCCACCCCATCAGGCCGCTCCAGCGGTCTGATTTGTTTGTTATGTTTGAAAACCTACCCAACTGTTTGGGGCATAAGAAGACCAATGAAGTCAGAACCTTTAAGAAAATTTAAACTGCACTTGAGGAATGAGGTTGAAAAACGGAAAACTCACAATTACTCAGAACACTGGTCCCACTATTAGTAATTAAAGGCTTTAATTTTTTTTTTTAACTTCAGGATTCTGATGAACACACAAAACTTAGCACAAAAAAGTTGATGTACTACTGAAGTAAATACATATAAATGGAATGGGAGGTAGTTCTAGGTACAACCCTTCTGTTTCTTTCAGTCCCTAATGTTTAGACCAGATGAAGGCAATGCTAAATTGTCAGTTGTGCACTGACATTAGCATGTATCATAATCTTTCATTGCTTGCATGAATAGAATAGAAAGGCTCTGTGAGTAAATGTACTCTATTGCTGAAAGCTGGACATTTGGATGGTCTGGAATATGGAGATAGTTTTGTTTTTGTTTGCTGGTTTTACTATTTTTTTAACAAGTGTTTTAAGTTTGAGGAACTTTGTAGGAATCAGAAAGTTTCATATTGGGAATATAAAAATGGTTCATTTTTGGAGAGCAATTTGACAATTTGTTTTAATAATTTAAATGCACATTTACAACAAAAGACAAATAGATAAAGCTATATGTATAAGAATGGTCATTACAACATTCGTTATAACAAAAAACTGGAAATGGGCCGGGCGCGGTGGCTCACGCCTGTAATCCTAGCTCTCTGGGAGGCCGAGGCGGGCGGATTGTTTGAGCTCAGGAATTCGAAACCAGCC
>NW_012153062.1:7900392-7906450 GCF_000956105.1 Propithecus coquereli | reverse complement strand
TAATCCCACTGCAAAGTGTGTGTGTGTGTGTGTGTGTGGACAGCTACATGCTAAAACATGTTAACTGTGATCATCACCAAGTAGTGGGATTCAGAGTGATTTTAACTTCTGTATACATTTCTGTATCATCTGAAATTTTTTCTTTTATTCTTTTTTATCCCCATCTCCCATTTAGATCACTTAACACCCCACCCTCAAACACACACATTGACAATTATTCTAATGCATTTTATGTTAAATATTTTAGTTTGTATGCATTCCTACAAAATGTATTTTTATTTTTTGTGCTGGTATTTTAAATTTACTTAGCATCATACCCCGTTGTTCATATTTTTCACCTAGTACTGTTTTTTAGTTCTATATTTCTATGTGTACACCTAGTCTATTGCACAGAATTGTTGAATTTTTTTTATAATACAGATATTGTAAACTCTAAGACTAAGCATGTGCTACTGGCATAATCTGAAAAAATACAATAAAGTTATTTTTATTGTGAAAAAAGGAAAATAATCTTTCTTCTAATCTACAAGTATAAAGTTGTTAATTATTATACATAATTTCATCAGTGGAATTATCCAAATATGAAAATGAAGAAATATTTATTATACTGGAGAGTCCATTTTACTAAGCATCTCTATATTAAATAAGTGTTTGGATACATAGAACTCTTTTCTATAAATACAGAAAATTCAAAGAGAAAAGAGAATATTTCTTTATATAGAGTCTAAAATGCTTGACTTATTTTAGAAGGCAAAAATTTCAAAAGACAAAGTTATTTTGAAAGTGAAAAGTAATGAAATGAAATTATTACAGTGTGCTCTCACTATATATTAAAAATGAAATTAAAATCATTTAAAATAAAAGAAATATGACATTGTAATGCAAACAGAAATTAAGAAAATCCCAAAAGGATAGGAAATGGTTGATGGACAGCACAGGAAAATGAAAAGACAGAGGAAGCAATAAAGCCTATTGGGAAAAACTTGAAATTTATATATTGAAAGTTCATAATTTTTAACATAAAAATCTAATAATAACTGCTAATCCCTTCCCTTTCTTTAAACTTTAATTTAAGGATAAAAATAGAACTTTACGAGTAACTTTATTCAGTCATATTTTTATAAGATAGATATCAACTACTCTCAGTAAAGATTTCAGTTTAACTATCAAACTTTTCTTCAAAACAATATTATATTCCTAGATGAGAAGCGTGAAAAAAATCACATATGAATATGTATTATTGGGGAAAATGAGAGTCATATTTCAAAGCAGATAGTACTGAAGTACTATTCCAGTAAAGATCACAAAGAACTGTTTCTTCTCTTTCTTACTTAGGCTAGTTTTCACTGATAACGGCACAGAAGCTTTATAACACAGCTCTGGAAGACAAAACCAAGTTGCCCTTACTAAGAGTATTTTGTTGAAAATAGGGCCTCTGTTTCCTCCCCCTCCTCCCGAATATTGGGTTTCAGAATGAAGTCATTGACCTAGGAAAAATAAACAAATAGTCTTCAGGGACCAGAGGCAGGTCAGAGAAGCAACTTAATGTATAGAAGCTTAAGTGTTAAAGCAAAGAAAACAAAATAATAATCTAGGGGTTCAGGGTCACATGGGAAGAAGAAATGTATCCTAATGTTGACATGTGACCTACAAAGGGGAAAGGCCCAGCACCATGATCAGATTACCTAGGGAGAAGGTTGTAGCAGTCTTGCTTTCTCTGGAAACTTTCTCCTTTAAACTAAAAACCAAGACTGTAGGATGTGTCTTGGCTAAGAGGCCTCTTGAATTTGCCTTGGATTTTCTAGAAGAAAAACTCTAAAGATTAGGAAAAACATTAATTTTGATGATTTGATGGAACTTTAAAGATGTCAGGATTTCATTTATTTTTAGTCAGAGTGACATAATGGTTATGCTAAGGATTCTTGAATCCCACAAAGTTCAAGCTTTGCAACCTTTGGCAATTTATTTAGCTTCCTCATCTATAGAGCACATATGTAATAAGAGAATTCATCCCATAGGATTATTGAAAGGATTAAACTAAATAAGCCTTCTAAAGGGCTTAGGATAAGTTCTGCCACATAGTACATATTCAGTAAATGTTAGCTAGTGCTGGTAGTAGTTGTGGTGGTGAGTTAGGGAAGAAAAAGATATGTTTACCATTTGAGCATCTGTCTGCCTGAGACTCGGATCTGAATTTTGATACTAAGATTAGTCATGTTGTACTGTTTTTTGATACATTACATTGAATATGAAGACATTATTGCTACTAATATTAAGAAATGAGACTTTTTGGGTGAGCCTGTTGGGGGGGCTGTTGAGTGGGAGGTCGTGAGGGTGTAGAGCTTGGGGTCAGAGTTGGGGTTGGTGTGGGGGTTGGGGGGCAACGAGATTTCTTGCAAAGATCTATCACTATTAATATAGTGGGTACAAATCTCACTCCACAAACCCAACTATGCAAAAAAAATGTTAAGTTTTAATTTCTATTTCAAGCCTTCATTCCACTAGATGTTGGAAAAACAATCTCAGTCAACTCAAGGTTCCTATCCCCAAACTCTGTTACACTGGGATTACATATATGTTCTGGGGAGCTATCACCTGTTGTCAGTTGTCATCATCTGGCCACGTTACTATTTGCTGAGGCATGTTCTGGTGCTGGTTGCCAATCTACAAAGTTTATAGTTGTCCTCCTTGTGTTGGACACTAGCTTCTGTGATTTCGGGGAGAGTGAGAAAATGAATGGAACACTAAAATGCTCTACCTCATCCCTCTACTAGCCTCTGGCTCAGGAAAAATGATTCTGCTGCTCCCCCATGCTATGCTGGGGCACAAAGGTACTCTTCTGGTTATTTCAGTCCCCCTTTTTAAGTCTAACATACTACACTGCCATCTCTACTGTATTGTTTCTGTGCTATTAGCATAGGGTGACTCTGGAGTCTTGCCCCCTTCCCAGATTAAATAGAAAAAGTGACCTTCTTTCTGTTCTTGGATCCCCAAAATTATGCAAAGGGAGGTATTTTATTATTCCTTAAGCCTATCTATCTCCGACCCTACTTCAAAATGAATCCAGGCACAGGTCCTTTTTCAGGTACCCAGCATCTGAGCTCTTTTTCTCTGACTTCTTTCCTTTTACAAGTCTAGAGAATCTTTAGTCCTAGGGACAGGAAAAACTGGCTTTAACTCATCAGATATTTTTGTAATTCTGTTGTCTCAAGCCTGGATCTTGACTTGGGAAATTTAAAAAATCAAGGATTTGACAACTCTTCTATGAGGAATTTCTACTTCATAGTCTAGCTGCCTCGATGAATAAGTCCACAGGAAAAAAACCCAAAACAAAACAATCGGCAATATTTGTTAAAACATCAAAATATATTAAAGTAAGGATTTTTTTTCCTTTTTATCTAAAACTACATTTTAAATACCTATAAGTAAAACACTTTAATTTTTCACAATGAATAAAGTCTTCTAAATAAAATATTTTCCTTTTTTAAAAACATGAATTACTCTATATACTATTGAAAAAATACTTGATTTTATAATTTCCTTTCTGAATTATAAATATAATTGCTTACATTATATGCATATAGATGATCCTTAACACTAGCCTGCCAAATGAGGATGCCTCATTGTTTTCAATCCTTTTCCTTGCCTCTTTTTCTCCTTTAATAATCTGTCAATCCGTTCCTCAGTGACCTCTTGTTCCTCTCCAAATTTACTCCCTCCTCTTTATAATCCACTATCTGAAAGAATGTGTAATTTCCTTTTCATAAAATTTGACAATGTTTGCATGTTAAGAAGTTCAGATACTATAACTCTTATGTAGAGTCTAGAAAAAAACCTGAAATCAGAGAAATTTGGTAATATCATTAGATGGTGATAATATTAATTTTTAAAGCTCTTGATAACTTCAGGGGCCCATATACTCTTATTGCATTTTGATCACTGTTATGTGGAACATCTATGAGCCCCTTGAAATATAACATGCTCATATTTATCTTTTTAGGACTCGTTTATGATACAATGAATAGCATATAGTGCTGTTCAATCACTATTGAATGAAAGAATAATATGATAGCTTGCATAGCAAAACCATTCTAATCCACCATATACTACAATATATGCTATATTTAAAAAGTATAAGTGTAGCAACAATTAGGGGTAAAATTGTGTTTAGAATGAGCTATTATAGTTCATAGCTAGAAAAGAATTCCTTAACACATTTAAGGAAGAAGAGAATGAAGTACATTTTACATTTCTGATCAAAAGATAAAAAGTTTATATAAGTGAGCATTCAGATATAACTACTAATATTAGGAACTAAAGTAGGAAAAGCAAGAAACCAAACTGGGATCCAGTTATGGTTCTATAAGTTATTTGCTGAGAAACTATGGGAAAGTCATTTAATATTCTAGGGGGTTCAGTTTTCCCTTCTTTAAGTTGAAGTTTTGAACTAGAATCTTGAAGGTTCTTTCATTGTACCTTTCAACTATTTCCTTTGTTTAAAAATATATAAGATAATAGAAACTTTTAAAAATAAAACTTATAGTAAATCAGTCATTAAAAAAGACTTAAAATTATTTTAACTATTTTTTTTCTGATTTCTAAATGGTAAAAGGTTTAAGTTTCCAAACTGATCAATATAGAAACTAAAAAAAAATGACTTCATTATATATGTTGTTTCTAAAGAATTGAAGCCATCTACTGTCATAAGGAGGTACTTCAGGCAAATGCTGTCACCTTAATTTTAATTCCTTTTTAAAATAAAATTTTTATAGCTACAACACATAATATGCAAGTTCAGGTTTACATACATTTTTCTAAACCTTTCATAGTAGAACACTATGAAGGTTTTTTTGTTTCTGTTTTATTTTGTTGGAGTATGTAGGAATTTATAAGGCATATGTTAGTTTAGGGAAAGGTTTCCAAACTGAAACAAAGATGGCTCTTTTGAATTATCTGCTTTTATTATGTTAATTAAAACAAAACTTTATAGAGCAGCTAAATGCCTCTCAAGCTACATAAAAAAACCCAGTTGATGTATGAGAATTATAGAGATAATTTACACAGTTGGTGAAGAAAACAACCTATACTGAAAGGCAATTAAACAAGAGCTGTATCACCATATTATGTTTAAAATAGGAAATATATGTGCAGAAAACCAAGTAGTCATCATTACTCTTATACTTGTCTTCTAGAGTAGATTCTCTTAAAATTCTGATATTGCCTCCTTTCCTTTCCACCTTAAACAAGTGTTTCTTACACTTCAATGTGCAGTGCACATCCATCATCACCTGGGGATCTTGTTAAAATGCAGATTCTGACTCAGAAGGCCTGGGGTGAGACCTGAGACACTGCCCTTCTAACCAGCTGCCAGGAGGTTCCCATGTTACTATTCTTCAGATTGAATGGCAAAGCCTTTAACATGGGCATCCAGGATTTGAAACGACAAAAGATGAGAGATGTCAGGTTTTTCCTTTTGTTTTGTTCCACTAACTAAAACCCAGATGAAATTCCTTAGCTTACTTACTTAGCTTAATTCTAAGCTTAGCTTAGCTTACTCTTCCTTGCCCTGACTTCCTCCTCACTGGTGCCTTCTGTTCTCACAAAAGAAAAAGTTGTTAAATACAGACACTGCTACTATCTAGGATGCGGTAAGTAAATACTACCCATGTGACCCATAGGCTAAGGAGTCCTCTAAAAATAGTTCCCTACTGTGCTTGATGAGAATTCTTTTCTAGAAATAGGGTCATGGTAAAGAGGGTCTGCATGACTCTACTAAGGAGTAAATTGTGCCAAAATTTAAAATAGTGAATAATTCAGCAATCATTTTGATTTGACTTTAGCATGCATTATAATAGAAATTGCACGAGATTTTACATCTTACTTAAGGAAATAACAAAATAGATTTATATGCTCTGACCATACACCAACTAATAGTGTTGGTGAGGAAGAGACGGGGGTAGGGGATCTGCTTGAAAGCATGAAGTAGTACATGTAAAAGGGAAGTCTAAGATAAACTTTTTTCTATGGCTGATACATCTATGAAAAGTCAAGAGTTCAT
>NW_012153062.1:7884472-7886557 GCF_000956105.1 Propithecus coquereli | reverse complement strand
AGAAACCTTTCGCTGGGTCCTTCCCATCTTGATCCGCTGTTACTTTTGTTCTGCCGCTAGAGGGAGCCGCTAGTATGTTGTCCAGGGTTCTCTTGATGGGAGGGGTTACTTGGGGAGGTTGTTTTGGTCTCTTGCCAGGGTTTTGATTCCCTGGTGGTGAGTTTCTCTGTTGGTAGCTGACTGGAGGCGGAAATGCAATTGTACTGGATGACCTGAACCAGTCTGGCGAGGAAAGTCACTGGGCTGTCAGCTATTGGTCAGTGCCAAATCCCCAGGAACTGGCGCTTGTCGCAGAGGGGGAGTGGCTCTTTATGTCTCGCTGCTGCAAGCTCAGAGGCCACACAGAAGGTGCTGGCCCGGGGGAAGTGGTGCTTCCCCAGACTGCCCAATGCCCCAGCGCCTTCGGCTTCCACAGGCGTCTTCCCCTCAGAACTGAGGAGGCACTCAGAATTCACCGCTCAAAGAAAGGGGCCTGGCTAATTGACTTTAGGTCCTGGAAGGGCAGAGCTCCCTGCGAGAGTTCCCAGGCTAGGGGAAGGGAGCCGTTCCGCACCTGCGACCTGCCGTGGGCCCCGAGCTGGCGCTCGCCGGCCCCCAGTGCGCTGGCTCCAGAGGCAGCCGCTCAGGGGCTGGGAGGTACCCCATCAGGGAGTCAGTCGAGTCGCCAGGGTGCTCCGCCGTCTCCTTTGTGTCTCCCTCCCCCAATCTCACGCCAGTCTGGCAATAGCTCTCGCTTCTACTGGTCCACCCTGAGCAATCCCAATCGCCAGCGGCAGTTTCCAGGTTAGAGTCCTCTACTCAGTAATCATCTCCCCGTTCAGGACCCGCTGGGTGCCAGATACCAGCTTCCTGACTCCTAACTGCCTCCAGAGGTAGCCCAGACCAGCTCCTCCCCTGTCTGGTGCAGTCCTGACACGGAGCGGGGAGTTCAAGTTGCTTCCAGCTCGTGTCCCCTCTCTGCTGAGCCCCACGTTTCCTGACCCAATTCTACATCCACTTCACACAAGCCCCTGCCTCTCAGTGGGCTTGTAAGTCAGTGGAGAAGCTAGACTGTCTCGTGAGGGATTTGTCCCGGTGCACCTACTTACTGGCCAGGCTGGCGCCGCCGTCTCACACTCCACTCTCTATTGTCTGTCCCGCGCTTTCCAGGTTTTGGATTCCTGTCTCCCGTTCACCTTATTCTTTTTCCTGATTTGTGTGTCCCCCACTGAATCTCCACCGATTCACCTCGCTGTTTTTGTGGGAGAGCGATCCGATCATGTGTAGCAGACCGAGATCTACCTCTCTTTCTCTGGAAGCAGGGATCCGGGAGGCTACCTTAATTCCGCCATTTTTTCCCCCAAGACTGGTCTCCTTTAAATGGTTAGTATATGTAACAGGATTTTTTCTGAGTTACATTTAATTTTCTGAGATTTTTCTGAGTTATATTTATTGTATACATAATTTTCTAGTTAAACACTTGTACAAAGTGAGACATGTCTATAAAAACATTGTTAATTTACCATATATTTTGATTACTTAGGAGGTCGTCTTAGTCTGTTTTCTATTGCCATAACAGAATACCTGAGACTGGGTAATTTATAAAGGAAAGAGGTTTATTTAGGTCACAATTCTGGAGGCCAGGAAGTCCAAGGTCAGGCACCTGCATCTGGCCAGCTTCTGGTAAGGGCCTTATACTTCATCATAATATGGCAGAGAAACAGGCATATGCCAAAAGCAGCCTCGCTTTATAGTTTTATATAACAATGTGCTCTCACAGTAACTAAATCCAGTCTGGGAGAGAGAGAACTCACTCCCAGTAGAAAGGCACTAATTCCTCTTAAAAACATCACTTCCCAACACCACCACATTGGGGACCAAACCTCAACATGAGTTTTGGTCGCCACAAACCATATTCAAACTACAGAATTCTGCCCCTGTTCCCCCACAAACTCATGTCTTTCTCACAATGCAAAATACAAACATTCTATCTCAATAGTCCCAAGTTTTTTGGGGGGGAGGAGGTATGTTAATTAGCTTGATTTAATCATTCCACAATGTAAACATAGTTCAAAACAGCACATTGTACCCTATAAATATATACAA
>NW_012153062.1:7876274-7877272 GCF_000956105.1 Propithecus coquereli | reverse complement strand
TTTCAAGTTATATAAAAAATGAAGATTCCTGGGCTCCAGGCCCAGAAATAAAGATTCAGTAGGTCTAATGAGGCCTCAGGAATGTGCATTTTTCAAATGCATATATGCATTTTTCATTTCACCCTAGGTGGTGTGACAACAGCACTTTGAGAAACAAACCTCTAAGAAGGTTGAGGTTGGCTAATACCTTATAGCTTCTCTGACATCTAATGACTCAACTCCCCTATCTTCAATTATGAATCAAGAGCCTATAAAGTTGTAAATATTACAAACCGAAGTTCTAAAACTTACCTGTTTGATGTTTCTCCTTGGAATTTGCTCTTTGATTCTTGTAGGGGTAGCTTACTTCCCCTGGTAGTTGAACCCAAAGTGTTTCCAAGTCCTATGTTAAGAGATAACATTTTGAAATAAAATGCCAGGAAACAGTTGAATGAATTGTTTCACAAGTTCTAGAAGGGCTCTCACCAACAGATACAATCTAGTTAAGGAAGGAATGAATAATCCTTCTCAATCATCAAATTTAATATTTTACCTCTTTGTAAGCATTTATTTATTTTAGAGATGAGGTCTTGCTATATTGCCCATGCTGGCCTCGAACTCCGGGGCTCATACGATCCTCCCTCAGCCTCCTGAGTAGCTTAAGACTACCGGTGCATGCCACCATACTGGCTAATCAAATTTAATTTGCATAGAAAAATAAGGGCACAAAGCTAAGGGAATAAAACTATACAACACTCAGGTTAGCTTTTTGGTCACTATGTTAAGAGGACCTCAAACCACTTGTGATGTTGTTAACTATATATTTGGTCTTTGACTCCTATTTCTTTCTTCAGGTAGATAGTGTCAGATTGAACTAGGTTGGAGGAACGCAGCTGTTGTTCACTGCAGAATTGATTGCTTGCTTGGTGTGTGGGGGAAAAAAACCCCACACATTTGGTCACAGAAGTCTTCTGTTATGATTGTGGTGTGAAAGCAGAGGAAAAACAGTTTGTGTTTTT
>NW_012153062.1:7871282-7871872 GCF_000956105.1 Propithecus coquereli | reverse complement strand
CCTCGGCCTCCCAGAGAGCTAGGATTACAGGCGTGAGCCACCGCGCCCGGCCCGGAAAGAGATGATTTAATGAATGTTAAAGTATTCTATAACTGTAGAGTTCTAAATAAATTGAGAGTGTCAAAGATACTGAAACCTTTATGATGCCATTGCTTCATTATGGAACTAAATGATTACTGTGATTTGAGGGTAGCCAGTGACCATCTTTCCCTGAATAAGTGATTATCTTATTAATCTTAAAAACTTTAAACTTTAAAAAAACTTTAAAAAAAGTTTATAATGACTATTTTACTTTAGATATTAACATTGTATTTGTACCTTGATATTTTTGGAAGGGAAGCTTTTGGAGTAAAACCAAACTCTTTAAGGTCCACACTTTGAGATTTATTCATCTGTATCTATTAATGAAAAAAAAATAAGATCAACTATCACTTTCACATCAAGATCTTTTAACAAATGAGCCAAACAGCAAAATTCCTGTGGATACATAAAGTCCCAAAATCAGTGAATTAGGAGAAACTCAAGCTGGTTCTCAAATATTTTTCTCAGGTCCTTCTTCTTAAATGTTGACATTCTTTATGGTTCTTGAC
>NW_012153062.1:7870001-7871232 GCF_000956105.1 Propithecus coquereli | reverse complement strand
TTTTTTCTTCTTTCCTTCTTTAAACTGGAACAGAGATGATAAAAATTGCCATGTTTTTCTTAAAACATTCTCAAAAGTAGTATTTGAATATATTTAAAGTATGTTTTGCCACCAAAGACTAATATGTGAAAAGTATTATAAATATACCCAATTACTACTACTAACAGTACCAGATATTGTGCTGAGAGCTTCACGTAAATATTCTTGTTTAATCCTAAAATTCTTAAAATATAACCAGATGAGAGAATTTAGACTACATGGTTAAGTATACCATGAACAAGGTTACAGTAAATGGCAGAAGTAGGACTTGGATCTAGACAGATTGTTTCCAGATCCTGTGAACTTAACTGCTATACTACATGGCTCCTTTAAAAAAAAGGAAGTATCTAGGTGAGACTTTACTATCATAGTATAAATTGGTTTGGAATAGTGGGTGGAAAAGAAATAAAAGTAGGAAAACTATATAAAAACAACACAAAAGTAAGCAGAGGGACAGATAAAATCTGATGTGGAGGAGAACAGGGAATAGAGCAGTAGTATAAGGAACGAGTAAGTTAGAAGGCTACAGGTTGATGGGAAAGAAAAATAAGAGGGTTGACTATTTTACTCATATCCACTTGGTAATGATATTCAGGCTTTTAACAAGTTAAATAAATGCTTTGATTCTCCAGGTGAGATTAGGGAACTTTTCTTAATCTCATATTGGGCCATGGTATCACAAGAGGTGGTAGATACTCCAGCCTTTGCCTCCCTGAGATCTTAGATTATGATAAGAGGAAGCATAAAGTGATAGCATGAAGAAAAGAGTGGCAACAAAAGCCAATGCCGAACATATGAAATTATTTCTATATACATCCACTTGAACAAACAACTCAATGGCCAGAATTATTTATCACATGTTTTAACAGACTGGCTAGTAACAGCATGATCCAGGGAAATGATGCTATTAATGGTAAGAACCACAATAATGATAAACCAAGCACAATGTTTAATTTACAGGCATTATCTCATTAATTTAATGATAGACACAAATAAAAAGTAAATCTAGATTACACACCAGCTATATCCTGCAACCTAGGTTATATTCTTATGTTATCATAGAAATTATAAGAATCATAGGTTTAAGAACTAGAGAGTTATTAAAGGTCACCCAATTCAATCAATTCAATTCTTTCATTTTAAAGATAAGACTAAGGCTCAAAGAGGTTAAATAATCTGCCCAAAGTCACAT
>NW_012153062.1:7868744-7869785 GCF_000956105.1 Propithecus coquereli | reverse complement strand
AAAAGCAGTTTCAAAGGAATGATGGAGACAAAACCCAAATTTTCATGAATGAAGAGTGAGTATGATATAAGGAGATGAGCACATTGAGTGCAACTTGCTCTTTCAAGAATTTTTGTTTTGATGAGAAAGCAAGAGATAGAGGGTACAGGGACTCTAGAATTCTGTTTTTTGTCTGCCTGGCATGCTTTCCCTTCTTTTAGGAGGAGTAACCCCCTTGACCTTTGGGGGAACTACATCTACAGTTCCATGTGATCTTGATGAGGCCATCATTCAAAGCGCCCTATTTTCCCTGGGGCCAACAGGGATAAAATGACCCAATCCCCAAGCTACTGGGATTGCTTAAGGAATGAACTCATGACTCAAATGGGGCCAGTTTGAATGAATTCTGGTCTGCCAAAGTGAACAGGGAAAACTACTTTTTCCACTGAAGCTGCTAAACTGGGAAGAGGTAAGTTACAGGTTATCAGCCATGTGAGGAAGTCTATTTAAAAAATAAAGCCAATTAGCAACAAGCACAGCTAAAAGATTGAGAGAAAGCCAGAGGCATGATGAGACTACTTGAATGCCTTGATCTAGCCAAGATTAAAGCCAGAAACATATCTGGACTTTTCAGTTTACATGAGACAATCAGTTTCCTTTTTTTGTGCTTAAGTCACTTTGAGTAAAATTTGTATCACTTATAATCATAAAGGTCATGACTAGCAAGACGGGGACACAGAGCTGAAGAAAGAAGAGGCTTGAGTATATTTATATGCTAAAGAGAAAGATACAATAAAGAGAAGAGAATGGAAATATGGGAACCAGGAGGGAGATAACTGGTCTTCTAAAGTCCCAGAGAAGACAGGATTGGATAGTACTAAGATTAAAGGAAGAGAGATAAACCTTGAACAGAAGAAAAGATAATTCTTCTTTTAAGACAAATAGAGGGTTAAGTGTGGGTGCAGAGACAGAGAAATATATAGTTGGGGGCAGAAAGTTGAAAGAGTTCATATACTATTTGTTCAATTTTCAATTCTCTACTGATAACTGAAAGTCAATTTT
>NW_012153062.1:7863117-7865219 GCF_000956105.1 Propithecus coquereli | reverse complement strand
AAAGATTCTCAAATCTATTAATATATTTCTAGTTCAGATCTCTCTCCTGATTTTCAAACAATTATATACAACTATCTGTGGATATAGATATCTTGCTGGCCTCCAAATTCAATATTTCCCAAATTAAACTTATCCTGTCTCTACTCCTTCAAACTTGCTTTTCCTTCAGAGTTCCTATCCTAGTGAGGCCCAGCTTTTCTCCCAGTTGCTCAAGCCAGAAAGCTGGGCATCATTTTTGACTACTTCTTCAACCTCGCCTCTCATAACCAATGAAGTACCAAGGTAGTTGTTGATTCTACCTCTGAAAAATATTTTAAACCTAGTAACTTCTCTTCATTGCTATTGCCACTACCCTACACTAGGCCATCATTCTGCTTGGGTTATTGCAAAAACCACCTAATGAGTCTCTATGTTTCTATTTTATCATCCTCTAATCCCTTCTCTACATTGCAGCCAGAGTGAACTTTATAAAATGCAACTGTAATCAGGTCACTGATTAAAGCCCTTCAGTGGCTTTCCAATATTTTCAGGATAAAATCTAAATCCTTAAGACAGCAAAAACGTCTGCATGATCTAGCTCCTACTTACCTCTTCAGCCTCATCTCTCTCTACTCCTCTACTTGTAATTGAACTCTAGATATACTGTATTACTTCAGTTCCTTTAAATCTCTCTCTCTCTCTCTCCCCCCCCACCCTTCCTTTCCCATTTCTCTCTATTTCTCTCCCTTTCTCTATCATCTCTGGACCTTTGCATAATCTCTATGTCTGGAATATTTTTCTATCCCTCCCCACCACCATTCTGGTGCCTGCCCTTCCATATATACTTGGCTTATACTTCAGGTCTCAGTCACATCTATTAGTAATCCTTTCTTGACCCATCAAATGTGGATTGAGTACATTTTCTATCTAAACTCAAGTATCTTACACTTCTTTCACAGAATCATTCATCACGCTATATTGAAAAGGCCTGTTTACTTATTTGTATCTTTCACTTGACTATAAATTCTATGAGGATTGGGAATAAAACTATTGTATGCATCACTATATCTTAGAAATTTGGCATATTCTAGGTGCTCAATGAATATGGAAAGACAGCAGGAAGAATATGGAAGCCAAAAAGGAAGGAAAGAAGAAAGAAAGGAAGGAAAGAAGGAAGGAAGAAAGGAAAGGGAGGGAGGATGGATGGAAGGAAGGAAGGAAGGAAGAGAGGGAGGGAGGGAGAGAGAAAGGGAAAACTTGTGCTAGTAAAAAATTATCTCAGAGAAGGTGGTGATCATTTCAAACCTCATGCCTCGCCCTGTTTCTCAACATTTCCTTTGTTTTGGCCTCATGACTTAGAATCTTTATTCTTATAAAAGCCCTAGAAAAGGGCAATTCTAGATATGATGACTTAGGCTTAAGATAAGTCTGCTGGTGTCTAGCCTATCAAATAGCAGTAACTCTCATTCCTTCATCACTTGGAAGGAAGGCCCTTGGTCAGTACTCATCTAGGTGCAAGAACCAAAATCAACTTCAGATTTTCCAGCCAGTCCAGCGCAGATGAAGCCAGGAAAGGGCAATAGGGTCTAGTTTCAGTTGCTGAACCAAGCAAAGCAAAATATCCCTCTCCTTTTCCCTCTTCTCTGGTTTAAAAAAAAAAAAAAAATGAAGTCTAATGAGGGAGGGGCTGCATAGCTATGTTCTAAAAGTAGATTAACAGATTGATTATTCAATGATGATCATATTCCTAGTCAAGCCCACAAGTAATTCTAAAGTACACTGTGGATATTTAACTAATTGATACATAGAACAAAGAATACTTATATACATTTAATTACATAACAAAGGGACAAATGTTATTAAAACTAACCTTCAGACGTTTAACTGGAGGAAGAGCTGAAACAGCATTCCTGTTTCTTAAATCAGATAAATATGAAGAAATTTTTGGCTCTTTAATTTCTGATTTTTGTGCAACTCCAATTTTACCTATAAAAAGAAATTTTAGATCCTGTAGGTTAAACTTTAGGTATTGCTCATATAAAGCCAAATTTCTTCAAAATTTCAAATCTAATATTTACTTTTTTTCACATTGCCCACAAAAGAAAATTATTTGAGAGTTATAA
>NW_012153062.1:7862193-7863067 GCF_000956105.1 Propithecus coquereli | reverse complement strand
ATAAAGAAAAATAAGACCATAAAAATGTTAAAGAAAATATAAAAATTAATCTTGCCTTGAAAACTACTTATTAATATAAACAGAAAAAAATGTTTTATCTATTCAACACTTCTATGATAAACTGTACTCAGCCTGGGTAGCAAAGGGTAAAAATAGATGTTTAATGGAAGTGACCAATACTTAGTCATCTTTACATGCCTCCAATAGATATCTGCTATCTGTGTATAGCCTTTAAAAATTTATTGCTAATTCTACTTTCAGTTAGATATCAAAAGCTGGGATCTCCAAAAGCAATGCTGGCATCCATTTTGATTGGTCAATTCCTATTCTGTACTAGTTGTTAAATATATTGAACATCATCTTTGCATATAGAATGCCTTTCTCTGGAAGGGAAATTATATATACTATTGTCTTCTAGGCAACATGATATAAGAAAAGAACACTGAGTTACCATCTAAGGCTTTCTGCTTGCTAACTCAGAATATGAACTTCAGTTTTTTCACCTATAAAATAGGATAAAAATGTCTCACTTTATCAGCCAGGTTGTTGTTGAAGTTGAAACAGATAATGTATAAAAGTATAATTTTTAAATTATAAATCTGAGGCATTAATAATATGGACTGAGCCCCTGAATGGAAGGGTTAGACTTTGTATACCAACAGGATTTCCCTTTTAGAAGTATACTCTTATCACTTAGTTTACATTCCCTGTAAAGACAGAAACTGAGAGAATAAACATATAAGTAGTTTCCTAGAAAAGAGATGATTTTTTTTTTTTTTTTTTGAGACAGAGTCTCACTATGTTGCCCGGGCTAGAGTGCCGTGGCGTCAGCCTAGCTCACAGCAACCTCACACTCCTGGGCTCAAGCGATCCT
>NW_012153062.1:7849389-7850864 GCF_000956105.1 Propithecus coquereli | reverse complement strand
TGAAGAAAGAATGGGAGTTAACCTGGCAAAGAGGTAGGAGAAAGTATATTTCAGGCAGAGGGGATAGCATATGCTAAAGCTCTTTGATAAGAGAAAGCATGGCACATTGGAGAAACTGAAAGGTGGTCAGCATGGCTGATGCTCAGTAAGTAAGAGAGAGTGCATAAGATGAGACTGCAGTGGTAGTAAAGGCAACCTCTGTTTGTAGGGGAACGGCTCCATTATGGCACCGTGGCAATAGCATGTCTCCACAGAGGCCATGCAGGTAAGGCTCAACAGTTGGCAGAATGCCCTGTGATCCTCCTTGAACATGGAAAGATAGGCAGTCTTGTGAGATACTTCAGAGGCCATTTCTCATTTGCCTCCTTACCTTGCAGGAGGCCCCCTATCTTGCATGAGGCTGCCACGAGACAGTTTCTCATTTGCTTCCCTGATTCCAATAAGGGCCTTTCTCCTTTGCCTCTTTCTCAAGTACAGCTGCCGGCAATAAAACTGCTTTGCTGTACCCTAGAGTTCACTGCTCAAAAACAAAGCAACCCACCACTCATGCCATCTGTCATCTGGCCCCTCTAGTTTGGTGTCATCATGTGGAATTAGGGATGCAAACAGCTGATACCATGCTGATCTTGCTCTGCTGTCTGTGTAAGTAATAAACTGTCTAAATCCATTTGGGTTTCTTGTGTCCTTACCAGCCAAATCTATGGAAGTAAGGCAAGACCATAGAGCAGCTGCCACCACATTGCTGCTTAGGGACTGGTTGACCATGAGACGATGTGGAACCTTGTAGGGGATGCTAATGATTTAGATTCTAAGAGCCATGGGAAGCCACTGAAGTGTTTTAACCAAAGAGGAGGCATAATCAGATTTACATTTTGAAAAACATCACTCTATGGATTGTAATCAGGAGAATGGATTTGAGATTGAACAGAATGGATGCAAGAAAACTAGTTAAGAGGCTACTATAGCAGTTTAGGCAAGAAAATGATGGTAATTCAGATTAGAGCGATGATGGTAATACAGTTAGAAAGAATGAACTGATTTGGGAAATATACAGAAGGTAGAATTATTTTTAATGCAGAATCAAGTGGAGTGCTTTTCTTTCTTGAGCAGCATTTTGCTTTCCCTGAAGTTTTATAGCCTTCCTTTTAGTCCACCAACATCTGCCTTAAGTTCCTTTAAGTTCATTCACTATTTCAAGCATAAAGGCAAATATATGGAAACACCTCACTCATTTGTTACCCGCCCCTTCCTTAAACTCTCTATTCTTCCCCTAATGCCATCTAGGCCTGTCCTATAGCTGTCATCATGGAACTTCCTTTCATTAAGTTCCTGGGCTGAATCCACAATACCTGCATTTCTTGACTTTTTCTTTCTTGGCTAACTCCCTTGTTTTAGTGGTGCTCATCCTCCAGCAACTGCCTAAGAAGGGATGTTTGAGAGTAAAACTTTCTGAATCTTTGAATGTATTAAGATAT
>NW_012153062.1:7844921-7847654 GCF_000956105.1 Propithecus coquereli | reverse complement strand
ATTAACTTAAGCTGTATTCTTAGGGGTACTTTAAAGTTAGCAGATCCCATACTCCATCACTATCATAATCTGAGATGCATGTATTTTCATAGTTTTGCCACATATTATATTAATTTACATGTTTATGAAGCCCCAAGTTCCAAGTATTTAAAGTAAAGTAAATTTATTAATGATACCAACTAGAAATGTATTGAAAGAAAATATTTAAAATTACTTTAACGGGGTCAATAACAGCTGATGGGGAAAGGGTCAGTTGCTTAAAAAAAAAAATCCAGAAAAACAATTGAGTATAGCAAGTATCCCTGACACACTCATCTTAACTTTCTAATTATAAATTCAAATAATTTGGTCAGTACAGAAGCTACTGGAATAAATATTTCTAAAAGAATATTATTTTAACCTTTGCAATTCTTGGTTTATGCTAATCATAGATTTACGCAATTCATGGCTCTATTGAAAAAATAGAAAAAAATTAGCCGGGCAACTAAAAAAATAGCTGGGTATGGTGGTACACGCCTGTAGTCCCAGCTACTCGGGAAGTTGAGGCAACAGGGTTTCTGCCTAGATTTTAGTGACCCTCTTTTCCTTAGAACTGACTCCCATGTCAAAAAAGTAGGGTATGGTTGTCTTATTTATACTACATTCTCCTCAGACCTCCATTCTGGCCGACATTTTCCTGACTGCAAAATTATCAGGAACCAGAGTGACCTTCTTTTCATTTAGTCCCAAATCCTATTTCCTAGAAAAGAGGAAATAACTCAGTTTAAGAAAGACAATTTAGGATTAGGACTGCACTAAAATAATATAAACTCAGAGCTGTCAGATGGCCATCGTTTTACCATGTGAGGAAAGAATCAAAGATAGCAGGACTATGGAGGAGAAGACTAAAGCAGAGGTACAAAGAGAAGTAAAAGTAAGAATGCCATGGCCAGACGCCATGGCTCACACCTGAAATCTTAACACTTTGGGAGGCTGAGGTGGGAGGATCACTTGATGTCAGGAGTTCAAGATCAACCTGAGCAAGAGCAAGACCCCATCTCTACAAAAAGCAGAAAAATTAGCCTGGCATGCACCTGTATTCTCGGCTAGTTGGGAGGCTAAGGCAGGAGGGTTGCTTGAGCCCAGGAGTGTGAAGTTGCAGTGAGCTATGATGACACTACTGCACTGTAGCCTAGGTGACAGAGCAAGACTCTGTCTAAAAAAAAAAAAAAAAAAAAAGAATGCCATAGCTGGGATTCTGATGGCTTTCCATTTCCTGATTGCAGTCCCTCCTGAAGCCTAGTGGTATTGCTGCTTTTTGATTTTGTGAGATATTTGTGTTCACATATTTCTCCCACCCACTACCAGTTTTTTGTTCAAAATAGCTTGAATTGTTTCTGTTACTTGTTGTAGTGAAAGTTGGGATGTCTACTATCCTTCCTTCTAGCCTTTTATAAGAGCAAAAGTTCCCCACATATTTAGCACAACCCCGTGGGAAGCAGAAAAGAGATACTTCCTATCAGACAGATAACATTGTATTGCGCACGCGCGCACCTTTTGCATATACGTATAACAGTAGTCCCCCCTTATCTGTGGGGGCTATGTGCCAAGACCACTAGTGGATACCTGAAATTGTGCATAGTACCAAACCCTATAAATATACTATGTTTTTTCCTTATTAAGTCAAGAACTTTCATCTTTTCACTTAAAGGAAACACTTTACAGCTTCTCTTTGGCATATCCAAATTGCCAGCATTACTACTCTTGCACCTTAGAGCCACTATTAAATACAATAAGGGTTACTTGAACACAAGCACTGCGATACCATGATAGTCAATCTGATGATAACTGAGTCTGGCTACTAAGTGACCAAGGGGCAGTGGTGTACACAGCCTGGATAAACTGGACAAAGGGACAATTCACATCCAGGATGGCACAGGGTAGGATGGCTTGAGATTTCATCATGTTACTCAGAAGGGTGCACAATTTAAAACTTATGAATTATTTAATTCCGAATTTCCCATTTAATTTCAGATCACAGTTAACTGTGGGTAACTGAAACCATGAAAAGCAAAAACTGTGGATGAAGGGGAACTACTGTATGTGGCCATCCCAAATCTTACGAATTTATACATATCCTAATTGTACAATTCAACTCTTATATGCAAATTTATATGTCCCCAAATAAAGACACACAATTATACCTTTAAACATAACATACATGCACTATGTGCATTTTATTTCATGTCTCAAACCCACCAACTTCTAAAAAGATGCATTTCTAAATGGTGCCACAAGATGGTGCACAATGACTATACACATTTGCTCCCAGTGGTGAAAACTAACTAGGATCTGGTAATCTAACATTAGAGATTCTGAAGGCTCCCTCAAAATTTCAAGGCAAAGTTGGCAAGTCTTGTCAGGAAATGAGAACTGTGTGTATGCAAGTTTGTTTAGGATACTAGCATATGGACATTAGCTAAGTGACAAGAACTTTTTCTTGTATTTCTGTTACAAATGGAACTTAGAAAATTACGAGTGTTCCGCCTAGTCCACGCTACTCCCTACATCCTGAGAATCGTCTGAAGTTGTCTTATTAGCAAATGTAAGCTTAGAGAGATTGATAATTATTAATAGAAAGATAAGGTTCTCAGAGAAAATTAACTTAAGCTGTATTCTTAGGGGTACTTTAAAGTTAGCAGATCCCATACTCCATCACTATCATAATCTGAGATGCATGTATTTTCATAGTTT
>NW_012153062.1:7834623-7843881 GCF_000956105.1 Propithecus coquereli | reverse complement strand
TATTTCTAAATTTATATATTAATTCTAATAGTGTGTATAGAGTCTTTTGCATTTTCTAGGTACATAACCATGTTGCTTGCAAATGGCGACAATTTATTTCTTTCTTCCCAATCCTATCTCTTTTTTCTTTTTTTTATATTATGGTACTGACTACAACTTCTAGCCCAATGTTGAATAAAAGTAGTAGTAGAGAGGATTCTTCGATCATTCTCCATCAATAGGAAAGTTTTTAATATTTTACTATTGAATACGACATTTGTCATAGGTTTTTATAGATACTCTAATATTTAACAAGTTTCCTTTCATTTCTAGTTTTCTACGCATTTTTTAAAAACAACAAATATTGAATTTGGCCAAACATTTTTGACATCTATCAGGAGGATCACATGGTTTTCTCCTCATTTTTTTCTGTTAATGTAGTGAATTATATTGATCTATTTTTGAATACTAAGCCACTTTGCATACATGGAATAAGCCATACTTAATTGTGCTATATTGTGCTTTTTAAATATATGGCTGGATTCAGCTTGCTAATATCTTGTTAATGACTTTTGGCTCTATGTCCATTAGATATAGATTGCTGAATAATTTCCCATTCTTTTAATGTCCTTCTCAGATTTTGAAATCAAGGTCAGACTGGCCTCCTTAAAAATATTAAGAACATTAGAAAATATTCATTCTTTTTCTATTCTCCAGAAAAAGTTTGGGTAAGTTTGATATTATTTCTTCCTAATTGTTTGACAAAAGTTACAAGTGAAGTCATCCAAACCTTGGATTTTCATTGTGGAAAGATTTTTAATAATTGCTTCAATTTTATTATTAGTCTCATACTAGTCAGATTTTCATTTCTTCTGTCAGTTTTGGTTAAGTTTTGCTTCTCAAGAAATTTTTTCATTTTAACCCTAAACATGTCAAATTTATTGTTGTAAAGTTGTTAATAATGTCTTTAGTAACTCTTTGATGTCTTTACAATCTGCAGTGATATCCCCTTTTTCATTCTTGATATTGTTAATTTGTGTTTTCTCTCTTTTTTTCTCAGTCTTCACAGGGGTTTCTTAATTTTATTTATCTTTTCAAAGAACCAAATCTTAGCTTTGTTGATTTTTCTCTATTGTACATTTATAGTCTATATTTCATTGATTTCTGCTTTCATCTTTATTTTTTCTTTCTTGCTAAATTCTTTATGTTTGATATGGTATAATCTTGAGATGAAAGCTTCTTCTTTATGCTTTTTGCATTTTATTTTCAAATATATTTTAAACCCTGTAAGTCATTTCAATTATTGTTTTACAGGGTCAATTTATATTTAGCCATGTATTTACCCTTTCTACTGTTCTTCATTCCCTCCTTGATTCCCATGTGTCCATCTGGGATCATTTTCCTCTAAGGAGCTCCCATTAGCATTTATATTAATGCAGGCTGATAAATTTATAGTAGTGATAAAGTTAATTATTTTTTTCTCTGTCTCTATTTTACTTTCATTTATTTATTTATTTATTGAGGTAAAATATACATATATAATATACCATCTTTACCATTTTACAGTTCAATATTAATAAATACATTTATATTCTTTTTTCTCCCGTTCATCTCCTCCTCCTCCCTCCCATTTCTGGCCTCTGGTAACCACCAATCTACTCTCTATCTTCATAAGATTCACTTTTTTAGCTCCCAAATATGAGCGAGATTTAACATAATGGCTTCCAGTTCCATCCATGTTGCTGCAAATGACAGCATTTAATTGTTTTTAAGGCTGAATAATATTCCATTTGTATATATACCACATTTTCTTTATCTGTTCATCCGCTGATGGGCACTTAAGTTGATTCCACATTTTGGCTACCGTGAATGGTGCTGCAATAAACATGGGAGTACAGATATCTCTTTGATATAGTGATTTCCTTTGTTTTGGATATATATACTCAATCATGGAAATGCAGGATCATATGGTAGTTCTACTTTTAGTTTTTTGAGGAACCTCCATACTCTTCTCCATAACGGCTGTACTAATTTACATTCCCATCAACAGTATACTAGGGTTTCCCTTTCTCTACATTCTATCCAGCATCTGCTACTGCCTGTCTTTTTGATACAAGCCATTTTAAC
Organism: Propithecus coquereli; assembly: GCF_000956105.1. NCBI lineage: Eukaryota > Metazoa > Chordata > Mammalia > Primates > Indriidae > Propithecus > Propithecus coquereli. The sequence continues at coordinate 7,841,775 of NW_012153062.1, read as the reverse complement.
TGGTGTGAAATGGTATCTCATTGTAGTTTTGATTTGCATTTCTCTGATGACTAATGATACTGAATGCTTTTTCATATACCTGTTGCCCATTTGTACGGCTTCTTTTGAGAAATATCTGTTCAGATCTTTTGCCCATTTTTAAAATTGGACTATTATTAGTATTATTATTAGTATTAGCATTGTTATTATTTGCTATTGAGCTGTTTGAGCTCCTTATATATTCTGATTATTAATCTCTTGTCAAATGGATAGTTTGCAAATATTTTTTCCCTTTCTGTGGGTTGTCTCTTCACTTTGTTGATTGTTTCCTTTGCTGTGCAGAAGCTTTTTAGCTTGATGTAATCCTAATTGTCTATTTTTGCTTTGGTTGCCTATTGTTTTTGAGGTCTTACACAAAAAACTTTGCCCAGACCAATGTCCTGGAGCATTTCCCCAGAGTTTTCTTCTAGCAGTTTCATAGTTTCGGGCCTTAGATTTAAGTCTTTAATCCATATTGATTTGATTTTTTTGTATGATAAGAGATAGGGCTTTAGTCTCATTCTTCAACATATAGTTATTCAGTTTCCCCAGCACTATTTATTGAAAAGACTGTCCTTTCCCCATTGTATGTTCTTGGCCCCTTTGTCAAAGATGAGTTAGCTGTAAATGTGTGGATTTATATCTGGGTTTTCTATTCTGTTCCACTGGTCTATGTGTCTGTTTTTATACCAGTACCACGCTGTTTTATACCAGTACCATGCTGTATTATAGCTTTAGTAAATTTTCAAGTCCGGTAGTGTGATGCCTCCAGCTTTGATCTTTTTGCTTGGTATTGCTTTGGGTATTTGGGGTCTTCTGTGGTTCCATATAAATTTTAGGATTTGTTTTTCTATTTCTATGAAAAATGTCATTGGTATTTTGACAGGGATTGCATTGAAGGTGTAAATTGCTTTGGGTAGTATTGTCATTTTAACAATATTATTTCTTCCAATCCATGAGCACAGAGCATCTTTTCATTTTATTGTGTCCTCTTCTATTTCTTTCATCAGAGTTTTATAGTTTTCTTTGTATAGATCTTTTACTTCTTTGGTTAGATTGATTCCTAGGTATTTTATATTTTTAGCTATTATAAATGGGATTGTTTTCTTGATTTCTTTTTAGGATTGTTTGCTGTTGGCATTTATAAATGCTACTGATCTTTGTATGTTGATTTTTTTATCAACTTTACTGAACTCATACAACTTTACTGAACTCATTTATCAGTTCTAACAGTTTTTGAAGTCTTTAGGTATTTCTAGGTATAAGATCATTTTGTCTGTGAATAAAGCTAATTTTACTTCTTCCTTTCCAATTTGGATGCCCTTTACTTTTTTCTCTTGCCTAAATGCTCTGGCCAGGACTTTCAGTGTTATGTTGAATAACAGCAGTGAAAATGGGCATCTTTGTCTTGTTCCACTCCTAAGTGGAAAGGCCTTCAATTTTCCCTCTACAGTATGTTAGCTATGGTTTGTAATATATGGCCTTTATTATTTTGAGGTATGTTCCTTCTATATCCATTTTTATGAGGGTTTTTATCATAAAGGATGTTGAATGTTATCAAATGCTTTTTCAACATCTATTTAGATGATCATATGGTTTTTGTTCTTGATTGTGTTAACATGATGTAACATGTTAACTGATTTGCATATGCTGAACCATTCTTGCATACCTGGGATGAGTCCCATTTGATCATAGTGAATGATCTTTTTAATGTGTTATTGAATTCAGTTTGCTAGTGATTTTGTTGAGGATTTTTGCATCGGATTTGTTCATCAGAGATATTGGCCTGTAGTTTTCTTTTTTTGTTGTGTTCTTCTCTGGTTTTGATATCAGGGTAATGCTGACCTCATGGAATGAGTTTGGAAGTATTCCCTCCTCTTCAGTTTTTTTGAAGAGTTTGAGTAGGATTGGTACCAGTTCTTTAAATGTTTGGTAGAATTCAGCAGTGAATCCATCAGGTCCTGGGCTTTTCTTTGATGGGAGACTTTTAAACATGGCTTTCATCTCCTTACTTATTATTGGTTTGTTGAGATTTTCTACTTCTTCATGGTTACATCTTGGTAGGCTGTATGTGATCAGGAACTTATCCATTTCTTCTAGGTTTTCCCATTTGTTGGCATATAGTTGTTCACAATAGTGTCTAATAATTCCCTGTATTTTTGAGGTCTCAGTTATTATGTCTTTTTCATTTCTGATATTATTTGAGTACCCTATTTCTTAGCTTAGCTAAAAGTTTATTGATTTTGTTTATCTTTTCAAAAAACTAACTTTTCATTTTGTTCTTCTGTATTTTTGTAGTCTCAATTTTATTTATTTCTCCTCTGATCTTTATTATTTCTTTCCTTCTACTAATTTTGCATTTTGTTTGTTCTTGCTCTTCTAGTTCCTTCAGGTGCATCATTATTATTATTTGAAGTCTTTTTATTTTTTGATAGAGGTGTTTATTGCTATAAACTTCCCTCTTAGGACAGCTTTTTACTGTATCCCATAGTTTTTTCAGTATATTGTATTTCTATTTTCATTTGTTTAAAAAAATTTTAAACTTTCTTCTTAATTTCTTCATTGACGACTGGTCATTCAGGAGCATGTTGTTTAATTTCCATGTGTTTGTGTATTTTCCAAGGTTCTTCTTGTTATTGATTGATTTATAGTTTTATTCCAATGTGGTAGGAAAAGATATATGATGTGATTTCTATTTTTTAAAGTTTGTTCAGACTTGTTTTGTGGCCTAAGCTATGGTCTACTCTGGAGAGTGTTCCATGTGCTAATGAAAATAATGTGTATTCTGCAGCAGTTGGGTGAAATGTTCTGTAAATGTCAGTTAAGTCTGTTAGATCTAGTGTGCAGTTTAACCCCACTGTTTCTTTGTTGATTTTCTGTTTGGATGATCTGTTTATTGCTGACAGTGGAGTGTTCAAGTCCCCTACTATTATTGTATAGCAGCCTATCTCTCCCTTTAGATCTATTAATGTTTGCTTTACATACTTGGGAGCTCTCTTGTTGGGTGCATAGATATTTATAATTGTTATATCCTCTTGCTGAATTGACCCCTTTATTCTATAGTGACCTTCTTTGTGTTTTTTTATAGTCTTTGATTGGAGTATCGATCAGTACTCCTGTTCTTTTTTGGTTTGCAGCTGCATGAAACATCTTTTTCCACATTTTCACTTTCAGTCTATGTGTGTCTTTATAGGTAAAGTGGGTTTCTTGAAGGTTACATATAGTTGGGTCTTGTTTCTTTATCCATTCAGCCACTCTATGCCTTTTAGTTGGAGAACACTATTATATCATTCAATATTATTATTGATAAGTAAGAACTTACTACTGCCACATTTTTACTTGATTTCTGGTTCTTTTGAGATTCCTTGCTTTCTTTCTTCCTTTCTTGCTGTCTTCCTTTGTGGTTAAGTGATTACCACTAGTAGTATGTTTTAATTTGTTGCATTTTATTTTTAGTGGATCTATTATATGTGTTTGCACTGTGGTTACCATGAGGCTTACAAAAAATATAGACATAAGAAGTTATTTTAAAAGATGATAATTTATCTTGGATCACAAATAAACAAATAAAAACTAAGGCAAAAAAATCCTAAAAAAACAACAAAAAATTCTATACTTTAACTTCATTCCCCCCCATAATTTTACTTTTTATTGGCTCAACCTACAAATTTTTATATTATCTTTCTCTTTATAGGTTGCTGAAGCTATTACTGTTTTTGATAGGTTTGTCTTTTGGGCTTCATAATAAAGTTATGAGTGGACTGCATACCACAAATACAGTAATAGATTATTTTGGGTTTGTCTGTGTACTTAATTTTACCAGTGGATTTTATACTTTCAAAAGTTTTCTTTTAAATATTAATGTTCTGTTTTTTTTCTTTCAGACTATAGAACTCCCTTTAGCATTTCTTGCAAGACCAGCTTGGTGATGGTAAATTCTCTCAGCTTTCGTTTGCCTTGGAAAGACTTTACCCCTTGTTCAAATTAGAATGATAATTTTGCTGGATATGATATTCTTGGATGCCAGTTTTTTTTTCTTTGAGCACTCTGAAATGATGTTACACTCCCTCCTGGCCTGTTTGGCTTTTGTTGAAAAGTCTGTTGCCAAATGAATTGGAGCTCCTTTATATGTTATTTACTTCTTTTCTCTTGCTGCTTTTAGGATCCTCTCTTTGTCCTTGACCTTTGAGAGTTTACTTTTTATATGCCTTGAGGTAGTCATATTTGGGTTGAATCTGTCTGGAGTTCTAAGAACTTCTTGTACCTGAATATTTATATCTTTCTCAAGTTTTTTGAAAGTTTTCTGTTATTATTTCTTGAATAAGCTTTCTACCCTTTGCTCTTACTCAGCTCCCTCTTGAACATCAATAATTCTTAGATTTGGTCTTTTGAGGTAATTTTCTATATCTTGTAGGTGGTTTTCATTCCTTTTCATTCTTTTTTCTTTTTTCTCCTCTGACGGTGTATTTTCAAATAGCTGATTTTGGAACTCACTGATTCTTTCCCCTGCTTGGTTCAGTCTACTACTGTTCAGATCCTCTAAAGAGTTCTTCAGTTCAGCAAATGTATTTCTCAGTTCTAAGATTTTTTTTTATTTATTTTTAGTATTTCAATCTCTTTGCTAAGTTTCTCTTATGAATTTCTGAATTGCTTTTTGGTGTTACCTTGGAGATCACCAGTTTCATTAAAACTACTATTTTGAATCCTTGGTCAGAGAGCTCACAAATTGTCTTCTCATTAGGGACAGTCACTTGATTTTGCTTTGTCCTTTTGGGGAGATCATGGTTCCCTGTTTGCTGTTGTTTCTTGTGGGTATACATCTACGTCTTTGCATTGAAGGATTAGTTATTTATTCAATTTTTCTCTGTTTGGCTTGTTTTGTTTTTTATTGAATATACTTGCTTAGCAAGTCTTTGCCACTAGGTCGCTGCCTCCTTCTCAGCTCTAGGTGATGTCTTACCCCAGGTTCTCCTCAGCTCTATTGCTAGTATATGGTCAGAGCACTGCCTGTCCCAAATTGGCGAGGTCTCAAAGGGATTATCCTAGGAGTGGCTGGCTACAGTTTTGTGCCCAGAGGACCCATGGAACATAGCTCCTACAGGATGGTGCTGCTGAACAGCCACTCTGATTTGGTATCTCCTTTGGCTGAGTTACAGAGCAGAGTTTCCAGGGCTGGGGATGGTAGTCCCACCTCCCCTCTTTGTCTCCGCTTGTCCTCTCCCTTCAGGCAGTCTTGATGCTTCCTGTGGGTTAAGGCAAGGACAGGTCTCCTGCCAGGGAATCCAAGAAGGTGTGGAAGCCAGTTGACAATTTCACTTTTTCTGGTGTAGAAACCATGAGTTGGAAGGAGATTTTCCATGTGATTGGTGTCAGACAAAATGGGGGTACGGGTGTTATGGATGTAGAATTCTAATTCTCCTGCCATCTGCTCAGAGTTTTTCTACTCTGTGGCACTAGAAACTGTCTCATCCTCATACTTGAGTTCTGGGATATTGCTGGTGAAAATCTTAGCATTATATATTTCTTTTTGGTTTTCTGTGGGTGGGCAAGGAGTAAAGCCAACTTGCATCTATGCCGCCATTTTTGATCTGCACATTCCCTCCATTTCACTTTCATTCTGAAGGATATTTTCCACTTGGCATAGAAATCTAAGTTGGCAATATTTTGAAACAAATTATGTTATCTTCTGGTTTCCAACATTATTGTTGAGAAGTAGCTATCAATTTCACTGTTGCTCTTTTGAAGGTAATGCATAGTTTTTATATGTCCAATTTTAATATTTTCAGCAGTTTTGCTACAATGTGCCCAGCTGTGGTTTTCTGTGTGTTTATCTCTGTTTGGGATTTACCAAAATTTGGAATCTGTTGGTTTATGTCTTCATTATTTTGGAATATGCTCAGCCATTGTCTCTTGAATGTTGCTTTTGTCCCATTCTATCTCTCTAGTCTGCTTCTGAGACTTTAATTACACATACATGAGACCTTTTTTTAAGTACGTTCTTTTGTGTTCTTTCCATTCTCTTATCTCTGGGCTTCAGTTTGGATATTTTCTATTGATATGCCTTACAGCCCACAAATTTTATATTTGGTTATATCCAATCTAATGTTAAACCTGCTCAACTAGTTCTTCACTTCAGATATTGTATTTTTCAATCCTAGAAAGTTTATTTAAATCTCCATACAGATTTCAATTTTCTGGTAAAATTTTCTATCCTTTCATACATTTGGTCTATTTTTCTTCTATTTTCTTGAAAATATTAATCATAATTACTTTAGTCTTTTTTTTCTTTTTTGGAGACAGGGCCAGCCTTGCTATATTGCTCCAGCTGGAGTGCAGTGGCTATTCACAGATGGTATCATAGCACTCTATAGCCTCAAACTTCTCAGCTCAAATCATCCTCCTACCTCAGCTTCCCAAATAGCTGGGACTACATAATAAAAAAATTAATTCATTTTCACTCTGGTTTGCCTTAACAAATCTGTAGATTCTTATACATCACTAATTCTCCCCCAGACAATTGCCATAACAATGGAGTGGGTATGGAAAAGGGAAAATGTATACCAAAAGGCTAATCAAATAATCTGTGCCCCAAATATCATCCCAATTTGAGAAATATTAACTATAAGAAAGAATCCCTACTAAATACTATTAATGCAATTATTATGAAACCTAAATATCTAACCCCCGAGTAGCCACAGTCTGAGTGAAGCAGTATTATAACACTGATATTCTTCCCTAGCCATATCTTTGCTTTAATATAAAATAGGAATTAATAGAGCTATTTACCTTTATTGGGTCCTGCTACAGTAGATCTGTCTGAATATTCAGAATGGGAAATCTCTGTTTCTGATTTTCTTCGCATAATTATTTGATTTCCAAACCTCTTGGGTCCTAAGTAAAAGACTGTAAATTTCTGCTGAATATCAAGTCCAACTGGAGGGGAAAAAAAGTATACAAATGTTTCTTTACGTCATGTAAGTCTACACATGAGACTATTTATTTCTTTTTATAACTCTTATATTTTTATGAGCTAAGAAGTTTTTTTTTTCTTTGAGCACTCTGAAATGATGTTACACTCCCTCCTGGCCTGTTTGGCTTTTGTTGAAAAGTCTGTTGCCAAATGAATTGGAGCTC
>NW_012153062.1:7829910-7833038 GCF_000956105.1 Propithecus coquereli | reverse complement strand
TCAGACTATGGTGATAGATTTTATACTTTGTTCATTTGAGTATTAAATATAACAGTTTGAAACAACAGATGCAAAGTTAGTACCTTCTTTAATAGACAAATAGAAAAACTACCCCATTATTATCTCAGGAAAACATAATTTAATTGATCCCACAGTGATTTTGTTACTCTTTTTTTCAGTGGAATTTTTTTATAGTATATGCTTAGAAATAAAATCCAAACATTAGAAATTTCACACTTACATAATTTTGTGCTTAAAATAAACTACTTGATTATCTGCATCACCTATGATTAAGGTAACGTAGTGAGAATCCGGTGCTGTTCTTTTAGTTTGTAGCTGTTCAAAGTTTCTTAATATAATGGTCACTAATATTTCCGCTATGGTATCATTATATCTTGCAATCTTGAAAAAAGGATAGGAATAAAAAGTGTTAAAAAATAACCTTACTACTCATATTCAGCTCCAAGACTAGTTATAGGTAGCTTTATTCCTAAAAAGACAATTAAAATATCTAAAAAACATAAAATATTTACCTGTTCCACTTCAAGTTTATATTTTGGTAGAAACATCACGGTTTCTTTTATCTGGGTTCCAAAAGGGGGATGTCTATTTAGAATCTAAAAATATTTACATCATTATATTTTTACCACAATACTTGAAATTCTTTTGTAAAATAATTTTTTTAGAGTCAAGTTTCCCAAAACCTTGATAAGTTAAAAGATTTATCACTATGAGAATTAAAATAATTTTTAATAGAAACAAAGATATAAAAGTTAGGCTTTAGAATTTAGATAGAATTCAGGTAACATTAGGAATAAGTAAATACTAAATACCAGTTCAAGTTCCCTTGCATCTGTTTCTTCTATTTTTTTAAAGGAAATCAAACCAGCATTTACCATTGCATTTGACAAAGTTATACCTGTGGAAAATTAATCAAACAGCAATTTAAAAATAATCCACTTTAAATGAAATCTATATGTAAATATTTAATAACTAAATCAGTAAAAAAAATTTTTAAAGGTCCAGTCAAATAATTAACTTTTAACATTTTTTAAAAAAGTTTTTAGTTGGATTGCTTGGGTTGTGACATTATCCAAGTATTCATATTTATTTTTTCAAGCTAAAATTAAATATCCATTTGCCTTATAAAAGAAAGAGGAACTCACTAGTCCACATACTGACTTAACCCTTAGTTTTACTATACATCATCCATAGGGCAAGCACCAAGAGCCACGTGCTTTTATGTTTGAAAGTAAGGCAACATGATTCAAAAATCATGCTTGAATGAAGAAAAGGAATATTGCTTCACGAAGCTGTGGCTCTCTGGACATTTCTGTCTTAGAAATATAGTTCTGTGTTCCTGTACTGAAATCTGTACCCAAAACTCTTCTGCCTAACACTTCCTATGCCTTTCCATTGCATTTAAGATGAAGTGGCAATTTCCTTACTGTGGCCAAATTTCCCTACCTATATGACTTGACCACAGCCTACCTCTCTCATCTAATTTCCTTACCACTCTCCTCTTGCTGACTACTTTCCAGCCACACTGGCTTTTACTTTGTTCCTTAAATACAGCAAGTTAATTTTCATCTTTGGAACTTTTCTGTTTCCTTATGCTTTCAGAAGCTGGAATTTAAAATTCTTACATGCTTATCAATGAATTTATCCAAATCCCAAAATAAAAGATACTGTCGGAAGTATAAAATTCTAAAATATTACCACCTTGTCTGAGGCACATATATTACTGATAAAGGAATAACACCCTATTTCCTTACTCATATGTTTAACCGTTCTTGCAATTTCTCTTACTCATTCCTAAGACATAGGTTCTAGTATTCATAATTCCTTAATGTTCATTTCCACTTTCCCTCAAAACTTTTCCTGACTTTTAACTTTTTAGTATATAGTCACTATTAAAAATCAATTTGTATTTCATTATTTTTTTCACAACATTCAATAAGAACTCAGATTTGCTTTTTGTTTGGATTCTCCCACTTTTCTATTATATGATTTTTTTTTCTGGGCAATCTTTGCTTCTTTCTGTTCTGCTGTACTACTGAGTACACGTGAGGAACAGGTTAGTGTTCAACAATCTGTAAGGGACAGAATGCAAAGGATGCACAGACTGACAATATTCTAGAAAGTCAGAAAGATTGGCTTTTTCAAATATAACAAAACTTATTAGTAATCATTTAACCAAATTTCAAAATTTTCTGTAAGTTACTGTTTTCTCAATGTTATATAGAAGCTCCTTCTCAATTTAGAACTCTCACCTTTGTGTGTGGGACGGGTGTGGCATTTGGTTTGCCAGGACTTCTCTAGGAAGGTGAGCCTTCCATCAGGAATCTCCCCCTTATTTTGACCTTACTTTCACCAGCCAATCCCTACCTTCACCTCAGCTTCTAGGACTTCCTAATTCAGCCCTCTGCTATTCCACTGATTTCATATTTCATGGAAATAAAGAGTAGGACTTCCTTACAAAACAGTTGGCAATCTTTGTTCAAATAAATAACAGGACAATTCCTAACGACTCATATAATTTTTTAACATCCCCAAGATGCGTACAAAATTGTGAAACTAACAAGGCTGTCAGTTATGGGATAACAACTCTTTTTAGAATTCTAGCTATCTAAAAAGGAGTAGGGTCACAAAGTCAAAGGTACCCAACTGGAAAATCCACAGTCCTTGAGTCAGATCTGCGTCATTATAAATGGCACCCCCACCCAAGTTTTTCAGCATACACCCTACACGAGGTCCCTAAGACAAAATAGGCACAATCTTTTGTCTACAGAATCTCTATGAAGATCAGTATTAATGTCCTACTGTTATTGAAAACAAAAAAAAAGTTAAGATATAAATCAGTGACATAATTTTCTGTAGTGAATTAGGAATGGCTGGGACTGCTAGCTATGTTCCTTGTCATTGAGATCAAAATAAAAAATTAGTCATAAAAGTAGAACAGAGAGCATCACATAGTCATCTAGCTTCTAAAACAAAATTTCATTCTTGGTATGAGAACAAATTTTAAAATGAGTGTATTAATTTTTATTAGGTCTTTCATGTGCCATTCAGTTGATTTCAAATGGAATCTTTTAAGCGGGAGCAAATGAAAATAAGATTTTCAAAAG
>NW_012153062.1:7828135-7829785 GCF_000956105.1 Propithecus coquereli | reverse complement strand
TATCCTGGTGCATGCTATCTTTTCCATATCTAAATACATGAAACTTCCTTTAAAGTTTATTCATATTATCTAAATATATTATTTTTACATAATACCATTTTTACTGTTTTTCTATATCAGGATAAAGGAAATAATTTTTACATGCTATTATATTCTTTTCATTCATCTTTTCGTTACTTCAATTAACTTACCAAATTCAGAACTAATTAGATTTATGCTAAGATCTTCAGATTGAAGAGCTCTCTTCACATCAATCTTTTTAGCCCAATTTCCAGCTTTTAGCAAAACAGAATCCCTGAAAAATAGTAATGTATAATTTTAATAGTGATCCAAACCACTAAATGAAATAACATATTAATCTTCAAGGGCTGATTATTCCTAAGATAGGTCCTCTCTAGAAGTAAAGTGAAATCAATTACTGAAAACTATTTTCCGCAAGATCTAAGGAGAGCAAATAAAGTGACAATGGAGCTATCTTGACCATAATTTTCTTAACTACAGGTGATTCCAAGTTGCAGTGACTCATTTCAGGCTCACCTGCAATGTGTAGTTGCTATCATTAACACATGAATTTGCCCCTAAATCACTACCACTTTAAACTGGCTACACGTAAGTAACATGTATTTGTGAGAACAACTACAACAGTATCTTTCAAATTAATATGAAATCGTTTGTGTCTAATAACATTACAAACAAACCAGCAACAGATTTTGATTGAACTTATTTTAGTCTCATATAGTCAGGGCTATCACTAGATTTGGCAATCACAGAGTACAAAGATTTGTACCATAGCATATTCTCTAGAAGTATGCCATGGTTAGTTGCAGGAGGGCAGTTACCAGTGAAAAGGATATCCTATGAGTCACGCAGTCCCTTTAGGAACCTTGCATATGATTTTTTGGGAAAGTATCTTCCAGTATACTGGCAGCAATTAGGAGAGTCCTGTTTCAGAGTCACTGCCATTCCTGAACTTACTTGAACAGTAACATAGTTAGGAGCATAGGCTCTGGAGTCAGAATATTTGGATTCAAATCTAGACTTTGCTATTAACTAGGTATATGACCATGATTAAGCATAAATCAAACTGACTAAACACTTTGTCTCAATTTCCTCCTCTACGAAATGTGCATGATGATAGCACCTATCTCATACAACTATTAAAACAATTAAATACTTGGAACCTACCAAGTGATCAAAAATATTAGCTATATCTATAATTGACATCTTTAGAGTATGCTTATGACATCCTGGGAAAAAATAATAGTATTTGGAAAAATGCTGAAGTAAAAATTATAAAATGGCATACTAGACAACTAGGTATAAATGAGGGTACTTCATATATATATTTGATCTGGTTGCCTGGATCCTACAACGGAGCTATAGTAGTTTATTAGATTTTAGTTTGGAGATACAAGATATATTTTGAGGTGAGTAGGAGAAAGACTGAATCCAAACAGTAGTAAAACCATGGAATGACTAGAGAAAAACAGTGAAATAATGAAGACCTCTTAAAGGTCATCTATTCACTTGTTTCAGACTATGGTGATAGATTTTATACTTTGTTCATTTGAGTATTAAATATAACAGTTTGAAACAACAGATGCAAAGTTAATACCTTCTTTAATAGACAAATAGAAAAACTACCCCATT
>NW_012153062.1:7815364-7825080 GCF_000956105.1 Propithecus coquereli | reverse complement strand
TGTATTAATTTTTATTAGGTCTTTCATGTGCCATTCAGTTGATTTCAAATGGAATCTTTTAAGCGGGAGCAAATGAAAATAAGATTTTCAAAAGTAAAATATAGTACCTTATTTAGGCCTACTAACACATGTTTTCCTTAAAGGTCTTTAATCATCACAGAGTAATTTTCCTAACAGTAAAATACAAAATAAATTGCAGACATTGCCAAACTGCCTGCCTATATTCAGTACCTACCAATTTTTTCCAGCTGTTTGGATACATGCAGAGAGTTTTCCCAAAGTTTACACCTAAAACATTTAGCTAAAATCAAACTATTCAATAGTACAGTAAACTTCTTTTCTTGAGCAGCCACAAAATCTGACAACCCTAAAAAAAAAAAAAAGTTTCCAATATTAAATCTAGTATACTAGTTTACTGGAAAAATATTGAAAATCCACTAATCCTATAACATACATCTTGTAATTCGTGAGCCATTTCTGAAAATCTTTGAGGTATCTTGTGTCAAAGCAAAATCTTGTATGGGAATGCATCCTAGTTGAGCCTGAATAAGACTGAGGCAAAGAAGAAATTTCATTATTTCCTTTTAAAAGTTAACTATCTCATAGTATTCGACATCACTGACTAAAATATTCCTTCTTAACATTTTTCTCTGCCTTGATTTCTGTGATACTACATGATTCTATATCTCGCATAATTATTGTTGCAAGTCAACAATAAAACTTCATTCCTTTTTTTGCAACCCTAAAAGTTTAGTGCTTGTTTTTTTTACTCTTCTTTATTCACTCAATCTCTCTCTCAAAAATCACATTTCTTCTCAAGACTTTCCTTATAATCTCTAGACTGATAAATTCCAAATGCTTATAAAACACTTTCACTTAGACTGTTACTTTAATCTCAACACATCTAAAATTGTTGTCATATTTTCCTCCAATACAGTTCTGTCTTTTGGCTTTATTATTTCTTTTAAAGGTATTATAGAAAAATAATACAATTTGTTTAATCAATAAATAGTTATTAAGTGCTTATTGAGTGCCAGTTATAGTGTTGGATGCTGAGGATTCTGTTCAACATATGGTCTATAGCATATCAGTTGGTTATTTGAAACCAGCATTGTTTGGCTACTAAATTTGAGGTGATGGTTATAAGAGAAGAGAACAGATGCTAGCGTCTATTGTGCCTCCTATATCCCAGGTTCTTCATCTCTTTATTTACCTAATCAGATACTGATAAGCAAATCACCCATGGTTCTAACTAAAATTATTAGACATATTAGACATGTATTACACTCTTGGGGGTCCCTTGATAAGACCAAAACAGCCAGGTGTACAAAGAGAAAGGGTAGAATAATTATATTTCATAGCTTAGTTTTAGCAGAGGATATGTGAAAATAGAAGCAATCAATTCACTATTCAGAATTAGGTATGTATAGCTGAAACTTAGACTGCTTACTTCTTTTAGCTATAGTACATGCTTCTGAAAATCCTGTTAAATCATCTCTTAAGAAATGGTTATAAAGTTACCTGGTTTATATTAACAAAGAAAGAACTGATGGAAAAACGGGATTCTTTTAAATGTTGGATAAATAAAACTCCTCGTGAAGCTATCTAGGTATAATGAATGTGGGGTATGTATAAAATTGCTAGAGTTAAAGTAAGACTTTTGAAGTAATATTTATTTGTATTTAACAGCAATAGGGTTATTGTAAGGATTAAATAAGGTATTGACTCAGTTAGAATTAGGTCCAACCATAACAAGACCATATTGGTTTAAATACAAATGGTTTATTCTCTCATGTTGAAGAAATCCAGAGTTATGCAATCCAGGGCTTGGTATGGTGGCTCCATATCACATCCTATGAGTTCACTGAAAAGTACTAGTTAAAGAAAACAGAGCAGGTGCTCAAAAGGGAAGACCTAGGAATTAAAGCTATGAAAAAATTTTAAAAGGTTTCAATTAAAAGGACAGAAACTTGAAGGATGCAATTCTAAAATTATGAGGATTAACATCTACTTGGAGAAGAATAGCTCTGAAATTCATCAAAAGAATGTATTACCCAATTTAAAGCTAAGTTAATGGAAGCACAGAAATTGCAAATAAAGCGTTCCCAAGAAAACAAGTGTGGAAAGATACCATGATTTACTTTGACTCAATAATTGATGCAACAGAATACACAGGAAAAAACATTGAGAAAATCAAGAGCTCCAGATTCTGTAATAGTTCTAGCTCAGTCTTCCATATAGCAACACAATCTTGGTCAAGTCACAACTTATCTGGGCATTACTTACTTCATTCGTAAAATGAGAGATCTGGGCTATATGATCTCTAAGTTCACTATGATCTCTAAGGATATTTAAATTTTTTAGAGAAATAACAGTTAAGAAAGTTAGTAACTTCTGTGGCACAAACTATAGATCTGTCGATAAGTTGTCTACAACAGTGAGAAGATTGCTTTGTAGACTTCAAGGTATTTGGGACATAAAATTCAATGAGATGTTAGGAAGTATCCCAGTGAAAGAATGATCTCCTCTAGCTAAGCAGAAAAAAGAAAGTCTTTGGCTTATTGGTTTTACTGAGCCACATAAAAAAATCATTTCACCTTAATCTCATCATTTAAATCATAAAGTTCTGACACTAAGACTTAAGTACTCAGAAAACCAAGTACTTAGCATAGCAGAGAAGAGCGTCATTGCATTTGTAACTGCAAACTCGGTAAAAGTCGCTGTAAGTTACAAGTGCAACCTTAGTTTCATTTTTCAATTACTACTCCTCTATACAAACCCCCATTTTGGGCAGAATAGTCAACCACTGGCATATATGCACTCCTTCACTTATGTGTTTGCTTTTACTATTTGTCTTTTCCAGAATGTCACTATCATTCAATAGACATTTATTACATGGGTTTTCATGCTGTCCATTGTTTTTATATGTATGGCTTTCATTCAAGCTAACTTGAAAGCTTCTGCTGATGAGAAGCATAAAAAGCATGCCTTCTTTCTATCATCCACCTTGCCTCAACAGAACACACTCTCAATAAATGTTTGTTGACAAAAAATATTCACAAGTCATCAATCTTAATTAAAGTCCAAGAGTACTAGGAAATTGATTTGATATTTACATTCTGACTCTTTATTTTTATGTAAATATGTTATTTTTTGTACTAAGGAAAACAAATTTAAGATATGCTCTAAAACTAAAAAAATAAACACTTTATAAATATGAATCATGAACTAGTAAACCAGTAGTCAGTATTTTAAGACATTTAAAATTATCTTTACCAATTTACTTTCATTTCTCTTGTTTTAATTCTTCCTTCCATTGGAAATCTATAAATAAAAACACACAGCAAAACTTTTATTATTTATTTTAACTAAATAAAACCTCTTAAAAATTATTTAAAACATATGTAACTTCTGTACCTGATAGTTACTCGATTTGGATCTTTGTTCAAAGTATTCAGTGTTTTCTTTTCATTTATTCTTAACTGTATATCTAGAAATTCCTTGCAGCTTGCTATCATTGTGACCTATAAAATTTCAGCATTTGTTCATTTAAGGAAGTTCATTTTTATTTGTTTCTTCTCATCCTCTTTCTCCAAATTTGTTTTTCATGTTTCCTTATCACAGTTTTATCAATTAATATAAGAGTTAAAAACCTGCTTTATACATTTAGCTGCTGAAAGGATTCATTCATTCACTAACAAATGCTTATAAGCACCTGTTACATGGCAGACATTGTGTTAGACACTGGGACTATCCCAGTAAGACTATAAATATTAACAAGACAGAATTTAAAATATTCAGCTCAGTGTCTACCACATAGTAATAAGCACTCAATAAACATTGCTTTTCTTACTACTACTTCTATCATTATTCATTCTTCTACAGTTTGCAAATCATTACTCCAATTAAGGCTAATTTAGCAATAAAAAGAATGCTTTAGGTATTTTGAAATTTGGATTCTAAAGCCTAGTTCTGCCAGATGACTGGGCAAAGCACTCTCTGTGCTTTGATTTCCCACATATACAAAATGGAGCTAACACTTGTTTTAATTACACACTTGCTGAACTCAAGATCAGATGAGTTAATGTTAATAAAGGTATTTTCTATTCTTGATTTATTCTTAGTTAAGAATAATATTTACATGAAAATACAAACTGTCTACTTTTCATCATTTTTTGTTCATGTGGCTCCTTAATAAGAACTGAAATTCTGTTGTGCAATTTTCAGTATAATACTCTTATCAATCAACTTAGATATTTTAAATAAAAAGGAATAGTTTAAATTTGAAAATAAATAATTTCTTGTATAAATATCTTGTTTTATATTCACTTCCCCAGTAAAGGGAGAAAGGATCAATACAGTTAACCAGGTACCAATGATATGCCTGTTGTTCTGTTTACTGCTGCAGGTGCAAAGTTGCCCCCACTATTGATATTTTAGCATAACCTCTTATTAAATATTATTCCCATTTTCTCCACAATCAGTTCTTTATTTCTGGGCCATCAACAGTACTATTCTATTTCCACTGTAATTGCTACTCTGATCAAAAGATTTAGGGAAAGGTTACAAGTACACAACACACATACTCCAACTCACTGTCCTTCACTCACGGCAAATTTTCGTAATATGTCATGCCACATCATCTTGGAATCTTTCTCACATATTACATTTGGTAGCCACTACCAAGGTAATCGGCATTATCATGTAAGTTGTAAAGTAGCTTCCATACCTACTTTGGATACATATATAAATTTTCTTAGCTCTGATAAGAGATGACAACTGAAAATATTATGTAATATATTCTAAGGAGGAATATTTTCTATATCTCATGATCAAAGGTGTACTGGCGGAAATATAAACATTCTTAGAAATGCTTTGCTTTCTGCTCATTCATTCTTAAATTATATAATATACAAATTAGTTCTTTCTCCAACATTATTTTATACTATATTATTATTATTTATTTCCTACTGAAAATTAATTTACCAGATCTGATAAAGTTTCCTTTCCATTGAGTGTACAAAATTTCTTCACTGTCTCAAATGTAATATAATACCAAGCCATCAATCTTCCTGCCTCTGTAAGAAAAGATGGAAAAATAAAACATTTTCCCCATCAGCTGAAACCTTAACATCTACTCTGCCCCTGTAATAACACCAGGCACAAAAGATACACCAAAAAATGTAAAAGATACAATCTCTGGAACTTATAGGTTGGCTAGGAAGATAATTACATGTGAAATAGCTAGAGGACAAAATTCAGTTAATGAAAATATTTACATACAAACTTAAGTACAGAGGAAATTAAAGCTAAGAGAATAGTCGGTGTGGGATGACCTAGTACAGGTAATGATTCATGAGAAGGGTTTTAAAAGTGACTAATATGCCTTTGCAGAAAGGAAATAAAGCTATTATGATCTTGGGAAAAATCTTATTTATCAAAAGAGTAAAGTTAAAAAGACTATTATTAGAATACTATAATGAGGGATATGGCTTGAAAAACATATGACTTGATAGTGATTATGAGTTCAGGTCAAATTGTCTTGGTCAGAATACTTACTCCTCCACTTATTAAGTAGGTAGGTAATCATGTGCAAGTTACTTTATCAGTTTCTTTTTTTTTTTTTCTTGAGACAGTCTCACTCTCTGGCCTGGGCTAGAGTACCGTGACGTCAGCCTAGCTCACAGCAACCTCAAATTCCTGGGCTCAAGTGATCCTCCTGCCTCAGCCTCCCAGGTAGCTGGGACTATAGGAACATGCCATCATGCCCGGCTAATTTTTTCTATTTTTAGTTGTTTGGCCAATTTCTTTCTATTTTTAGTAGAGACGGGGTCTCGCTCTTGCTCAGGCTGGTCTCAAACTCCTGAGCTCAAATGATCTGCCTGCCTCGGCCTCCCAGAGTGCTAGGATTACAGGCGTGAGCCACCGTACCCGGCCTTTATCAGTTTCTTAATGTATTGTGGGGATAATAAAAGTACTACCTCAGAAGTTTTTTGTGAAGAAGATTAAATGTAATTTAAAAAATAGATATATAGTACATAGCATGGTGCCTAACAGTTAAATGTTGCCTATTTTTATTATTAAAACATTATGAATGATAGACTAGAGAGGCCCTGAAAGAGCCTTGAAATGATATTAAAGGAGTTTAGATTCTGGATTTGATCTGTAACATAACAGAGAACCATTTACAATTCTTGAGCAATATTTCAATTAAACTAGAGTTGGAATATAAGTTGCTTTGGAAATAGAACAGCAAGTTGGTTAAAGGTAGGGGGAGTGGTGGACTGAAGGTAAGTAATTGATGCAATGGAATTCATTTAAGAGGTTAGTGAATTCAATTATAAATTGTCTAAAAACATTCCAAGGAATTTCAAGGAACACACAGAAAACATATGGAAAGAGTAAAGCGGCATGCTACTTCTCAAGGAAAGGACTAACATTTATCTATGTGCTACATGTTTTGCTGAAGACAAAAAGGTTTTTGGCATTCCAGAAAAGTTGTAGGCATCAAGGGCATGGTACAGTAGACAGAACAATCAGGGACAGAGAAGTAGCCAGGCCACTTTAAAGCCACTTTCTAAATTAGCAGCCATGTGAATATGTTCAGCTGAAATGTGGATAATGAAATAGTTCATAAAAGGGAGTTGCTGAGAGAAATATGTGAGATATCAAGAATATGGTTACCAAGGGAACTAGTACATTAACCATTAGTGTATATTTAAAGATGGTCCTCTTACTCTAGATGTTTATAAATTAGTATATCTCCCTGCTAGGGAAAATGAAAGGTTTTAAGAAAAGATTTGATATTTGTTGGCTTATTAGTAGGGATGAAGCTTTCTTAGGTAAGATAGGAAAAAAATAAGACAAAACAAAAAAAACCCTAGAAAGGAAATCATAAAAAAATGAGTCAGAAAAAAATAAAAAATAAAAAAATAAAAAAAAAATGAGTCAAAGCACAAGGAATCAAATGAAATAAAAAAGATTTACAAGTTAAGAGAGAAAATAAAGAAACAATTTGCTATCAATATAACCACTGAATGAAGAATATTTTCATAGTAGGAAATTCGGATATTTCAAAGTAAAGTACATAAAATACAGTAGGGGGAGAGCATGCAGGCCATGAGAATGCACCTTTCAGACCTCCTACTGCAAGAAGTGTCAATGACTGTTGGCCTCAGCTGCTGTGCTCTGAATCCATCACCATATTTATATAGGGATCACACTTTCCTGAGATGCTACCAACCAAGGACTGAACATGGCAAGGATACTAAGGTAGATCTATGAGACAAAGAACTCCCCGGATGGGTGAATTTGGCTTGAAGATGCCCTATCAGCTTTGCCAAATGTTCTTAGGACTTCATTAAAGGCTAAAACTTTCCTTCTTTCTTTCCTTCCTTCCTTTTCTCCCTTTCCTTCAAAGAGGTAAGATCTACAACCCAGTTTAAGGGCTTTCATAGCCTCTTGCAGGTGTCACCTATTTTCAGAAGGTTAATCCTTCTTAAATTCACACTAGAATTTGGCCTTCTGAGCCCTTTTCCCAGTATACACTACCAGGAAAAATAGATAAAAACCTTGCTTTGAATATAAACTTACAGATGAAAATACCTAGATACTTGAGTGTTACAACCATAATCTAAAAAACAAAAACTATACAAAGCAGAATTATTAGAACATACAGAGTAAGAACAGAGTAAAGAACATTATTGGGATGGTTGACGAAATTTACATGTGAACTGAGGACCACATGATAGCATTGTCTTTTTTTTTTTTATTTCATATACAAAACTAAAAGAGACAAAAGAAAATATTAGTAATACAAAGGAACAAGAAGTCATAAAAAGAATTAATTAGAAATACTATGGAAGAACTTGTATCTACATTATTGACAGGCTAAGAAATTATGAACCAATCGTTCTGCTAAAAGCAACTAAAATAGCTAAATGAAATACAAGTATCTTCTATAAAGCATCAAAGAACTAACAAAATATTGGCCAGGTGCGGTGGCTCACGCCTGTAATCCTAGCACTCTGGGAGGCCAAGGCAGGCGGATTGTTTGAGTTCAGGAGTTCGAAACCAGCCTGAGCAAGAGCGAGACCCTGTCTCTACTAAAATTAGAAAGAAATTAATGGGACAACTAAAAATATATAGAAAAAAATTAGCCGGGCATGGTGGCACATGCCTGTAGTCCCAGCTACTCGGGAGGCTGAGGCAGAAGGATTGCTTGAGCCCAGGAGTCTGAGGTTGCTGTGAGCTAGGCTGACGCCACGGCACTCACTCTAGCCCAGGCAAGAGAGTGAGACTCAGTCTCAAAAAAAAAAAAAAGAACTAACAAAATATTTATCTGAAAGATGTCTTAAACCCAAAGAGATAAAATTAAAATACCTAGGTTTTACTCCTAAAAATTGAGGTTTATAAGTTGGGTGGGGTTAATTAATTGCATTTTTAACATAACAGCACCTCAGTTGATTTTGATAGCAAGTAGTCAACCCAACACACTTTAATAAAGTATGTGATAAGGAATATTTTCAGCTCTAAGATTGGATTGTCCTTTTGGTGTTTGATGACTGCATGGATATGAAATGACTGATGAATCAAAGAGAAACCAAAGGTATCAAATATTTTATAGTGATCTTAAGCTTGGCAAAAGTGTTAATGAGAATAATAGACAAATAAAGATATATTTTCCTAGCCTCAGACAAAAGAGAGCAACAACTCCTGTAACGATAAAATGTTTTTATATTCATGATCCCATTTGATCATCACAACAACCCAAAAAGGTAAGTAGGACATGTGTAATAATATATTTCTGTTTCTCAGATGAATAACTTAAAGCTCAATTAGCATAACGTCACAGTCAACAAGTAGTAGAATTGGGACTAAAATCCAGGTATATGGAACTCAAATTCTATGTTCATTCTACTTTATAGTATTCCAGGTCAAACTAACTCTTTTTTTCCCCCCTCCCCATTGTCTTTCAGGGTCAACCCTGGTGTGGCTGGGTTACAGCTGCCATCTATTTTCAGTTTGTACCCAAACCTTTACCCTTCCATAAACCAAGCTCAGATCTGCTCCTCCTCCTCCAGCTGGCCATATGATTTTTGATTTAATATTTTATCTGGGGTGGGCAGGGAGCATTTTCAGAGGTTTATACTTGTACTTCCCCATTGTGATAGCTCTTATCCCAAGCCCTGGGCTACTTCAACATTAATAGGTCAGTAAGATGAGAAAGAACCAGCAAAAGACAGTAAGAAGTCCTGTTTCAAGAAGAGAGTGGTTATCCATTGGTGTGTGGTATCCATTGGATGGCTGTGCCACAGTGTATCCATTCTACTGTTCTTGGACTTTTGAGGCATTTCCAGGTTTGGGCTTTTAAGAATATTGTTGCTCTGAGAAAAGCATATACTTCCCTGGGATTCCTGCCCAAAATGGATAACCTCAGTCTAATCATGAGAAAACACCAGGCAAGCCTAAACTGACAGACATCTACAAAATAATAGGTGTGTCCTCTTCAAAAATGTTGAGGTGATCAAAGACAAAGAAAAGCTGAGAAAATTTTCCAAATTAAGGAGTACTATAAAGATGTGAAAACTGCATGATCCTAGATTGGATTCTGGTCTGGGGAAAAACTATACAGCTATAAAGAACATTATTGGGATGGTTGACGAAATTTACATGTGAACTGAGGACCACATGATAGCATTGTCTTTTTTTTTTTT
>NW_012153062.1:7810641-7811788 GCF_000956105.1 Propithecus coquereli | reverse complement strand
AAAAAAAAAAAAAAAAAAAGGAATTCCCTGACCTACCTTGCCTGAAAGTAGGTAAGGAATGGTCCTGCCCCATATCCAAGGGGAAGGAATGCTACACAGAGAGGCCAAGAAGAATCTGAACAAACAGACCTTGCTAAGTTCCCCCGAGTCATTACCATTAGATTGTACCCTTTTTGTTCAATCATGTTTCTTCACAACTATCTATTTCTTCCATTAGACTTAGCATAGAAACACACAGTTTTCCCTGGGTTTTTGGGTGTTCATTTCTGAAGGCTCTTATATCACATAAAATTTTGATTAAATAAATTTGTCATGCTTTTCTCTTGTTAATCTGTCTTTTGTTATAAGGTTGTCAGCTGTGAACTGGGCAAGGGTGAGGAAAAGGTATTATTTTTTTTTTCCCCTACAATACCAAAACCTTATGTACAGTTATATCATAAATTTAGCTATTCTTTTTTATAAGGCAAAACTTAGCTACCCCTATAATGACTGAAGATAAGGCAAATATGAACTGTGATTCTGCTAATTTAACAAAAGATGAAACATTAAAAATATCAGCAAGATATCTCTTGGACTAATTTTTTGAGTGTATTTGATAATTATTACCAAAATATATGCTTTAATTTTTTAAATTCCATTATAAAATTGGTCAATAAACAGAAGATAATACAACTATTTTATAGATCTGTATCTCAACAGCAGCATTATGAACATATGTTATTGCTTATCACCATGTTTCAGCAATGTACTTATTCTTTATCAAGGCTATTTTACTGCTTCATCCTTATCTCTGCATTTTTATTTGTCATACATGTATATCCAAGCAGAGAATAAATCAAAATTGGCTAAATACTTTTAGTGGATCTAACATTTTTGGAGAAAGAGTCTCAACACAATAAAGAGGTAGAAATTTCTAATCCTAATACTAAGTGATTAACTAAATAATAAAGCTGGGGTTTGATAGGAACACATTATTGCCACAGATTAGGATAAGAAACCCATAATCAAGCCAAGCTTATATTCTCAATTAAACTAGAAAAGAAAATACAAAGAGTATGTATCTATAGGCAACATTTTTAAAGACCAAGGAGATTTTAAAAATAAAAAAACAAATAAACCAAGTTAACATATTATACAAAGATATTCT
>NW_012153062.1:7807354-7810591 GCF_000956105.1 Propithecus coquereli | reverse complement strand
ACTCCATGGTATACATATACCACATTTTATTAATCCACTCATGTATTGATGGGCACTTGGGTTGTTTCCACATCTTTGCAATTGTGAATTGTGCTGTTATAAACATTCGAAAACTAACTCTTAAATGCTTCTGGGTGTCAAGTTTCATGTCATATATGTAAATGAGGATTTCCAATAGAAAACTGAGGATCAAATTTTGTAGCAAAGGTGAGAGATCATGATCAAAACTACAATTCTGAATTCATTTACATAATGACCATAGGTTTAGCAATGAAGGTAATTTATGTTTTCAAAGAAATGGGCACAAACTTGGAATAAAGATCCAAGGCCTGAAACTTTAAGAAGCCCATAGTAAGGAAAAAAGGTCAGGAAAGAAAGACTGATTAAAGCAGGAAAATGAGAACCAAAAGAATAGAGTGTTAAAAAGAAAAAATCAGGTAGTATTCACTGATGACTAAGAAGAAAACATGTTATTATAGATCATTTCTTAGGTATGTTTAAAGACAGGAGGAATAGTATCAGTGGACTCAAAAAGTACCACAGAGAAGAAATGATAGTGAGAGTAGGATTCTTGATGAGAGTGAAAGCATCTAAGAATAGATAAAGAAGTTACAGTAAGTGATTCTTATGCCCCCTCTAGTGAAACATCCTAGAATACACAGAAGATAATTCTCATAAAGAAAATTAGGCTTATCACAATAAGGACCAGGGAAGAAGGGAAAAAATGTTATCAATCTAGGGCTGAAAGTCCAGGCAGTAAATTGTTTTAAAAAGTTAACCTTATATTAAATACAAATAAAAACATGATACAAAATCATACATTTCTATAGTATGGTTGCAAATGTGTAAAAACATATTTAAAAATGGAAGAGTAAATGACAAATGTTAAGAGATTTTGAATTTTTAAAAAAAACTTTTCTATAATTCCTAACTTTAATACTAGTAAAATATCTTTTCTTTTTTTTTGAGAGAGAGACTCGCTCTGTTTCCCTGGCTAGAGTGCCTAGCTCACAGCAACCTCAAACTCCTGGGCTCAAGCAATTTAGTTTTACCATAATCTAAATTTCAGTAGAACAAATCATTAATTTAGTCTTAAGTAAGCAATTGTTAAATTTACTAACAATGATAGGAAATTACCAGTTGGTTTGAAATTAACATCTTCATCCATCTTTATTAAGTCCAGGGATGATAAATCATTCAGATTCTTCAAACATAATTCTGTTCAATTATAGAAATCACATTTTAGTTTTAGTAGAATAGGAAAGCAAGGCAAAATAAAATTTATTATTAAACATGCTAAAGTTGTGTTACTGTGTAATTGTTCTGAAAAGAACCACAATCCCTAGGTAAGTAGTAAGAAAAACCTCATTTAAACAAGAGCCAACTAATATGCTAAAAAGGTTTTTTAATAGTAACAATAATGCAAATAATAAAAATAACATTTAATATGTGATGAAATAACATTTACAACTTTGAACATTTTAAACGATATACATGTATTACCCCATTTAATCCTCAAAATAATACAATAAGGTAGGTATTAACATTATTTTCATATACAGATTAGGAAACTAAGTAACCTGCTCCAGGTCTGTCCTCCATTATGGCAGTGGTTGTCTTTTTCTTTAAACTTCTATCAAAGATATATATGTACAAAGTATAAAGAATTAAAGTTCTACAAAGATTATTTCAAAAACCACCAGTCTTTTCTTTGTTCCCTGTTTGCCACTTTCTTGAGGCAGCAACTTAAAACTGTTTTAGCTGATGCTTTCAGTATTTACTTTCATTTCTCTGAATATGCTACCTGGAAGGAACCTCCAAATAGGAAGCAACACTAGTTCATACTCACTAACTGACCAGGATCAGAGCAATTACAGTAATCTGCTGCTTGGTAGTTCTCTCTCTGCCCCATGCTACAGCCCAGAAGATGAAAGGTAGTTCAGAGCAGACAATGGGATTATCACAACCTGTTCAATCCTAAATAGGGTAGTGGCTCACAAAAAAGTCATTAGAAGGCAAGGTTCTTTGGGAAATACTTCAGTTTAAGCAACATTATTTATGCAGCTTGATAGTTTTAAGTGTTTGGTTAAGTAAAGCTTTTGAAGTCTTTTCTATTAATAATTTTCTTCTTATCCACAATTCATTTTCCACTATTCAGTCAGTCAATTTGTCAGTGAAGAATGCTTACTACACTATATGCTGAGCACTATTCTAAGCTCTAGGTTTACAGCAGTGAACAAGACAAGGTTTCTCTTCTATAGAATTTATATATTACTGAAGAAAGCAATCAATATACAAAGAAATAATAAATATTAAAGTTCAGGTATTGAAAGGTACTATGAAGAAAAATAAAGCTGAGGAAATACCTAGAAAATGATGGAGTAGAGTTTTCTAAGCTTTTAACTAAAGCTTTTATGTATTTCTGTATATGCTATATAATTTCTGATCTAGAATAAGGATACAGTCACCCTAATTTTCAAAATAAACATCATCTTTTCCAAGAACAAGAAAAACAATAACAACATCATGGAAATAATTTGTCTTCCTCTCAGTAAAGGTGGGATATAAGATAGTACAGGAAGACCTCTCTAAAAAGTCAATATTTGAACAGAGACCTGTATGAAATGAAGGTGCATATCATGTGAGAAGTGTTCCAAAAATAAAGAACAGAGAGTTCAAAGAACCTGATGTTCTTTGAAGCAAGTATGGCATGTTTAAGGAACAACAAGGCAGCCAATTTGGTGAGAGTAGAATAAAAGTGGTAAAAACTGACAAGAGATGAAGTCAGAGAAATAGGCAGGAAAATATCAAGTTGGACTTCGTAGGCTCTGGTGAAAGTTTGCATTTTATTCTAAGAGCAATGGAGGAGCTATTAGAGGATATTGAGCAAGAAAGTATAACCAAGTTTAGGGAACAGTATATACTATGCTAAGGACCCTGCCTGGGGGATTTAAGGCAGACCTCCAAGGATAGTGGTAGGGCTCATAAAATGCTAACCCAAAGTACTTTAAACTAAAGGAGACTGGGAGGGCCTCAGAAACAAGGTCATTCTGACCTTCACCTGCCTTTCTGTGTGAAGCATAGTCATAAAGGAATTCTCAGCCGGGCGCGGTGGCTCACGCCTGTAATCCTAGCACTCTGGGAGGCCGAGGTGGGTGGATCGCTCAAGGTCAGGAGTTTGAGACCAGCCTGAGCAAGAGTGAGACCCCCATCTCTACTAAAAATAGAAAGAAATTA
>NW_012153062.1:7801408-7805814 GCF_000956105.1 Propithecus coquereli | reverse complement strand
AATCCTCCTGCCTCAGCCTCCCGAGTAGCTGGGACTACAGGCATGCACCACCATGCCCGGCTAATTTTTTCTATATATTTTTAGTTGTCCAATTAACTTCTTTCTAATTTTAGTAGAGATGGGGTCTCGCTCTTGCTCAGGCTGGTTTTGAACTCCTGAGCTGAAACAACCCGCCCACCTCGGCCTCCCAGAGAGCTAGGATTACAATCATGAGCCACCGCACCCAGGCCACAACTAATTTTTATCATTAAAATTTATAGAATATAATTTTTTGAAGGAAATGCATCTAACCTTGTAATTTTGCTTCAATTCCATCTTTGTTCAATCCAGATGCAAAACCTGTATAAGTCATGAAAATTCATAAAAAAATAAAATAGAATGGACTTAATTCATCTTTATAGTTTCAGTTTATATCCCAGTTAACTAGAGAAGAGTAGTTTAATTACATTTTATATAGGAAAAAAAACCAATGTATCGAAATCAAACAAGGCTTAAATATCTATAGAAAACAACCACTGTTTTAAAATCCTTTCAACATCATTTGGGTATCTTTTGCCCATTTTATTGTATAAGAGTAACTAGGAATTCACTAATTTAACAAGAATAGTATGGAATAAATTCCTAATGTTTTACATATAGCAAATATTTGTCAAGTGATTAATATTTTCTAATGGACTTTCATTATAAAATGGATGTTCCTATGAAAACATGTTTGGTAATAAAACCATTTTGTGCTATTTACCAAAGTTGAAACTACACATACTTCATAACACAATAATTTCACACCTAGAACATACTCAAAGATAAACATGTATATATATATCAGAGGACATATGTAACAATGTTCACAGCGGCATTATTTAAAATTAAGAATTTCCTTTCATCAGACATTCCTTAAGACAATGAATAGTCAAGCCACAGACTGGGAGAAGAGATCTTAATACATATATGTGACAAAAGACTCATCAGAATATACAAAAAAATTTTATATATTAATAATAAAAATATAAACAATTTAAAAAACGGATGAGATGTGAATGGGGCACTTCACGAAACAAGATATCCAAATGGCTAATAAACATATGAAAAGATCCTTAGTGCTAGTACTCATTGAGGAAATGCAAAAAGAAATCACAAAGAAACTACTACACACATAAGAATGGCTGGAATTTAAAAAACTGACAAAATTAACTGTTGGCAAACTCACGTAGGGCTCTCCAGAACTCTCAGACATTGCTGTTGAAAGTACAAATCAGTTCAACTGTATTTTGGGGTATCCACTAAAGCTAAACATAGGTCATACATAGGCCTACCCTATGAACTAGCAATTTTACTCCTAGCTATATATTCAAAAAAAATGAATGCCCACATCCATCAAAAGATATGTAGAAGAATGTTCACTGTAGTTTTATTCATTATAGTCAAAAACTGGAAATGACCCACAAGAGAATGGATGATTAAGTTGTGGTATATTCATATAGCTGGATATTGCATATAATCGGATATTGGACAATAACAAAGAACAAACTACTACTAATGCACCCAATAATATGGATGAATCTCATAGACATTATGTTGAGCTTAAAAAAAAAATCAGACACAAAAGAGCAAATACGGTATAATTCTATTTATATTCAAAAATAGATTAGCTAACCTATGGTAACAGAAGTCAGAATAGCATTTACTTCTGGAGGTGGATATCGACAGAGAAGGTACATGAGGCAACTTCTGGAAAATATTCTACATCTTGATTTGGGCTGTGGTTACATGTGTGTTTGTGGGTGTGTATACACACACATGTAAAACTTCATTGGCCTTTATACCTAAGATTTGTGCAATTTATTGTATGTCAGTGATTCTTCAATATAAAAAAAAGGAACTACAAAAAATAAAGTAACCATGAGAAGGAAGAAATGCAAATTAAAACATAGAAAGATATCATTATTCACACATGATATTGGTGAAAATACACAAGTATACCCTGAAGGTGAGGCTGAAGAAACAGAAAGAATATGGTACCCTTGAACACTGCTGGTGGCTATATAAGCCACTAAGGCAGCAATTTAGCAATAGCTATCAAATTTATAAATGCATATATCCTTTAATGCAGTAATTCCATTTCTAGGGATTTATCATATAGATAAATTCACACATGTGAAAAATGCAAGGGTTTTTTTGTTGTTGCATTGTTTGTAAAAGCAAACAATTATAAAAAGTATAAATGTCTATCAATTGGGGATGATTTAAATAATGTATTTAAATGATACATGGGTAAAACGGAATATTATTTAGCTATTTAAAAAGCTTCCAAGATATATTAAGAAAAAAAGAATGCAGAACAGTAAAATAATCATGGTTTAAAAAATATGTCCACAAATTCTTTGATATTCTGCCCTCTAAGATGTGAACCTAATTCTTCTTGCCTTCATGTGGCCAGGACTTAGTGACTTGCTTCTAAAAAAGAGAATAAAGCAGAAGTGATAATGTATAACTTTGGACACGAGGTTATAAAAAGACACTGCAGGTTCTGACTTAATCTGTCTGTCTCTCTCAGATCATTCATCCTGGGGAAAGTCACCTGCCACACCATGAGGAAAGGTCCACCTAGAGAAAAACAGAGGCCTCTTGCCAATAGCCAGCAAGAAACTGAGGCCTCCAAAAACTATGTGAGTGAGCCTTCTTAGAGATGAATCCTGAAGCCCCAGGAAAGCCTCCAGATGACTGTTGCCCTAGGTGACATCTTGTTGCAATCTCAAGAGAGACTCTGACCCAGAACTACCTAGCTAAGACGTTCCCAGATTCCTGACCCACATAAGCTGTGTGAGATAATAAATGCTGGTTGTTTCAAGGTGCTAAGTTTTGGGGTTGTCACAAAGTAACAGAAAATGAATAAAGTATGTCACCATTTGTGTTTAAAAAGCAGAAATATAAAATTACATTTTCTTATTTCTTATCTGCTTTTATATGCAAAAAGGGAAGATTACACAAAAAAAGGCATACCAATGATTATAGAACTGAGAGAAGGAAACGGGAGAAATAGGAACTGAACAACTGTGAGGATAGGGGATAGGCGTGGAAGACTTTATATAGTCTTATACTTTATGATTTTTGAACTAAGTAAATATATTACCTAGTCGAAATATAAATTTTTAAATGACATAGATATTTATATAGATAGTCTTTTACTAAAGGCTTATAGTATCCTTAGAGATCTGAAAGTTTAGAGTCTGAATGGTATTGCAATGAGTCATGTTTAATCTGATATTCAACAATCCCAAGTATTTTTATTTTATAACCTGTACCACATGAAAAAACTCTCTAGAAGCAACAACCAGATGTATGTTGGCTTTTGAAGCAGGATAAAAATTCCAGCAGCAATGGTAGTAATATATACTTCGATTTCTTATAAATTGAAAAATGAACAGTCAAAAATTCAGAATAAGTGAGTGGTTAAACACTAAGTACAGAGAAAATTCAAAACTTTTTAAAACTTTAACTTATTTTAAGTGATTTAGGCATTTTTGTTATTTTTATTGAAGTTAATTGTTTTCTACTAAGTCTATTTTTAATGCTGCTAATTTCAAACCTTATTGAAAGAACAGAAGTAAAATGGATAAAGATTTCTCACTTTTGTCTACTCTTGCCTCTGAATGTTTTTTGACTGTTGTTACTTTTGTTTCTGTTATTTAATAGTTTCTGTAATCTATTCTAAAACCTATTAGCATAAATACAGTCCTAGTTGGCTTGAAAAAATTACTACTTTTCCAAATGAAAGTAACAAACCATAATGAGATGGATTTTTCAAGGCTCTGATATAAAGCAAGGTTGATCGTATCCATTCCAAAGCAATGTTCACATCTGTGATGGTATGCAAAACTATCTCTGCATTTAAATGTTCAATGAGATGTCTGTGCAAACTAATGAAAAAAAAAAACTCTGCATTACTAATATGCATTTTAATGCCATAACTCTGACTTTTTAAACTTTAATAATATATAATATACTCATTGCTACTTTAATGATTCATGAAATACAACTTAATTTCCAAAAATATAAAAGAAAACCTTAAAAAGTTTGATTTTTTTAAAAGACTTGAGATCTCTCTCTACTCCATGGCTCTAGAAGACAGATTATTGCTATAGAAAAAAATGGAGGGTAAATTATATCCTATTTTCTCCAAGAGAAAATAAGTCAAATACTTTATCAAAAGGTACCAGATTGCCTTTTTTTTTTTTTTGAGATAGGTTCTCGCTCTGTTGCCCAGGCTAGAATGCAGTGTCATCACCATAGCTCACTGAAACCTCAAACTCCTGAGCTCAAGCAATCTTCCTGCTTCAGCCTCTCAAGTAGTTGCAACTACAAGTGCACCGATTTTTATTTTTTTAATTTTTTTGTAAAGATGGGGT
>NW_012153062.1:7795931-7799523 GCF_000956105.1 Propithecus coquereli | reverse complement strand
GATCCTTCTGCCTCAGCCTTCTGAGTAGCTGGGACTACAGGCATGCGCCACCATGCCCGGCTAATTTTTTCTATATATATTTTTAGTTGTCTGATTAATTTCTTTCTATTTTTAGTAGAGTTTCGCTCTTGCTCAGGCTGGTTTCCAACTCCTGAGTTCAAACAATCCACCCGCCTTGACCTCCCAGAGTGCCAATTTTAGATTCTTGAAAGAAAGGCAGAAACAAGTCAGGATATTTACGCTTTTTACATTCTTTCTTAAAAATAATTTTCCGAAACATTTTATAGTACGTTTCACTTACAAAGAACTGGTACATCTCCAACAGTAAAAGCACCTTCAACTACTTTTCTATCTGACAGCTCCATACCAGCGTGATGATAAGCAACACCATGTATTAAGAAATCTATAATAAAAATATATCACTTGTTGTTACTGTTAATATTTCATTAGTAATTGACTCCTTTTATCTGTATCCAAAAATGCTATTCAAAAATTATTTCTAAACCTACCTCTCAGTTTTGAATCTCTTATGGAATATGCACACTTCTGTAACCTATTTAAAAATACCATAAAATTATTGGGTTATTCATAGTAACATCAGAAAACTCTGAAATAGTTTATTAATTATTTTAAAACTTAGGGATATAAAAAGATTTTTATAATATCATTATCTGAAAACTATCTTTAAGAAGTAGAGAATATCTTATTTTCATATTCAGAAGTCCCTAACTTATCAGTTATAACATTAAAGCTCACTTTTTAAATCAAGAATTTAGAAAACTCATTTTTCCACAGGGAAAAAACATTGTAAGTGGTGATTATGTTCATGGGTCAGAATGTAAAAGTCTACTCCCATAATTTACCTAAAAAATATTTGTAAGGAATAACAATTTTTAAAACTCTGCTATATCATTAGTAAGCCAAAAAAGATGGAAATAAAAAACAATTGTTTACTGTGCTCTGAGATATGGCACATAAAAAAGACTAGGTGAGGAAGAAGCAAGAAGGCCAACAAGGGGGGCTTAACTCTCATCCCCACACCCCAAAAAGGACCAAAACAATGAATAAACAACTAACTACATTTTGACCAGAGAGACTAAAGGAAAGTGCCAAGGTACAGCAAGGGCATAGTAGAAACACTGAAGTACAGAAACTCAAGATGGCCACATAGGGGAGGGAAGAAAACACCTTTCTTCTATCATCTTATCCCCCAGTCAGGATCGGCTAGAAACCAGGAGGAAAAAGGTAAGCAGGTTCCCTCAGCAACCCCCATCACCTCCATGGACATTTGCAGTCTACTGGAGAATCCTGTAGTCTTCACAGGCCCTGATGCACTTCCAGAGAAGGAGCTTACATTGTGTCCTACTCCCCATGGTCCGAGCTGCTACTACACAGTACCATCTTGAAACCGGAACCACTGTTAGGGTACATCCTAGTCCAGGGGCCAACAGCTACTGCATCTCTTCATCCCTGACACTGTCATCCTCACACCGTGCTAACACATAGTATAGTAGTACATAATCCCCCAGCCAAGTTGCTGCAGCTCCTTACTCCCTTGGGCTAAATTACCTCAGAGGCAGTCCATCTACCCCAGTCCATTTGCAGCTGTGGCCCACACCCACCCCCCTACTACTCAGAGCCTAGGCCAACAGAGCAGCCACCCCTGGCCCCTCTGCCATCCAACCAGCCTGGTGAACAACTCACATGGTAACTGAAGTGCCTAGCAGAGCAGCTGTGCCCCTAGTGCCCATGCCAGCAAGGCACACTGTACCTCTTGGGGATCAAGAGTCCTAGCCCAGTGGAACAGTCACACCCCAGGTACCCCAACCTTTGGGGGACAAAGAGTCCCAGCAGATATCTGTGGCCCTAGGCAATCAAGATGATGTGGCACCCTACCCCACAGGGAGACAGAACCTTGGCTATGCTGTGTCTCAGAGCTGAACAACACGAGCATTCCATTTCTTGGGATCTGGACTAGCCCTCTGGAGTCTGAGCTGCTGAGGTACACTCCCTCCATGAGGAGTGGACTCATCACTGTGTTGCTGTCTGCCTCCCAGAGCCCAAGCTACAGTTGTGCCCTGCCATCCCTGGGTCCCTGATGCCACTGCACCCAACCTAAAAGAACCTGGGCCACTGCTGTGTCTCACTACCCCAGGGTCCAGAGTCACCACTAAGCACTAATTTCTCTCCTGGTATCCAAGTTGCCACTGTGTCCTGTTGGACTTAATCCAGGACCTGAACTGCAGCTGTGCCCTGCTTCCTGAAACTCAAGCCTCTGGAATACCCCTTCTTCCCTGGACCCATGCCAGTGCTGTGCCCTGGATCCCTAGGATCAGAGTCACAGCTATATCCCTGTCCCCTGGGCCCAAGCCATTGAGAAATGCCTCAGAGCCACAGTCCTTGGCTTTGTGGGAGAGCTATATCCACTTGTGCCTTAGAGAGTAAACATGTACCCACATCACAGAAGCCACAGTAGCAGGACACTGAACCTAGGACCCCAACTCCACAGCCACTCCAAGCACCTGTGCCCCGGAACACAGTGCCGCTATGGCTGCTTGTGGACCATGTCACCTGACACCTAGAGGGATCTCCCCAACCAAGTCCCCACACTATGGAGAAAATAAGAACAGAAGGACCTCTAAAGCCCTTGCCACTGAGAACCCTTATGGGATACCAGTAAGCAAACAAATATTCACATTATGGGGGTTCCAGCAGGAGAAGAGATAGAGAAAGACACAGAAAGCTTACTTAACAAAATAACTGCTGGAAACTTCAAAAGTCTTGGGAGACATATAGACATCCAGATCCATGAAAATCAAAATCCCCAAAATGGTTCATTCCAAAGAAGTCCTCACCAAGACACATTATAACCAAAACGTCAAAAGTCAAAGACAAAGAGAGAATTTTAAAAGTAGCAAGAAAAAAGCATTGAGTAACCTACAAGGGAATCTCTCTTAGATTATCAGCAGATGTCTCAGCAGAACCCTGCAGGCCAGGAGAGAATGGGATGATACACTCAAAGTTTTGAAAGAAAAAAATCTGTTAGTCAACAATACTATACCCAGCAAAGCTATTCATCAAAAATGAGGAAAAATAAAGTCTTTTCCAGACAAGCAAAAGCTGAGGAAATTCATCACCACCAGGTCTGCCTTACAAGAAATATTTTAAGGAGTTCTTCAACCAGAGATAAAAAGATGATAATTAGTATCATGAAAACATATAAAAGTATAAAACACACCGGTAGTCAAAACAGAATGTACCATTACTATAAGGGTGGTATGTAAATCAAATCTCTAGTATGAAAGTTAAAAGTCAAAATGATCAAAAATGTAGCTATAATAAGTTGTTAAGGAATATTCATTATAAAAAGATGTAGATTGTGTCAACAAAAATATAAATTGTGTATAGGGAGTGGGTTATAGTCTAGATTATTTGTATGCAACTGAAGTTTAGTTGCTATCACCTTAAAATAGTCTATTATAAGAGTTTTATGTAAGTCAAATCTCTAGTATGAAAGTTAAAAGTCAAAATGATCAAAAATGTAGCTATAATAAGTTGTTAAGGAATATTCATTATAAAAAGATGTAGATTG
>NW_012153062.1:7794071-7795881 GCF_000956105.1 Propithecus coquereli | reverse complement strand
ATAAGGCCATATTACAAATTAGGTCTTGTTATAAACAAGGATACACCACTAAATAAAACTATTATCTTCTTAAAAAGAACTATGAAATTCCCTAAAAAGATACAAAATTTCTAGTTAAATTGTTGAAAACTTTTAAGAAAATGGTCTTTAAAAATCTCCAAACCAAAGTTCTTTTTAATATGTTAAAAGGAAAAATATTGGCTATATTAGCATTATTATATTTTTGGAATATTTTCTGTATTACCTGCTTTCTACAGTGTCACTACAAGCTAACATTTGAATGTACTTCTCTTTTGTACTTAATCGAGTCATAATAACTGCAGTTGCTGTAGTGTCAAACTGGGAAAAAAAAACCAGAGAAATTTAGTAAAGAGCACATCTTGGTACCAGTTGTCTTCAATAACTCGAGACTTTCATTTTATATTAAACAGTCCCCTGGCTTTAAATAACAGTTCAAAAGGCCTTAAAAAAGTTTCTGAATTTGAATTTTAATTGAAAGTTTAATTTAAAAACCTTCCAAGAGTATAGCTGTAATACTACCTCGGTTTCAATGTAACATAATTTTGGCAAATGTTAAAATCAAAACAAACTTTGGTAACTGCATAAGAACTGTAAGATTTGGGTAGTTTACATACAATCTGATTTATTCTATAAAATTATAAATTTGTATAACATAACATTTTGATGCTCTTTGAAAAGATATTCTTCTTGAATCTTCCTTAGTACCTGTAAATAGAATGACTTCATTCAAGCATTTGTCAGAGGAGTATGTTTTGAAATATATGTGGGCTGGCTTTTAATTGTCACAATACCTGGGAACCACTATTGGTATTTAGTTCTAGGACCTAGGGATGCTATTAATACATGTTCTGTAATGCACATGGCAGTCATACACAATGAAAAACTGCCCCATCCAAAATGACAAGAGCTTCCCCATTCAGAATAAAAAACAAAACAAAATAAAAAAACTCAAAACCAAAAAGACCTTTAATAGCATACCCATTCATAATAAACCCATCCCCTCAGCAGCAAATGAGAGCATAGAGGGCACGGAGGAAGTATGCCTCAGTTGGTGTCTTGTTTTAGTTTTATTCCTCCATTAAGGTAGATTTTCTGTGTTATATTACTTTTAAAGCCAATCTAATTAAGAAATGCTAATCAAAAAAATATACAAAAATGATTTTTTGGTTTTACCATGTCTTTAAAATAAGTTACAAAAAGCAAAGCTACTAACACTTACTTGAGGTCGACCAGCTCTACCAATCATCTGTAGAATATCTGCTTCACTGTACTCTTCAAACATTCCTCCAGCGTAATGCATTGTAGATTTGATAACTACTAGGTGAGCAGGCAAATTTACTCCCATAGCTAAAGTACTGGTAGTAACTGCATCAGAATAAGGCATAGTAATTTCAAGTCATATCACTTTATTGCTTTGGGAAGACATTTTCTTATAAAAGACATATTTTTACAAATGCCATAAAAATTCATACATAAGAAATTTAGAAAAGAAGGAAGAAGAAAGAATATTATAATCTAAAATAACAAACTTTAAAATCAAAAACCTATTAAATTCTTGTTTTTCAAATTGCACTATGTTCAACAACATGAAAAAGAACTGAAAATGTGCCAAAGAATCTACTGTAGCATGTACATGCATGAGTAATTACACAATTTTAGATTCTTTTTTTTTTTTTTTTTGAGACAGAGTCTCACTCTTTTGCCCGGGCTAGAGTGCCATGGCGTCAGCCTAGCTCAAGCAACCTCAAACTCCTGGGCTCAAGTGATCCTTCTGCCTCAGCCTTCTGAG
>NW_012153062.1:7778151-7790856 GCF_000956105.1 Propithecus coquereli | reverse complement strand
CAAAAATGTAGCTATAATAAGTTGTTAAGGAATATTCATTATAAAAAGATGTAGATTGTGTCAACAAAAATATAAATTGTGTATAGGGAGTGGGTAATAGTCTAGATTATTTGTATGCAACTGAAGTTTAGTTGCTATCACCTTAAAATAGTCTATTATAAGAGTTTTATGTAAGCCTCATGGTAACTACAAAGCAAAAGGCTACAGAAGATACACAAATGAGAAAGATAAAGGAATCAAAGCTTAGCACTATAGACAAACACCAAACCACAAAGATACACAAGAGAAGAAGAAAGGAACAAAAGATCTACAAAACAACCAGAAAACAGTATACAAAATGGCAGGAGTTCAGTCCTTACCCATCAATAATAACCTTGAATGTAAGTGGAGTAAACTCTCCAATCAAAAGACATAGAAAGTGGCTGAATGGATAAAAAAAACAAGATCCAAACATGTGCTGCCTGCAACAGACCCATCTTAGCTTTCAGGACACACATAGTCTGAAAGTTAAGGAATGGAAAAAGACATTCCATACAAATAGTAATAAAAAGAGACCAGGGGTGTCTATACTTGGATAAAATAGACTTCAAGTCAAAAGGTCACAAGAGACAATGAAGGTCATTATTTAATGATAAAGGGGTCAAGTCATCAAGAGAACATAACAACTGTAAATATATATGCACCCAACATTGGGGCACCAAATATATAAAACATTATTAATGGACATGAAGGGAGAGATAGATAGCAATACAACAGTAGGAGACTTCAATACCCCACTTTCAACAATGGCTAGATTAACCAGACAGAAAATTAACAAGGAATTATTAGACTTGAACTGTACTTTAGGCCAAATGGACCTTATAGGGATATAGAACTTTCCATTCAGTAGCAGCAAAATATGTATTCTTCTCTAGTACATATGGAACACTCTCCAAGACAGACCATATGTTAGGCCACAAAACTAGTCTTAACTAGTTTTAAATAGTCTAAATTCAAGAAAATTGAAATCATATCTAGTATCATTTCCAACCACAACAGTATGAAACTAGAAATCAGTAACAAGAGAAATCTTGGAAAATTAACAAATACGTGGAAACAACATGCTTCTGAACAACCAATGGGTAAAAGAAGAAACCAAAAGGGAAATTTAAAAATATCTTGAGACAAATGACGATGGAAATAGAACCCATCAAAATCTATGGGATGCAGTGGAAGCAGTTCTAAGAGGGAATTTTATAGCAATAAATACCTACATGTAAGAAGAAAATCATAAATACCACAACATTACGCCTGAAGTGCTAGAAAAAGAACAAACTAAATGCAAAATTAGCAGAAGGAAGGAAATAATAAAAATTGGAACAGAAATAAATCAAATAGAGAATAAAAAAAAACAGAAAATAATCAATAAAACCAAGAGTTGGTTCTTTGAAAAAATTAACAAATTGGACAAACCCCTATCTAGACTAATGAAAAAAAGAGAGAAAACTCAAATAAATAAAATCAGAAATGAAAGCGGAGACCTTACAACAAATGCCTCAAGAATTAAAAGGACCCTAAGAAACTACTATGAACAACTATATATCAACAAATTGGATAAGCTAGAGGAAATACATAAAGTTCTAGAAAAATATAACTTGACAAGATTGAGTGAAGAAGAACAGACCAAAAGAGATTGAAGTATTATAGTAATTAAAAACTTTCCAACACAGAAAAGCCCAGGACGACATGGCTTCACAGTTGAATTCTACCACGCATTCAAAGAAGAATTATAACCAATACTTCATAAACTATTCCAAAAAATAGAGCTATAAGGAATACTTCCAAACAAATTTTACAAGGCCAATATCACCTTGATACCTAAGCCAGACAAAAACATCACAAGAAAAGAAAACTATAGGTCAGTATCTCTGATGAACATTGATGCAAAAATCCTCAATAAAATATCAGCAAATCAAATTGAACAACTCATCGAAAAAACATTATATATCATAACCAAGTGGGATTTATTCCTGGCATGCAAGGCTTATTTAATATATGCAAATCGATTACTGTGATACATCACATTAACAGAGTGAATAACAAAAAACCACATGATCATCTCAAATGATGCAGAAAAGGCATTTGACAAAGTTCAACATCCTTTCCTGATAAAAACTCTTAACGTTTAAATATATAAATGAAGGAATAATTAATATAAATATAAGGAAAGTTCTTCAACATAATAAAGGCCATTTATGAAAAACGCACAGCTAACATCATAATCAATGGGAAACAACGGAAAGCTTTTTCACTAAGATCCAGTACAAGGCAGGGATGCCCACTCTCACCACTTCTATTCAACATAGCACTGAAGTAATAGCAAGAGCAATCAGACAAGGAAAAGAAATAAAAGGCATCCAAATCAGAAAGGAAATGTAAAATTATCTCTATTTGAAGATGGCATGATCCTATATGTAAAACAAAAAAAATAAAAAAAAAACCCAAAGATGCCATAAAAAAGCCTTTTAGAATAAATAACTTCAGTGAAGTTGTAGGATATAAAATCAACAAGTGCTACAAAATTCAGTAGTGTTTCTATCCACAAATACTGACCTAGCTGAAAAAGAAATTTTCAAAAATCCCATTCACAGCATAAAAAAATACTTAGAATGAATTTAACCAAGGAGGTAAAAGATTTGTACACTGACATCTATAAAACATTGATGAAAGAAATTGAAGAAGACAGCTCTTTTTGGCCTCTTCCTTCTGCTCTCCGTTTGCTGTAACAATGGGTCTGGTCGTTACCTGTGGCATATGTATCATGCTCTGTAACCCTATATCTGGCTCTTGCCCTATAATCCTATCCTTCTCTCCTGAATAAACTTCACTTTCATGCTTGCCTTAAAAAAAAAAAAAAGAAAGAAAGAAAGAAATTAAAGAAGACAAAAATAGATGGAAAGACATCCCATGTTCATGGACTGGAAGAACTCATATTGTTAAAATGTCCATACTACCCAAAGCACTATATAGAGTCAACAGAATCCCTACCAAAATTCCAATAGCATTGTTCACAGAAATAGAATAAAAAATCCTAAAATTCACGTGGAATCATAATAAACCCCAATAAGCTACACAGTATTGAGAAAGACAAACAAGGTTAGAGGCACCATACCTCCCAATGTAAAATTATACTACAAAGTTTTAGTAACCAAAACAGTATGGTACTGACATAAAAATAGAAATGTAGACCAGTAGAACAGAATAGAAAGCCCAGAAATAAGTCTAAACATGTAAAATCAATTAATTTTTGACAAAGGCACTAAGAGGACATAATAGAAAAGATAATTTCTTTAATAAATGGTGCTAGGAAAACTGGATTTTCACATGAAAAAGAATGAAATTGGACTCATGTATAAAAATCAACTCAAAAATGGATAAAAGACCTAAATGTAAGACCAAGAGCCATAAAATTCCTAGAAGAGAACACAGGGGAAAAGCTCCTTGATTTTGGCCTTGGCAATGATTTTTTTTTTTTTTTTTTGGATACCAAAACCTCAGGCTACAAAAGCAAAAGTAAATAAATGGGACTACAGCAAACTAAAAAGTTTCTGCACAGCAAAGGAAATAATCAACAAAATGAAAAGGCAATCTATGAACTGGGAAAAAATATTTGCAAACCACATATCTGATAAGGAGTTAATGTCCAAAAGTTACAAAGAACTTTTACAACTCAATAGCAGAAAAATAAATAACCCAATTAAAAAATGAACTAAGGACCTGAACAGACATTTCTCCAAAGAAGACATAAAAATGGCCAATAGGTATGTGAAAAGGTGCTCATCATCACTAAACATCAGGAAATGCAAATTAAAACCATTATGAGATATCATCTCACACCTGTTAGGATGGTTACTACCAAAAGACAAGAGATCACAAATGTTGGCAAGGGTACAGAGCAAAGGGAATCCTAGCACACTGTTGGTGGGAATGTGGATTAGTGTAGTCATTATGGAAAGAAGGAGGATGGAGGTTCCAAAAGATATTAAAAATAGAATTACCATACAACTGACCTAGCAATCCTTTCTCTGGGTATACAAAAGGAGACAAAATCATTACCTCGTAAAGATACCTGCACTCCCATATTCATTGCAGTACTGTTCACAACAGCCAAGATATGGAAACAACCTAAGCGTCCACTGATGGACGAATGAGTAAAGAAAATACTGTATATATACCCAAAGGAGTATTATTCAGCCTAAAAAAGAATGAGATCCTGCCATTTACCACAACATGGATGGACTTGGAGGATGTTACGCTGCAACACTAAGTGAAAGAAGCCAGACACTGAAAGAAAAATATGACGTGATCTCACTTATATGTGAAATATTAAAAAAAAAAAGTCAAATATAGAGATAGAGAATAAAACAGTGATTATCAGAGTGAAGTGGAGGCAGGGGATAAAATGGGGAGATGTAAGTCAAAGGATATGAAGTAGCAGATATGTAGGATAAACAAGTCTAGAGATCTAATGTACAACATGAGGACTGCAGTTAATAAAATCATACTAGATTAGGGATTCATGTTAAATAAGTACATTTTAGCTGCTTTTATTAAAAAAGTAACTATATGAGATAAGAGATATGTTCGTTTGCTTCACTCTTCACTATAGTAGATATTTCACTACCTATATGTACCCTGGAACATCATGTTGTAAACCTCAAATATGCACTATAAAATTTATCTGAAAAAAAGAAAACTAGGTTAACTTAGAAGAGGAAGTTAAGAAAGTTTCTTGACACAATCTGAAAAGAAATTCTGAGTACTTTCAAAGATTTTAGAAGTTGTTAAGCTTGGTTCTTTATATCTAGGAACCCCCAAATTTGTGTTTTTCCATTTCCTTGTTGCAGATCTGATATTAAGAGGCATTATTTTTGTATGACTTCTGATTTTTTTTAAGGATTCACAATAGAATGAAGAAAAGGCAAGAGAAAAGGGCATGTTACTATTAAACACAAACTCTGTGCTACATACTGTTAGGGATCTTAGAAATGTTGCCTTATTTAATTATCACAATAAGACGGTGAGATAGTGATTCCCATATACCTAACCTTGATTAAGAAACTAAAGCTGACAGAAGTTAAGTAATATGCCCAATGGTACACAGCTAGTAAAAGTGGCAGCACTGTAACTCACATCTGGGTCTCTAACTTTAATTTGTTTCTAATACCAGAATTTTCTTCCTGAAAAAAGCACGAATAAAAAAGATGAAGAAAGAAAAAATAAGGGGCAAAGAGTAAAAAAAAGAAGAGAATTAAAGGAGAGAGAAATTTTCCTTTAGTAACTAGGTAAAAGTGAGAAATGACAAAAGGAATTAAGGTATATGCTTTCTGTAAGAAAATGATTAGCTGAAACAAAATTAGCTAATTTATGTGCAGCAGAGAACAGGAAAAAGGGAGAGGATGAAATGTAAATTAGTTTAAAGGGACCTTATAGCCTATCTATTTCAGTTCCCTACTCATATAGGTAAGTTCAGCTCAAAAATGATAATTATTAAGTATTCACCTTAGGAGGCTACACAGTTAGTCTATGTGAATGATGCCACCATTACACAAAGAATACGGTTAAGTCTTTCAAAACTGCCTTCACAGTTACTTTATGAGCAAGAAAATAAGCCTCATTACTTGATATCCACATTTTGTTTCTGACTAAAAGTGACAGGGCCCAACTTGATCACCTAGTTTATTCACCCAACAAGTAAAAGGCTCCAAATTACTTATAGCTACTTATAGCCTCTCTACCCTATACCTATGCTTTAAAAAAATTCCAGTTTTACCTTTATTCTATTACTAGTTTTATAATGAACTGGTCAATCTGTTTTTGAAACCCCATCTTTGTTAAGAAACATTTAGAAAATTAATAGTCAATGTTATAAAACCATGTACAGCTAGTATGAAAACTCAATCATTATTTGCTGCTATTGCTATTTTGTTAGCATTAATTTCACTTTCTCCCTTTCTGTCTACCTCTCAGATCTCATCTATTAACACCTTTTGGCTGTAAGCTTTTTGTTGATTTCTCTCATTCTCTCTGGGTCTCTTATTGTATCTTACTGCTTAATCTTGCTTTGTTGATGTGTATAAAAAGAACTACTCTACATGCTTCACACCCTAGACATTTTTTTCATATGACAGTAACCAAGGTTAATTAGCAGGTTAAATCCTTGAAATGGAAATAAAAGTATGAAAATAATGTCTAGAGTATGAATAGGTACCTATGTTTGTAATTCTTTAATGGACTAAATGGCCAGAGATCCATCCTTTTAATGGATAGAAAGCCAAAAAATGCAAAAAAACAAAAAACAACAAAACCCAAGTCATGCCCTCTAGGCATGGTACATGTCTTTGGTTGACAAACAACCAGAGGTGGTGGCAAAGGGACAGACTAGTAATTGGAAAGCTGATCTGACCCAAAATGGAGAGAAGTACATCCCCCTACCATACAAAATTAGGAAGAAAAATAATTATCTGCTCATATCTACATGTAATTACCCAATCCAATTTTAGTCCAAGGTCTACCACTAAATATATTTACTGATATATATATATAACAACAGAAGTTGTTATTAATAACAATAAGCTAATATTCATTAAGTAGTAACCATGTGCTAGCACTCTGCTGAGCCCTGCTAAGATTGAGTGATAAATAAGATGAGCATAAGCCCCCATTTCCTCAAGAAATTTATACTCTAGTGAATAGAACAGATAAAAAAATAACAATTAAACGAAAGGATATTTATTAATAGTAAATGCTATTGTTACCAAAAGCTCAGCACTCATCCCAGAGGCCACATTAAAAAAACAAGGACAAGTGGTTTGAGGAGAAGGAAAGAGAAGTTCATTACTTTGCTGGCAAATGAGGAGGTTGGCAGACTCCCATCTTAAACTATCAATATTCTGCTTCTGAGCAGGAATAGAGAGCTTTTAAAGGAGAGGTGTTCAGCTTTAGGCTATTGCCGTTCAACTATAGCTGATAGGTTCTGATTCATCCCATTTTGGCTAAGACAATCTCTCCTGACGTCCACCTGGACAATTCCCTTGAGCCATCTCCTGTGGTACAAAGAACAAAGGGCACTGCCCTGCCCCTCCTGACCACTGGCCTAAGACAGGGTTGCAGGTTTTAATTCCAAAGGAGTGGGGGAGGTTTTAGAGAGAGAAAACATTTTTACCCTTTTTCAGGCCATTCTCCCTGTTACATTATGAAATAAAAGTAAAGCGTGCTTATAAAAGTAAATAAAAGGAAACTGATGGTCATGGAAAACTGATATTAAAGGTGAGACTTGAAAAATTCATAGGAGTTAGGTAAAAAGCATTCCAGGAAAAGAAAATATGGTGTAGGACAAACCTTGATAGGGTAACGGTTTGGTGTATTCATAGAACAGAGAGGCCAATATGGCTTAACTGTAGTGAGTAAAATGGGAGCATGGTCATGATGAGTCTGCAGAATTTGCTAGGCATCACATTATATAGGTTGTTGCAGGCCACACTAAGGATTTAGGATGTTATTCTAAGGACAATAAGAAGCTATTAAAGGGCTTTAGGCAGGAAATTGACATTGAGATGTGCCATTTTAAATGATCATTCTGCTACGTAGAGAAAAAAGTGGGATAACAGTGTGTACAGTCAACAGGGAAAAGAATACAGCCCAGGCAAGAG
This sequence comes from Propithecus coquereli, assembly GCF_000956105.1. NCBI lineage: Eukaryota > Metazoa > Chordata > Mammalia > Primates > Indriidae > Propithecus > Propithecus coquereli. Next base: position 7,783,165 of record NW_012153062.1, on the reverse strand, counting down.
ATTAAGTGACTTCAATTAAGGAGGTGACAGTGCTGATGGAGACAAAATGATATATTTGAGTTACATTTAGAAGTAAGGATAAACAGGATTTGGTAATTGATTGCCTATGGGGTGGAAGATGAAGCAGATTATCAGTGATAGGTTTCTGCCAGGAGCAACTAGGGAGATTATGTATAATTAAGATGGGGAACACTGGAGGAAGAGATGGTTTGAGAGAAAAATTAAGGTTCTATTTCGGACATAATGAGTTTGAGATGCCCATTAAGATATACAATTGAATGTTAGTTAAACAGATGGACTGATAGGCCTGGAGTTCAGTAGGGAGGTCTGGGCTGAAGGCATAAATTTGGGAATTCACAGACATAAATAAATATTATATATTATTATATAAACCTCATGTGAGTAGATACAAACACCTAGGAGTGGGGAATTAGAAAGAATGAACCTCAGATAGAACCCCCAGAATGCTGACATTTAAAAGTTGGGTAAAAGAGGTGAAAAGGGGACTAAAAATGAGTGGGCTGTAAAGTGGGATAAAAATTGGTAGATGATGATCATGGAAGCAGAGTCCAGAGTGTTTAAGTGCAGTGCAAGTGGTCAATCGCATTAGAGATTCCTGAGAGATTAATTAGCAAGACCAGCTTTAGTGAAAGATTATACTAGATGCCAGATTGAAAGTAGGTAAAAAAAAAATGAAGATAGCAGTCTGGATAATCTTTATCTTTCATGAAATCTGGCTATGAAATAAAGATCGATCATAGCTCATTAAGATTCAGTATCTCAATCTTCAAAATTGCTATTATCCTTATTTTACAGATAAGGAAACTGAGGGTTGGACATGTCGAGTAACTTGCCCAAGGTTAAGGGATGAGGCTAGTTTTCTTTTCTCATCTTGGTGATCCCTAAAAGTCCTTCTATAATACTTTCATGAGAAAATGAAAAACTATACCTCTGTTTCTGTTCCACAGTCATAATAAATTTAGCATATTCCACAAGAACAGAAGCAGCTTGTTGTACACCTTTCCTTGTTGCACAAAACTGAAAATAAATTAATAATTTTTATTATCATATTAAAAAACTGAACATTACACTAAAAAATAAACCACCAATAATCCATACCACGAGTGTTGGTTTCTGATCAGAGTACATTTGTATAACACTGGCAATTTTGTAGTTCAGGGTTAAATCGAACTTAAATTCAGTCTGGTTACTACTGCAGGGAAATCCAAGGACCACTTTCCGAAGTTTCACTGGTCTATGGCTTTCATCCATTTTCAGACAAACAGCAGGTCTTTCACCATCTGAAAGCCATTCTGCAATCTTTAAAAAACAGAAATATGTGTATTAAAATTTTTTCCAGTACAGTTCTATGGATAAAAATAACCCAATTATAGACTACTTTAAAGTCAAGGTACAAAAGTATTTAATCGAGTAGTCTTTTTCAATATTACATACTATTCCACTAATACTATTCTACTGATGTATTGGTAAATACTACCAATAGCAGCATTTCAAGATTATACCCACTCTTCACCATGGTAAACTTCTAATTGATTATTATTATGGTTTTATTTTCCTTCATAAGAGTCCACAGTAAAATTAAAAATTGATTTTGTCATAGAAATCAAATTTCTCAATATCATTGTAACTTTTTCATTATTTTTCAAAACTGTGCCTTGAAATGGCTGACACTTCCTTTGTGTTGTCTTCAACACTAGCTGAATAGTAGCAAGGTAATGGTTGGCTAAGGCTGGCAAGAGTTGACCATTTTTAAGCAAACAACAAATAAACACTTGAGAGATGGCAGTGAGACTCAATGCTAGCGTCACTAGTTAGTTTCTGGAGCTGTGATACACAATCCTTATCTTCACATACCCTGGTTAATAATCAGGCTCCATGTCCTGTTCTAAAATTGGCCATTGCTTTGACAGACAGAAGACTGATTAATGAGTTTCTTGTTGTACAGGAAGTAAATGTTAAAATATTCTCAAGGTAATCAGGGGTAGGGATAAGATCACACAAGAATTGACAGTTTGAGGGGAGCAGAAGGCCAAGGATAAAGACCTTAATTTAGGGAAAAATTGAAGAAGACCTAAAGAAAGAGATGAAAAAACAGCATTTACAGAAGTAATGATCACCACAAAGGGGAAGAGAGTTTCCAGAATTAGAGGACATTGGTATACAATAACTGCTTACAAATCAGTAAAAAAAATTTAGTATACTAATGTGAAAAACGGGCAAAAGGCATGACATTGCAAGTTGCAAAAAAAGAACTTACAGTAGTTGATAAATATATTAAAAATATCTGCTTCAGTAGAAATCAAAGAAGGGAAGACTTTAAAAATAAGATACTATGTTAAACAATACATTTGACAAATATTTTAAAATAATAATAATTTTATTATTATACTATCTAGTGTTAGAATATAGGGAAATGGCTGCCAGTAGAAATGTAAATGAATATAACATTTATTGAAGGCAGTATGTTCTTAGAGTTTTATATATCCTTTGATTCAGTAATTTTATTATAGAATTTCAAACATATATTAATTTTAACACTATTTATAATAACAAAAACTGGAAATAATTTAATCTTATATTGTTATGGTATTAGATAAATAAATGATAATAAAACCACAAAGATAGTATTGAAGAAGAATATTTAATGATACGAAAATGTTTACAGGTGAAATGCAAGCCAAAAAAGAGTGTGTACATTATAGGATTCCATGTATACATGTGCAAGGACAAACACTGGAATTTAGTCTTGTTTTAATAAACTTTACACTTTTCTATATTATTCTTGAATATGAAAAAAGCTATCATCTTAAGAACAAGAAAATGATTGATTGTGCCAAATTAAAGATAAAGACAAAATTTTCCACTGAAATAGACAATATAGCAGCTCTTTGTGAAAACAATTTCTAAAAGTAGTAGGGGGAAAAAGCAATATTGGTAGGCCGAGAAGCACGTATGGGTGAGAAAGTAGACTATTTTTTTTAAAAAGTTTACTTAAAAATTGAAGAAAAAATTAAGTCATATATTCATTATGGAAAGTATGATACTGCACACAAATTTTTTCTTTACATGTCCATGTAGCCCATTAACGATGAGATCCTCCTCAAGGACAGCGTCCCCATATGTTTTCACTCTTGTACCTATTATTAGTGCTTACAATGCCAAGCATATAGAATTGGGTAAATAGTAATCATCTAAGCAATTATTTTTATTTTCTACTATACTTTGCTATACAACTTGTGTCAGCTGGTTACAATAACCATAACATATTAGTCAAGTTATTATGAGGTGTCTGAAATGCATGAAACTAAGATTTTAGATACTAGCAAACAATAGACTTCCAAGAAATGTTTTATTAAACCTGATCTACCAAATTTTAAGGACTTAATAGTGTCATACCTATATGAGTTAGCCATAACTTTCTACAACATACTTTTTGATTAAATTTGTTAGGTGACTGAAAGAAAAAAAAACCTCACTTTTCCCTAAGATCAAAATGATTAAAAATTTTACAAGTCATTAAAAACCTGATAGACTAGACTAAAATTCTAACTTACATCCTCAGCATTTGGAATTGTTGCAGATACAGCTACAAATCTCATTGGAATAATAGTGCTAATATTTTTTAAAGACTGAGATACAGATTGTACAGTTTTCATTCTGCTGACTACAACTTCAAGAGTTGGACCACGATTTTCGTCTTTCACAACATGTACCTAAGCAGGAAATCAAGAAAAAATCATTAGTTATTGAACTAAAAACCTATTTAATCAATTAAAATATGCAATAGTATTAACATCCTTCCTTTTGAAAATGAGTGTTTTCCACTTGAAGGGATAAAACAAACATAGTTTGGTTTAAAATGTCTTGCTTCTTTCCATCCATTCTAATCATCTTTTCATGTTTATCTCTAAAGTGAATCATGCGTTCACTACCTCATCAATGAGAAATAGTCGAACCAGCTGGACCAAAGAGCTATCTCTCCATTTCCTAGTCATGCTATCCCATTTTTCCTAAAGAAAAAAAGTAAGTAGTTTAATGTAATAAGGAATTATAATAAATATTATTTAAGATATAAATAAAATTTTTAACATGACATATTACAAATAATGGGCAATGTTTTGGTTGATGCCTTAAAAGTATCCTGAAAAACATTTAAAGATCAAAAAAGATTTAAGGAATTTTAACAGTCCTACTGGGCCCTCAATTGTTTTTAAGTTGAACCACAATATATTCAAAGTTTTATTACCTATTTTTAAGTGCTACTAAGGCCATGCTTCTACAATACATAATACTTGGGTAAAAAAGAATATAAGCAATAAATATGATTATACATTATCCACAGTAACAAATTGCCTATTCTTTGACCATTTTTACTATCTGGTCATTTGTCTTTTACTTATTGACTTATAGGTATTCTTTTTGAATCCTAAATACTAGTTACTTTTTATATTTGTTTATATTGCAATGCTTCTAGTTTATACTTTATAAAATTTTTCTTCTTGGTGAGAAAATATAGATATTTTCTAACAAACCAAGGAAATAATAAAGTATAAAGAATACCTACTGGAGTTGTCATAATAATATGAGCATGCTGAATCTCAAATAGATCATCCATTACTGTATCTCCAGTGAGTTCTTTACAATTCAGTCCTATTGGTCCAAATTTCTCTTTCCAGTCATCAAAACGCTGACTACACAGGGCTTTTATTGGTGCCACTATAACAATGTAAGATATTTATTTTGAACATTAGTGAAATTTTAAAATTATTTTCACAAACTTTGGTTAATAAAATTAGGGTAAAAACATACATAAGTTAACAACAATACAGGCAGATTGTTTAGAAATATAAAAGTAATAACCAAAAAGAACTAACAATAGAAATAGAAGTGATTGCTCAAGCAAGTGTAACTAAGAGTGGAAAAAAGTAGGGTAGAAGATTATTGCTTTTCATTACAAGCCGTTTTGTGATATTTTATTTTTTTAAATCATATA
>NW_012153062.1:7700758-7777505 GCF_000956105.1 Propithecus coquereli | reverse complement strand
AGACCCTCCACCCTCAAAAAATAACATTATTAATATTTTATCATGGTATTTTGTCAAAGTAATATGCTAGACCTAGAATAAAATTATTCCTTTAAAAAAAATTTATTCCTTTAGCTTCCTGAGAAATTCTAATCTGTATAAACACAAATGCATCCACCAATGAAAATCACATGCATTCATTTAACAAATATTTTCTGAGCTCCTGTAATATACTAGACACTGAATGTAGCACTGGGGACATAAAGATGTGATCTAGTCCCTGCCCTCAAAGAGGATACAATATAGTGAGAAGAGGCAGATAAGTAAGTAATTATAATAAAATACTTACATCATCAAAGGCTTTGGACTGTATATAGTTGAAATATGGGAATTCTTTGAAAATACTTCGAAATTTTGCCGCTTAGAATAACATTAAGGAGTCAATTTTCCGAATTTTAAAAATTGGTTACTTTTAATTTAAAAATTCAGTTAAATTGATATTAATTCTGACAATAGTTAATGATAAGGCTTTAATAGTTGCTATTTTAACAACTTAAGAAAGGAATTAACAGAAATTATTCTAGCCTCCAGTTACATTCCATATGCTGAAAAGAACCCGTAAAGTTCCTAAAGGGAAAACAAGAGGGTTACATAAGGGTTACAGCTTGAAAGTTAAATATGATGGAAGAGATGCAAATACATATAGGCAAGTATATCATAACTATACTTCTAGTTTATCTTTTCTAGAATAGTGCTATTTTTAATTCACCTTGACGGGTGAATTAAATCTCTTCTTTAACGTTCAGAATTTCACTTACTAACTGTTCATTGTGCCTCATTAGCTGATGTAAGTTCCTGAATCCCTTTGTTTTTGATAATTTAGGTGGGTTAAGTGGTGGATTTAATTGTACTGGCTCAAAAGAAGAACTTAAATCATCCTTCCCCTATAAGAAAGTTCAAAAATATTAATAGAGAAGAAGAATAAACTGTCCCCTCTCCAAGATGAGGGTCTATTGCCAGCTTGGAATGTATTTGTATTTATATGGTATTCATTTTATAATATGTCAACTACATTTATTGAGCACTATATGCAGAATACATTTCTAGATTTAGAAAGCTATGGGAAGCTATAAAAGAAGAAGAAAATGAGTTCCTATAATTGAAGCTGTTATAATCTATTAGATATAAGGCAGTTAATAATTAATATATCTGAGAACAAAAATACAGTTTTTTAAACAATTACCTTTTTACAAAGATATACAAGAACTGATGAACTGCTGTAGTAATCCTGTTATAACTTAAATCAGATCATATGACTTCTCTGCTCAAATTTCCCCATTTCTCTTTACACCCTGAGCCCTGAATTCCAACAGTCCCAATTTAATCCCCTTACCCTTCTCTACTATTGTATTTTCTTTTCCCATAATAGTCATCACCTTCTAAAATACTATATGACTTATTTATATACTGTTACAATCATTCAGATCTATCCTCTTACCCACCCTTATCCCAAGAATGTTAGCTCCTCAATGGCAAGGATTCATTGCTTTCTCAAGTGACATATCCCAAATACCTAGAACAGTGCCTGACACATAATAAGAACTTAGTTAATATAAGTTAGCATTTATCAAGTAATTAATTTCATTTTACTTTCTGTTGTGCAGAGTGTCAGAATATTTCTGCCAAAACAAAAATGTAATTTTGAGTTGTAAATCCATCAGCTTTTGAAGGAATCTCATTTTTCCTTCAAAATATGTCTTTCTATAAAATATTTATTTGTAACAAGCCCACAAGTGGGCTGTCATGCTGGTTCTTCTCTCATTAGATAGTTCCATATCAATTTATATTCACAAAAATGAATCTCTGATTCAGAGTAGATGTAGAATCATGTTTCCAGCTCATGAGAAAACTCAAATACTAACATCATTTATCATCACTATCAAGACTTAAAATCAAATTTTTCCTTTTGTCCAACAAACTCTCAGCAGTGTCACTGCAATTATATGTTATAATGGGGAAAATATCTGTGGAACTGAAAATGACAAGAGTACTGTGGCAGGATCAATCTGACAAAACTTATATTGTCCTGAGGATTTCAATATAGTAAAATATTTTAAAAGAATCAGAAAATAACTTGTGTCCAAGTAACCCACAAACTCTCAAACTACCATGAATAGCATTTAGTCTTCCACTTTAAATACATACTTGGAAACAATAAAGTATAGTACAATAAGTTTGACAGCAAATGAACTTTTTGGACAATAAATCAATGGACACAAGTGTAGGCAGTAGTCTTAACAAAGACACCTAAACAACAGAACCACTTTGGCTGCGCTAACAGGGCATAAAGATCTTTTTTAAAAAACTCTTCAAAGGGCAGTGCCCCAGTCCCTTGGCTTGCCACTTTCCAGGTGTCCTTTATCACTTAGATGGGACTCCTTGGTCTGCGGAAAATGTTCTGTCTTAGCATGCTTAGACAAGATTTGGTTTTTTTTTGTTTGTTTTGTATTTTGTTTATGATTACATGCATCTTATATTTCCCTGAAAACTACATAAAGTTTTTGGCCTTTTTAACTGACCAAAAAATAAAAAAGCAGTGTCATATTATAGAATGGCTTCCAGTAAAGGATCAAGAAGAATCTCCCATCATACAGATAATTAAATAATCTTAACTGCTTACTGCTAATCTATTTTTTTTTTGATCACCAGAGAAAAGGAAGTGCTGCAGGATTGAGATACCATGTTGAACAAAGTGCTAGAGACTGGTTATGTCTACAGTTAGATCATCACATATAATTCTCTTATTGTCCCCTCCCCCCATTTTAACTCAATTCAATTATCTGCATTAGAGGCGACTTTTCATAAATGGTCAGGCAAATATTTTCTAACCATACTTCAGAACGATCTTAGATGATCCCCAGAGTACCCAAGATTAGAGTCACTGTTGCCTAGATTTCTCTAGCTCATCTGCCCAATATCTGGAATTTGCTTTCTGTTTTTTCAATTAGACCATAACTTTTGTGGATTCCTCAGTGTTGAGTGACTATTTCCATATTCCTAATGCATAGTTTTGATGATATAATTTGACCTGCTCAAAAATATTACATAGTTTCTCCTCATTGCTTAATAGATTTATTAAAAATAAAAACACACTGGGCATGTTGGCTCATGGCTATAATTCCAGCACTATGGAAGGCGGGAGCATCACTTGAGGCCAGGAGTTCCAGACCAGCCTGGGCAACATGTGAGATGATCTCATCTCTACAAAAAATACTAAAAATTTTTAAATAAATAAATAATAAAAATAAGATACTAAGAGAATAGATCTTAAGTATTCTCACCACAAAAAGAAAATGGTAACTATGTAAGGTAATAGATACATTAATTAGCTTGATTGTGGTAATCATTTTCACAATGTATACATATAACAAAACATCACATTGTATATCTTACATATATACAATTTTTTTAGAGATAAGGGAATTTTAATGATCATTTCTACCATTACTGACTACTCACTACATCTCCAACACTGTGCTAAGCACTCTGCATATATTCACAGCAACCCTATTACTTCTTATCCTCATCTTCAGATAAGAAAAATGATGCACAATATATAATTTTTATTTGTCAAACATACCTCAATAAAGCCGGCGAAAAATTAAAATTAAAAATAAAAACAAAAAAACCTTGACCTTGATATTCATGGCATTAAATAATCTGATCCTAAGACACCTATCTAACATTATTTCCTATTACTTCTTTAATCATATCTTTTACTTCAGCCAAACTGGAATGCTTAGTCATTCCAAACATATTCCACACCTTACCTCACCCTTGCTCATGGCTACTCCTTTGCCAGAACAACTTCCTTACTTTATCTGCCTTTCCATGTCTTTAGAGATAGGAAGATAAATAAAGCATGATCCTCGCCTTCAAGTTCATAGGTCATAGAGAAATAGTCACATAAATAGCCGGTGAATTAAAACAGACTAAGTACACTGTTATAGGTATATGGGGTATTGAAGAAGCAAAAAGGATGTTACCTCCAGAACACACATACATACTCAAAATACTTACACTGGTAATGCCCAGACATGTAAATTGTATTATATGTCCAAACTCCAAATTAGGTTCTTTCAAAAATATTAGATTTGTAAAAATGTCCCTAATATACAAAATGTTCCATTCCCATCCATTTCCCCTACCCAGTTTAACCCAATATGGCTGTTCTTACCCAAAGTATAAGAAATTATCTGTATCTATTTGTAAAAAAATATGCTCAAAGTTCTGCCAATAATACAAATCTGATTTGGGTACTTATCTTGTCACAGACTGATAAACAGTTCATAAATTGCCACCAGTCTGCAGACCACACTTTGAGTAGCACTATTACATACGTTTATCTCTTACATGACTCAAAAGATTCACTTTTCCCTCGTTGTCGACCAAAATAAACAAATAGAAACACAAACAAAATGTTTAAAAATTATTATTTCATAAATATAAAGCAGCTGTTGTAAATAATTTAAAGGATACGAATTTCTGTGACAGCCTTCAAGGAACCTAAACCATTTTCTGTGACCCCTAAAAAAAATCCTACATATTTATATATTTTTAACATTTTCCTTAAAAACTGCCTCAATAAAACTTGTATAACTTTTTATTGAGAGCAAAATTAAAAGTATTTTTTAACACACAGCTAAAAATATTTTTAACACATAGTACAGCTAAAAAATAATGCAACAACATAATAAAGAAATGCAGAAATTGCACATAGAGAGACAACCTGCTCAAATTTACTGTATTTTTATATTTTTCCCTATGCTAAGAAATGCAGATTAGTTTGTAGTTTTATAAAACCAACTGAAAAAAACAAGGAATTACCTTGAATGTCATGAGGCTGGAGAGAAACTGAAAAAGATGGTGCTTTGAATATGGTTTCTCCAACTTCAGAAGCAGAAAAAGCATCATTTGCTATAAACACATTTGCAGAATATTGAGGTTTCTGTTTACTATTGCTATAGTTCCTTGATTTCCCTTTGTTCATTTCTGTTTGAACGATTTTCACTGAACCAACGTGAGACTCCAAGTTTGCACTGTCATTGGAATAAGCACTTCCATGTATATCATCACATATTTTAAATAATCTGCAAAAAAAAAAAACCCACAACATGTTTTTCACTTGTAACAGTTGCTCAGAATGTGAAAAACTAGCATAAAATTGGCCCCTTTAAAAATATTCATAGATTATAGTTTTTTCAAACAAAAACGTTAATCATTCTCCTCAAATATGACTTGCTAAGTTTACTACAGAATTATGTCTTTTCACTTCCCTAAAACTCAAATAAATCTATTTGTGATATCCAGCCTCCAAACTGGCCCCAATGATCTTCACCTGATCCTCATCCTTTTGCAATCTCCTACAAATTGAATTGCTGAATTAGGATTGGCCTGTGTAATTAGTAGAGTACTGTAGATGTGCAGGTGTGTGATTTCCAAGGCTATGTTATAAAAGACATTGTCCCTTCCACATGATCTGTTAGATCTCCCGTGTAGGGACCTAGCCACCATGTCAGAAGAACACTCAAGCAACCCTGTGAGAGGCCCAAGTGGAGAAGTACTAAGGCCTCCTGTCAACAACCAGCACAAACTTGCCAGCCAAGGAGGGTGAGTCACCTTGAAAACGGATCCTAGAGTACCTGTCAAGCTTTCAAATGACTGCAGCCTGGCTAACATTTTGATTGTAGCCTCCTTGTGGGAGGCCCCCAACATCTTTGCACATTCTCATGAGAGACCCTAAGCCAAAACTACTAGTTAAGTTGTTCCTAAATTCCTAACCCACAGAAACTATGAGAAATAAATGTTTATTGTTGTTTTAAGCCACTGAGTTTCAGAATAATTTGTTACACAATAGATAACTAACGTACCATTTAAAGTCAGTAAAATGCTTAAGAGAGAGATAAAAAAGCCACTAAGTATAGTTACAGTAAAAGAGACTTTTATTCACCTAATAGTAGTTAAGTTTAACTGAAGTAATTCAAGTTATAGAAATACATTAACATACTTATGTTAAATTTATAGGAATATATTAACATATTTGTCATGAATTAAAAGTTGTCAGCAACTGCATTTGGCTCCGAAGAAGCTACCTGATAAAATATATATATATTTCCTAGCCAATCAAATCAGGGTTGTATGTCTTCCCCCAAAAAGGAAGGGACGTAAATGAAGTATATTAGCAGATCAAGTCACCCCAAACACTATCCAATAACCATTTTAGTGTAAGAAATATTTCTTTGTGAAGTTCTGGAAAATAAGGAAATACCATCTTTGTGACTACATTGTATTCAAATGATAGGAAGACAATCTATCAAAATAATTTGTTCATAATAGCTCTAAGGGATAAAATAACAATTAAGGTTCCTAATACAACACTCACATCTTATACAATAAGTAATGGGAATAAAAGCAGGTGTCAGTCTTACAGAATTCTGTAAGGAATGACACCCAAATAAGCACTGTGCAAACACAGAATACTTTCTCAATTATTTTTACTATTAATCTCAATGACATGTTTTTGTATGAGAACAAGTGTTTCAAAAAACTAGATACAAAAATGTAATTTAGAACAAACTCTATAGAGTTGTAGTAGCCCCCAATGCCAGCAGTTCTATCTTTGAAGACAGAAAATTCAAAAGCAAATGGTTGGTGAATGATATAGTAGAATTCAATTACAAAATGGTATTGGGTACAAGGAAAACACTTATGCTATAGGATGACTCCTAGCTATATGTTGTGATATTGAGTAAAACATGGACTTTGGAAACAGACAAACCTTGGGTTTAAGTCCAATGAGGGTGCCATGATAATCAATAGGGAAAGAATAGTCTTTTTGACAAATGGTGCTGGAACAATTGATTATCTATGTGCAAAAAGAATGAAGGTGGACTCCTAGTTCATACCATATACAAATAATAACTCAATAGCTCATAGATCAAAGTATAAGAGCTAAAACCATAAAACTCAGAAGAAAACATAAGAGTAATCTTCATGACCTTGGATTAGGCAACAGTTTCTGATATGACACAAAAAATATAAGTAATCAAAGTAATACGAAATAGATATGACACTAGAGCAAAAGCATAAAATAAAAATTAGATAAGCTGGACTTTATCAAAATTTAAAACTTTTGTACTGCAAAAGACACCATCAAAACAGTAAAAAACAATCCACAGAACGGGAGAAAATATTTGCAAAATATATAGCTGATTAGGGATTTTTATTGAGAATATTTAAAGGACTGTTTACAACTCAACAATAAAAAGACAAATAGCCCAATTAAAAAATAGACAAAGGATTTGAATAGACATTACTCCAAAGAAGAAATACAAATAAATGGCCAATAATCACATGAAAAGATGCTCAACATTGATAGACTAGATGTTTATGTCTCCACCAAATTCGTATGTTGAAGCCCTAATCCCCAGTGTTATGGTATTTGGTGTCTGGGAGGTAATTAGGTTTAATGAGGTCATGAGGGTAGCTCCCTATGATGAAATTAATGCCCTTATAAAAAGAGGACAAGATATGAGATATCTCTCTCTCTCTGCATGCACCAAAGAAAGACCATGTGAGAACATAACCAGGAAGAAGGCCTCACCCTGATTTCTGACTTCCAGCCTCTAGAGCCATGAGAAATACATGTTTGTTATTTACACCACGCAGTCTATGGTATTTCATTATAGCAGCCCAAATTAATTAAGATAATTAGTCATTACGAAAATACAAATCAACAACACAATGAGATACCTCTTCACACACCTACTAGGATGACTATAAGCAAAAAGACTGACAATAAGAAGAAATTGGAACCCTCATATATTGCTGATGGGATTGTAAAGTGGTGTAGCCACTTTGGGAAACAATTTGGCAGTTCCTCAAAAAAGTTAAGTATAGACTTACCACATGACCCAGCAATTCTACTTCTACATACATATCCAAAAAAACTGAAAACATATATTCACACAAAAACTTGTACACAAATGTTCATAGCAACGTTATTCACAATAGCCAAAAAGTAGAAACAACCCAAATGTCTATAAACTAATAAATGGATTAAATAAATGTGATATATCCATTTGATGGACTATTATTCAACCATAAAAAGGAATGAAGTACTAATACATGACACAACATGAATGAACCTTGAAAATGTTATGCTAAATGAAGGAAGCCAGACACAAACAGCCAGATATTGTATGATTCAATTTATATGAAATGTCTAGAATAGGCAAATCTATAGCGAGAGAAAGTAGATTAGTGGTTGCCAAGTGCTGAGGGGAGGAAGGAATGGAGAGAAACTACATATTATTTTTAGTATGTAGTTTCTTTTGTGAGTAATGAAAATGTTTTAAAATGAGATAATAATGATGGCTGCACAACTATGTGAATATTATAAAAATCAGTGAATTGTACATTTCAAAAGGGTGAATTTTATGATATGTGGATTATATCTTAATACAGCTGGTATAAAAAATTATAGACCTCAACTTCAACTGGGCCGTTTACAGTGTCCAGCAATCCTACCACTATTCCAATTACATTGCTTTCCCATTCACTATAATTTCTTCCACTCTTCTCATTCTAGCTCAATACCCTCACTTCTTCCCTCAAACACCACAGATAACCTCATCTCCCATGCCATAAATTATCAACTAGACTTTTTCTGATCCTGAACCCATATGTCCAACAGTCTTTTGGGACTATTTTTAAGTGTCTAAAATCAACACGTCCAAAGCTGTACTCATCACCTTCCCAAAAACCTGTTCTTCCTTTATAGTTCTCTGTTTCATAAAAGGTCATTACCATCCTTAATCATTCTGGCTTAAACCAGAAACCCAGAAGTCAGATCTCATATCCAATAATCATTTAAGTCCTGTGGAATTTGGCCTCCTAAATAATTCTAGACTTCTCTCATTCCTGCTACCACAGTCCTACGTCAGGCTACCATTTTCTCCTACCTAGACTAATAAAATAACTTTTTAAGTGGCTCTTCACAATATATTTTAATTCCCTTCTAATTCAATCTCCATATTGGGGCCAAAATGAACTTTTAAAGAAAAGAAAATCTCATTTCACTTCTCCACCTTAAAACCCAGGGCTTTAGGAAAATGGTTCTCAAACTTTAGTACGCATAACAATCAAACGGAAATTTTATTAAAAATGAAGATCCCTGTGACCCACCTGTACTGTGGTGGTATCATTTGTAGTAGATAAAAATGGTTAAATATTACAATTATGGTTATTTTTGTGGGTAGGACTAGGACTTTGGTAGCAGGAATAGAGAGAGTCCAGAATTATTTAGGAGACAGAATTTTACTATTTTTCTCATTCAGATTCTGCCATATTTAATACTCTGGGATGTATACATAAATATTCAACTTTATTCATTGAATATTATTTATTGAATTTAATTAATTACCTTTTCCGGAATGCTGATATGCTCTCTCCTTTGTCTTCTGCAAAATTAACTAATTTTGTATCATCAGGAACATTTTGCTCAGGTGCTATCTCACTGCCAAAGTGATTTTTATGTTTCTGACAAGAACTGTATGTCGGCTTGTCAGCAACATGTGATAAGTCATTGTTAACTACCCCTCCTAAATTTAGATCATCTTTTTCATATTTATTAGAAGGGAAGGCAAATTGGATTTTTTGTGTTGGTGAAATATAATTTGTGTCTTCTTTAGTTATCTTTAAATTTGGTGTTAACATTTTTGGTCTCTGTTCTTGACCTACAAAAAAGGAATATATTATTACATGTTCTCCATGAAAATAACTTTCAAAATGATGAAAAAATTCAATAAAAATTTTCAAAAGAGTTTACCAGTTAAATATGAAAGCCAAAAGAAAAGTATTAATACAATAATAAAATAATACCATATATGGTTTTAAAATACAGGTGATTATTACTCATGGTATATTACATCACCGAAGAACACTTAAATTAACTCAGAATTATTGAAAATAAATTTTAAATTTATGTAGAACCTATATTATAAATAGGTTTAATTCCTGACCCATAATTTAATCACATAATTATAATATTTACCTATTTTATCTACTATAATTATGAAGATTTTAAAATTTATACAAATAATTTACACACAAAAATATGATGGCCAATCATATAAAATGCTACTGAATATGATCCAGTATTAAAATATATGATACAGTGCTTTTAAGTTTGTAATCTTGCTTTTAAAATCAAGATAAAGGAACGTCTTCATCACGGTGACAGAATTTGAAAGGTTTCTTTACAGAGACTTTATAAGAATCTTTGGAGGTTTAGTGGGAGTTTGGAGGCCTTATTATGGCTTAAATTTGCTTTAGCATCTTTGTATATATAAAATACTACATGAATACTTCATGTGTTATATATTACTTGATACAAGAGTATATTTATGTATAAAAATATATGTAAATTATGAAGCTTAATAATAAAATGTATATACATGAACCTATGACCCAATTTAAAAATTAAAATTTTACCAATATTACATTAGATCATATGTATTGTTTGTTCTTATTTTTAGAGCTTTATAAAGATGGTATCAAACTATATATAATCTTCTCCATCTTGCTTTTATCACTCAATATGCTTCAGGGATCTGGTTACCTTTAGTAAAGGGCTAGGAAAACCAAACAGTGGTGACTGAATTTAGCAAGAGGAAAAATATATTCACAGAACATTAGTCAAAACAAGTGTGTGTGAGAGCTTATTGTGCATAAATATGCATACATATGTATGCATATGTATGTATGAAGAAGGAAAATGTTTTAGATTTTAAGATTTGGTGAGTATTACTATGAATAAGAAGTCTCTGACTTTCATTTTATTATATTTCATTAAAGGAATTTTTATCATTTTACATAATGATTGTACATATTTCTCGGGTATGTATGATATTTTGATATAACGTGTAATGATCAAATCAGGGCTTTTTAATATCGACATGAACTACATGGGTTTAGCTTCATAACAAATATGTGCTAACTTACGTAATAGTTCATGACTTTCTATTTCTTCCTCTAATTCCTGAGTGTCTGGAATTTCTGAAATCAGTGGAGCAGGAGGGAGAAACCAATCCAGTGACTTTTCATTGTCTGGATAGCTATATAAAATATAAAAATGTGAATATATATGTTAATGAATATATAACATCAGAAACTGTGTATTCATTAAACATTACTCAATTACTGAATCTTAGATAAACATTCTGTAAACTAACTGTCACCACTTTGATTTATCCCTACACAGCAGCATTCTCAACATTTTTTCCTTTATGTGTCATAGGATTAAGGATACTGCTATGTGAAAGATATGCTACCTAAATAATGGCGATAACTCCATCTCCTTTTTTCCAATTCAAATTCTAACAACAGGAATCTTAAATCTGCTCCCGTATTAAATAAAAGTGGTGAATCATTCCCAAACTTTAGCATTTTAACTATTACAAGTAACAAATTACTTATGACATACCTCACAACTAATCATGGGTCATCAATGTATAAATGATACCATTACTGGTATTCTAGAATATTCCTACAATATTATTACAAATTAATGTCGTAACCCAAATATCCTTGGTCCAGCACCATCTACAAACCACAAAAAATCTGAGAAACCAGTTGAAATTGAAAATCTCTTTATAGTCCTACAGTAATTGATAAGATTTTTGCCACCCTGTTGACATCTTTACCCCTCCTTATTTTTCAGCTGTGATCCTATCAATTGATATGGCTTTAATGGTTCTTTTCCAATCAGAGTTGACTTGTCCTTCATTAGGACAAAAAGATAAGTGCTAGGTGGCAGAAAATAAAGTTGAGAAGAGCACTATATATTCTATCTATACCAAGTCCCAAAGATTTTATGATTTATTTCTTATCTCTTCATTTAGGATGTTAAGCACTCTAAAGTGACAGACTTAGTCTTTTATTTTTCTGTCTCCTGTAGCACCTAGCCCATAGCTACTATGGCTATATTTTCCAAATAAAAAATCTACAACACGTACCTGACAATGTCTGACAATAGGCCAGATTATTTAAAATTCTGTCAGAGGGTTCCCAGTATCACCCCCAGTTCAATGATTCCCTAGGATGATTCATAGGACTGTGCATACAGTCCTACTCATGGCTATGGGACAAAGCCCAAGGGAAAACAGACACAAGCTTTCAAGGGTCTCTCCCAGCAAAGTCCCAAAAGATGTACTTAATTCTCCCAGTAATAAGTTGTGACAACACCCGTAAAATGTTGCCAAAGAAGGGAAGCTCATTAGGGACTCAATGCCCAGGGTTTTTATTAGGGGCTAATCATGCAAGCAACCCCTGTCTGGCACACACCTAAATTTCCGAATCCCAGAAGAAAAGCAGGTGTTCAGCAGAAACCATATCATTTGTATAAACAGTTTACACACAGTAAGCCACTGTTACCAGTTAATGGTGGGAATCTTTCTGAAATCTAAGTTCTCAGACTCCAGCAATAGGCCAGCCTTGCAAGTAGACCTTTTCAAGAATAGCAGTTTAGGCCTGCTATGTTAACTCTTTTCTGCACAAGAATTATTTCAGAAGATCCAAGAAAGAGGATAATAGCTCTACTATTCAGCCTCCTCACGATTTTCCAATTTTTTTCCAGAGGTGCCATCATTCTCCCAGTCACCCAGGATCCAAACTATAGTATAATCTTTTTTATTCACTATATCCAGACACATACCAAGTTTCACTGTATCTTCCTTATAATGCTTCTTGAATTCATCATTTCCTTTATATTTCCACTGCCACTATCATAATCAAGGCTCTAATCAAGTTACATCTGGTTGAGAGCAATAGTATCTTAACTGCCCTCACTGCCTCCAGGCTTTGCCTCAAGTATATTTTACACATTTTTACCACATTCATTTGGAATTGTTTTCATCATATTACTCCAAATTCTTCAGTGGCTTCCAAAGAATGCCAAACTTCCTGGTGACCTTAGACCACTTATAGTTTTAACTCTCCTATACATACCTTATAGTCCGGGCCAAACTGAACTACTTGCTGAATACCGAATAGATAAAACATCCTGTCTCTTCTCAACTTTGTTCAAAGATATTCACTTTATTTTGCTTGCCCCTGTGCCCTGCCTCACCCCCCATATCTACCTATAGAAGTTCCACTATTTTATTCATTCATTAACCCAGTAATAATTATTTACTGAGTACTATATGCCAGGCACTGTGCTAGACACTAGAGTTTATATTCATTGAAAGCCCAACTCAAATCCTAACTTTTCCAAGATATCCACCTAGGTTCCCAAAGATTTTTCTCCCTTCCCTATTCTTCTTTTTTTTCCTTTTGAGACAAGATCTCATTCTGTCATGCAGGCTACAGTGCAGTGGCATCATCATAGCTCACTGCAACCTCAAACTCTTGGGCTCAAGCGATCCTCCTGCTTCAGCCTCCTGAGTAGCTGGGACTACAGGTGTGGGAGCTACCACACTCAGCTAATTTTTCTATTTTCTGTAGCGATGGGGTCTCTCTCTTGCTCAGGCTGGTCTCCAACTCCTGGCCTCAAGCAGTCCTTCTGCCTCGGCCTCCCAAAGTGCTAGGATTACAGGTGTGAGCCACCACTGGCCACCATTCCCTTTTCTTATAGACTGAACCTATATTTATTATAGTCTACCCTGTATTGTTGGGGAGGGCATGTAGAGAGATGATAGATAGATGGATAGATAGATAGATAGATAGACAGATATCTAATACCCCCTCTAGATTGTAAACACTTAACAGTTTTGTTTTTATTTCCATTTACATCAGTGGTACTTAGCATAGTATAATTAGCTATACTATTCAATAACTGTTGATTTAATTCCATGACTTTTAAGACATAGAGAATTATGTCCAAGATCCTTATTCTGGTATTTAACGCCTACCACAATCTACCCTACTTTTCTAACTTTATGTCCCAATGTTTTTCCTTTAAGAATCGTCTACTCTAGGAAATTTCTCTATACACTATTCTGTAAAAGTGCCATGAACTGTCCCATCTCATTCTTTTTGTCTTGCTATAACACTGTGCCTTCAAACACCAACTTCCTCTCTCCCTACAGCAATTAGCAAATCCTTCGAAGCCTGCTGAAGTCTCTTCCTATTACCCCAAAGCCAGACCTGATCATGTAGCCAAAGATGACTTTTCTTCCAAATTTGAAATTTCATTGCATGAACATATGCTTATCATTTGCTTTGTACATACTGTTGACTTTGTATTGTTAGAAAGATGACCTTTGAATATGTTCTAAAATTTGCATAGGCCAGTTCTGATTAACACCTGTTGCCCCAGTTCGATGTACTCTTTCCCTCTCAAAAGTGTCCCAGTCCAGATGATGAATTACATGATCACATTATTTATTAATGATCTTTCCATATGGGTGTTTAATCTCCTATACTAGATTTTAATGTTTTTGAAGTAAAAGTCTATTTCACCCTTTTTATATCCCTTTCATCATTCAATCAATATTTGAATAAATAAATGAAAGAATAAATGAGGCAATAAATATGCTTCATTAAAATATGATAATACCATAGAACAAATACACAGAAAATTCAGAATTGAGAGCAATTCACATGTGAAAATCCATAAAAGCCAGTATTTAACAGACTACCTACTCTCTATTCTTGTTTCCTTTGGTTTCATATCTTATTTTCACCCCTACTTCCTGCCTGCACTGAATTTCCTATCACACTTGTCCTTTGGCACACTGCCCATTCTGTTTCCAAAAGGTACCATTATTCCTTGCCCTGAGCTATTCTTTGACTATTATTTCCAGTCTTTACCTTGGCCAAAAATAATTTGAACAAACCAGAAATACAAATAAATGGAAGCCAAATAGGTAAAAATCTATTCTATTTAAAAAATTGTAACATTCAAAACATTAAACTTCAGTTATTCCCTTATATCTGAATTCCATGCTTACCAAATATATAACTGAAACATCATTCTGTTGATCCTTCATTTTTTATTTACCAGAGAGAAAATTAAAACTCCCTAAAATGGAGAAAATAACCCTTTAAAAATACACTATGTTATCATTCTTTAAGACAGACTTACTTTTCAACTTCACCTGGTTTTTCAAAAAACCAATTTTCCAAAGAAAATAAGCAGTTATTTGATTTCAGCATTGTTGAAAACTGGACTTTGTCATAAATCTACAAAACATAAAAAAGTAATTTATATATTATTTAAAAGGATGTAGAAAAATATTTTTGGATAGGAAAACTGTAATTATTAATTTCCCACAATGTCCTATAAAATAGAACCACAGACCATCCTCCCAGTTTTATCTTCTGCAACTTCCTCCAAAATTCCTCAATATTCAAATATATTATTCTCTGATCTCCACTCATTCATGTATTTTCACACTTGCACCCCTCTCTTCATAAGACACTAATGCTTAGAATGTGTTTTCTTCTATTCTCCATCTGACAAATTCCCATCCATCCTTCAAGGTATAGGTCAAACGTCATTTCTTCTTCAAAGGCTTCTCTTAATTTGACCCCTTCCCCAAGACAAAATTAATCATTCCTTTGATGCCAAATATTTTGTTCATATCATTATTTTTGAGTTAAGATAGTACATTTATTGTGAATGTGTATACCTCTAACAATACACTATGTACATATGCAGGGATTTGCTTCAAAATAAATGGGGAAAGGTAGAGAGAAAAGTACTGATGAAATAATATTGGCAATGAATTGATAATTGCTAAAGCTATGTAATAGGTACATGGGATTCATTATAATATTGCTTACTTTTTGCATGTGTTTGTACCTTCCCAAAATAAAAAATTTACAGGCTTAACATATTATATATATTTATATTCATATTATGTAATACATATACTTCATACATATGTTTACATTCTTTTTAAAAAGATAATTTTAACATTCACAGATGTTATCCAAATGTAAAGGATAAAAACGTTCAGCACTGGTTACCTAGGAATATAACAAAAATGCAGGGCTGAACAAAGACTCAAATGTGATAGGAGACCATTTTTACAGATACATACATTGCTCCCTTCACGTTGCAATTACTTCTCCTTGCACATAACACTACGTCCCAATTTTTTTCTAAATTCTGAAACATGATAGAACATTCTATATGACAAAACATGAAAAAAATGCACAAATCATAAACCATAAATCACATTTCTATTTCTTCTGTGATAGTTAATGCACTGCACATTTGTCCTCAGGATAGAAACTAAAATCAAAGAAACTATATTAGCGCCATCTTGTGGAGAACCCCACATTACCGTGTCAGATTATGTCCGTCCAATTTTGAATCCTCCCTGATGTGGGGTAAGATACAAGCGGGAGTCATGCGGCAACGGAGAAATGTTTTCACCCGCACCCCTTGACAAAAGGCTACTGGTAAGAAGACTAAACCTGTATATATTTTAGGACTGTTTCCGCCTTCCATCTGTTCAATTTAATACTCTTCTTAATTTTTCTCAATTTATTAATCAGTCACCAACAGAAATAGTAAAAAGAAAAAAATGAAACAAATTAATGTGGTTCTATAAATGTCTAAAACAATTTACCTGCATGAAAAATAGAAGCCTAGGATAATAGGACAGGAGACAGAAGGGAGTTATTCAGAGTCTTTAACATCTTTCTTTAAGTAAACAATTTCAGAATTTGAAAACAAATGAAAAAGTATAAATGAAAATGCTAATCATGTTTTTATATTGTCCACAAAGTAACAAATACAATGTTCCCTTTCTAGTTTTAGGAAAACTGTATGTTTTTAAAAAATAACAAAAACAAACCTTTTTCTAAATTAAATTCACCAGACCACTTTTATATATGGCTTTGCTACCTCAGAATTTAAGTAGAAAACCTTTAGGCTAACATTTACATACTGGAATTCTTTATTCTAAAAGAAACTGCAAATAAGACAATAAAACTACAAATTTAAATTATTTGGGGAAAATGTTATAATTGAAAAACCTATACAAACAGAAAATATTTTCAAAAGAACTTTTGATTTCTAGTTCTAGCATATACAAGAATACAATTTGTTTTGGTTCAGAATAAAAATATTATGTATGTATTTTAATTCTGATGCAGCCCTATGGAAAAAAAAATCCCTTAACTAATATTGTTCAGCCCCTTATCCTGCATTATTTTTCTTCATAATGAGTTGATAACTCACATTATATTATGTTTAGTTTTCACTATCTTTCTCCCCTGAAAGCAAACAGGGACTTTGGCTCACTAATGTATTCCAATAATCCAGGACAGTGCCTGGCACATAATAGATGGTCCGTAAGTATTCACTGTGGAATAAATGTATTAGCAATAATCAATTTATAAAAAAAATTAAATAAAAATAATTTTCCATTAATTCTGAAACTTAAAATTTTGCCCTCCAAAACTTTAATGCTCAGTTTAAAAATGTGAATTTTTTTCTAGTTCAGGATTGACGTCATCAAATCATGAAGGTTCTAAAGGTGATGAATTTGGCACTTTCATTGTGTAAATAAATTTTTTTTTAAATACAGGCCCTAAAAGGGATCTTCCTGCATTTTAGTACGAGTTTGTGATGTGAAGGGATGCTAAATTTTTAATTAATTAAATCTAAATTCTAGGTTTAGATTAAGATTTTCTAAATTTCTTCATGTTAGATTACTTATTACAAAGTTTTGTTTTTATTTTTTTTTTTGGAGACAGAGTCTC
Organism: Propithecus coquereli; assembly: GCF_000956105.1. Classification (NCBI taxonomy): domain Eukaryota; kingdom Metazoa; phylum Chordata; class Mammalia; order Primates; family Indriidae; genus Propithecus; species Propithecus coquereli. Next base: position 7,759,745 of record NW_012153062.1, on the reverse strand, counting down.
ACTCTGTTGCACCCGGGCTAGAGTGCCAAGGCGTCAGCCTAGCTCACAGCAACCTCAAATTCCTGGGCTCAAGGGATCCTCCTGCCTCAGCCTCCCGGGTAGCTGGGACTACAGGCATGTGCCACTATGCCCGGCTAATTCTTTCTACTCATTTTTAGTTGTCCAGCTAATTTCTTTTTTCTTTTTAGTAGAGATGGGGTCTTGCTCTTGCTGAGGCTGGTCTCGAACTCCTGAACTCGAGCAATCCTCCCGCCTGGGCCTCCCAGAGTGCTAGGATTACAGGCGTGAGCCACCACGCCCAGCCTACTACGAAGTTTTAGTTTCAGCATGTGGTACAAAATTATATTGCAAAACACAATAAACAATATCCTCCCAAATGGCTTTATTTTATTTTTAAGTGTTCTGCTCTAACTAGTCACTTTTAAAATAGTTAAACTATTTTTGTGACTACATAATTTGATGCCTTTGGAGCCCACCTGCACCTTCTCTAATTATATTAATGACAATTTAGCATTTTCTTTCCTATAATCTTTACTTGTACAAAATTTCAGATCTATTAGTTATCCCTTACAATTTGTACTCTCAGAAATAGATTTCTTATTTCAAAAGTGCAGAAAGTTATAAACAAATTATTGATTTGCTAGAAATCATTAGTCAGTGAAGAGGGTGAGCCCAACATTCACCGGATTAACCGACCATCACGCACGACTGCAGAGAATTTGACAAAGTAAGGGAATGGGAACAAGTTATTCCAAGAGCCTCCGCCAGGGAAAGGACTATATACAATCGTCCGAGCCCCAGATCTCACTCCCTCTCCCCAGGTACGACGGGGCAGGGGAGGGGTCTGGCCTGGAACCGAATGAGGACCTAAAACAAAAATATCCCTGTGGATTTCCTAGTGCATATCCTAAATCCAAGCAAGCCCACCCAGACTCCTACCCGCAAGGCAGAAGCCTTAGGGCCCCGTGTGTGGCCGAAGTCCCCAGCGCTGGGGCCGGTCACTCCACCCCCAGATCTCGGTTCCCATCGCTCGAAAACAAGACGGCTAGAACAGATGCGCAAGCCCCACCAGGTCTCGCTCAGGGGGCGACACACACCTGAACACAAACACAGGAGACTCCGGGAGTCACCAGGACAAAACCCCACTCAGCCAGCTCCGTGAGAGTCCCACCCGAGCGGGAGCCGGGCCCACCCCGCGCCGGAACGCGCCTCCGGCCTCGCCGCGTTCTGACTGGAAACGCGGCTGAGGAGCCGAGCCCGGGCCAGCGGCTGGGGCCGGCTGGCCGACAACAAAGCGCGCCCGTCCGCCGCCTGCGGGGCAGACGGCTCCAGAGGCCGACCACTACCGGGGCGGCTGGACCGGGACCCCATCTCACCGCGAGCGTGCGGCCTCGCTCCCTACCTTCCCCGCGAGGCGTGCGGGCCGCGTCTTCACCTCCCCGCCGTTAGCTCGGAGGCCGGCAGAGTGCCGATTCCCCAGCCCCTCGCAGGACCCCCAGCCTGGCTAAGCCGAGCTCCAAGCAATGGATCGCCCGGGCCCCCAACCTCTCCCTCCTGTCTCTCCTTTTTTCTCCAAAAGTTTATAATTGGTTTGGAATATATCACTCGCACGATACTATCTATTTTCATTAAATAAAGCTCTTAACCCTGGGTTTTAAGGACACCAGGTGATCCCTCTTACCTAACCTAGCCTGCTTCTCTACCACCGCCCTCTCCAACAACCGCCTTCCAAACATACCCCAACCTGCCTTTCTCGTAGAAGTTAGCCAAGCCTCAGTGTTGGGGCTTCCATTCTCTTATTACCTAAAAAAATGTTTTACTGTATTACTTATTAAAACATCACAATGACACCCATTGGTTCTGTATTACTGATAAACTTACTTCAGAAATAAAATTAAATTTCAGAAATAAATGTTTAAAAATGCAATGACGTTTAAATATGTTTAGCAAACATGAATTTACAAAAGCAGCAATACTGTGTTCTTACGCTATAAAGGTGAACAAACTAAAAGTTACCCTTTTAAGCTTAACAGAATTGTTCTCTGAAGACTGGCAGGGAATGTTTCGTAGAGGGTAAAATAACAACTAATCAATGATGCCTTTCTTGCAGAGATATTTATCCTTTCTTTTGGAAATCCCCCACCTCTGACAACAGTGCCCACATACTGCTGTTCGACTGCCCTATCCATATTCCTATTCTCTCTTTCTTTGCAGCTTTACTGTTTATTAGCTCTATGACCCTGGAAAAGACCCAACCTTTAAGTCTTAGTTCTTCATTCTCAGTGATACTATTGAGAATAAGCCCTAACTCATAGATATTGTTGCAAGGATTAAATAATATAGTATTTGTAATAATCCTACCACATAGTAAATGCTCAGTAATATTAATTTCTTTCACCGTCTCTGAAATGTAAAATTATTCTAGTAATTTGATAAATCAATTATTTTGATAACGATAAAATTATAAATCTTGAGTCTTTTGGGGAAAATAATGAATATTTTGACTGCATAAACTATTCATAACAAAAAGGCTGAATTATCATTCCTCTCAAAGGTAAAGGAGAGGAAATATATTTTCCATATACTTCATAGAGGAAAATATAACAAAAGAGAATGCATTTGTTGTGGACTGAATTGTTTGTGAACCCCCCAATATGTTGAAATTAATGTGTTGAAAACTAATCCCCAATGTGATGGTATTTAGAGGTGGGACCTTTGGAAAATAATTAGTTCATATGAGTGGAGCCTTCATGAGTAGGATTAGCGGAAGTATAGGAAGCCAGAGAGCTAGAATGCTCTTTTTCTACTATGTTGTTAAGTTCATCTGTGTGGATGTTCCCTGGTCTCCCGGTTCTCAGCGTCAAGAATGAGTACTGGTACCAAGTTGAGCCGATAATGGAGTGATCATAAACACAGAGCAACTTAATACAGTTTATCACATAAAAGAAAGAATGAAAGTAAAGGAAGCTACACAAAAGGAAAATAAGTTCCAGAGAGAGTGGAACGGGTCAGTCTCCAGTGGAGAAAGACGCTGGAGGCTGAGCACATGTTGCCTTTTATAAGCCCACTAGTTTGTCCGCCTTTGCCCTTGTAGGATTGGTTGCTGTTTCCGGCCTTTGGAGGGTAACTGACCAGGTTGGTGTTATACAACAGATCACATGACAGGTTGTATAACAGGATAGGTTATATAACAGTTTCCCTTCCTGCACATGCATCTTTTCTAGAATTTTCCATGAAGTTTCACCCATGTTATGCTAATTAGATGATAATGACCTCTAAGTCAGTTAAAGGTTACTAGGAACTTTTTACCATGTATGTTCCCACTAGGGAACAGTTTCTAGCTACAATTCAGTTCCGCTCTCCACCCTTAGCCATTCCCTTGCCACCTGTTTACCCTTCACCAGACCTAACAATGTGAGGATACAAGACAGCCAGGAAGCAAGCCCTTACCAGACAGCAGATCTACCTGCACTGTGATGATGGACTTCCCAAACTCCAGAACTGTGAGAAAGAAATGTGTGTAGTTTAAGCCACTGACCTATGGTGATTTGTTATAGCAACCCAAACTAAGCATTTGAATGATAGAATAGGCTGGTACAGAGGGACTCCTAATGTAAAAGCACACAGTAAGAAATGGCTACCATATTCATAAACAAAACCATTCATTCATGCATGCATTTATTCAAGAATGCAGTAGGGATTCTATAGAGCCTTGCCCCTAAAATACTGTAAATGTCTGTCAAGCTTCAGTTTTTCAAAAAAAACATTAGGACAGTGATGGAGTTACTAAAAATCTCATGCAAGGGTGGGGGAGAAACACCTTGGTTTTTAGTAATGTTGCCACGTTTCTCAAGAAAATATTTTAATCCTAAAGATTTAATTTTATAACCAATGCGCCAATGTTATAACCAATACTTCAAATTAAATGACATAACTAACATTGGAAACAGAAAATCATCCAGATCAACTTCTGGCATGACCAAATAAGGAGCTCTGCTAACTCACTTCCCAGTGAAACTGGTGAAAATTATAGAAAAATGACTATTTATATCCTCTGAAAATGGTCCTAAGGGCAAACAGCAAAAGAAGAAACCTCTTTTCAAGAAAAATCTATAAAAATTTGATAAGAATGGCAAGAGTCTGTGGTGTTTGATCCAAGACTGCTTCTTTTCTCCCTGGTCCCAGCTTAGCAAGGCAGAAACTCCATTCCAGACTGCTGCCACCAAGAACACAGAACTCTCTCTTTCCCCAGCTCCCATCTAGAGGGTAGGAGGGCTTCTTTTTTCTTTTCTTTCCTTCCTTTTCTTTTCTTTTCTTTTGTTTTCTTTCCTTCCTTTCTTTCTTCCTTTTCTTTCTTTTTTTATTGTGGTAAAAGAAACATAATATTTATCATTTTAACCATACGTAAGTGTGTAATTCAGTCAACAACACTCACAATGTTGTATAACCATCACCCTTATTCTTACCCAAAACTTTTTCATTATCCCCAACAAGAATTTCTACCCATTAAACAATAACTTCTCCTTTTCCCCCTTCCCCAGCTCCTGGTAACCTCCATTCTACCTTCTATCTATATGAGTTTGCCTATCCTAAGTACTTCATGTAAGTGGAATCATACAGCATTTGTCCTTCTGTTTCTGGCTTATTTCACTTAGCATAATGTTTTCAAGATTCATTCATGTTATAGCATGTGTCAGAATTTTACTCCTTTTCAAGGCTGAATAATATTCCATTGTATGTAACCACTACATTTTGTTTATCCATTTGTTATCCCGGTCCGTGGACATTTGAGTTGTTTTCATCTTTTCGTTATTGTGAATAATGCTGCTATGAACATTGGCGTGTAAATATCTGTTCAAGTCCTTACTTTCTTTTTTTTTTTATTGAGATATAGTCTCACTCTGTCACCCCGGCTAGAGTACAGTGGCATTGTCATAGCTCACTGCAACTTCAAACTCCTGGGATCAAACAATCGTCCTGCCTCAGCCTCCAGAGTAGCTAAGTTTTTCTATTTTCTGTAGAGATGGGGTCTCACTCTTGCTCAGACTGGTCTCAAACTCCTGAGCTCAAACAATCCTCCTGACTTGGCCTCCCAGAATGCTAGAGTTATAGGGATGAGCCACTGTGCCCAGCCCCTACTTTCAATTCCTTTGGATATATACCTAGGGATGGAATTTCTGGGTCATATGGTAGCTCTGTGTTTAACGTTTTGAAAAACCATGAACCATTTTCTACAGTGGCTGCGCTACTTTTCATTCCCACTAATAAGGCACAAGGATTCCAATTTTACCACATCCTTGCCAGCACTTGTTATTTTCCACTTTTAAAATTATAGCCATCATAGTAGGTATGAAGTGGTATCTGATTGTGACTTTGATTTGCATCTTCCTGATGATTAAATGTGTTCAGCATCTTTTTATGTGCTTAGTGACCATTTCACTATCTTCATTAGAGACGTGTCTATTCAAGTCCTTTGCCAATTTGAGGGCGTTATTTAATCTTTTCATTGTTGATTTGTAGTTCTTTTGATATTCTGGACATTAATCACTTATCAGATATATGATTTGCAAATATTTTCTGCCATTTAGCAGGTTGTCTTTTTGCTTTCTTTGCTCTCTTTGATGTGCTAAAGTTCTTAATGTTGATGAAGTCCAGCTTATCTATTTTTTCTTTTGTCGCCTGTGCTTTTAGTGGCATATCCATGAAGTTGTTGTCAAATCCAATATGATGAAGATTTTCTCCAATGTTTTCTTCTAAGCGTTTATAATTTTTAGCTCTTATGTTTAGGTCTTTGACCTATTCTAGGTTCATGATAAACCAACAAGGAATATTCATGTGTATTAGGGTTAAAGAAGGGCCCCGTTTCAAATAAAAAGTAGGGGAGTTTAGTTTCCAGAAAGACTGGGAGAGCTTAAAAGACAAATAATAGGTGCTCATGACATGTGAGCAAAATAGGTTTCTACTAACACAACTGATATCAGGCCTGCTGGCTCATATATCCAATATAACCAAAATATTCTCTACTTTGTAACCTCCACCTCTTTTAAACTCTGATTAGTCGCCAGGAATTGATGTTGAAAAATTAGTGTTGTTGGCTCTAGAGAAGCAGGAACCAAAAAGTGTTGAGGTTTCAGGACTATTTTTCTGTGGGTGACAGCCAGAAACGTGTTGTGTTATTTGTGGTCAGATTTGGATGAGAAAAGGTTAGATTATTTGGGAACAATCTGAAAATTACAGAATTAATGTCTGAGAAAAGAAAAGAAAAAGGGAAATAAAGATAATCTGGTATGATGGGATTCTTGGTGGAAAAGAAAAGTTTAGGGAGTTAGGCACAATTCTGTGTGGAAGAGTCCAGTGCTATCTATGCATTTAGTAGGTACTTAAATAACAAAAGGAGGACTGAATAAAGCACAAATCAAAGACTATTTGTTCTTTAGGAAAAGATTTATTAAGTATCTATGTAACCAAGAAAATAATAAACATAAATTGATTAGAAAGTAATTCCTTGGGTTCCAGCTGGCTAAGGAGGATATATAATGATGTTGCATAAGACTCTGATAACTCATATTTCAGGAGATCTGTTTCTATTTTTTCTTTAAGCAAAAATTGACTGCTCCCACCAAAATGGATTAAAAATATCTTCTTTTCCCCAAAGCCAAGAATGTTGATCTTAATGGGACTGCCAGACAGAGTGCTCCAATTGAACCCAGAACCAAAGCACCATACAGCCACAGCAAGCCAAAGTGTATTACAAAGAATATAAGCCTTCCATAAAAATCAGTTGATAAAGATTCAGCAGTCAATGTCTGTTCTTTGGACTTGATTGCGTAAGTAGAATGTAAAATGTGGTAATACAAATAAGAACCATTTTCTAATTAAAAATAAATTCCAGTTTTTTCAGGAAGATTAAGTAGAGACTGGTACCAGCATATGTGCTTTAAGGTTAGTTGTATTTAGGTTTGTGCAGTAAACATACACACTTGTCATTGCAGATATACTAGGTTTAGTCATTATTAGCAAATTCTTTTGCCACTATTATGAAGTCCTTGGATAAATAGAAATTAATAGTGCCATCGTACGAGACTATCTTTATTTCCTTTTTTCTTTTCTTTTGTCTTCTCAGACATTAATTCTATAATTTTCAGATTGTTCCCAAATGATCCCACCTTTTCTTGTCCAAATCTGACCATTCTTTCCTATGGTAAGTATCTGAACGGGGTAGATCTTAGTTGATTACTATAATCAAGATTGTAGCATCCAGAATCTTATATAATCTTTTATAAGATTACCTTATTGAAACATGGAACACATTATATCTGCAAAAAAGATTATTTAAAGAAACTCTAAAAAGCCACTGACACACATTTTAAAAAGACATTTAAATGTCAGGAGTCAGAGTATAAAGCAGACTTTAGAAACAGGCGTTTTTCTTTTGTTTTGTTTTTTATCTCTGGCCAAAAATATAATTGGCCTATTATAATATGATCAAGGATTAATTAACATTATTATATGTGTTATTTAGAAATAAGATAGTTTCTTAGAGATGATATAATTTTGTAGTTAATCAAGAGATCTTACAATGCTACAAATAACCAGTTAAGATACTGGACAGATTGGGGTGTGGTCAGAATAATAGAAATAAGAAATACTATGAAACACCAGAAATAATGCATTTGCCTAGAATTCTTTCCAGGAAAGGGGAGGGGGGTGATGAATGATGCTACTGCAACTGGCAGATATTAATAATTATTTCTTTGTGATATATGTTGAGTTAAGATGCATGTAAGCATGGGCTCTCCCACGTTTAAATATGTCAAAGCATTGAGAAAGCACAGTATATATACCATTATATATTTTAACATTTTGGGTGACCCTTGGAACAAAGTTGGGAGTGGTGTATCCATGTCTGCCCAGAGTCTGGAGCCACCACAAAGGGAAATAAACACATTGGCTTTCACACAACAGCTGCCACCATCAATAATTACCAGAAAAGGGAAGGGGCTAAATTTGAAGATGTTCTCTAGAAATTCTGGCTGCTCATGACTCTCACCAGTCCTGAGATAGCTTTCTGGAGGAGAGTAGGCATGTTGACATGCACAAGGAATAAAAGTAGGTCGGTGCTGAGCTGAGGGCTCCCTTAGTCCCCATGCTAGGTAGGCATCCTAAGGGAGATACATTCATATCCAGGGAGCAGCAGATAAAGCAAGCAGCAGCAAGAGAGGTGGCTGCAACCAGGTTGTAGAGGAGAGGCAGCTAAGCGATACTCACAGGTCATTCCCTGGGCCTGGCCCCACTATGCCTTACAGAGTCAAGGGTCCTACCTTGGGAGAGATCTCCTAGCCTCAGAACAAAGCATTGCCAGAGCAGAGGCAATGATACAGGCAGCAGAACTGTCACCATGGCTGCAGTGGCAACTCTAGAAGTAAGAGCTATGATATAAGCCAGGAAGGTAAGCCTGCCTTATGAAAAGTATATGCTATTGATGATGGTTAGTCATCTGATTGCTAAAGCCAGGAGAGTCGATCAAATCCCATTCCCTAGTTGTCAGCTGGGAAACAGGAGGGATTATTGGATGGGAGTGTCAGAGAAGCTAGGATTCTAACAATTAGGGGGCATGGTCTCAGAGTGATAGTTTTTTTCACGGTCTTTGGTGGGGAAAGCGTTACCTGCACTGTTACCTTGCTTTGTCTAACTCAAGATTAGTGGCCTGTGAAACACAAATGTCTCAAAATTTAGACAGCACTCTATGGTTTACAAGCATTTGCTCATTTAATGGTTGGGGAAATTTTTCTGAGAATTCATGTAAATGGTGTGTGTGCATGCCTGAGTGAATGGGTGAGAGGGTAAATGCAACGTGTGTGTGTGTTATGGGGAGGGGAGGAGAATGTAGTGGAACCAAGCAGATGGAGAATAGATTATATATTTAAGTAGAAGGAACATTGTTCTTCCATTAGTGAATACAGTGTAGATTAAAGCCAGTTCAGGTGAAAGTTTCTGGCCAGGAACACACCCCAAAAGTGAAGGCTGAAGATTTAAGAAAAGACATGGAAATTAAGTGGGAAATGAAAACCTCATAAGCCCAGAAAACAACAAGTAAGATAAGAGAGTGATTAATATGAAAGTTAAATGAGTTAATGTGTATTGTTAGAAGTTTTTCAGATACTTGTGGAGTAAAAGAGCTACCAAATTTTAAGGTGTCATGGAACATTTGGAACTTTATTCACCTATTCTATGTGTTTCTTAATTAACAGACACTTAAAATTTGCTCTCCTAGAAAAAAAAATTATAGCATTAACTCTAAGAAGTCCTGCCAAGGCCCACAACTGCTCACACTTTCTATTCCATCCACACATGTAGAAATGAGCAAGTAGCCAGTAAGAAACTTCTTTTTCCAGCAGGATGTTTTATATCACAAATCGTTTGGGGAAGTTTTGGCTAAATAAGTTATTTTGTAGGCCATACGCTGTAATACTAGAGAGTTTAAACATTTTTTTCCTGGATAAAAGTACCATCCACATGATTTCACTGAAATTTTCCCCTAAATTAGGAAATACCCTAGACTTGAATATTTGACATCTAATACAGTGATTTTGCCTGAATTTCCTTTTATATGGTCCCCAGCTCTTTCTACAAACCACTATTTCCTTTGAACAGCAGTTGCCACTGATTTTTGTTGTTGCTATTTAAATGTTAAACAATTAGAAAAAGTATACTTTAAAAACCGCTGTCTTTTAACAAATTCCCATTTTATTTGTAACATCTACTATTATCCGGAGTAGACTTAAAGTACAACAAAGATTTTTTTTCTTTCAACTTCACTTCAAAGTGCCATCTTTCTCAACATATTCATATACACAAATCACATAAAAATATGTATTGCAAAACATCCTCTAAACAGCTCTGAAATTTTTGTTTTTTTTTTTTTTTTTTTTTTTGAGACAGAGTCTCACTCTGTTGCCTGGGCTAGAGTGCCAGGGCGTCAGCCTAGCTCACAGCAACCTCAAACTCCTGGCTCAAGCGATCCTTCTGCCTCAGCCTCCCAAGTAGCTGGGACTACAGGCATGTCCACCATGCCCAGCTAATTTTTTCTATATATTTTTAGTTGTCCGATTAATTTCTTTGTATTTTTAGTAGAGACAGGGTTTCGCTCTTGCTCAGGCTGGTTTCGAATGCCTGAGCTCAAACAATCCCCCCGCCTCGGCCTCCCAGAGTGCTAGGATTACAGGCGTGAGCCACCACGCCCAGCCTGAAATTTTTAAATATTTTATTTCTCCTAATCTAACATCTGAGCTGCCATGTGTTTTGAATTTTTCCAACTCATTGAAGATTGCATAGCAAGTCAGAAACCTGCATGGTCTAAAGCACATGATTGGATTGCTTCTCAGCCTTTTGGCTAAGATCAAGTGTAGTATTAATATCTGTTCTCATCAGTTTAAAGCATATAACTGGAAAATCTCTAACATCAGAAGTTAGGGGTTATTGATACACACATAAGCAGAAAAATGTACATTCCTCCAAATGCAAATCTGATATAAAGCTAAACAATTCTTTTCAAGTTACACCAAAAAATATTTTGAAGCCTCAGTCACTTGTAAACAGAATGTCTCAGTTGATTTATATTTCCTAATTAAGAACATTTCTCAGAAGTTTCTTACCTATACTTTCATTTCTGGATGCTAAAAATGAATAAACTCTTAGGCCAAATAATAATACCAACTCCCTCATTATACTGAGAAATCTACAGTGATTGATTTCCTTAAGATCAAAAAACTAGTCATCAGCAGAGCCAGAGAACTCAAATTTCCCTATGCCTGGTCCTCTGCTCTTTCTAAAAACTGTATTAGCACCCTTGAATAAGACTTAGCAAATAATACCTGGAGTATTGCATTCAGTTTTGGATGATTCATGTTATAAAAAATGTTGGCAAACTAAAGTGCTTTCAAAGGTGGGAAAAGAGAAAGGTTAAAGAGCCTGGGACTTAAAGAGTACCTACAGAAACAGCCTGGAAGATTGGGGAGGGGCAGTAAATAATATGGAGAAGAAAAGACTGAGAGGAAATAACTGGCTCTTTTCAAATATTTGAGGGACTCTTGCAGTGGAATAAATATACTTTGTTCATGCTTTTATAGGCAAGGTTTCAGAAGGCAGAACCAAGATCACTGAATTAAAGTTATTTCTGAATGAGAAATAGATCTCAGCTATGAAGAATGATATGAAAAAGGCCTTACTATTTTTTTAATAAAATTTATTGATAAATAATGTATGTATAATAAACTGCATCTATTTTAAAGATACAATTCAATGAGTTATAACAGTAGTATATATGTATGAAATCCCCACCTTAATAAAAAATACAGAACATTTCCAGGACCCCCAAAATTCTTCATTTCCTTTGCAGTCAATTGCTCTATCTGTCCTTGGCCCCAGGCAACCACTGATCTGCTTTTTATCACTATAAAGTAGTTTGCATTTTATATAAACAGAATCATATATCATATACTCATTCGTGTCTGGTTTCTTTCACTCAGCCTAATGATTTTCAGATTCATCCCAATTGTTTTTTATATCAGTAGTTCATTCCTTTTAATGAATATTGTTCAATACAGTTCAGTATTATTTGGGTAATAGTATTCTAGTATGAATATACTACATTTTGTTTATCCATTCACTGTTTGATGGTCATTTGAGTTGTTTTCAATTTGGGATTATAGTAAGGCAGCTATAAATATTTATGTAAAAATGTTTATGTGGTCATATGTTTCCATTTCTCTTGCCTATATACCTAGGAGTAGGATGATTAGATTGTATGATAGGTAATTGTTTACCTTTTTTAAAAAGTTCCATATTGTTTTCCAAATTGGTTGTACCACTTTACATTCCCACCACCTGTGCATGAATTCCAATTAATCTTCTGGTTTGCTAACTCCTGTTATTGTCAGTTTTTTTCATTTTACCCCTTCTAATGGATGTAATGGTATCTTGTTATGATTTTAATTTGCATTTTCTCGATGACTAATAAAGTTGAGCATCTTTTCATGTACTGAAGATATCTTTTATGAGATGTCGAGTTGTCTTCTTATCGTTGAGTTGAAATCTTTATCTATTCTGAATACCAGTTCATCCTTTGTCAGATATATGATAGAGAATATTTTCTCCCATTCTGTGGCTTGCCTTTTCCTTTTCTTAATAGTGTCTTTCAAAGAGAAAATATTTAATTTGGATAAAGTCCAATGCATAAATTTTTTCTTTAATGATTCATGCTTTTTGTGTCCTAAGAAATCTTTGCCCATCAAGTTGGCAACGTGACATAGGAAAAGATTTTCTCCTATTTTATTTTCTAGTAGTTTTACAGTTTTAGCTTTTATCTTTAGGTCTATCATACACTTTAGTTAATTTTACGTATTATGTGAGGTAAGAGTAGATGTTCTTTTTGTTGTTGTTGTTGTTCCATAAGGATATCCAGTTTTTCCAGCAGTGTTTGTTGATTTTCCTTTCCCCATTGAATTGCCTTGACAACTTTTTTGCACATCAATTGACCATGTATGTGTGGTTCTATTTCTGGACTCTAATCCCATTAATGTATATATCTATTTTTTTATCTTATTTGTATATTTATATCTAAAGTGCATCTTTATAAAGTACATCCTTGTAGTCAGCAAATGGTTAAGTCTGCATCTTAACCTTGTGATAATCTTTGTTTCTTCATTGGAATGTTTAGTCTATTTACATTTAATGTAACTATTAATATGGTTGGGTTCAGGTCTACTATTTTATTATCTGTTTGTCATCTTATTTTTTTGTTTCTCTGTTCTCCCTTTTCTGCCTTCTTTCAGAGTATTTAAATATTTTTTTAGATTTTTATCTTGTCTATTTGCTTTTTAATCATATATCTTCACAATTTTTTTTTTTTTTTGAGACAGAGTCTCACTCTTTTGTCTGGGCTAGAGTGCCGTGGCATCAGCCTAGCTCACAGCAACCTCAAACTCCTGGGCTCAAGCGATCCTCCTGCCTCAGCCTCCCAAGTAGCTGAGACTACAGGCATGCGCCACCATGCCCGGCTAATTTTTTCTATATGTTTTTTAGTTTTCCAATTAATTTCTTTCTATTTTTAGTAGAGATGAGGTCTCACTCTTGCTCAGGCTGATCTCAAACTCCTGAGCTCAAACAATACGCCCATCTCGGCCTCCCAGAGTGCTAGGATTACAGGCGTAAGCCACCGCGCCCGGCCTCTTCACAATTTTTTAAGTAGTTCCTCTAGGTACTGAAATATATATCCTTCAATTTTTCAGTCTATTTAGAGTTAATATGGTACTTTGCAGCTATATAGGTCTATTTACCCCCATTCCTGCCATTCTTTATGTTATGGTTGTTCTATATATTATTTCTACATATGCTTTAAAACCCTCAAGACAATGTTCTAATTTTTGCTTTAACAATTAAATATATTTTAAAGAAAATAACAGAAAAAATAGTTTTCTACATTTACCCATATATTTAGTATTTCCCATGCTCCTCATTTCTTCCCAAGAGCCAAGTTTCCCTTTGATATCATCTCCTTTCAATTTGAAAAACTTCCTTTAGTTATGGGTCTATTGGGGACAAATTTCCTTAGGTTTCTTTATTGGGAACTATCTTTATTCTACCTTCAAGTGGGGAGCTGGAACTCCCAAACTCGCCCAGCAGTAATGAGGTGCTCCCCTCTTCAGGTGTCAACTGAGGCTGAGCAGGAAACCTGGACTTCTACACCAGAAAGGAGACAGCAACCCTCTTATCCCCACCAGAATAGTGTCAGAGGAAGCCAGCTAAAATAGAAGATTAAAATGAGATCCAGAATCTCATCATATAGTATCCAAAATGTCCAGGTTTACATTTAAAAAATCACTTTGTATCAAGAACATCTCAAACTGAGTGAAAAGATGACAATCAATAGATGTCAATACTGAGATAATAGAGTTGTTAGGATTATCTGATAAAGATTTTAAAGAAAGAAGCTATAGGAAAAATGTTTCAGCAAGAAATTCAATCATGTGTGAAACAAATGAAAAATAAAAAGTCTCAGCAAATGGAAGATACAAGTGGAAATTTTAGAACTGAAAAATGCAATAACTGAAATAAGAAACTCAATGAGTGGGCTGAACAGCAGAGAACAGAGGAAAGAATCAGTGAACTAGAAGATAGAACAATAGAAAGTACCCAATAAGAACAGCAGAAAATATATTGGAAAAAAAAAAAAAACGAATAAAGTCTTAGGGACTGGAGGAACTACAGTAAGTCCTCACTAACATCGTTGATGGGCTCTCGGAAACTGCGACTTTAAGTGAAATGATGCATAAAAAAAATAATTTTTTTTCTTATCAATGTTATAACGAAGCATCGTTGAATGAGATGGTGCTATTTGAGGACCTGCTGTCTTTCACTTAAAGTTGCGGTTTCCAAGAAGAACCTATTGTGATGACTTTAAGTAAAGACTTACTATATAACAAAAGGTCTAGCATTTGGGTAATCAGAATTCCAGAAAGAGAGATGAAAGAGGACAGAGCTAAAAAAGTAATTCCAGAAATAATGGCTGAAAAATTCTTAACTTCAGCAAAGGACATAAAACTACATATTCAAGAAGCCAAGCAAATCCCAGACAGAATAAATTCCAAGAAATTCATGCCAAGATACACCAAAGCCAAACTTCTGAAAACTAAAGACAAAGAAAAAAAATCTTGAAAGCAGCAAGAGAGAAATGATACATAATCCGTAAATGGAAAACAATTTGAATGACAGCAGGTTTCTCATCAAAAACCTTGAAGGCTAGAAGTACGCGGCATAACATTTTTCAAGTCCTGAAAGAAAAGAACTATAAATCAGTAATTTTGTATCCAGTGAGAATATCCTCTTAAATTGGAGGAAGTAAGATAGAACAGCAGTCCCCAACCTTTTTGGCATGAGGGACAGGTTTCATGGAAGACAATTTTTCCACGGACCGGGGAGGGGGGGGTTGGGGGGGGTTTGGGGATGATTCAAACACATTACATTTATTGTGCAGTCAAACCTCTCTGCTGATATAATCTGTATTTGCGGCCGCTCCCCTGCACTAGCATCACTGCCTCTGCTCCACCTTAGATCATCAGGCATTAGATTCTCATGAGGAGTGTGCAACCTAGATCCCTCGCATGTGCAGTTTACTGCAGGGTTCTCACTCCTATGAGAATCTAATGTCCCCTCTGACCCAACAAGAGGCAGAGCTCAGGCGGTGATGCCACCGATGGGGAGGAGCTGTAAACACAGATGAAGCTTTGCTCACTGGCCTGCCACTCACCTCCTGCTGTGTGGCCCGCTTCCTAACAGGCCACAGACCAGAACCAGTCCACAGCCCCGGGGCTGGGGATCACAGTGGTAGAGGATGCAAGATGTAGCAATTTGTCTGGGAGGAACGTTCTCGTGGCAGTGACACCCCTCACTCTATTGCAGCCCTAGGTGCCCTGGGATCCTTCCCCTGAGTCCTCCAACCTGTAATGTGGCAGGCTTCTAAGGAAATTGTAGCTGCCCCCATGCCACCTACCTTCACTGTGACTGCAACAGGCCTCGGGGGTAAAAAGCATCCAAAAAATGGGAAAGTTTGTTCTGGTTGCATGCTCGAAGTTTTGCCTCCATAATCTGTCTGCCTCTGTTCAGTCTCCAGAAGCCTCAGCTAGTCATGTTTTTTTCCAGATTCTGTACAGAGTTTTATAGCTGATATTTGTGGGAGGATTGGTTTGTTTAGACGCTCGATTCTCTGTACCAGAAGCAAATCAGGACTTATTTTAAATCTTATATATTACTAAAATATTGGGGCCAGTTATGTGAATTTCATGCATACACCAAGATTGGTATAGTCAGTGACAACCCAAGACAAGAATGTAAGATTATCTTTCAGTAGTTACTCTATGTACTTGAAATCACAAAAATCTCATAATCTATACTAACACACCTACACTTTCAGTATATTAGTATGAACTTTTAAAACAAAATTTTCCATATCATTGCTTTATAAAGTTACTATAAGAAAGAACTTGTACCTTCATTTCTTTGTAATAAGTAAACCTCTCCCAATAGTCAAAGTGTTTGCTTATTTATAATTTACAATTTGACTTATGAAAGGAGGGGACAGAACATCTTAAAGATATAGACTTAGAAATCTTGGCGGTTTAAAAATAAGTCAGAATTTGGGATAAAAATAATCTGAAACTATAATGTACACTGGTAGTTTCAAAAAATTACGATTTTCAGAATTCGAGAATATTTTACAATAAATGGTATATATAACTCTGGCATGAAGAAAGTTCACCTATATATTGCCTTAATAATATATGTAAAATAACTAATGATTTTATTTAACTACCCCTATCCTTCCTGGATGGATACGGCCAGATATCCACCAAAATCCATTTTTCCCATTTCCGTATAACCAAAGTTATAACTGGGCTTATCTTGTTGGGAACAGCATCTGCGGCTCCTACTTGCAGTTAAGTGTAGCCACGTGACTGAGTTCCTGCCAATAAAATGTGATGAAAGTGAAGTGTGTCACTTCTGACTTAGACATTAACATACATTCTCTTTCCCACCAGCTAGAAACCCCAATGACCCAGTTTTGACCATGCAAATGACCACAATGCCCCACGGATGACAGTGCAACAGAATGGGTGGAACATGGGTCCTTCAATGATCACAATGAAAGCGGAACACTCACAATAGACCATTACATGAGAGGAACATACCTTTACCGTCTTTAAAAAACCGAGTTAATGTTAAGCGTCTTTGTTTCAGCAGACTAACCTTATTCTAACTAAGACATCTTGTGTTTGATCTCAGCTCTTTCAGGTGATAGGTAATAAGAGCAGGGAGAATAGTCTAAGCAGCAGAGCCCACAACTGCTCTCCCTGTGCCCTTTTACACAGGGCACCTGTCATTCCAAGTCTAAGCTTCCTTCCAGGCAGCTGTATCAGTTGATTAGGCAGTGGGACAACATAATTATAAGTTATTGTCTACAGTAACTTTGACCAAGGTCAACATAAAAAATAATAGATATGCTTAATTCCCAGCAGCTCTCTTCAATGAGAAGACTAAAATTAACCATCTTAAAATAACTCACATTCTTCACCTCCTGACCTCATTCTCTCTGGCATAAACCCCACCCACTTCTCCCCAGTCTTATCCCGGAAATGAAGCTCAGAGCTCAGGAACACTATTTTTAAATTCCAGGAGGTGCCATTCACATTGGAATCCAATTACTGTTTCCTACACATGTTTTTCTAAATTATAATATTATTACCATTAAGTATAGGTTCCATTGCCAGGGACATTGGTAGGTGGGTAAAAGTTTTAGGTTTTCTTGTGAAAATTTAACTCTTTTTGGTGAAACACATACTACACTCTTGCCTTACCTTACTCTTAAGGGCAAAAGAGTGCAAAATATTTCATAGTCCTGCCTGCTTCGTCTGTCTGTTTTCTCTGCCTCTCCTTAAAGTCTCACTGACCTGTACAATATCTCATGAATTCCCTAACTTCCCACAGTCTGCTTCAAATATTTAATCTTGATATATTCCTTCCTCCAATACAATAGTCTCCATCTCAATTTTTCTTCTAATTAATAGCTCCTTCACAAAAACCTCATTCTCTCAAATCATGAAAGGCTGTTTCTTTTTCTAATTTCTTTTTTATACCTTTGAATGCAAAAGAATTTCTGATTAAGATGCCATTTTGTAACTCTTTCCGTTAGAATTCTCATTGCCTGACAGCTCCTTGCTGAGCACTACTATAGTGATCTTGTGGTCTATCTTGGGTTCCAGATGTGTCAGAGATATCTGGAGGCTCACTAAATGTGCTTGCTCTTCCTCTGTACAGAGCTTACTGCAGTTCCCAGCTCTACTGTGTTTTACAGGACCATGTGACTAATTCTTATTATATGATTGGAAGGGATGTGTCATCCTGAGGTCAAGGCAATTAAAAGAAATATGTCTTTTCCACTCCCTTTGTTTTTGCTCCTTGGCTGTCCAGATGGAGAAGATCCAGGAATAACTCAAGATCATAGAGGAAAGTGGAGCCATAAGATGAAGAAGTCTGGGTCCTTGAACTGTCATGTGGAAGGCTACCCGTCAAACATCAAATTAGACTGATAAGTGCAATAAATAAGCATTTGTTGTTTTAAGCCATCAAGATTTGGGAGCGGTGCGTGGGGGGTAGGAAGTGGAAGGGAGGGGAGAATGTTGTTACTAAATGGTAGCTTCACCTACCCTAACTGTTACACCAAGTATTTTTTCCTCAGTTATACCTGAATATCCTCTAATGAGGACTTTAAAATCAAAGTAATTATGTGAAAATATTTAAATCACACAAAGGATGAATTTTAAACACTTTTTGTGAAACATTTAACTCTAATACTTTGTACTACTAATTTTTCTTAATAGGTTGCTATTCAGGTTGTAACTATCAATATCTTCTCACTAAGGAAAGAGAGTAAGAGATTTGGACAGTTTCAATTCTTAAGTAAATGTTTTAATTGACTTATAACATACATACATATAGAAAAGTACAAAACTCATGATTTTTTACAAGTGAACAACTTTGTATTATCATCACCTGATCAAGAATTAAAATAATTATCTTTCTCCAAATGTAACTTCCACAGATTAATATTGCCTATACTTGTACTTTATATAAATTGAATCATATAATATGTACTCTTATGTGACTGACTTCCTTTGCTCAATATTATGTTTATGATTGTTTCATGTAGTAGATTTGCTGGCTTTCATTGTCATCTAGTGTTCCATTTAAAGACTATACCAAATTTGTTTAAGCATTCTTCTGCCGATGAACATTTTAGTTGTTTCTATTTTGGGGCTATTACAATTCATGTTGCTATGAACATTCATATACATGTCTCTTAGTACACTTACGAATGTATCTCTGCTTGGTTTATAATTAGGAGCAGAATCTCTGGGTCATATAATATGCACACGTTCAATTTTAGCACATACTGCCAAGCCATTTTTCAACATGGCCGTACCAATTTACACTGCCACTAGTTGCTGCCCATCCTAGCTAATTCCTGGTATTATTAACTTTTTTAATGGCAACCATTTTGATAGGTCTGAAATAGTATCCCATTCTGGTTTTAATTTGTATTTCTCTTATTAATAAGGAGTCTGAGCACCTTTTCATATTTTATTGGCCATTTATGTAACTTTTAGGGGGTAACTTTTAAGGGGGAAATGCCTGTCCCAGTTTTTATCTCCTTCCCCTTTCTCTTATTAATTTGTAGGCATTCTTTATATATTCCAAACATGAATCTTTTGTCAGCTACATGTATTGCTGCAAATGTCTTCTGTTACTCTGTGACTTGCCTTTTCACCCTCTTAATCAGGTCTCCTGATAAACAGAAGTTCTTCATTTTAATGATGTTCAATTTATCAGTATATTCCTTTTTGGTTAGTGTGTGATTTAAAAAATCTCAGCCTACCCCAGGTTCATAAAGATATTCTCCTGTTATCTTCCAGAAGTATTATTGCTTTGATTTGCACAAGAACTGATTTTTGTGTATTGATTTATCATATGAATATTCAACTGATCTGGCACTATTTGTTGAAAAGACTATCTTTTCCCCCACTACACTGAAGCAGCATCTTTGTCGTATACCAAAGATGAGTTTATTTCTGAACTCTATTCTGTTCCATTGGTCTGTATGTCTGTCCTTATGCCAATACCACATTGTCTAAATTACTGCTTTAAAATAAATCTTGGTATTGGTAATGAAAATTTTCTAACTTTGTTCTTCCTTACTTTCTTTTTATATGTGTCTTCATGTAAATTTTAGAATTGGTTTGTGAAATTCTACTAAAACTCTTGCTGGGATTTGATTGGCATTGCATTGAATCAATAGATTGATTTGGGGAGAATTTAAATTTTACAATATTGTTATTATCAGATGATTTCCTGTTTATTCATCTTTAAAAAATTTCCTTATCTCATAAACTAGGATATAAGCTCCATGAGAGCAGGAATTTTGTTTTGTTTACTGCTGTATTCCAGAACCTAAGAATACTTAGCATATTGTAGGTTCTCAATAAATATTTTTTCCATACGATCTGAAGAGAAACCAGAGTATACTACTATTAAACTGGAACGAATTGATTAACACCCATGTGCACATAATAGTAGCAAAACTCAACGGAAACCAAGCAGGTGGAAGGAAGGAGGAAGGGACAGGTAAATTCACACTTAATGGGTACAATGCACACTATCTTGGTGATGGGCGCACATATAACTAACTCAAACTGCACAAAAGCAAATCATGTAACCAAAACATTTATATCCCCATAATATTCTGAAAATTTTAAAAAAATTTTGAAGCAGCTAATCAGTGTTCTACTGGGATGCCTATTTTGTCCTCCTCTCCCTCTTTTCTTGCCCAATCCAACTTATCCTTCAGATCTGAAATCATATGCCATTTCCTCAGGGGATCCTTGCCTGGTTTCCCCAACTGAGTCAGGCTCCCTGTTATTTGTCCCCTGTCTTGACACCCTGTGTTCTCTTTTCAACACCTACATTGATACTGGTATATGGTAATAGTTATTATATAATAACTATATAATTATTTAATATCAATCTCTATCTAGAATGTAAGCTCCGTGAGGACAAGGACAAAATCTGTCTTAATTTCTTGCTTCTACACTCCCTTTACCTGGCCTGGTACTGTGCATAAGACAGATGTCAAAAACTATTATTAAAATTATTTTCTACAAGAGGCCTAGATTCCCTCTCTCTTCTGTTTCTTACAAATGGAAGTTATTATATTGCCAACACTTTGCTATCCTAGAGTGGGGAGGGGGTTCATTCATGGCCCCCTACCCCAGACTGGCTGAATTAGAAGACCGTGCTCTAAGTCCATGTCTAAGTTCCTAAATTGGAACTGGAGGCACTATGTTGCTAACAAGCTCTGCGAGTAACTGCTGCACTGGCGAGTTTGGCACCCACTCCTTTGGATCAGGTTCATGACATTGCTGCTTTATCTCTGCACTCCATAATTTTTGTAACACTGCTCTGAGTTCATTTTCTCTCATCATCCCTGCCCATGTTGTGTTCTGTTTTTAATTTCAAGGCTGCATTTTCTCTTTGGCCACTTGCCCTATATGGACAGCTGGAAGGCCACCCTGGCTGCCTGGGTAAGGACCTCATTAATCTCATCTTTATCTTCCTGGTCATGCTGACCACCCCAGCTACAGGAGCCACACACTGTCACAGCTTTCTGATCCAACTACAGAGACAATGCAAAGGAAATAGCCCAAGATTTGGAATCAGGAAACCAGAATGTGCATCTACGCACAGTTGTTTGCTGTCTGTGTGACCTTGAAAATGTCACTTAACCTCTGTTCACCTCAGGTATAATAATAATATCTGCCTTCTCTACTTCAGAGAAACTGTGAAGATCAAATGGCATAATATATCATGCTAGAACTTTGTAAACTATAAGTGGATATACAAATATTGATTATAATTAATAACCTCGACAATCCAACTCTTTGCGTGATGGGAGGGACTATTTACACACTGTGATTTTTAATGAGAAGGGACATCCTTGCTAGCACTGTCTCGTTCCTTCTAAGAAATAAACCAAATGGCTAATTATTGTCTCCTCTGACTTCAAAATGTACTGGCTGTACAGTCAAATATCTTAACACTTTTTGAGACTTTCTATTTCCTAGTACTCAGCTGTGTGGGTTACACAAACTTGCCTTGATGAAAGTAATATTTTTCAACTAATGAAAGTAGAAAAGCCTCAAGCTGTTCTTTTGAAAAGCCAAAAGTATTGACCCACTGCATGACATAGTCATTTCCACCTCTCTAATGAACTTGAATTGTCCCTCCACTGTAGTCTATCACCCAATCTCATTGATTCTATCTACTACCTCTCAATTCCTCCCCTCCACCCTGTTGCCATTGTCTTATTCAAATTTTTCTCATCCTTAGTGGCTACCACAATAATTCCCTCCTAACTTGTTTAGCTGTCTTCATTTACTATCTTCCAATTCTTCCTCTATACTTCCATCAGTAATCAACAAACTATGGCACATGGGCAAAAATCAGGCCATAAAATTTTTCTGGAACACAACTGCACCCATTCATTTATGTATTGTCTATTGCTGCTTTGGTGCTATGACTGAAGAATTGAGTCATTTCAACAGAAACCATATGACCTATGTAGTGGGTTAAATGATGGCCCCTAAAAAAATATGTCCACCAAGTCCTTGGGACCTCAGAATGTTACATTATTTGGAAAAAAGGAGTTTGCAAATGTAATTAAATTAGGATTTTAAGATGAGATCATCCTGGATTACCTAGGTGGGCCCCAAATTTAATGACAAATGTCCTTATAAGAAACACACAGAGGACACCTATGGAGCAGAAGGCAATGTAAAGATGGCAATGTAAAGAGATTGGAGTACTAGGGCCACAAGCCAAGAAAGCCAAGCAATGCCTGGAAGACACAAAGAACATAATCTTCCCCTCAAGCTTCTAGAGGGAGGGCAGCCCCTTGTGATCTAAACAAGCCTTTTTGTTCTAAAACACATTTCACAGAGCTGTCTGTTGAGAGATATCTAAAGTAGACTCATATTATTCGTAAAGTTCCAGCCTTCATTTTTTAATCTCCTTACTCTTTCATTTTCAAGTAAGAACCATACTCCATTTTTAAAGTTAAAAATCACTCACGTAGGCCGGGTGCGGTGGCTCACACCTGTAATCCTAGCTCTCTGGGAGGCCGAGGCGGGAGGATTGTTTGAGATCAGGAGTTCGAAATCAGCCTGAGCAAGAGCGAGACCCCGTCTCTACTAAAAATTAGAAAGAAATTAATTGGACAACTAAAAATATATAGAAAAAATTAGCCGGGCATGGTGGTGCATGCCTGTAGTCCCAGCTACTCGGGAGGCTGAGGCAGAAGGATTGCTCGAGCCCAGGAGTTTGAAGTTGCTGTGAGCTAGGACGCCACAGCACTCTAGCCCGGGGAAAAGAGTGAGACTCTGTCTCAAAAAAAAAAAAAAAAAAGAATCACTCATGTAAGTCAAAGACCTGAAGCACCAAACTTTGGTTAGTTAAAAGTTAATGTGGATATTACCAAATTTGGGTGTGTTTTGTGTGTATGTCTTTCAATTCCCTCTCTTTTAGAGTACTGTCTTCTCTTGTATTTCAACAAAATTAGACTGGGATTATGTAGCATATTTAATCAGCTTGGTGAAGAGAAGTTTTATAAATTTAATCAATATGATTATGAGGGTGTTTTGCTTCTTATATATAGAAATACTTGCCTTGTATTTGTTATCATATTAGAAACATATTCAGAAGGTCATATTTTTATAAATAATAGACACTGTATTTCCTAAAATCAAGAACAATTTCCAACAAGTATGCCGTGTTCAACTTTTATAGGTTTCTTTCAAGAGTTTTCTCAGGGAAAAAAAGATGTTTTGCTTGGTGCTATTTTCTTGTCTAATGCAGCACAGTGTAAAATACTTAGAAAGCCTATAGCTGAGGTAGTACAAATGCGGTTATTTTCCAAGCTTTTAGGACATTACAATCCTAAAAACGTTAGAAAATTCTCTGGAAGAGGATGCTATAGAAGTCTTAACTCCAGAGTGGGAGTCAGAAAATTATAGCTTATATCCAGACCACAAAAACCTAAAGTTGGTCACTAAACTTAGGTAAGCTATAAATATTTTGCTATTTATTCCTATTATGTATAGGATACTCTTGTTTATGGTTACTTGTTAGCTTGGGTCAATAATACCAATTTTGACATTTAAATTCCTAGAAGGCAGGATCTGATTCTGTTGAACACACTCATTTTACATTTTGGATACTAATGTATGTATATATGAATATTTTTAAAGTCATATTATGGCAGCTTTAAAAAGTTCCTTCTGGAAAAACACTCTTTTCCCCTAGCATCATCGAACATAGATAAGATAGATGGGCCATATTCAATTGAAAATTCTCTTTTAAATAATCTTTCACTATGAAAGAATTCTGACTTCTGACCCTATCTGACTTTTAAGGAGAAAATTTGTCCTCCACCACTCATTCTGAACTATCACTGATATCTTGGACTTTTTTCTCTGAGGACCATTTTGAAGATGAAACTGAACACCGAATTATGAACACTCTGCTATTTCTGGTCGGACTCAGAGCCACAGTGCGTATTAAGATGTAAGAATTATCTTGCATTTTACATTGTTAATAATGGAGTGAAGAATACAGTACCTTTCTAAAAATGTGCTTACTAGTTCCTGGTAGTTGATACTTTTTTAATATGAAAAATGTGCTTTCCTTCTTTATAATTTTTGTAACTCAAAATTGATATGACATCATCATTAGGAAAAGGAGGTAAGCATAATTCATAATTTCCATGCCAAATACTAGCAAAGAAAGACATGCTAGTTAGTACACATCAATTAAATGTTTCATAACAATGTATTGGTAAATTACTATTATTATTTAGTAAAATTAAGAATTCTATGACATTACTTGCCCAGTTGATTCAATTGAAAATTAAAAGTCACCAAAACTGGCATCTTTAATGCTGGAAAAGTTTCTTTTCTTTTTGGCCTAGTCACAATGCACTATAATGCTCACTGGAAATAGAACTTCAAGGGTAAAGAGAAATAAACAGGGTCCACGTTTTCTGTGATTCTGCAGCTTTTTAATCATAGAGCCCCTAGAACAGAAGAGTAGGATACGCTAAAACAGCTTCAGGGAACTAGCTACTTTGGAGCACTAAACCACAGTCCCCTAGCAAATTCTATTTTAAAAATAGCCGCAGAATCATTTCTAAAGTATTGCCTCATCTTTAATATTTTAAGCCCCATGCCTTAAGTGATATGCTGGCTATTTTCCTCCCTCTAGATGATCTCTACTTTGATGGGTTGCTTTATGTCTCAGGGTTTCAGTACATGGTCTGCTGGGTATGGGAAAAACATTTCGTATTTGCCTACTGAGATTTCTATACACTCTGACAAGCTGCTGGATTTAGGGGTAAAGCAAAGTTTTCTCTCAATGTGTTTCCTTGTTCTACCTTGGGATTTAAAATAATTTTCTTATAAATCCTCAACCTTTTTTTCTTATTGGAAGTGAAGGAAAAACAAGTGGAAACCTTATTATAGTTTACTTTTGACCTAAGCAGTACAACAGAAGATCTTTTGAAATCCATAATCTTTGTGATTGAAAAGTTCATGTATTTTGGTTTCTTACAAATTAAAGACACCAAGTTATATTATGGAAAAATTATAACTTAAAATAGTGTTTGCCAAGATTTGCACATAGTAGGTGCTTTACAAATTCATGTTAATTGCTTTCTTTTAAGGCCATCAAGAGATTCTCCCTACTTCTGCCCACAAAATTATTATTATGCCAATGTTATCCTTGAAACTCTCATAGACTTGGAACAATTATGCTTAATGAGCATCTGATTGTTTTCTTACTTAATAGTTATCTATTAGAAAGAGTCAACATAAAGATCCTATCATACTTTTTAATATTCTTTATTTTAATGATATTCTATAAACTTGATAATTAAATGAAATAAATCAGTTTAACAAGGCTAAAAAAAGAGTAAAGCAAAAAAACAAGCTAAAAAAGATCTTCCTGAGATATACATTACCCATGATAAGCACCATCCCAGTTTATAAAATTATCTAGAGATTTTAATACAATGACTCTTGACTCTTTCTTTCTTACTTGTAATTAAACTTACCCCATCTCAAATTATCCTTTTCAGGAAAATCTTAATCATCACCTTTTCTCTTCCATTTCATACCATTTTGCTGCTGCCTTTCTTCTAACTCTTGCCGTTTTCTCTGGAACTCTTTGTCTAACATCAACCCAGCACATCATTGCCCTAAAATCACTCCTAGTTTTCTTCCTCACTTAGATGGACTGGCTTAATTTAGTCCTGCCCTTTGTTTTTTACTTACAAAATATACAGCATATACAATCATGGGTCACTTAACAATGTGGATACATTTTGAGAAATGAATCATTAGGCAATTTCATCACTATGCAAACATCATGGAGTGTACTTACACAAACCTAGATGGTATAGCCATCCACAAGGTATATACACCCAGGCTATATGGTATAGCTTATTGCTCCTAGGCTACAAACCTGTACAGCATGTACAGATACTACTGTACTGAATACTGTAGGCAGCTGTAACACGATGGTAAGTATTTGTGTATCTAAACATATGTAAACATAGAAAAAAATACAGTAAAAATACAGTATTATTATTTTATGGAACAACCATCACATATGCAATCTCTCATTCACCAAAACATTATTACGCAGCACATGATTGTATTAAATATCTACATTATTTAAAATTTAAGATTTTTTCATATACAAGTAAGAAATTAATTATTGATATGATTAGATTTAAATCTATCATCTTGCTATTTGTTTTCTATTTTTCCATCTATTTGTTGTTCCCTTTTTCCTCCTTTTCTGTCTTTTGTATTAACTGAACATTTGGTATTATTATAATGTGTTTCCTTTGTTAGCTTATTAGCTGTATCTTTTATTTTGTTATTTTAGAGATTGCTTTAAGGTTCATAATATACATCTTTAACATGTCACAGTCTACCACCAAGTGATATTTTGCCATGTCTGTATAAGACACTTACAATATTATATTTCCATTTATCCTCTCACAGTCTTTGTGCTCCTTCTGTCATTATTCTACTTCCATATATTTTATAATCCCTATAATACATTGTTATTATTTTTGTATGAACCATCAATTATCTTTTAAAGAGATTTAAATAATAAGAAAAAATATATATTTACCTGTGTAAATACCATTTCTGCTGCTCTTAATTCCTTTGTGTGGATCTATATTTCCCATCGGACACCAGTTGCCTTCTGCCTGAAGGACTTCCTTTAGCATTTCTTGCAATGAAGATATGTTGGTGATGAATCATTTCAATTTTTTTCCCTTCTCTTTCTATATATTTCAGCTTTTGTATTTCTGATAAAGTATTTATTTTCCCTTCATTTTTGAAAGGTATTTTCACTGGATGTAGAATTCAGATTGACGGGGGATTTTTTCTCCAGTACTTTAAAGATGTTGTTCCACAATCTTCTCACTTGCATTGTTTCCAGTGACAAATCTGCTGTCATCCTAATATTTGTTCCTGTGTACATAAGATGACATTTTTTCCTCTGGCTGCTTTTATAATTTTTCTCTTCATCACTGGGTTTGAATAATTTGAATGTGATGTTCCTTTATGTAATTTTCTTTGTTTCATGTGCTTTGGGTTCATTGAGCTTCTTTGCTCTGTGGGTTTATATGTTGCATTAAATTTGGAATATTTTTTGCTATTATTTTCTTCAAATATTTTTTTCTATTCCTCCCTCTCTCTACTCTCCTCCAAAGACTCTACATGTATATTAGACTGCTTGATTGTCTCTGTGTTTTTTTTTAAGTTCTCTTATCTCTTTGTCTCATTTTAGATTGTTTCTCTCGCTATCTTTGAGTTCACTAATTTTTTCTTCTGTAATGTCTAATGTGCTGTTAATTCTATTCAGTATATTTTTGTCTCATATATTGTTTCATCTCTGTAAATTGGTTAGGTCTTTTTTTATATTATCACTGTCTCTATTTCACTTTTGATGATGTAGAATACAGTTATAACACTTGTTTTAATGTCCTTGTCTGCCTCTAACTGTGTCAGTTCTGGATCAGTTTCAAATGATTAATTTTCTCCTTATTGTAGGTCATATTTTCCTGCTTCTCTGGATAGCTGGTAATTTTTTAACTGGGTGCCAGGCATCACGAACTTTAACTTGTTGGGTGCTAGATATTTTTGTATTTCTATAAACATTGTTGGGCTTTGTTCTGGGATGCAGCTATTTGGAAAGAGTTTGATCATTTTGTGTCTTGCTTATAAGGCTGTAAGGTCACAGCAGAGCAGTGCTCAGTCTAGGGCTAATTGTTCCTTACTATCAAGGCAAGAAGCTCTTATACACTCTACCCAGTGTCCCATAAACCTTGAGGTTTTTCTGTCTGGCTGCTGAGCAATGGGCATTATTTCTGGCCCTGTTACTTCTAATCCATTTGTGTGGTTCTTTCCCTACCAAAAGTATATTTTACCTGTATCTTATATGGTTGTGCTTATCAGTACGTAGCTGAATACTTGAGAGGACCCTCTATAGATCTCTGGAGTTCTCTCTCAGTACATCTCTCTTCTCTCTGCAACTCTTTCTGGTAAACCTTAGCTGCTTTGGTCTCCCTGGACTGTCAGCTCTCAACTCAGGGATTCTTCCAGACTTCATTTGGGTTCACCCTTCCTGTGATGTGACCTGGAAACTCTCTTGGGGCATACTTCATCCCCAAGCCATGAAAAAAACACCAAGAAAATGACTTATAGAGATTGGTGTGCACATAATACAGGGAGATTAGAAGCTCATTCCCCAGATGGGCATCCTCCTTCGCAGTGGTCTTACTGACCTGTCCTACAACTACATAAAAAGGGAAAAGGCAATTGGAGGCAGCAAGAGAGAGACAGTTGCTGGGAATAAGCACAGCAAGAATGAATGTTTTCCGTAGGTCAAATAGCAGGAAAATAGGAGGACTTTAGCCATTTTGCTGGTGCCCCAGCTAGATGAACGTTCTGCTGGTTTAAGTGATCCCAGTGGCAAGAGTCAATGGGGTACACCACCCCTGAGGTTGTAAAGGAAGTGGCTCCTCTGAAGAACCTCATAAAGTGCTCCCACCAGAACCAGCAGTTGGATACCCGCCACAGAGAGAATATGAGTGCTCGGTCAACACTTAGCAGAGAAGCAGTGATGCACAGCAACTTCAGTAATGAGCTAAACTAAGTAGAAAGACTGTGGCCTTTAATCTCTCCTTCCTGCCCTTAGACTCGAGAGAGCTTGAAGAGGGAGAGGGTGAGGGAGAAAACAGCTCTTGTCCCCCCTTCCTTGTCTCTTGAGCCACAATCAAGCTGGGGCTTAGGAAGGAGAGAAGATAAGATTAGAGTTTTAAAATGGCTAGACCAATTGTTTGATAGCTGAAGGCAATTAGAAAGTTATGTATTTGCTTAAGATTCATTGAGAGAGCAATGACTCAAGAGAAATAAAACTGCTTTGTGTTTATTCTCCAGTAAGTTCAAACTTCCAGGCAAATTATTTACCTTTTTATCCCCAGCACAGAGTCCCCAGTACATAACAACTATTTACTAAATTAGTCAATTAATAAGCCTTACTTATTTGGAATTATAATTTTCAGTTGATATGAGTAAATAATTCAAATTTAAAAATCTGTCAGGGTTAAACCTTAGCCATTAGGAAGCAGCCTGGATGCTCCAATATTTAGTTTGATCAATGAAACTCAACGGTATGAAGCAGTCTTTTTATTATCAAGTCAGTTATTTCCTTTGTGATGTTTTTCAGCATTTGTAGTTAATTTCTCCCTTTCTCTACATTAGGAAAAACAATACACTTTGACAAAATACCGCCTAAGGCTAACCTGATGTCTCTGTGTGACGGGTCTTTGTTGTAAAAAGATAAGTGACCCATTTGAAATAACCCCGACTCTCATTTAGTGTTATATGTAATCCACAGGGAATCTACATTGTCCATTATGATAGATAGATTTCCTTATCACAAGGTGGACTGATCCTCTCAAAAGATGAATAAGAGCAATTTAATACTGGTGATTTTGGCATTAATTGCCCTAAAAGTAAGGAGAACCAGTTCAAGTAAGTGTATGGAACTGAAATATGTTCATTGTAACAAATAAGCTTTAATTGACTCTTCCTGATTTTTTTTTTCTTTTTTTTGAGACAGAGTCTCACTCTGTTGCCCGGGCTAGAGTGCCGGGGCATCAGCCTAGCTCACAGCAACCTCAAACTCCTGTGCTCAAGCAATCCTCCTTCCTCAGCCTCCCGAGTAGCTGGGACTACAGGCACATGCCACCATGCCCAGCTAATTTTTTTCTATATATTTTTAGCTGTCCAATTAATTTCTTTCTATTTTTGGAAGAGACGTGGTCTCCCTCTTGCTCAGGCTGGTCTTGAACTCCTGAACTCAAACGATCCACCCGCCTAGGCCTCCCAGAGTGCTAGGATTACAGGTGTGAGCCACTGCGCCCAGCCTTACTGATTTTTTAAAAAAGATTATTCCCACTTCTACTAATATATTTTAATTAATATCTCCATTTTGTGTTTTTCCCACATGATATATGCTATTTATTACTATTGCCTTTCAAATTTCTCAGAATGTCTTGCTGTCATAATGGTTAGAAATAAGCTATCTAATCCCCATTATCATGTATCTTTCCAAACCACAGAGTTATAGTTTCATCATTAGAAGGATACTTATTGTCTTTTAAGAGTTTCATTAAGGAAAAAAAATGAGGAGGATTCACACTTAAAAAAAAAAAGGATTTTTAAAAATAAAAATCCTTAGGAGTTCAGAAAATATTAAAAATTTTTAATACGTACTTTAGATATAATTTTATTTTCCTTTGCATTCATAGAATTTGCAATTATTCAGGGCCTGAGCATTAATTCTGTGGCTAATTCTGAGACCTCAAATCTCTATTCCCCTCTTAAGTTTGGGTTATTTGCCTTTGGGTTATTTCTCTGCTCATTAGTACCTCGACCATAGGATGGCAAAGAAAACAAAAGGTCTATTCTTTTTGCAACACATTCCTGAAATATAAATTCCTGGTGCTGAAATAACTCATGTCCTTTATTTAAAGAGTAAGTGGATAGAAAAGAAGTAAAAATGAAATAATTCAGGCACAGCTTTCTGTACCAAGCCCCACAGGCATAGCAGGACTGAGACAAGTCTTGCTTTTAAAAGGCAGATATGTCAGTTCTCCTGTCCAAGTTCTTGGAACTTCCCTCCATTCATATTTGTGAGCATGATTGAAACTGCCTGGCCTTTGGTACTTTCCATAATCATTCCCTTTTGTGAACCCAGAAAGGTGACACCACATGTACACATATGATGTATATGCTTTTATAAATCCTCCATTTTATTATATATTCTTGTGCTCATATTACTTCACAAAAAGAAGATGGAAAGATAAGGCCACCCTAGCTGCATTCACAAAATAAAAGTTAGGCTTATTGAAATATTTCCAATGAATCTATCAAGCACAAATACATAAGATGAATATTATAGCAATTGTCTCACAGAGTTATTAGGCTATTATTTAATATTAGAGGATTACAGATATGGATAATGTACTCAACACAATGCCTGGCATATAATAGATTCTTAATAAATGATTGTTATTGTCACTAAATTGGACTATGATAAAATATATTCAGCAATGACAATAGTGGTTTTTTTTTTTTTGAGACAGAGTCTCACTCTTGTTGCCCTGGCTAGAGTGAGTGCGGTGGATCAGCCTAGCTCACAGCAACCTCAAACTCCTGGGCTCAAGCGATCCTCGGGCCTCAGCCTCCCAAGTAGCTGGGACTACAGGCGCGAGCCACCACGCCCGGCTAATTTTTTTTTATTTCTATTTTTAGTTGAGTTGCTAATTTTTTCTATTTTTAGTAGAGATGGGGTCTCGCTCTTGCTCAGAGCTGGTCTCGAACTCCTGAGCTCAAGCGATCCTCCCACCTCGGCCTCCCAGAGTGCTAGGATTACAGGCGTGAGCCACCGCGCCCAGCCGAGACAATAGTCTTAATTATTTAATTACTTATAGTGCTTACTAACAAATTTATATTACTATTAGATAGTTCAGAAGGTACCCCAGAACCTGGAACTATCTCAATGTCTTTGTCCCCTATAGCCAATCAGACACCATTATTTATTACAGCTCCGTATTCACCCAGAAGTCCTATATAAGCTAGCACAAATGTGGTCAAAAAAACCATTTAAGGCCCTTTAAAATTTGTTGCTAAACTCAGTCTGCCCACTTTCTGCCTTCTATATCTTTTTATTTCCCTTCCAGATCTTGATTTCACACCTCTACCCAACGCGTGGATTAGTAACTCTGATTTTGGTCATTTACCCTAGCTTGAATCTTGGCATTCCTCAGGACACAATTTCTGGAATCTCAGCAAAGTTAAGCAATACCCAACCCACCGCCTATACCCTTGACTGAGCCTTGACTAATGGTGGAGGAATTTTGGACAACCAGACTCTACTGATTCTGATGCAAGTAACAGACACATTTCAACTTAGTGTCAGTGAAAGGAATTATTGCAAATCATGATGATTTACGGATTCAAATGGCAAAAACTCAAACAGGGCTTCAAAGAAGAGTTGGAACCTGGGACCAGAAAACCATCAAGAAACTAAGCCATCATTCCTTCAATCTTTGTTCCAAAGCTGCCCCCACTGTTTTTATTTCTACATAGCCAATATTGCTTCCAAAATTAATATATCTTTGTTCAGGAAAGATTTTAAACTTACTAGATGTCTCAATCCAAATTCAAAATTGTCAGGACAGGATGTGATTGGCCCAGTAGGTCAGGTGTTCACCCTGGTCCAATTGGCTATGGACAAGAGATACACTCATGAAATACAAATATGGCAATCTAGGTCCAGTCTTATGTTCTTAGAAAAGAGATACAGGCATACCTTGAGATTTTGTAGGTTGGTTCCAGACCACAGCAATAAAACAAATATCACAATAAAGTGAGTCACATGAATTTTTTGTTTTCTAGTACATATAAAAGTGTGTTTGCCCTATACTGTAGTCTAGTAAGCATGCAATAGCATTATTTCTGAAAAAAAGTACATACTTTAATTTAAAAATACTTTATTTCTAAAAAATGTTGATAAGTTATCTAAGTCTTCAGATGCAAGTAGTAACCTTTTCACTAGTGCAAGGTCTTTCCATGTTGATGGCTGCTGACTGGTCAGGGTGGTGGTTGCTGAAGGTTGGAGTGGCTGTGGCAATTTCTTAAAGTAAGACACCAGTGAAGTTTGCCACATCATTCAACTCTTCCTTTCATGAACAACTCTGTAGCACGTGATGCTGTTTGATATTAATAGCATTTTACCCACAGTGCAAAGAAGTCAAGTATCTCAAACCCTGTGGCTGCTTTTACCAACTAAGTTGATACAATATTCTAAACCAGGGATGAGGAAGGAACCTGCAGCCTCAAGGCCACATGTGGCCCTCCAGATCCCCAAGTGTGGCACCTCAACCGAATCCAAACTTCACAGTATAAATTCCTTTATTAGGGTTTAGAATCTAAACCCTTTGTTGTCATTTCAACAATGTTTACAGCATCTTCACCAGGAGTAGATTCCATCTCAAGAAACTACCTTCTTTGCTCATCCATAAGAAAAGCAACAATTCATCCATTCAAGTTTCATCATGAGATCGTAGCAATTCAGTCTCATCTTCAGCCTCTACTTCTCATTCTAGCTCTCTTGCTATTTCCACTGCATCTGTAGTGACTTCCTCCCCAGAAATCTTGAACCCCCTCAAAGTCATCCGTGAGGGTTGGAATCAACTTTTTCCAAACTCCTTTTATTGTTGATATTTTGACTTCCTCCCATGAGTCATGGATGTTCTTAATGGCATCTAGAATGGTGAATCCTTTCTGGAAGTTTTCAATTTACTTTTCCAGATTTATCAGAGGAATCACTATCTATGGCAGCTATAACCTTACAAAATGTATTTCTGGGCTCTGCATGGTGGCTCACGCCTGTAATCCCGGAACTTTGGGAGGCCAAGGTGAGAGGATTGCTTGAGGCCAGTTCAAGACCAGCCTGGGGAACAAAGTGAGACCACATCTCTACAAAAAAAGGAAAAAAAAAATGTAGCCGGGCATGGTGGCATGTGCCTATAGTCCCAGCTACTTGGAAGCCTGAGACAGGAGGACAGCTTGAGCCCAAGAGCTTAAGGCTGCAGTGAGCTATGATCATGCTAATGCCCAGCCTGGGCAACAGAGTGAGATCCTATTTCCAAAAAAAAAAAGTATGTCTTAAATAACAAGATTTGAAAGTCAAAATTATTCCTTGATCCATGGGCTCCAGAATGTATGTTGTGTTAGCAGGCATGAAGATAACATTAATCTCCTTTTACATCTTCATCAGAGCTCTTTGGTGTCCAGGTGTATTCTCAATGAGCAGTAATATTTTGAAAGAAATCTTTTTTCTGAGCGGTAGGTCTCAACAGTGAGCTTAAATATTCGGTAACTCATGCTATAAACAGAAGTGCTGTCATCCAGGCTGTGTTGTTTCATTTATAGAGTACATGCAGAGTAGGTTTAACATAATTGTTAAAGGCTCTAGGATTTTCAAAATGTTAAATGAGCACTGGCTTTGACTTAAAGTCACCAGCTGCATTAGCCCCTAACAAGAGAGTCAGCCTATGAAGTGTTGAAACCAGGCATTGACTTCTCCTCTCTAGCCATGAAAGTCCTAGATGGCATGTTCTAATATAAGCCTGTTTCATCTCCATTGAAAATCTATTGTTTAGTGTATCCGCCTTCATCAATGAACTTAGCTAGATCTTCTGAATAACGTGCTTCAACATCAGCACTTGCTTCTTCACCTTGCACTTTTGTGACTTGAAGATGGATTTGTTCCTTAAATCATGTGAATCAACATCTGCTAGCTTCCAACTTTTTTTCTGTAGCTTCCTTGCCTCTATCAGCCTTCCAAGAATTAAAGAGAGTTAGTCCCTTCCTCTGGATTAGGCTTTGGCTTAAGGGAATGTTATGGCTGCTTTGATCTTCTATCCAGACCACTCAAACTTTCTCCATATCAGCAATAAGGCTGTTTTACTTTCTTATCATTCACATGTTTACTAGAGTAGCACTTTTAATTTCTGTCAAGAACTTTTCCTTTGCATTCACAACCTGGCGGTTTGGCACAAGAGACCTAGCTTTTAGCCTGTCTCAGCTTTCGACATGCCTTTCCCCCCAAGGTTAATCATTTCTAGCTTTTTTTTTTTTTTTTTTTTGAGACAGAGTCTGGCTCTGTTGCCCGGGCTAGAGTGCCATGGTGTCAGCCTAGCTCACAGCAACCTCAAACTCCTGGGCTCAAGTGATCCTCCTGCCTCAGCCTCCCGAGTATTCGGGACTACAGGCATGCGCCACCATGCCTGGCTAATTTTTTCTATATATATATATATTTTTAGTTATCCAGATCATTTCCTTCTATTTTTTAGTAGAGATGGGGTCTCGCTCTTGTTCTGGCTGGTCTCGAACTCCTGACCTTGAGTGATCCACCCACCTCGGCCTCCCAGAGTGCTAGGATTACAGGCGTGAGCCACCGCGCCTGGCCTATTTCTAGCTTTTGATTAAAGTGAGAGACATGTGACTCTTCTTTCCACTTGAACACTTAGAGACCATTGTAGGGTTATTAAGTGGCTTAATTTCAATATTGTTGTGTCTAAGGGAATAAGGACGCCTGACAAGAGGGAGACAGATGGGGGAACAGCTAGCCAGTGGAGCAGGCAGAACACACACAACATTTACCTGTTAAGTTTGCTGTACTATCTGGACATGATTCATGGCACCACAAAAACAATTACAATAGCAACATGAAAGATCACTGATCTCAGATCACCATAACAGATATAATAATAATGAAAAAGTTTGAAATACTGTAGGAATTGCCAAACTGTAACATAGAGACATGAAGTGAGCACATGATGTTGGAAAAATGACACCAATAGACTTGCTCAATTCAGGGTTGCCACAAACCTTCAATTTGTAAAAAATGTAATATCTTGGAAGTGCAATAAAGCCAAGTGTGATAAAACATAGTATGCCTGTCTGTGGTCAGACACACTAAATGGTGCTTCCTACATGGTATTTCTTCCATTCTTCCCTTCTTTTCCTTTCCATTGTCACCATTCCTGGCCCTTCAAGCCTGGTGGACCTGCCCATTCACTTTTCTCCAAACTCTTCCTCCTCCTTCCTCTTCCACCTCTGACTTCTTTCATTCACTTTCATCTTCCTGGTTTAAATTCTTGGTTTATACACCAGCTTCTATTTCTGCCCTGAGCCTCTTCTTGATTTGGTGCCTCTTGACCACTTGCCAGGCACGTTGAACTTCAACTCTCCTCTATGATTTGTGACTCAGCTTACTTCTTTGGCTCAGCAAATCCCACTGACCATCTAAGATGAAGGGTCCTTCTATAGCCACTAACCCCTCAAAACCCCACTCTCCCTGCCCCTCCCATTTCAGCAATGGTCCCATGAAAGGAGAGAGGGAGAACACTAGTCTACAAATTGCTTTCCTATGAATATAATAAAATGCTCCTTTGGTCATATCATTCCTTGCCTCAAAAATTCTTCCATGAGGTTGTCTCCACTCGCGGGGATAGACCCAACCCCTCTCTGGGACATTCTGTGCTCGATTAATCTTGCTGTTTAGCTTGCTTAAAAAAAAAAAAAAAAAAAAAAATTCTTCTGTGATCCTTTAGCCTGACATTCAAGGTCTTTCAGAGTCAGGCTCCAAACTACTCTCCCAACTTTATTCTCACTATTTCCTTACATGAAGATTCTAGTTCATGCACGTTCTTTGAATGCTTTGTACAAAATTGCATTGTGGGCCTATTATATACCTGGCACATGGGGGCCCAATATATACTTCTTACTTATATGACTAAATGCAAAGTAAATGTTGGTCTGGCAAAACTTGATTTATGTTACCCTGAACAATTTTCACTGTATAGCTATATGGAAGACATGAGAAATTATATTAAACTTGTTCTGATCCTATGGCATATCCTGGTTTGGGTTTTTAAACCAAAATTCTGGCAATAGTATATTTCCTATTTGTCTCATTTCCTAAAGATAGAGTGCAGACTAGGAAGAAAAAACATTCTAGTTATTTGCATATGCTGGTTGTTTGAATTCCAAGATAAACACAAGCTTACTGTATTCCTAAATCCGTCTTTTACTAGATTCCAGTAACTAGGGCTGTGTTGTGAAGCCATCTGTGATTTTTTGCCTCTAGGATCTTTTGGCCTGTGGACAATACCGTTCCTTATCCTCTTTATCACCCTTAGCCAAGTAAAATGAGACAAAGCATGGATTGTATGCTAAATGAGTATCCACTTCAAGTTAAATTCTTTAGAGTCTGATATCACATTATTTTGTGTCACAGATACAAAATACTTTGACCTTCATTTTCTAATATCTGCCTTTTGGAAGGTCATAATAAATTACAAATAACAAAGAATTATTTAAGCATAAACATTTCTTGTCAGTGTATGGAGATATTATATTGTCAAAGAGATGTTTTACTATTAAACAGACTGTGTAGCTCACTACAAAAACCAAGCTTTAGTGTAGGTATTAATAAACATTCGTCAAGTGAATGAATGAATGAAAATGGCAAGAAAGAGAATTACACATTTCTAGTCAATGACAGCTGCATTAAGTGGAATTAGACATAGGTCAATCAATTTTATAAGTAATTAAAAAATAAAATATCTGATAGAATTAACTAAATATATTCTATCTGTTCTATAACTGTTTTTCTCCCTTTTTCACATCTCTAAAAATGAAAGTTGTATTTAAAAAATGTTGGTCTCCAGATAATTATCATATACATTTTTAAAGCTTATTTACTTCTCTACTGGATTTTAAAATGTCTTTTATCACAGCATATTAATCTTTAAATTATTTTACTCAACTTTATAATCGTCATGAATGTAAAGTGGGGTGGGGGCCAGTGAGACATGTTGTCGCAACCTGAGTTCCTAAGACTGATGCTGTGGCAATTTTTAGATGAAGCTTTTTCAGGCTAGTTTTGTAGTGGTAAAGAGCCTCTCAATCCTTGCCTTTTTAGAAATCATAATCAAAGTCTCTCTAAAAGTCCTTTAAATTTTAGAAGAGGATTTCTATTATATATGAGGCTTGTTGATGAAACTTCTGATTCTAGTAACTTTTCACTTGGAGTATTATTGCCAGTTATGTTAAATTTATGATAACATTTTCGAGCCCTTTTAATAGATAATATCTAATGGTTAACATTTATTCAGGGCTCTTACTCTATGTCAAATACTGTGTTGGGACTTTTACCTGAATTATTTCACTAAATTCTCAAAATAACCCTATTTGTGCCCATTACACAGATAAAGAAATGGGAATCAAGCGGCAAAGCAAAGTGCTCACATGGCTGGCAAGTGGCAGGGCCAGGAGTTGAAACCAGATCTGTCAGATGCCAAAGCCTCTGGTCTTCCAATCTGTAAAATTACAGTGAGGTCCCACTAGCAACACAGTTCCATTTGGGGCACTTCAGAAATGCAAAGCATTGAGGCAGAGGGATTCCTTTGGTGTACCTTCCAGGTCTTCAGTACAGGATAGTCTCTGCCTGCTTGCCAGCGGCAAATGAAAATTGTACAACAGGAAAACAAGTTAGTAGCTATTGCAATTCCAGGGTTATTGCACTGCAGTAGTTACTACATCCTGGTATACTGGACCCTTGCCCTTTGGAAAGTGAGTTAAAAACAGCTGTTACTAATTATGAGGTTTAGCTGAAAGAGAATGTGAAATCTGAAGAGCTATTTTCAATTGTGTTGGGCATGTGAGTGTGGGAATGACTGTTTAAGAATCCCTCCTCCCTCCCCAATCCTCTCCACTCAAGAGGAGAAATATCTACTACTTACTACTCATGGAAGCATCTGGATTTTCCTTTTTACCTGGTGCTTCATGAATCAGACATCTCTGGGAATTTTTCGAAGTTAATTTGTTCCCAAAGGGAGTGCAAAGGAATGGCATGCTTTTGTATCCTTACTTGCTGGTTTAAGCCAAGAATGATGCCTCTCAGTAGCAGTGGGAGTTGAATGTGTGGCTCTCAGTAGCAGTGGGAGTTGAATGTGTGGCTGAGTACAGCACATGCTCCCTTAATTTTTGTGTTCCATCCTACAGACTGAGGCTGTCAGAAGTCATCCTAAGTGCGTGTTTAATATTTCTCAGTTTTAACCTTTGACCTTAGTTTAATCCGGACAGGCCATATGCAGCTACTCACTTTAATCAATGACACCAGCACTATTCTGGTATCAGTGTTTCAAGTCATACTCTGTGGGCATCACATATTCCCAGAAACAGTCTAGCATTTCCAGACCTAATTTTTTAAACCCATCATTGACGGCTCTTGGAAAGAAAGACCAAACTGTCATAGTAAAGAGAAATTTCTAAGGTTGAATTTAAAATAACTTTTTTAAAGATATTTTGCCATACTGTGATCCAGTTCTTCCTCTAATGTTTAGCAACATATATTTGCTTTACACACACACACACATACACCTTTTTTCTAGGAGCAAGCCTTTAGTTTCTTAGCCTAGTATCATTATTCCACCCCCATTGCTATGTTGAAATTGCCTCTGTAAGTTCACCTAAGACCTTTATATTTACTAAATACCGAGATCTCTTTTTATTTCTATTGTTGTCAATCCAATACAGTTCCTCATTTCCTTAATTATATAGCAAAGGATACATACATAAATCCAGCCCAAATGTAGTGCTGCCCACCATGGCAGATGCAGCATAGAGGCAGGTCTCTTAAGGACCCTAACAGGGAACACTGCTGCCAGTGACCATGTCTGCTGCAGGTAGAATCTTGCTAGATCCAAGACACAATTCCGTGCAGTGCCACAGACACTTTATACTTGGGATTTACATCACCATTCGGGAAGCACCTACACACTTTTCTTTAAATAGTCTTCGGTCTTGATTTCCATGTTGGCATATTCCTGAGTTTCTTTCTACTTTTTTTTTTTTGGTTATTCTTTCTTAGTCTCTTGTGTCAGCCTCTCATCTTCTACCCAACAATTAAATGTTAGTGTTCCTTAGAATTCTTCCTAGGCCCTCTCTATTCTCTCTTCTCTGTACTTTCTCCTGAGGAAATATCATCAATTCTCATGACCTTAGTTATCTATACACTGACAAATCCCAAATTTATATCTCTGGTGCAGATCACACTCCTGAGTAATAGATCTGAATATGGAACTGCCTACAGAACATTTCAATTTGTATGTCTCAAAGTCATCCGTAAATCACTCAGTATGTCCAAAAGTGAACTCATGATCTAGTGCCCCTTATCTCCAGACAATAATAACATGGTTGTATTATACATCCAGTTACTCAAGTCGTAAAGTAACTGGGGATGGGGGAAGGGTGATGACTCTGGCTTTCATTTCATCCCTCACATCCAATAAATCAATCAACTTCTTAGATATGATTTATCATTGTCATCATCCAGTGGAGAGTGTGTCATTTGTCACAGATAGAAACACCTGGTCCCTGGGATGGATATATCTCCATTATATATCATCCATTGCCAAACACTGAACTGAAGAAAGACCATCAAATCTGGAACGAATACCCACTAGTGATGGTAGTTCACCGTCAGCTGCCCCAGCAATAATTTCAGCTGTAGGTTACATGCAGTTCCTGGAAATAATATTAACTCTACCCAGATCCCTCTTATGAATGTGATATGACACATGGAATTCTCACTCAGATTCCATGTTCCTAGTAAGAATTCTCATCCTTGGGACAATTATTAATATATAGATGTTCTGGATTTTTCTATCAGTCTTTGCGGGCTGATGAATGTGAACCACTTATGAAAAATAGATCTGCGTTGTGTTGATAAAATCCAGTTTGTAAATCTACAGGGCTGAGAGACAGATTATGGACTGTGGTAAATTTACCAAGATAATCCATCCTGTGGAACCTCTTGAAAGGTAGCCAACTGATCTTGCCTGGAGTTACCCATGTGCTTTCCATTTGAAATATCTCAGAAG
Source organism: Propithecus coquereli (assembly GCF_000956105.1). NCBI lineage: Eukaryota > Metazoa > Chordata > Mammalia > Primates > Indriidae > Propithecus > Propithecus coquereli. The sequence continues at coordinate 7,718,977 of NW_012153062.1, read as the reverse complement.
TTTTCTTGGGAAGATGCCTAAAGCCCATGAAACAATACTGTACTTGAAAAAATACAAAACTGCTTGATTTAGTATAAGACATGCATAAACTTCCTTTAGTGATGGAGATTATTAGCAAAAATATGCTGGAATCTGGGATAGCAGAGGGAATTGCTTAATCAGCCATTCAGAGCACCTGGATCTGATGTTCCTCCTGCATTGGTAAATGTAGTGGCTACACACAGAATTAAGAATGTGGTATTATTCATGATAGCAACCCAAATACAAACAACTTTGTTCATCTAATATTTTATCCTACTCCCAAAGAGGACTGATCACCATATGAAATATGTCTTTGGGGTCAGGTTTGTAACAGATGACTCAGCTTCAATACACATGCAATGCCTGTCCCGTCCAGTCCAGTCCACCCTGGCCATGACACTGAGTTGAGCTCACTGAAAGGATCATGCTAGAGTCACTGCAGCTTGCACAGGAAAGAACTGGCCACTCCCCATGTTTGGCAGGGATTTTAAGATTTCAGGAATTCTTCCTGTGGTCCATCCAGCAGAGGCCACAGACTGCTTTAGGAACTTAGAAAGAGGGGAAATGAGGCCAAAATAAATAGAGAACTTCAAGGAGGAAGAAGCATTCCCTGAGTGTAAAGGAAGAAGGCAGGGCTTTCCAGGCAGAGCCAAGTCTGGAAAGCAAAATCTGGCTCTGAGGAGATCAGCCTATAAAGAGCACAGGGCACAAATCAGGCTGTACTTAGAAATACAGTTCAAAGAGAGGGTTGGTGTCAGATTGCGGAGTGCCTTAAAGGCCAAGAAGAAGAATTTAATCTTGATGTGGTTGGAAAGAGGGAGAATCTTGAGGATAAGTTGAAGACAGGAGACTGAGAATCAGGAAGACTAACCAAGTAGCTATTGTAATAACCAGGGCCCGAGGATGTGAACTAAATTGGTCGCTGCAAAAAAGAGAGATGTTCTGAAAGGAAAATGATGTGATGGAAAATAATCCTACGGGCAATTATAAACAACTATCATGCGTAAGAGGTAGTACAGGGCCCAGCACCATGAATCTCTGGGTGCGGGCCGTAAAGCACATTCATAAATACCCTCACCAGGTTTCATTCATTACACAATCATTGACTCAACTTTTCAGAACATTTTGTTGTTGCTTATCTGAGCTGAAGAACTCCACAAAAGGAAAAAGGTTTCTGGGCTTCTAGAAAACTCTTGGCCCACAGGGCAAGGAAATTATCCTGGCTCTTCTCTCTCTTTTTATCCTTCCTTTTTAATCAGTCACCAAGCCCTGTGGATCCCAAAATGTCCTTGAATCTGCCCTTTTTCTCCACTACCACTGCCTCTGCTCTCACTGCTGCATTTGGGTTCCTACCATAGATGTCAGGCAGGTCATTCATCCTCCAGTCTTGCCCCTCTCCAATCTATCCTCCATATTTCTATCAGTGAACTGTAGTCTTTGCAAAATTCAAGTCCACTTTAAAACATTCAGTGATGTCCTGCTGAATGTGTTTAGTAGGAAGTTCAATCTCTTTATCTTAACATACAAGGGTCATCATGATTTGGCCCAGATGTTGCAGGCGGATGTATTTTGTTTGGCCACATGGTATTTTAATCACTGGGAAAATTCACATAAAATATATACATTTTAGGCTTCTCTTGAAAAATAAGAAAGCATATCTGGTCACATTTGGGCCTGCATTCACAGTGGAAGCACCAGGCTAGAATGAGGAACAGTTGCCCATTAGGACAGCACGTGTGTGCTCTGGTTTGTCACAGTCTGCATTCTCCATATTGCAACTTACCCAGCCTTCTTCACTCACTGGCCTTATCTGCATAGCCTCTGCAAGCAATTTTTTTTGTTTTTTTTTTTTGAGACAGAGTCTCACTGTGTTGCCTGGGCTAGAGTGCCGTGGTGTCATCCTAGCTCACAGCAACCTGAAACTCCTGGGCTCAAGCGACCCTCCTGCCTCAGCCTCCCGAGTAGCTGGGACTACAGGCATGCACCACCATGCCCGGCTAATATTTTCTATATATTTTTAGTTGTCCAATTAATTTCTTTCTATTTTTGGTAGAGACAGGGTCTCGCTCTTGCTCAGGCTGGTTTCGAACTCCTGAGCTCAAACAATCCGCCCGCCTCGGCCTCCCAGAGAGCTAGGATTACAGGCGTGAGCCACCGCGCCTGGCCCTCTGCAAGCAATTTTTGTTTGTGGACTGTGGATACAATCATATCATTCCCTATAACTTCTTCCAACACACCCTTAATTTACTGAACTACTTATAGCTCCTGCAGCAGGTAATGTAGCTTCAAGACTGTGTGACTTGTAAATGTTGCTTCCTCTGTTTAGACCATTCTGCCTTTACCCCGACCCATCCTTTACTTATCTAATACCAACTTTTTTTCAAGACTCAGTTCAAGGGCTCCTTCTCTAACTTTCCTTTAGTTCTCAAGATGATTTCTTTGTCCCTTTTTTCTTAGTTTTCAACTTTTATAATCTGACTTTTATTGCCCCCTTGGACCCTATGCCTGCCCTTTCACAGAACCTATCACATAATGCTATAACTGATCGTTAGTGTATTTTCCACACTAGACTATACATTCCTTGACAGATTTGCATTTCCTTTGCTTAGCACAGTGTCTGGCATACAATAAGAGCTTAATAAATATGTGTTAAGTGAATGTTGTTGAAAAAGTTCATTTAGAGGTAAAAGGCAAAACTAGAACATACAAAGAGAGTGTAAAGAAAGATGGAAAGAAGGTGAGAACTGAACAATAGGTTAATAGGTGAGGGGAAGAGGACCTGGAGAAGGAAACAAAGAAAGACCGATTTGGAAGAAAATTTCGAGTATGTATGGTCTTGGAGGCAAAGGGGAAGAGAGAGCTTCAAGTTCCAAAGCAGGGATACTCTGAGCCATCAAACACCCAAGAAAAGCCCTCTCCAATGCATTCTGCACATGGAGGGCAACACGGTGCATTGAGAAAGCCCAGGCTTTAAACGAACAGAAGTCCTACCGACCCTCAGTCCCACCACTTACTAGCCAGGTATTCTAGCAAGTTACTTAACTCAAGTTACTTAATTCCTTTGAGACTCACTTTCTAATTTGTCAAATGGCACCTACTGTGGCTGAGAGGTAGTTGAGACAGGAAGCCAAAAACTGAGAGAACTATTTTCATTAAAAATGTTCTACTACATTGATAGCCCACTGTCGGTGGGTGACAGATGCATTCTTTTCCAATTCTCCACAGAACACCACACAACTTGGAAAATCTCAGGACTGCAGGCCATCGACAGTGACAGACAATGGAATTGATGCTACCTGTCAGGAGCAGCAGTGAGGGACGATGATGACATTCACCAAAGCCCAGGGGAAGCAGTACAGTGCCAACAACCTGCAGCAGTGCATGGCAGACACAGTAGTATCCAGCAAAGATGGTCACTGGCTGAACCTGACTGTGAAAGCATGTGAGGTCCCCTCTGAGGACTCCCAGAAATATTGTGGGGGAAGGAGGGAGCTTTGAAGAGTCGATATCCTGCATTAGTAGTAAGAGCGAGAGCCAACAAAACTCAGGTTATATTGCAGTGGACAATTGTAAGGATTCAAGTGATGCATAGAAAAGCACCTAGCAGAGCACCTGGCACTTTGTTGGAACTCAGGAAAGATGGTTTATATTGCTCTTATCCTATGAGAAAAGCCAATGACATATCATCACAAGCCTTCTGCTTGCTTTTTACAAGCTTTTTACAAGCACTGTGTTTTACCGTATCTTTGCCTGTATTTACCTCATCCTAAACATTCAACCGAAAGACCAGGCTTCTTCCTCATAGCTGCCCATCCATTTACCCTACCCATTTGCTATTTAATTATTTTCCCTATCTTTGGAGGGAAATAAATGACTTGATTCCAATGTTGCAAAATGTCAGAGAGATCCAACAGAAAGATTTTGCTTCACTTAGGTAGTAAAACATTATATTCTGGTCTTATTTGCAATGGAAATAAGACCATCTGTTCTCATTTCCCACTCCTTTTCCCTAAGGCAGAATCTGCTATCTCCTGAGAATTTCCTCAAAATGTTTGAAATACTGGCAAGAGACATTTAATGAGGGTCCAGTAGGATCTCCTGCTTTCCTGTCTCTTCACTAGGAACCGAAGTATTTTATCTAATCCACATGTGTCCTCCAGGAATAATTGAGCTCCTACATGTTTCTTATGTTTTCTGATGATAACTTACTCTCTCAATAAACAAAAGATGACAAGTTACAGGAGCATGCATCATTTTTTAAAAATAGTTGCTTTTATCATTTTTATATGCTTATCTTTATAACATTTTTATTACAAGTTACATTATTCTGTTTCACTATAAATATTGTTCACAATTTTAAAATATTTGCCAACTCTGCCATGTTCCACAAGTTTCTCACAACAACAATTAAATTTTATTTTTGATGTATTATTAATTTTAAAAAAGAATTTATTTCATAATGCTTATGAGATCACTTAAAGTTGTTTGAGTAATGGGCCTGCATAAATTTGATAGAAATAGAGTCACTACATTTTTCTATCAAAATTAATCTTTAAGGATACTATAAAGGCAGAATGAGACATTTAAAAGGGGAACCGTAATGCCATGTACACAAAAACTAATTTAAATTAACAAAAAATAAAAGAACTACATTTCCTAACAATACAACTAAAAAACAGTGTTTCCTGAACAAATCTAAAGTTTTCCAATAAGAACAGCCAATGGAACATTCCGTGCTATGATTAGAATATTTGTGTCCCTCCAAAATTGATATTGAAACTTAATCTCCAATGCAATAGTATTAAGAGGTAGGGACTTTAGGAGGTGATTAGGTCACGAACATTCTTATCTTGTGAATAAGATTTAGGCCCCTATAAGACAGGCTTCACACAGCATCCGGCCCTTTTGCCTTTCTGTCCCTTCCACCACGTGAGGACACAGCAACAAGGTATCCTCTTAGAAGCAGAGACACCAGGCTTTCACCAGACACCAAACCTGCTAGTGCCTTCATCTTGCCAGAGCCTCAGTCTTGGACTTCCCAGCCTCCAGAACTATGAGAAATACATTTCTATTGTTTATAAATGACTCTGTCTGGTATTTTGTGACAGTAGCACAAATGAACTTGTACTGAAATTGTACTGAGAAATGGGGTATTTGCTGTAACAAATATCTAAAAATATGGAAGCAGCTGTGGAACTGGGTAATGGGCAGAGACTAGAAGAGTTTTAGAGAAGCAGGCTAAAAAAAAAAAATCTGTGATCAGAGCATTAAGGGCAATTCTGGTAAGAACTCTGCTGTGGTTTAAATACTTGTCCCCTCCAAAATCCATGTTGAAATTTAATCCCCAATCTGGCAGTATTGAGAGATGGGGCCTTTAAGAGGTGATTGGGTCATGAGGGCTCGCTCTCATAAATAGATTAATTAATGAGTTAATGGGTTAGTGGATTAATGGGTTATCTTGGGAGGGGGCCTGGTGGCTTCATGAGAAGAGGAAGAGAGACCTGAGCTAGCATGCTCAGCCCCCTCACCACGTGATGCTCTGTACCACCTCAGAACTCTGTGGAGAATCCTCACCATCGAGAAAACCCTCACCAGATGGGGCCACTTGACCTTGGAATTCTCAGCCTCCAGAGCTATAAGAAATAAATTCCTTTTCTTTATAAATTTCCCAGTTTCAGGTATTCTGTTAAAAGCAAGAGAAAATGGACTAAGGCTCAGAAGAAGGAGCTGTAGAGAGAGCCCTAGTCTTCTTGGAAATTATCTAAGAGGACAGAATGCTGGCAGAAATATAAACACTAAAGGCCATTGTGATGAGATTTTATATGGAAATGAGGAATATCTTATTGGAAATTGGAGAAAAGACCATTCTTGTTATAAAGTAGCAAATGACTTGGCTAAATTGTGTCCATGCCTTAAGGCTTTTTGGAAGACAGAATTTAAGAGCAATGAGCTAGGATATCTGGTGGAAGAAATATCTAAGCAAAATGTTGAAGGACCTTCATGGCTTCTCTTGATTGCTTATAGTAAAATGCAACAGAGAAACAATTTAAGGATTATTTATGATTAAAAAGGAAGTAGAGAGCCTCAGGGGCTCTTGGGACCTCAGTATTCCCTGCACCACGTCAAGTCTCTGCTCCCCACATTCAGGCACAGCACTCCTTGTCTGTCCCAGCTGTGGCTCAAGCAGGCCCACATGTGGCTCAGGCCACCCCTCTGGAAGGTAGGCCATAAGCCTTGGCAGCAACCACATGGTGCTAATTCTGCAGGTGCACAGAGTGCTAGAGCTGTGGGGGCATGACTACTTCCACCTAGATTTCAAAGGGTGCCTCAGAGAGCCTTGGTGCCCAGGCAAAGAACTGCCACAGAGAGCCCCAATGAGGGCGATGCCTAGAGGAGCCGTTGAGGTCAGCGTTACCACAGAGAGCCCCCGCTAGGGTGATGTCTAGTGGAGCTATGCTAAGTGGGGTTTCCCCAAGACACCAGATCCGTAGAGCCACCAACATGAAACTCTAGCCTAGGAGAGTCACAGGCACAAGACTCCAGCCCTTGAGAACTGCTATGTGAGCTGTGCCCAGTGAGGCCATGGGGGCAGGGTCCTCTGGAGCCTTGGGAATCCAACCTCTACCCCAGGGTACCCAGTGTAGCCCAGCGCACCTAGAAGGCAGGACATAGAGTCAAGGAAGATTATTCTCAAGCCTCAAGATTTAATGCTGTTTGCCTTGTTGTTGGGTTTTAGACTTATTTGGGACATGTTATCCATTTCTTCTTTCCTGTTGCTCCCTTTTGGAATGGGAATGTGTATCCTATGCCTGTCCCCACTTTGTATTTTAGAAGTATATAATTTGTTTGATTCCCCCTCCATAGCTGGAGGCTGGATTTGCCTCAGGATGAATTGTACCTGGAGTCTCACCCATATCTGATTTAGATGATATTTAGATGAAACTTTGGACTTAGACTTTAAAATTGATACTGGAAAAAGTTAAAACTATTGGGAGTATTGGGATGGAACAAATGCAATTTGTATGTGAGCAGGTCATGAATTTTGAGGGGCCAGAAGTGAAATACTATTATGTACCCATAATAATTTTTTCAAAAATCTAATTAATTAAAAAAAAAGAGGTAGAGCCTTTGGTAAAATTCCTTGTAAAAGAGCTGGAGGGAACTAACTTAGGTCCTTTTTTGCTCTTTTTGCCCCTTTCACCATGTGAAAACTCAGCATTTGTCTCCTCCAGAGGATGTAGCAACAAGGAAGCAGACAGACAGGCCCTCATCAGACACCGAACCTGCTGGTGGACTTCCAGCCTCCAGAACTGTGAGAAATAAATTTCCATTCTTTATAAAGTACCCATTTTAAGGTATTTTGTTATAGCAGTACAAATGGACTAAGACATTCTGGTAAGAAAAAGGGATAAAATAAGACAGGGGGTTGTTCTAGACTCTAGTTTGCTCAATAGGTTCTACGATGCTTAGTTAACCCAGCTGACCCTCTGACCATTCTTGACAACCTGATCTCCCAACTCCTAAGAAGGAAAGAGGTGCTTCAGAGGAGAAGGGTGGTGGACTGCAGCAGGGAATTTGTGTTTATTGGAAATTATCATGACTTCAGGCCTCTTAGTTTTGGCCTTCAGAATCTAATCATCTTCACAGGATATAGATATAGATAGAAATAGAAATAGATATTCTATCTACAGATAAAATATACAAATTTGACCATTTTACTGCAAATTATCCTAATGGAAGATCACATCAATTGTTGAAAAGGAGAATTGTATCTAGGCAGCATGTATTTTTATTTTATTCATGGATAATTAAGAACTCTAAAACTGTTGGAATGAGACACAGAACGGCAGTTGACTTGAGATTCTCTTTGCCACTACAAATCCAATGAGCAAAGAAGGCTTATGAAAAAAATCACAGTAATAGATGTAAATAATGAAACGAAGGAGCAATGGCTAAATAGTATACCCTTATTTATTTATAGGGAAATTATAATTTTTATATCAAAGTAGCTATTTAATTACATAGTCCTAGAGTTAAAAACAAAGATCTCAGATCCTTGGATAATTTTACTGGCTTCATTATATCAGGAGAAATTTTGGTAATTAAGGCTTTTAATGTATCCAGCCTTAGTTCCAAATGAGAGCATTTGAATAGGCTGATATAATCTAGAAATTGGGTGACCACATAATTTACTGTCCAAGCCATGACAGTTTTGAAAGAGAAAGAGGGCACTCGCCAGATGGCACGTGAGGAAAAGAGGCATAAGCTAGTGCTGCCCCAGGAAAACCAGTGTGTCTTCTCCTTCCAGTCTAGCTAGAGACAAATCCTTGCTCCCATCCCGGCTTTCCACAGATACTTCCCAATTTCAGCCCCGTCCCACTCCCATGGCACTAAGGTAGTGTTGAGGGAGAAGTCCATCTTTCATCCTTACCAAAATTTCCCCCCTAATTCAAAGAGCCTGTCTTTATCTTGTGTTTGAGAGATTTCTGTATCAGTAACATTCAGCCCTGTCCACATGTCCAGCATCAATAAATCAAATGACTATCAAATTACATATATCTGTCAACTAGGGAAAAGACTTCCAAAGACTAAAGACAAAAGAAATTGTAGGTTATCACCTGATGACTCTGTTTAAAATGTGGTTGGGATAATGTCTATGAAGTATTAATGGATTATTTTTCTTTGATGTTTTCCCATCTCTCAGCACTTCCCCTCCGTCATTGCCTCAAGGAAGGGATGTTACAGAAGAAAGCAGATATAAACAGAGCTTCTTCCTAGCTTTCGAGTTTTAAAACCTAGACTTTGAGGGAAACTGAGCAGAGACACATGGCAGTCTTTAAAAAAAAGAAAAAAGAGAGAAAGAAGAAAAGAACGAAAGATAAGAATCTGGCTTCAGGTCTGAAGGATGAAAGGAAAGGAGGGTCAAGGTGAAGCAAGGAGAGCTTCGATGCTTGGTCCCTGAGAAAGGGGCGTCTGCGCTGCCTCACCCAGCCCTCAGGTGGAATTGACAGCTGGAGGAGTCTGCAGAAACCCTGGCGAGGTTTAGTAGAGCCAAGAACACAGGTAACATCCTGCAGATGGCAAGAGCCTGAAGAACTGGCTCCTTAGACAGCATCACCCACATGTTCCAGTGTGGTGCAGCAACCATGCAATGACTTCTATGGGTCCAAGAGGGCACAGAAGTGAGGAATGACCCTAACGCCCTTATAGAGTTTTCACCGCCCAGCATGTCATGGGACAGCCAGACTGAGCAGCAAAACAATTGCTGCATGCCCAAGAGGAGAGGCTTGAACCTAAGGGGCTTTAGGAATGAGCTTAAGAGGTGACCAAGGACAACCCACATGGAGCACGGACTGAGGACCCAATGAGGCAATGTTAGCCCCAGAGGATGTCAGCTTAGCCAGACAACACCAAGGATATAATGTCCAGCCCCAACTTCATACCCTGGCAGTCCTGGAACATAGGTACAACTGTGGGAAAAGGGAGGGGAAACCCCAATTTAACTCAAATTATGTTTCTGCTATCCAAGGGAAAGGCTCAAAACAGAACTGAAGTTGAATTAGAGAAATAGAAGGACATTTATATCTCTTGCACATCTGTGTTTGCAGATGAGATTTGAAGCCAGTGCACAGAGACAAGGACATGCAGGATGAAAGGATCATAGTGTAACCTACTTAAAAAGAACAATGGAGGGAGAATATAAACCAAAGCAGCTTTGAATCTAGACTCCTGCACTCACCCAGTGAATTCACATAGCTCTCCTGTGCCTCCATTCCTTCCAAAGCCACCTGAGTACACTGTTACCAAGTCCATTTAGTTCCACCTCCTCCACACCCTCCCCTACCTTCCATCCCTGTGGCCAGTGCCTTAGCCCAGGCCCCCATCATTCCCCTTTTACACTAATCTATTGATAACACCGACAATAAGATAGCATTTATTTGGGCCTCATTATGTGATAGGTATTGTAGTGTGTTTTATTCTATTAACTCTTTTAATTATTATATCAATCCTATGAGGTAGTATTATTTTTATCCTCATTTCACGGGTCAGAAAACTGAGGCACAAAAAGATTAATTGCCCATTTACTGCCAGAAAATGGTGAAGCCAGAAAATCTGGCCCTGGGCTGTCTCCAGAGTTTATACTTTGAACATGACTACACATACTGCCTCCTGTTAGTTTCCTAACTATCTGTATTGTGTCCCTCTCCCTACACTATTACATAAATAATCTTCCCAAACCATATGTCTGAACAGACTACAACTTTTGGAAAATCTTCCAATGGTTCCCCAACATTTTTAGCATAGAATTTAAACTTCTTAAAAAAGTGTACAAGAGCAGATGTGATTCAGCTCCTGCCTACCTGTTCAGGCCCATCCCATAGGCATATTCCCTGGCAGAATAAAACCAGTAACAGTTATTCCCTGCCCCAAATGAATGGACGGGACATTGCACACACACACACACACACACACACACACACACACTCACTCACTCACTGACTTATTCACCCCAATTCCCACTCACTCCTTTTAAGAGTCCACATAATATGAATCCTGTCTTTAGAAGCACTTTTTTCAGCATCCTATCCTAAAATATATAATATTAAATTCTAATTAATAACTTTCTTATCTCATAAGTGATTTTTGGGGGGTCTACCTTCCCCACTACCCCGGGAGTATCTTAAAGTCAGAACTATATTTTGTTTGTTTTGGGCCTGGAATGTAGCAGGCACTCTATTGTTATATAAAATAAACAATCAAAAATATCTTTTATATCCTCATCTTTTCTGGCCGATTCAACAATAATTTCACAAATATAAATTGGGCATCCACTAAATGTCAGGCACTTTGACATGTATTTTTAAATTGAGTTCTCCCAGAAATACTGTAAGATAGACATTGTCATTCCAGTTTTAAAGATAAAGAAAACTAAAGCTGAGAGAGTGCATGTAGAACAAAACAAGATAATAATAAATTATCTTGCAAGATTTTTTAAAAATTAAAGACAACATAAATAAGTACCAACCGCCAAATCCTGAACATAAAAGTGAGTCGTTAACTGGTGATCCTTACAATTATTGATCAGTGATGAGTGCCAGGGTTTATTAGTGACTCGTAACTATACTAAGTGTCAGTCCAGATGCGCCACAGCTGCTCATAATTTTAAATTAATGACTTGCCTTCTTTTCCTAAGACCATTACTTCCTTTCTTCGGTGTTCACTCTAATTCTTGGTGCAATGCCTTGGTTCCCACAAGGTCCACACTTTTAATTTCTGGAGGTCATTTCACAAAATGAGACATAGCTCTTCTCTGGGGACTTCCTGACCCCACTTTGGGGAATACATTCTTACATTTTTCCCAGCATTTTAAAAGAATTTCCTTCCTGGCCTTAAGGAACTGAATACTGCCCACTTCTTGTCATTTTTAGAGTTGATGGGTTGCAGCCTTCCCCGAGCACAGTCAAGCTAGCCCAGCTATTAAAGACTGTGAAAAACCAGATGGTTCTACTCAGATGAACCAAGCAAGAATCCCTCAAACTCAATTTCATGTTCCAGTTTTTCTCAACTGTCACCTGGAAATATTCATGCTCTCTAACGCTAATAGAGTAGCATAAAATATTTGTTTCCCCCTGTGGGGTGGGACTCCTGCCAGTCAACACAAATGAGCAGTCCTTCCTAGGGCACCAGCCCCAAATGTGCCCCACTCTGACTACACAGCCCCCTCCTGGCACTTACGTGACTCCTTGGGGATTGTGGTGAGCAGAAAGAGGCAGAGAGAACAGCAGAGTGGAAAGAAAAGCCAGGAGGGGATCCCAGACTAGCTCATACTCATTCAGGAAAGAGGATCTGAATTTTGAGATCCTAGTGTTAAGAGAAATAGATTAAGAGTAGGAATGGACTTTGGAGCCATCTAGTTCACCGGTGAGTAAACTTCTTTACATGTAGGCCAATTCAGGAAAAATGAAAATGCTTACAGATATAGCAGGAATGGATCTTTGCAATTTAATGGACATTTTTTACTCCACATTTCCTCATACCCCACAACCCTTCTTTTTATTCAGGTGGTAGATAGAACACAAGGCATACACCGCCTCAAAGAAAAAAATGATACAACAGGCTAAAGATAATAATTCTTACGTTATGGATTTCAAAAGCCTAGGCTGGGGCTTAATAATAATACTGTATCAAACTAAGCATTTTATACATATTCTTTTATTTAATCCTCACAATAATCCTGTTCGATGATGTGGCAGACAGAATGATGGCCCTCGAAAGATATCCATGTCCTAATCCCCAAAACCTGTGAATATGTTACCGCACATGGCAAAAGAAACTTTGCAGATGTGATTAAGTTAAGGAGCTTGAGATGGGGAGATTAGCCTGGATTATCCAGGCTAGGTCCAATGTCATCACAAGAGTCCTTATAAGACAGAAGAATCAGAGAGAAAGGAATGTGATGATGGATGATGGAAGCAGAGTGCACATGAGTGCCTGATGTGAAGATGCTCTGCTCCTGGTTTTGGAGACAGAGGGGGGATCAGGAGTCAAGGAGCTCAGGTGGCCCTACATGGTGGAAAAGGCAAAGACATATTATATTCTCCCTTAGAGCCTCCAGAAGGAACATAGCCCTGCCGACACTCAGGACTTCTGACCTCCACAACTCTAAGAATAAATTTGTATTGTTTTAAGCCACTAAGTTTGTGTCAATTTGTTATAGTAGCAATAGAAAACTAATATAGGTGGGTAATATTGTTGACTTCATTTTACATATAATAAAACTGAGGCATAAGATTATGTAACTTTCTTTAGTTCACAGGATGTAGCAAGGCAGTCTGGCTCCAGAGTTTGGGTAATTGTCCTCTGCATTGTATTGCTCTGTTGCCTAAATCAAGAGATTTAGAGGGATGAATAAAGAGAAAGGTTACCCTGGAACCACGGGGAAGAAAAGAAAGTTGGAAGTGAAAAGAGTTCTAGATGCAAGTAGAGTCTGAGAAGGGGGCCCAGTAACCCCTCCTCCAAGGCCAAGAAATAGGAATGGGAGGGAGGGGACAAGAGAAACCCAAGGCAAATAGGTTCAGGGATCTAGGAACAAAGTGTGCGTGTGGCCACCTTTCTTAAGGAGAACGAAGGTTGGTGACCAGACCCTGTGGAGGCAGAAGAATTAACTGTGTAATGTCTAGACTAGTGACCCTGAGACAGGCTTGCCGAGTTTCCCTGCCCTCCAAGGTGTCAGGAGAGGCTGGATATTTTCTTTATACCCCAAAGTGGCATAGATGTGGACACAAAGAGCTATTGGACCTAAAGAGACCCTGTGGAAGGAAATGAAGAATGACTCATAGGGTCTTGCCTGGGCTGCTGGCCAAGGGCATGATGGAAGGCTGGGCTCTCAGTGGATGCCAGCATGTGTGGATGATAAGCAAAGACCAGATGTGAGCATCTGTACGTATACACACAGACAGGCATGTCCGGACAAATAGGCAAATCTTGGTTCCTAGAACTTAGATGCAACCTTGTAGAAAATTGGTGCAACTACAGAAAAGCAGATGGTCTGGGAGGGAAGACCCTGAATATGTAGATGTTAATTGACAAGCCATTTGATTTGTAAAGCTGTGTTTGCTCTAAACCTCTCATTTTAAAGACTGAAGAAACTGAGACCCAGAGATCCTAAACAATTACTAAATATAAGATAGAGAATTAAGTCTATGTCTTGTGATGCCATAAGACTAGTGCTTTCTATTTCCTCCCTGGCTGTCTTACTCACTTGCTCAACATTTGTTGAGAAACTACTGGCATTAGATATTAGAGATAAAAGGGGAATTCCTTCCTGGTGCTCCCACCCTTCACCTTAGGGGTCTCCATGACTAAATATGATCCATATGATCCCAAGGGCTGTTATTACTATGGAGTAAACATGATCCTCAGCAGGTGGGTCCCCAGCAGCACCCTTGTTCCCCTCTTAACTTGTACAGTGGTTTCTTGGAGAGCATGGGTGGTCCTTTCAGGCAGGCTGACAAGCTGTTGTTCTTAGCAGATAGCCACTGGCTGGCTTCTCTTCATAAACTTTCATGTGTGACTAACTTTTTTCTTTTAAAAATAACTATGCTTGTGTGGCTTTAATGTAAGAGTAATTCTCACTCATTGTAAGTTTTGGAAAATGAAGATAAGAATTTTTTTAAATTATCTGTAATCCAATCTTCTAGAAATAATGACTATTACTAGTAATATTTTCCTTCTAACCTTTAATATACATACAGAGTTTTATACAATTGGAAATATTATTTAAATAGTTTCAATTTTCACTTATTCTTTTGAATAGACAATGTAATTATGTGGTACAAAATTCAAAAGTATATACAATGAAAGGTAAATTTTCCTCTTAGCTCTATTTTCTGCCACCCAGTTCTTTCTCCAAAAGTAATCCCGTTACAAATCGCTTGTAGGTCCTTCTAGAAACATTACAGTTATATACAAGGAGATTAATATGTATTGTATTTACACAAATGTAACCCTCTACACATTCTTCTATTCCTGCTTTTACTACTGAACAAAATATCTTGAAACCTTTCCATATCAGTACGTGAAGAACTGCTTCATCCTTTTGTCAATTATGTACAGCCAAAGACCACTAGGAACACACCCGCAGTCAACCAAGCTGGGTTATTGCTCACTGCAACAAGGGAAGTGGCACACCACGGTGTCTCAGTAACAAGGTGCTAAAAGGGACTTATTATAGGACATGGACTTCCCTCAAATGATTTGGAAGCGTTCGAGGAAGCAGGGCTTTGCTCTGGATTGGATGCTGTCAGGAAGCAGGGGTAATAAAATGATTAGGTAGCTTAATAAATCTTACCCATAGGAAAGAGGAATAAATCACAGCCAAAGTTGTGGTGCAGTTGGTAAAGAAGTTTAAGCAGTCACTTGTACTAGCCAAGAAGATCAGGGAATGTTTGATCATTCTTGTGATTTGGACAAGGTTCGTGTTTTGATCTGACATAAATACAGAGTGGTCTTGTTTTTGCCTCAATCCCAATCACAGGGTGGCCTTGGTTGACACTGCTGTTTTGTGAAATTGTTTACGTTCAACCAGTGAATAATAAGGGGGACCAGGCTAGCTCTCAGATGTCAGGAGCTGCTTTCTCTTTCTCACTTTTTATATAATTTGTATTAATATAATCACCCACATAATGGGTGATTATTTAATTATTCCCCTTCTGTTGAAAATATAGGTTGTGTCCCTATTTTCCTTATTACAAAGAAACCTATAAATGCAGGCTTAAAGTTCCTTAAACAATAAAGGAGATTTAATGGCTCTTGTAACTCATACATCAAGAAAATGAAAAGATGAGGCCGGGTTCGGTGGCTCACGCCTGTAATCCTAGCACTCTGGGAGGCCGAGGCAGGTGGATCCTTTGAGCTCAGGGGTTAGAAACCAGCCTGAGCAAGAGCGAGACCCCGTCTCTACTAAAAAAATAGAAAGAAATTAGCTAGGTGTGGTGGCACGTGCCTGTAGTCCCAGCTACTTGGGAAACTGAGGCAGGAGAATCACTTGAGTCCAGCGGTTTGAGGTTGCTGTGAGCTAGGCTGATGCCATGGCACTCTAGCCCAGGCAACAGAAGGAGACTCTATTTCAAAAAAAAAGAGAAAGAAAATATTAATCTGGAAAGGAAGGTTCCCTGTGGTTCAATCAGTAGAGGTCAGCACCTCAGGGCACAGAGCAGAGTAGAAAAGGGTGGAGAGAGGATAATATACAATACAATACTTATAGCTAAATTGCTTTCCATAAAGGTACTATTTAAAATTTTATATTTTCCTTTCTTAAAATACTCCTGGGAGGTAATTAATAAGGGACTTCCATACCCTGCTAAGAAGCAGCCTCCTGCCCTATCCCTGCCTCAAATTGTTGTTTGTCAAATATGTCTGATGCTGTTTTCAACTGAAGGTCTCAGAAAGGCAAGACAACTGGGCGTCTGGCAGCACAAATGGGGAATGGCTTTTTAAAGCAGTATATTGCCAGCCCCCAAAGGCTCAAATGGTCAATTCTTCATGGAAAATGTAAGCAAGAGGGAATGGGGGTGCCACTGAATAAAGAAGAGACAGGGAGACATTCCACCTGAGAATAAGCCCTATAAGCAAACAGGAATGCAGCTGAGAAAAGATTGTGACTCCCTTTCCATTGTAAAACAGAGAAGGGCTCCTGCATTTTGTTCCCAAGGTCTTGTAACTATTAGAAAGTTATGATGTTATTGTTTTATTGGTGTAGCAGGGAGCATAGTCTAAGCTCTGACCCCCTCTGCAGACCATCCTTCTCTGGGGTGTCTGCAAATCCCTAGAGCCAAATCCTATTAAATGGGGACTACAGAATCTTCAGGGAGGGAACAATTCCTACAAGACGGGGTTTCTCAAACTTCAAATTTGCATAGGATTCTTGTAGGGTCTTTTAAAAATGTGGATTCTAATTCAATAGGTCTTAGGTGGGGCCTGAGAGCCTGCATTTCTAATCAGTTCCCAGGGGATGCTAATGCTGCTGGGTCCCCAGCACACTCTAAATAGCAACGCTATGAAATAGGTGTGCAAACTCAGGGTTCAAGTAGAAGAATACATCATGTTGGGGACTAGTAGGAACCATGGTGAACTACAGCGGGTGCATGTTCCGCCTTCAAGCATTTAAACAACAAAATTGTACACGCACAACAAAAACGTGTTTGCAGTTGAATTCCACCCCACCAATTTTCAACTGCTGTACAGGGGAAAAGTCAGACAGGTGGGCTTGGCCTAGCAAAACCTAAATGAGAATCTCATTTCACATACATACTCTTATTCCATCAGGTTAATTCTGGCTTGCTCAGAATTTTCTCCAGTTTAGTTCTCCATAGATTCATGTGTTAAGTATTACGGAGAACCGGGAGCTTTAACATTGTAGTAAGCACTTAAAACTTTCTAAAATATATTTGGCCATGGGCAACGTACCTCTGCTTTCCCTCTCAAGTAGAAAAACACAAAATAGTAACACAGAGAGAAGCATTCTCCTCCATTTGCAATGAGGTGCAACTTTAGCACACGGGGTGTTCCTCTGAAGTCACAGAACTGGCAGTGTTACCGAAAATTTGGCACTTGTCCCTGAGGCTGCATCAGAAAAACGAGGACAAGCAGATTGAGGAGAAGGAAAGGGAGGTTTATTGATTTTCAGGCAAATGAGGAGGAGAATGGTAGATTCCTGTCTAAGTACGACCATCCTCCTCATAAGCAGAAATATAGAACCTTTAAAGGGAGGGTTTCCAGCTTCAGGCTATTGCTGTTTAATTATAGTTGATGATTTTGATCCACCCCATTTCCAGTGAAGTCAATTTCTGTGACCTCCTGCCCTGTAGCCAGCCAGACCTCTGCCTTCCCACCATTAATTGAGCCATCTCCAAGTGGTACAAAGGACACTTCCCTGACCCTCCCACCGGCCTAGAGCAGAGATGCAGGTTTTAATTCTCAAAAAGAGTGGGGGAGGTTTTAAAGAGACAGAAAACATATTTACCCTTTTTTCAGGCCGTTCCCTCTGTTATAGCAGTATCAGGTAGATGAGATGGCTCTGTGGAAGCAGCAGCCATGGTGCCAGGCAAGGCGATGCCTGCAGGAGGAGGGCTGGAGCACGAGGGAGAAAAAAAAACACAGGCAACTGATAAAATTTGCTCATGAGAAGCCTGAGAACACCCAGAAACCAGTGTGGAGTTGGGTAGGAGGGATGAGGTGGTCTAGAAACCTGCGTTGGTAGGTAGGGCAAGAATCTGCCAAACATAAGTTACATTGAGATCACTAGGAAATGGACCATTTGTCTTATGTGATCATTTGTGCCCATATTATTATTTTTTTTTATTTCAGCATATTATGGGGGTACAGATGTTTAGGTTACGTATGTTGCCCTTGTCCCCCCTCCCCCACTAAGTCCGAGTTTCAAATATGTCCATTCTTCGGGTGGTTCTCATTGCACTCTTTGTGTATGCAAATACCCGTCCCCTCCTCCCTCCTCCCCCCTCCCCCTTGCCTAACATCCAATAGATGTTATTCTTATATGTGCATTTATGTGTTGATCAGTTAATACCAATTTGATGGTACATGTGGTGCTTGTCTTTCCATTCTTGGGATACCTCACTTAGTAGAATGTGTTCCAGCTCTATCCAGGAGTATACAAGAGGTGCTATATCACCATTG
>NW_012153062.1:7649477-7699808 GCF_000956105.1 Propithecus coquereli | reverse complement strand
GGTTTTATATCTGGGTTCTCAGTTCTGTTTCACTGGTCAATGTGCTCATATTATTTTATATTCTACTTTTATTTCCAGCTTTCAAAAGAGTTAGACCAGAACAATCCAAGAGAGATGTAATGTGAGCCACACATGTAATTTTAGATGTTCTAGTAGCCGTATTAAAAAAAGTAAAAAAAAAAGGTGAAATTCATTTTAATAATATATTTTAATTCAATATTATTTCAACATGTATTCAAATATAAAAAATTATTAATTAGATTTTCCACACCCTTTCTTGTACTAAGTGTTTGAAATTCAATGTGTATTTTATTCTTATAGCACAGCTTCAATTCAGACCAGCCACATTTTGAGTGCTCATGAGCCATACATGGCTAGTGGCTACTATATCGTACAGCATGCAGTTTGACTATACTGCGTCTTGTCATGTACAAGAATCTCATTTCACATACATACTCTTATTCCTCAGGAATGATTTCCATGAAATATTAAATATCATATACTATATCCTAAAGTTTATTCTCAAATGCATTACAATATAATTTACATTATTATTAATCTGTGTTAATAAAAATGCATTCAAGATAATGCATTTATTTACTCATCTCCCTCCACTCCAAGTGCTTTAGTGGAAAAAATATTATGGCCAGATCTTGACCAGCGTAAAACTATATGTTAATAGCTTTAGTTAATGGAACTTAATGAAACAAATAGAATTTTATCTCAAAGTTAGAAGTTAATTGAAGACTTAATAAACTGAAAACAAAGTACTCTGTAGCTTTAAAATGCTTTGGGAACCAGTGAAGCATGTCAAAATTAAGTACCTACTTTATATGAGAAAATACTGATGTGGTGGTTTAAATATGCTGTAACTAGAGTGATCGTATGTTTCAGTTTTCCAGGAACGGTGACAGTTTATGCCAGTTTTCTCAGCATAACTACTAACAATTCCTCCTTTCACCCACAACATTATGCCAGTTTGAACAATTTTAAAGTATACCGTCATCCTAGCTATAACACAGAATGTGAAAATCTTAACATTAATCGAAGTTTAAAGTTTAATTACTAACATGTGTATAGTTTATACTTAAATATTCTTTCTCAAAGAAAACAAAACTCTCTTGTATTGAGTTTTCCTATGTAAAATCTTGCACTAAGGGTAAAAAGAAAGAATGAAGGGTATTTCTTTTTTTTTTTTTTTACTCTTTATTCTTTCAGTATGTAAGACATTGTAATATAAAAAGAGCAAATCTGTGGAATTTGTGGGAATGAAATGGGGAGAACACATAAGCAGACATAAATTAAGGTTCTAGTTCTTAAGTTGGGTAACATGGTTGAGGGTGGTCATTATACTATTAAAAACAAACAAACAAATAATAAATCATGCATAGTCTAGTATTAACAGTGTGTCTGTGAACCAAAGATGGTAATTAAATTCTGTGTAACTGAGGTACAGATTTTTTTTTTAATTCTGACACTGTACTTGACAACTATATGACCTTATACAGGACACATAACTTTTCTGAACTGAATTTTTATAAATTTATATTTTTAAAAATATTCAAACCTGCCTAACAGGATTATTGGAGTATTACACTAAAAAAAAGTATGTGAAAAAAGCAAAGCACAGTGTCTAGTTCATAAATGGGCATAATTAGATTTCTTCCTTCTTTTTCATGCTATCTTTGCAGGTTGATGCCACTGTCTACTTAAAGCCTCTTTCATCATAAGAAGTTGTTTTAAATCACTTGACTGCTTTGTTCATTCTTTTTTTTTCTTTTTGTTGAGATTTCACTTCGGCTCCCACTCATCGGATATAATTTGCTAAAATATTTTTTAATGTACTCATATTTCTGTGCTGTATACTTTTAAGGTGGGAAGGAGAAATGGGAAGGGAACTGTAGTGGGTGGAGTGGTACCCAAAAAAGGTATGTTCAGCTCCTAACCCTTGCAACCTGCAAATGGGACCTTAGTTGGAAAAAAAGGGATCTTTGTAAATGTAACTAATCTAAGGATCTCAAAATAACAGCATTCAGAATTATTCACATGGGCCCTAAATCCAATGACAAGCGTCCTTATAAGAGACACACAGAGGAGAGACAGGGAGGGAAAAGAAGTCCACATGAAAACAGAGGCAAAGATTAGAGTTATGCTGCCACAAGCCGTGGAATGACTGGAGGCCCCAGACATTAGAAGAATCAAGGAAGATCTCCCTAGAGACTTCAGAGGGAGCACAGTTCTGCTGATACCTTGATTTTGGACTTCTGGCGTCTAGAACTATGAGAAAAATATATTTCTATCATTGTAAGCCACCCAGTTTGTGATAATTTGTTATGGCAGCCACAGGAAACTGATATAGAAACTAACATTTATTGCATCATGGCACTATTCTAGGAGCTACAAGTATGTTGTCTCATTTAGCCTTCAAAAGAACCTGGTAAGGTGGCAATATTATGATGCCCATTTTTAGGTGGGAGACTTCCCCATAGTGAGAGGTAGACCTGAGATTAAACCAAAATTAATCTGGTCATAAAATTCATACACTATCTACTGTACCATGCTACCTGCCAAATAAATTGTGGCTTTTTTAGAGAATGTGATATTGGAAAAAAGGGGCAGGGGATCTTATTTTACCCATAAACAATAACTGGTCTTGTCATATAAGTGCTTACAAATATTTTCCATCTGTTTGGTAATTGAATGAGCAGGAATGTTTAGTATCTTAGTCTGTTTTCGGTAGCTATAACAGAATACCACACTAGATAATTTATAAAGAAAAGAAGTTTATTTAGCTCACAGTTTTGGAGGCTGTGCATGGCACTGACATCTATCCGGTGAGGGCCTTCCTGCCGTGTCATCCCATGGCAGACAGACAGACGGGCAAGAAAGCACTTGTGAGAGAGAGTTCACTTTATAACAAAGCCATTCCATGATAACTAACCTACTCCCATGATGACAGCGTTAATCCATTTATGAGGGTGGAGCCCCCACGATCTCATCACTTATTAAAGGCCCCACCTCTTAGTACTGTTACAATGGCAATTAAATTTCATCATGAGTCAAATTTGAAGGGGACATTCAAACTAGTAAGTAGAAAGAAAATAGCAATATTCCTATCAACTATATCAAGAGTGCTATATACTTCAGTATTGTATTTACATTTCTTTTTGGTCTTTTTTCTTTTAGATGACCTTAGTCTTTTATTTATTCATTTAATAATTCATTCAACAAATATCGTTTGGAGTATTTATCATGTGTCAGGTATTGTGCTAGGTGACAGTGATATAAAAATGAATAAAATATCATTTTTTTCTTTAAGTTACTCCAAAAGGAAAATTATTTACAGCCTATGGGTTGTATAGGATAGGTAGTTCAAACACTTTTAACCATCAATAAAGCAATGTTGCTAAAACTTACATACTTTCTGTTTTTTACTGCTCTCAAACACTGAAGATTTCTCACCTTCATGTGAAATATAAATCTCCATAAGCTCAATTTGATACAATATGCATGGAACATGTTTGCAATATGACGTAAGTCATGTAGTTATTAATTATGACAATAGGGGGAATGGATGAGAGTCAAGACAGGCCATAGAACTTCTAAGTTTTTTCATAGCTTAAGAGTAGCTCAGATAATCATGTGAGTTTTCCAGATCTGGAAACAAGAGGCTCTGCAAAGTTTATCTCATTAAGCAAGGCGATCAAAAGACTAAAAATCTCTATTACTTAAATCGTTTAATCACTGTTTGTATTGAATACCTCTTGTGCATGGTAGGAGATGATTTGTTATTGATTTCTCACATTTCTGCACATCTTGTGAGTAGGGTCACCGATACCTTTTATTCCAGACTATCTTTTCAAAGATGTCTATATAGCAAACATCTTTGGAAGAATGAGGTAGGATCTCTCTCTGGGGCAGAGGACAAATTTGTTTGCTGACCAGTTGTCTTTGTCTGTTTGTGCTGCTGTAACAAAAAACCACTACTGGGTAACTGATAAAGAACAGACATTTATTTCTCACAGCTCTGGAGGCTGGAATTCAAGAGTGAAGTTCAAGATTAAGGCACCAGCATTAGATGTCTGGTGAGGGCTGCATCCTTCGGAAACAAGGTTCACATGGCAGAAGGTAGAAGATCAAAAGAGATAAACTCTCTCATTAAGCCGTTTTACAAGGGCACCTAATGCCATTCATAAGGGAGGAGCCTTCATGACCTAATTATCTCTTAATGACCTCATCTTCTAATACTATCACGTTAGCAATATCTCAATTTTGTAGGGGACACATTCAAACCATAGCACTAGTAAAATAAAGATCATGTCTCCGCTAGGGAAAAGGTTGGGTAGGTTTGTTTGGGGCCCTCATACAAAAGATTCAGGATTGTTAAGCTTGGAATTCATCAGCTATTCCTCACACTGTGCATGCCACATCCACTTAGACCTACTTCTGTATTGTCCTAGTGGGACTTGGTGGAAAGGGAACTAATAAGAACGTGAAATTCATGCTGCCTGTTATGCTATGAGTAATAAAGTTCTTTGTCTCTGATTCAGCAGTCTCATGTCTTCTGCCAGCATCCATGAGACTGTGGCGGGCTACCTCGTTAGCTTGTAAGTAGGGTAAAGTTTGAAGTTGACAGCACACCAGTTGAAATTCGATTAGCCATATCTCTCATTTCAGCTACTGCTTCTGCAACTTGTTTCTACAGACCTCAACTCATTTTGTGCAGAAAGCAATTTGATCACACTCTTGCTTCAACCTGTGAAGTGTCCCTCTAGCTATCTGCCCTGAGGAACCTATGGCACCCCTGTGTGGACCAACCATAGGAATCTATTCAGCACTCTAGCATGTGCAACCTGGAAAGGGGAGGGTGTTGACCAGTGGGGGACAGAAATCAATGGATAAATATTTGCTTCCCCTTTTAAACTGAGGTGGAAAACTCTATAACACATTTTGAAATCCTCCTCAGAAGATTCTGTGGGACTGCGTGCCAGTCATCCACAGGGGTGGCCAACCCCATAACACATCCTTATCTTGTCTTCCCTTCGTCCTGCCTTGTTTGCCTGCTCCCTGGAATCACATTGTTTAAAAGATGACACTGGTCTTAAGGGAAACGCAGACAAAGACAACAACTTATATGTCTTAGCTTTAGTAACTGATGTTTTACCATAAGTTAACATCCTGAATGTTTGAAGAGTTATTATTGCATCAGTGCTGGTACTAAGCTATCTAGTACAAAGAGTCTGGGATGCTGGGTTCTAACAGAATGCTAACACTTAGAAAGCACTTAAGAAGAGTGTTTGGTCCCTCTATTAATTTCTTTCATCGGGCTTCCTAAACTCATATTGAAAAACAGCAAATGTAAAACGATAGCCACAAAATGGCATGAAAGAAGGAAGTGAGCATATCACATGAACATATTCATTTTTATAAGTACCTACGCCAGGTAAGAAGAAAAGAAAAAGGAAAACTTTAGGAATGCTGGCTGTTATACCAATTTTATGATGAAGTGCTCACTTTGTTCAAGCAAAAGATAAAATTTAAGAGAACTTATCTTTCTTTTTTTTTTTTTTTCTGAGACAGAGTCTCACTCTGTTGCCCTGGCTAGAGTGCCGTGGCGTCATCCTAGCTCACAGCAACCTCAAACTCCTGGGCTCAAGCAATCCTTCTGCCTCAGCCTCCTGAGCAGCTGGGACTACAGGCATGCACCACCATGCCCGGCTAATTTTTTCTATATATATTTTTAGTTGTTCAATTAATTTCTTTCTATTTTTAGTAGAGACGGGGTCTCGCTCTTGCTCAGGCTGGTCTCAAACTCCTGAGCTCAAACAATCCACCCGCCTCGGCCTCCCAGAGTGCTAGGATTACAGGCGTGAGCCACCGCGCCCAGCCTCTTATCTTTCATTTTTAATATTCATGGTGACTATTCACGAGTAAACTGCAGTGGAAATGTGGTGGAAAAAATGCACTGGCCGGGGGTCTTGCTATAAGGAACTGTCTTGTAAAGTTAACTCGCTTTGACAAGTCCCAGATGCGCTTCATATGACCAGAAATATTGAGATACTGGAGCCTGGCATAGATCACAGAGATGTGATTTCTTGTGGTATGGTAGATGAGTGTTTAGATAATCTATTGTCTGTTTATAGGATCTAAAATTAGAATATATTTTGGTTTTTAATTTTATTTCTTATTGGTAAGACTGCTGTTTATTTGTGATATTATGCTTTATACATCACATATTAGAAGGCAACAATCATTCTCATTCCTGGGCCTCTGTTTTCCCTTTTTAATTTTTTGGTAGCCACACTCGACCACTTTCTTAGTTATGTGATGGCTGAACGACACGGTGGCTATACATTCTTAAAGCATATAGCTCACCACCATCTCCAGGATGGCTATAAGACAAGGGGGGTCTTTAGCTCCCTATAACATATCCTCTGAGATCACAGTTCCCCTTTTTGAGGGATGACCATGGGGTGTATTTCTAGGTAGTGAGGATATAACCTTAGTTATAACATTCAGAGGAGCCGCCTGCTTTCTAAAGTGGTGTCATAATTTGGAGCTCTAAATTTTGAGACACTTGTAGTACTCTATTCTTTTCACGGGGCTAGGGAGAGAAGAATGTATTAGAACACATGAGTAACAACACAGAACTTGAACTGTTAAGAAGGATTAGAATCACTGCTACTGAAGGATGTTGAAGTAATTTTATTAGCATTACCACAGCCCATTCCCAGCTATATAAGTGGCAGCAAGAAAAGACTCAGTGTATCTTTCCCTGCACTTCAAACAGAGGCACTGAGCACTTGCTGCCTTCTCCTCCCTCCTCCCATCAAAATTAAACACCAAAGCCACTGTCCACCCACAGTCATGCTGTTAACAAAGACTTAAGCGTACACATGCAGTACTTCCTCCATCTCTGCCTTGTGGAGGATAATGGAATAAATATATTTTTTCAAATGGAGAGAGTAAATTGGCGCTCTCCTGTCAAGAAAAAGAAACTACCATTAGAAAGCACTAGTTACAATTCTTAACTGCTGTAATTAAATACTAAAGTAAATATTTGTGTGCTTTCTTTCTCCATATTAAATAATCAATTTATTGCATGGTAAAAATTTATCCTGCACTGCTTAATGACATTTGTTTTATTTGTATGTCCATGCCACAATGCAAGCTGAGACAGTGGTGGCTCAGGAGTTGGCAAACTTTTTCTGCAAAGGGCCAGCTAATCAATATTTTAGATTTTGCGGGCCACGCATCTCTGCGGCAACTACTCAACTCTGCCACTGTAGGACGAAAACACCCTTAGACAATACTAAACAAATGAGTGTGGCTGTGTTCCAATAAAACTTTATTTATGGACACTGAAATTTGATTTTCAAATAATTTTCAAGTGTCACAAAATATTCTTTCATAATTTTTTTCAATTATTTAAAAATGTAAAATCCATTCTTACCTTGCAGTGTATACAAAAACAGGTGGCAGGCTTGATTTGGCACACAGGGTATTTGGCGTGTAGTTCTCAGACCCTGTGATGTTCCAACATCAAACTTATGAGAGTTAAATTTATTGCTGTGTTTAAAGCTTCAGAGCACATTGTGCCTGTGCCTCCATTTTAAATTTTACCTTAGTATTTTGGAGGGGGGGCAGGGATTGACAACCTAACTGGGAAGATCTTCCTTAGAGTAAAATATAGTATTTAAAACTGGTAAGATATTTGTTCCAAATCTGAAAAATCACTAGTACTAAACCCCAATTAACATTGTTGTATTAAACTGTCTTAATAAATCGCCTTTAATAATAAACATTCACAACTTTAAGTTTTTAAAATAAAAGTTGACTGATTACAATCTTATTCTGGAATTTAAAAACACACAGGAATATGAAAAGTTTTATACAATACTGACATATCACTTTTAAAATTGTTCCTACGCATGTTTCTTTTCTAGCAAAAAGGCACCAACACAAAGGTTCAGGACCTTGGAATTTCTAGAGATTTTTTAAAACCGTAAATCATCTTCTTTTAAAGATGACAAACAATTGGAAGTCAAACCGTTATGACTTCATTGTGGTGGGTATTTTTCCCATTAATGGCTGAACTGAAATGGTCAGCGTGTTTCAGAGTGGTGCCAGATGCTAGCAAGCAGTCCCTAGAGATGAGACTTGACATATCACAGTGCTTGCTCCCTGACCTCCCAGTCCTGATAGTATTTTACTATATATTGGAATCCCATGAATGTACAGAAATCTCAGCTTTCATAAGTTTGGGTTTACTTTTTTTAAATATGAATTTGGTCTCTCTGTATTTTAGTAATGATAACAGAGTTTTTTCCAGAGTGTTTGGAATATGTATGTTTTAGGAGGAAAAATATATGTTATTTGCTTTCCTTCTATACTGCAATTACCTTCAAGTACAGCATATTTATTTCATACTATAAATACTTTTTCTTTGGTTGATTTCCCACAAAGCTTCCCATTCTTCATGTTTTTAGTATTTGAAACTGGGTTGCAACTACGCACAGGTACAGCAAAAAAGGACAGATGAATAGATAGACAAGACCACAAGATAGACAGATAATTATGATACTAAACTGCTTGGCTTCATTTTTTAAAATTTTGTTTTTAACCTATTCCTGAGAGGTTTATATCTCTTTAAAGTATAGTACAAGACAATAAGACACAAATTAGTATCTTCTTTCCAATAATGGAACGTGAGATTACCTGTATTTTCAAATTGAGTTTCAAATTGAACTTAGCCTGAGCAATTTATTTGCTAGCTATGTTGGAAAAAACTTATTAAAAAATATAGTTATTTGCCAGGCGCGGTGGCTCACACCCATAATCCTAGCACTCTGGGAGGCTAAGGTGGGAGGATTGCTTGAAGTCGGGAGTTCAAGACCAGCCTGAACAACAGCAAGACCCCCTCTCTACAAAAAATAGAAAAATTAGCCAGCCATGGTGGTGCACACCTGTAGTCCCAGCTACTCGGGAGGCTGAGGCAGGAGGATTGCTTGAGCCCAGGAGTTTGAGGTTGCTGTGAGCTACGATGACACCACTGCACTCTACCCATGGTGACAGAGTGAGACTCTGTCTCAAAAAATAAAATAAATATAAAAACATTAAAAATACAGTTGCACTCTACTGGGAAAATTGGATGTCTGTATGCACAAGAATGAAGTTGGACTTTTAATGGACATGATATACAAAAATTAACTCAAAATAGACCACAGATCTAAACATAAGAGCTAAAACTATAAAACCACTAGAAAAAAACAAAGGACCAAGGTTTCTGAACATTTGATTTGACAATGATTTCTTATATATGACATCAAAAGCACAGGCAACAACAGAAAAAATAGACAAATTGGACTTCATGAAAATTAAAAACTTTAGTGCACCAAAAGACACTATCAACAAAGTAAAAAGGCAGCCTACACAATGGAAGAAAATATTGACAAATTATATATTTGACAAGAGATTGATATCCAGAATGTATAGAGAACTCCTAAACTCAACAACAAAAAAACAAACAACCCAATTCAAAATATTGACTATTATATTCAAGAATAAAATTTTCTCTAAAGAAGATATATAAATGGCCAAAATAAATACATGAAAAGATACTCAACATCACTAATTATAAGAGAAGTGTGAATGAAAACCACAATGAGATATCACCTCACACCCATTAGAATGGGTACTATCAAAAAAACAAAATAACAAATGTTGGCAAAGATGTGAAGAAATTGGAACCCTATGCACTGTTGGTGGGAATGTAAAACGGTACAGATGTTGTGGAAAACAGTGTGGTAGTTCATTAAAAAAATTAAAAATAGAATTACTATATGATCTAGCGATTCCACTTCTGGGTACATACCGAAAATAATTGAAAGGATATTGAAGAAATATCAGTATACCCACGTTCATAACAGCATTATTCGTAATAGCTAAAAACCAAGTGTTCATCGATGGATGAATGGATAAGCAAAATGTGATACAGTCATCCCTTAATATCCATGGGGGATTGGTTTCAGGACTCCTCACAGATACCAAAATTCATGGATACTCTCAAGTCTCTTAAATAAAATGGTCTAGTATTTGCATACAACCTATTCAATCCTCCCTCCCATGCACTTTAAATAATCTCTTGATTACTTGTAACACCTAGTATAAATGCTACGTAAATAGTTGTTATCCTGTATTGTTTAGGAGGAAACAAGAAAAAAAAGTCTGTACATGTTCGGTACAGATGCAACCATCTATTTTTCACCCCAAATATTTTCAATCTATAGTTGGTTGAATTCGCAGATTCAGAAGCTGCAAATAAGGGTATGGAGGTTGCATATGCATACTGTTTATGTATATAATGCATATGTGTACAATGAAATATTGTGTAGCCTCAAAAAGGAAAGAAATTATGACATATATGCTACAACATAGATGAACCTTGAGGATATTATGCTAGGTGAAATGAGCTAATCACAAAAGGACAAATCTGTATGACTTCACTTGTCTGAGTTACGTAGAGTAGTCAAATTCATAAAGATAAAAAGTAGACTGGTGCTTGCCGGGGGCTGGGGGAATGGAGAATAGAGAGTTATTGTTTAATTGGTATAGAGTTTCAGTTTTACAAGATGAAAAGAGTTCTGGAGATGGATGGTGGTGATAATTGCACAACAATATAAATGTACTTAATACCACTGAACTGTGCATTTAAAAGTGGTTAGAATGGTAAATTTGTTATGTGTATTTTACAACAATAAATAGAGGGAAAAAATAAAGTTGAGTTCTAATATAAATCACGACTTTTGTAATCAACAAATCCTGGATTCAAATTCCAGCTCTGCCACTTACTGGCTTGTTGTCATCAGCAATTTACTTATTCTTTTCTAAAACTCATTTTCCTGATCTATAAAATAGTTTCAATAATTAAAGAATTAGTAAGTTAACAAATATAAAGATCTTACTACAGTGCCCAACACAGTGCCTATGACAGTGTCCATTAAATTCTGTCTCTTACACTCATTATGCCAATAATTCAAATATAGATCACATGGAATTGAGAGGGAAAACCTCCACATAATAGCACTGCTATTGAACTTGCCTAATTTTTGTTCAGGATGCCAGACGCCTGGGTGGGAGGGAAGTCCCTCAGTTTGGTCACTAGAATTTATGTCCCTTAATGCCAGTACTGTGTTCTTTTACCTGTAAGTGTGTATTTCCCTCATTATTCTAATGTAGGATTAAGCTTAGATGTTATGTACCTACCGCGATTCCAGATGGACCCCGAGGAAGGAGCTTAGGGGCAGAATTGCTTATCCCAGTTCCCTCTCAACTATTCACTAGGTTCTTAGAAACAAACAGGTCCATTTATTAGAGGAACAACAGGCCACAAAGAAAGTGATGTCACCAGCTTCCCAACTCTTGTTGTGAGCCCATACCTTGTGTATAGGGAGTATCTATTTTTTTTGTTCATACTCTCTCTCTAAACATTTATTGAATAGGTCACTCAGCTTATAGCCTCTTCTTCCTATAATTTGTTTTCTACACTCTCCCTAAAGCGATTTTAATAAAACAAGTCTATTTCTCTCTCTCCTCTGTTTAGTACCTTTCATTAGCTCTCTATCACCCTCTCTTTGAAAACAGCACACAGGAGCTTCATAATGTGGTCTCTGTTGATTCTCTAGCTCAGCTCCTAGAAGTCTTTCTCTCACTATTTGTGCTGAAACAATACCAAACAACTTATAGTTCCCCAAAAACATTTTCCTGTTTCAGCCCTCTTAGATCACTTATCAGAGTACCTTTTCTTTCCCCTATTTACCTGGTGAATTCCTATTAATTTTTCAAAACCCAGCTTGCACTTCGCTTTCCCCAGAAAAATTCCCTGACCCACAGTTAATCACTCCCTCTTCTGTGCACTTATTTCATTTTACTCATTCATTCATTCATTCAATATATTCAACAACATTCGACAAATATTTATTGACCACTTAATATGTGTCAAGTACTGGGTAAGGGAATCTCATCACCATTATTGTCGTTATGGCTAACATATAGAGCTGACCATATGTCAGGCACTCTTCTAAACAATACACTTTTATTAATTAATTGATCTGAGCAACAACTCTATGAAGTGGATACTCCTCCTATCATCATTGTATAAATGAGGCAAATGAATCCCAGAGAGGATGAGTAACTTGCCTGTGGTCACCTGTGCAGTCCAGCTTCAGAGTGCATACATGAGACAGGCCTCATTTCTCCCCTACCAGACAAAACAAGTGTAAAGAGAAAGAATGATATTAACAAGTAATTATTTAAAAATGTGGTAATGGCAGGAGTACAGGGTGCTATGGAAACGTGCACCCAAGGACTCAACCTATTTAGTTGGTGAATCTTCCCTGAAAAAGAGATGTTCAATACTGGGTTATGAAGGATAAATATGAAAACTTTCTGCTTTAATTCCTACATAGACAGACTTCAAGCTACTTAAAGGTGGAGTTCTCTTCTTAGTCATCTGCATATTGCAGGTATTTATTATATGGCTGGGCACTGCAAATTCGAGAAGACATTTACTGAATGCATAAATAAATTAAAATACTAAGTGTCTTCTATGAGCTCTACTAGAAGCTTTAACCATTATTTGGTCTGTGTGACAATTTTTATTTTTCCTTCCCACGTTACTATTAAATAATTGAGAAATTGAACTTTGGTACATTGGTGGACTGTTGTGTATTTTAAAATTCCTTGCTGTTCCACTAAAGTTTCAGAATTGACTCATAGTTCTCTGATTTTTAAATAATTTATTTTTTTAAGCCAACAAGTTTGCTGAACTGCGGGGCGGTAGCTAAGCTCCCAGCAAAAAACCAGGTCCCTTTGGTAGAGTTGCAAGGGATAAGAAAATAATAGAGAACAATGGAAAATGGAAGAAATAAAAGAACACACAGAGACAAAGATATAGTTTTATAAGTTTATAAAGATTATAGGCAAAGCGGGATCTCAGGGGGCTTAGACCTTCTCCGTGGATCTCAAAAGCCCTGAATGAGGTCTTACATGGTAACTTATAGGGAATAGTGAATAATTGCCAGGGGTAACAGATTTACATAACAGCAGGTAGTTCCTCTCAGGTTAACAGATTTTCAAAAGCTTCTACAGAAGGCTTCTACAGATTCTTTAACTAATTCTATCTATGTGAGCAAACGGTTACAAAATCTTTCAAAGGTTAACTTCTAAGTTCTAAGGTAAGTTTATCATTTAACAGAGGGGTTAAACAGAGATATGTTGGCTCCATGTTTATTAGGTTATTGTGAATGGAGACAGGTAGTCTAGAGTGGTTTAAACAAGAGCTTTGCTTTTAGCCATTCGGGCAGCTGTCTGTGTTCCGGGGGGCACTCCATTGTCAGCTCTCAGCCTGTAGTTTTTAACAGATTCACTTGTGCTTTACAAAGTAAATCCAAACCTTTAGGTCTGAGAAACGCAGTACCTTGTGGGATACAGCTGCTACTGTCTTTCAGAGATGCCCTTCCAAATGCAAACCAACACGTTCACATATTCCTTCAGGGCAAAGCTTAGCAAAACTCCTAAGACAAATCCTATCCCCAAACATGTTTGATATTAATTCATGGAGCGACACTGAACTATTTTATTACTTCTAACATATATTTTTTGAAATGTTGTCCAGGCTGGCCTCAAACTCCTGGGCTCAAGCGATCTTTATGCCTCAGCCTTATGAGTAGCTGGGACTACAGGCAAGCACGACTGTGCCTGGCTTTGATTTTTATATGATTTATAACTTTATTTTTGAAGTAAAAAATGTTTCCCATGAAATTCTGTGTTTTGCCCTGTGTCTATTTTACAGTGAATGGCTAGGATTTTATTTTATAACTGGGAATTTTTTATTTACTAGACTATTGCCCTGAGAGAAAATTACTATTCATATTCAAGAGTTATATATTTGCTTTACCTTTATCCTAGGTGGCCTATCTTTGAGGAGTTTCTAAGAGAGTGCTTCAGTTATTTGTTTCAGCTTAGTAGGGGAGGTAAAAAAAAAGGGGAGAGGTGGATAAAACTCCCAGTAACTTTTCCTTTTGTAGTTAGATGTTTCTTTCTTTTTTTTTTTGTTGAGTGGAGGAAGGTCCTTTAGCAGGTACCTCCATGGAGAGAAAGATAAGCAGATAAGCAGAATTATTTGAAAGTTGTGTTGGGAACTTATTCTGAGTTGACTGTACAACTGACCAGGGACTCCCCATTTCTCCCAAAGTGAGAGGCAGCACCCACCTCCAATTTCCACAGGCCCCAAGGTCTCCAGTTGCTGGACATCTGGTTTTCCCAGACAACCCATCATCACTTGGCATCTAAACATAGACTATCTGGTGCCTAAGTAGTTTGAACTCCACTAATAAGATTGTTGTTGTGTGTTCCTTATAAGAAAGGAGAACAATAGGAGGGCAGCATCCCTTTGCCTAACACAGACCCACCACTGGCAAAAACAGGTCCATGGCTTCTCTTGCTAATCCTTAGTTAATAACTTTTCCCAATAAGTTTATTCTTTTACCCAGGACTGTGTGACTGTGACACTGTGGAAGTCACTCTTAGTCACCTTGGAGGACAGTCCTAACTTAATCTTTGTCAAATGAACATTTCTGCTTTATTTAGCAATCAGGAGTAAAAGGTTTTGAGACTGTTGTGTGTCAAGGAGTGAGAAGAGTTTTGCTGACAACTGCTTCAGAACAAGGTAGGGGATTTTGAAACAACTAGATAAACAGGAGGATTTGATGCTATATACTACCTGGGCCCCAGCTCAGGTAGAGAACAGCTAATTGTCCTCTAACTTTATCCCTTCCTCAACAGAAAATACACAGGTTTTGGGACATAAAGTCTAGAATTAAAGTCCCTACTCATCTACTGTCCTGACAACTTCTATTTCCAATTCAGCTATTCAAAAAAAATGACAAATTTCTTTTTTTTTTTTTGAGACAGAGTCTCACTGTGTTGCCCAGGCTAGAGTGCCGTGGCGTCATCCTCGCTCACAGCAACCTCAAACTCCTGGGCTCAAGCGATCCTCCTGCCTCAGCCTCCCAAGTAGCTGGGACTACAGGCATGTGCCACCATGCCCGGCTAATTTCTTCTATATATTTTTAGTTGTCCAATTAATTTCTTTCTATTTTTAGTAGAGACGGGGTCTCACTCTTGCTCAGGCTGGTTTCGAACTCCTGAGCTCAAACAATCCGCCCGTCTCGGCCTCCCAGAGAGCTAGGATTACAGGCGTGAGCCACCACGCCCGGCCGACAAATTTCTTTATCTGAATCAATTTAACTTACCTCTGAGCCACTATTCTACTGAGACAGTAGGAAATTCATTATCTACATCCCCTCCAACCCTTGCCAAGATCCTGCAGAGGTCCAAGGAAGTGTCTTATGCAGCACCAAAAGCCTGGGGAAGACATTTGTTAATAATGAGATGCCCATTGTTCAGCCCACCTGGTCCCTTGCTCCTGAGAGCCAATCTTCCTATAAGCACTGCCCAGTCATTCTCCTCTTAAGTTTTCCACTTCCCTATCCAGAGACAGGACTTACCAACCTCCGTCTTCATCCCTGTTTGAAGTGAAGGCCCCCATTTTCTCCCCCATCTCCTTTATCCCTTCCCTACAGAAATCTAGACTAATCTAAGATTAAAGTAGCATAGTTTTCTTTTCACATATTAATTCTCTTTTATTTTCCTTTTTTTAAGAGACAGGGTCTTGCTCTGTTGCCCAAGCTGGAGTGCAGTGGCATGATCATAGCAAACTGTAGCTTCAAACTTCTGGGCTCAAGCCATCCTCCTGCCTCAGCCTTCTGAGTAGCTGGGACTACAGGTGCACACCACCACACCTGGCTAATTTTTGGTAGAGACAGGGTCTCACTCTATTGCCCAGACTGGTCTTGAACACGTGGGCTCAAGCAATCCTCCAAATTCTGTAAATTCATAACTGCCAAATTTATATCATCAGCCTAAACTATATTCCAGATCAATATATTCATCTGTTTACTTGACATCATCACTTGCATATCTAATAGGCATCTTGGACTTGATTATTGTCAATGTCCTCCAGACAAAGACCATCAGGAACATAACCATAGCTGAA
Source organism: Propithecus coquereli (assembly GCF_000956105.1). Lineage (NCBI taxonomy): Eukaryota > Metazoa > Chordata > Mammalia > Primates > Indriidae > Propithecus > Propithecus coquereli. The sequence continues at coordinate 7,683,691 of NW_012153062.1, read as the reverse complement.
CAAATTGGGTTTATTACTTGTTTCAGTAAATGAGAATACATACCATGGAAACAATGGGACATCTCAGCAAGAATGTGTTAGAAAGGACGTGTAGAATTTGAGCTTGTGTTAGGTGATTTATATAAGGGTTCAGGGAAGAGGAATTTTGGTCTGGATTAGAAGCTGTAAGGAAGCAGGGATAATTCTATAATTGGGTATTTTAATAAGAATTATCTAGAAGGAAAGAAGACTAGACTGAGACTAAAATTATAATTGGTAAAGAAGCAGCAGGCACTCGTATTAGCCAGGATAGGGAGATGTTTGGTCATTTTTGTGGCTTGAACAATGTTTACATTTTGTTTGTGTTCAGACAAAATTACAGAGTGACCTTATTTTTGTCTTGATCCATCACAATCATAGAGTGGCTTTGTGTGATCTTGCTGTTCTCTAAAATTGTTACGTTCAATAGAAGAACACCAAGGCTTAGTTGTGATTGCCAGGGCAGGTCGAAGCAATACCAAGCCAACCTAGTAGTACCAGGCCATTTCCTAGATGTCATGGTCTGCTTTTCTCTTCTCAGTATCCGCACCGGAACTCTTGATTTACTCTCCTCCCACCTTACCCAACCAAAAACCTTTACTTTACAGCCTTCCCTTCTTTGTGGCACGAGCATCCACAGACGTTCTCACCCCAAAACCTGAGATTCACCATAATGATGCCATTTTCCTCATCTTCCACAGCCAGTCAATCCCTGATTCCCACTGTCTTCTTTCTTTCACCATAGTTCTGGTCCAAAACACTATTTTCTCTCCTAAATATGAAGTAGCCTTCTATTTTTTCTCCTTCCACTTTTGCCCCTCTACAATCCATTCTTATCAGATCATATCACTCCCCTGCTTTAAAACTTTCAAATAGCTTCCCATTGTACTTAGAATAAAAGCCAAACTTCTTACCCTGGCTTTCAAAGCTGTATATGGTCTGGCTTCAGCCTAACTTTCCACCGTCATCTCAACTATATTCCCCCCAACTCACTACGCTTCACCAGCACTGGCCTTTTTCCCCGCCTCCCTATCTCTGCACTTGCTCCGTCCTTTGCCTGGGCTATAGCCTCTCCCTATCAGCTCCTTTTCATCCGGGTCTCTTCTCTGAGGGGGCCTTCCCTGATCATCTCATCAAGATGCCCCCTTCCTAGTCACTACCGCATCCTTTCGTTTTATAATATTTCCTTCAGAGTACCAATCAAACCCTAAAAGAATATTGTTCATTTATTCATTCATTTATTGTCACCACCTCACTGGAATTTAGCTTAATAGAGGGATGATGTTTGTCCCGCTGTAAGCGCAGCTCCTAGAAATCTGCCTACCTCGTAGCTAAGGGCTCAATAAATACTATACAATGTGTGCCTGCCTTGCACTGCGCTCATTTCTAGTACAGCCATAAACAATCAGCAATTTTTGTTTGTTTTCAATGGAGAAGTAGGGCACTCAACAAAAAGTAAGAAAAAGTCAAGAAAGTGACTATCTTTTATCCATAGAGTGCCCAATGTCTTGTGTGGCCACAATATGTGGGGACGTGTCACAACTCCAGGACCTGAGATTTTCTGGAAAGTCTTTCCTGAAAATAGTCTTTCCTGAAAATAGCGTTGGGCCCTTAACCTTATGGTTCACCCTATTTTTTAGGAAAGGATTATCCCAAGGCTTTATTTCTGCAACCGCTCTTTTAGTTCGCGAAGGCCCCGGGGAAGAAACCCAACGGTCTTGCGCAAGCGCCCAGTGGCGGAGTCGCGTCGCCGAGGCCTTCATAGTGCGCATGAGCAACTAGAACCGGCGCGGCGGGAAGAGTTGCGCAGGCGCACTTGGTCGACTCGCTAGGCGGGGAGCTCTTGGAGGCGGCGACCCAGGCATCTGGGGAGCCACAGAAGTCGTACTCTCTTAAACCGTGAGTTTCCAACGGTTTGTTCCATGGCGCGGGATTGTGAGGGATTAGAAGCGAATTCTGGATCGTGACTTCGGTTTTGTCGCAGTGCAGTTCCGTTCCCCTTCCGTCCTCCGCCCCTTTCGATCCCTCGACCTGCGGCGGGAAAGTCGCGCGCTTGCGCACTAAGCATCCGGTTGGGTCGCGGTCTGAGGAAGAAGGTCCTTCCCAGCCGAGCTCGCGGCCCGCGCTCCCCGCATGGTTCCCATTCATTCCCTCCTCTTTTCCGCCCGGCGCTCGTGGCCAGTGTCGTGTCAGTTCTCCAGTAACTTGGGTGGGGCCTCGGGCGAGCTTCCTGACGCTCGCTTCCAGTGGTCAAACGATTTCCCCTCTCAGTCCTTTTCTTCGGGTCAAACTGCCCCCTACCCCGCCCTGTCCAGCAGGCTGGTGCGCGGCAGCAGCCCCCAACCCCACTTCCCACCGCCACCGGCTGCTGAGGAGGCTCCCTCAACGGGAAATTTTCCCTTCAGCTCCCTGCCGGTATTCTAGAAGGTGAAAGTAAAGTAAATGAAATTCCTTAGAAATGACCACAATTTTCCTTTTTTTGGGCTTTTAGACACATGGTGCGTTGTAAAATGTTTTCCCCTTTGAGGACAGTGGCATCTTTTAGTGCTTGGTTTAGTAACTGATCTCAACTTCTCCAGTATTGTAATTTTCACAGCTGCTTTGCTCCCCCTGTGGACGTGACCCCTTATTTTGCATCCCAGTTGTTTTGTGGTGGAGGCGTCTTTGGGAATTCAGATGGATGAGCCAATGGCTTTTTCTCCCCCGGGTGACCTGTTTCAGGCTGATGGCTCTGTGAAAAAATACGAGCCGAATTTTAAACTTACAGGTATGTGTTTGATTCCAAAGATGTACGGTTTCAAAGATGTACAGGCAGCAATTCTGTGTTTTCGATTGCTTTAAAAAAAATAACTGATTGAATCTTTAAAGTGAGTTGTATGTTTATATAGAAGCATTTTACAAAGCTTGGTAAGATCTAGATTTGGGATCGAATTGCATTTAGGAGGATCGTAATTCAACCTTGTTGTACAGGCGAAGTTGCTAAGGCAGAAATATTAATGACTGTCTAAGAACACAAAAGTTTGTTGATGCCCACCCTGGAATTTGTCTTCTTCTAGACCTATGTTCTTATCTTTACTTATCATTAAATTTGGATTTAGAAGTGGACCCTGAAAGAATCTTTACTTAAATATTCAAAAGCAGAATTCACTGACAAAAATAAATGAAATGTTTGTAGCAATAATAAAGCACCATCTCTCAGTGTACATCATGAGGTGTTGTTTGAGGTGAGGAGGAAAGGGTCAAGCAATACCTGCTCTTGTACACTAAAATGTGTATCTTCATTCCTGCTCTAGCATAGGGCCTGGGACTTAGTAGGCACTTAATAAATGTTTGTTAAATAGAATAGTTCCAGTTGACTGTGGTTTTTTCCCCTAAAAAGTAGCTAAATCTTCTTTTCCATCTTTGTCCTAAGTGAATTTTGTGCTTGTCCAAAAGATATTAATTTTGAACTTTCGTCCACGATATGTAGTTTATACACTACAAAATACTTTAACCTCACCCTAGAAAAATATGACATCACGTACTTTTACTTTGATGAAAGCCACTGTTATCCCATTTACCTATACTTAAAACTTTAGAGTTATCTTCAGCTTTTGCTTTTTATTTACTCCCCATATCCAGTCACCAAACTTTATCTTCCTCTTAATATGTATGGCATTGCATCTTCTTTCCATTCCCATTTTCCACCACATTAATTAATTTCCTTACACTTTGTTACTGAATTACAAAGTTTCTTACCTAAACTGTCTGCTTTCACTTCTTTTCCATCCTCCAGTTCGTCTGTACACTGCTATTAGAGTAATCTTTTTTTTTTAAATTTACTCTTCCAAAGAACAGCTAGAATAGAATAATCTTAAAATACCACTTTCATCCAGTTACATGGATGCTGTTCCTCTTCCCTTCCATTTTTCTTACAATTACCTAGTTTTCACAGTTTAGCTTTCCCTTATTAGTCATTGGACACATAATACAATAACACAGTCATTGTATTATTCTTGTATTGTATAGCACTGTGTGTTTTGACTCTTCAGTTTATACTATAAGCTCCTTGAAGGTAGTATCTCTTATAGTTTCTGACATATTTGTGCCTTAAGTGGAGTGTGAATAGATGACTCTAGCATTATGTTCAGGAGAATGCTACTATTCTAATATTCTGAAAATCTGCTGGGAAATTAAGAGTGGAGTGAATTTTATTCCAAATTTCAAAAGTATTATATAGCCTTTATGTAACAGAACATTGGACAACATTATAAATAATGTCTATGATAATTTATAAAACATGCTGAAACTTTACTCATATAGTTCTTTTTTTATATGACCCTTAATAAAAACTAAGTTTATGTAAAAAACATTATTTCAGTAAGGAGTAAAGCTGATGAGGTCCAGGCACATCACTGTCTTTTGATCTAATTGGGAAAGTCAGTCATGTTTTTGATATATCTTTGCATTCCCAGAACCTAACAGTGTCCAGCACACAGTAGGTGCTTGAAAATATTTGAATGAATGATTTAATGTTAGAATATAAAGTAAAATACTTAGTGGATGAATAGCCTGGCATTTTGTTTTGAGATGTTTGTCAGATTTTTATAACATTTTTCTAATATAAATTATACATGCTTATTGAAGAAAATTTAGGAAGTATAGAAAGCCAAAATAAAGTATTTTCCCACTATTCAAATATTGCCACCGTTGACATTTTGTTATATTTCTTTAGTCTTCCTATGCATAATTAGATACATTTTTAAAAAACTAAATCTGGATCTTCACTCATTTCTAATCTCCATTTTTTGCTTAATATATATCTTAAACATTTCTCATGTAGTTGAATTTTCTACAACTTGATTTAAGTTCCATTATATAGTATGCTATAATTTAATTACTTTTTATTATTGGACCTTTAGGTCATTTTCCATTTTTTCCTATTAAGAAAAATACTGCAGTGCACAAACTGACATAATATTGGTCAAATGTTTATTCTTTCATTGTTTCAGCAGGCTTTTTTTTTAAAGTATCTAATATATGCCAAGTTTAGTAAGTGAGAAAGATCTGTTCAGTGAAAGAATGAAGTACAAACTAGTTATTAATATATACTAAATATCTTCTCCACACTGTTGATCTGTATGGAAAGGCGGGCTTTCTATGTGTTACATGGATGCCCTTAGCCCATGCTTCTAAAATGGGGTTATAGGTACTGTCTTAGTTTGACTAGGACAGATCCAGTTTACACCTGTTGTCACAATGTAATTGTTGGTACTCCCTTTCACTCTCAAGAGTGTACCAGTTTGAGCTAAATTTTATGATCCCCTAGTTAGAGGAGGTATAAATCAAACAGTACATGAGGCCCCAAAATAAATTTGACTGTATTCCTGGAGTGTCAGTTTTACTCCGTGATAAGATATTGAAAACTTCATTTATATGATGAACACTTACTAAGCATCTCTTATGTGCACATACTTTTCTAGGTGCTAGGAGTAAATCAATTTGTAAAACAGAAATCAACACCCTCAAACTAGTGGAAAGAGACAATAAACAAAAGAAATATTATGTTCAAAAGTGATTACTGTTGTGAAAATAATGCAGAAGGGAAAGGGAGATAGGAAGTATCAGGGAAGGAGATTGATTTTAATAAGTATAGTTGGTCAGAGAAGACTTCAGTGAGGTAACATTTGAGCTAAGACTTCTAGGTGGTGAAGGAGTGAGCTATGCAGATATTTGGGGAAGAGCACTTCAGGCAGAGGAAACAGCAACTACAAAGGCCCTGAGGTGAGAGTGTGCCTACCATTCTGGAATAGCGAAGAGGTCATTGTGGCTAGAATGGGGGAGAGGGGGGTAATTGGAGTAAAGTCAAAGAGAGATTGTAAAGAGAAGGAGTGTTCTTTGGCTTTTATATGGAATGAAATGTGAAACCATTAGAGAGTTTGAGCAAAATGATGACAGGGTAACTTAGCTTTAACAGGATAACTCTGACTGCTTGCAGTGTTGCAAATAGACTATGGGCCAGGAAGGACAAAAGCAGGGAATGTAGTTAAGGGGGCTATTGCTATATTAAAGCCAACTTTAATATATATTATGTAGCAGAAAATAAAATTTACTTAAAATTTCAAAATAGAAGCCTAGACCCTCGTGTATAAAATATGGGCATTTAGATAAATTTTTAGCATGGTATGGACTTTTCAGGGTCTTCCCCCAGTCCTCAAAGTGTTGTATTCATTTGTCTGTGTCTTTAACAGAGTTGTCCAACTTGTGACATGAATGCTCTTTTGTGCTCTCTGCTCTCATTTCCCACTTCAGAAATTGAGGGTATTGCATTCACTTTGGTTCTAGGAAATTTTACTGCTGTTTAAAAATATCGAAGTTGTTCTGTATTGACAGGAAACCTTAAACATATTTTGAGTTTTTTAAAAATGGGTAAGTACATAGGATGTGAGTAGCGGTGTAGAAGCACATTATTCTTACATAGTCATTCACATGGCTTGTGCATTACAGCGTTTTCTCATTACGTATATTTTCTTTCTGGTGATTTCTAACAGTAAACCAGTATCTCTACTACTAACTACTAACTCATGCTTAGGTAAAGTCCCAAGTGTGGAGCTCATAGGAAAACCATAGACTTACAGTTGGAAGGTAAAGTTTGTCTAATCCAACCCCTTTGTTTTACAAGTTAAGAAATTGATAGTTTGTGACAAGAGTTGAATCCAGATCTTTAGATTCTAGGGTCCTCTGTATTAACACTGTCCAATAAAACTTTCTGTGATAATGGAAATGTTTCTGTACTGTCACATGTGGTTAGTGTAACTGAGGAAAATAATTTTTAATTTTAATTTGTTTAAATAGCTACATGGAACTAGTGGACAGCATGACTATATCATCCTACTACAAAGCTTTCAGTATTATTAATCACATACACAAAACAAAATATGCACACAAACACTTGAATACAATTAGTAATAAAACAACTACAAACAGGGTTCTTAAAATATTTCATCATATCTAAACACCATTGATTATAAGATGCACCATTATTTTATGTACTTTTCAGAAATGCCAGTTACACTATGACATAGTGCTTTCTTATCTTCTAGAATTTGTTTTGTTTTATACTTATTGAAAGAATTATTTTAGACCTCATTAGGCAAATAATTGTATACCTCTGGTATGTAAATAAAAAGGAAAATAAACATTTCAGGTCTTTCTCTTTAGAATCACTTTTTGCACTTAGATTCATTGATACCCGGTTTTCCCCTTATGATATTGTTCTGAATACATTAGCGATGCAGTATTTCTTTGAAGAATCCAATAAAAAATAAAAAGCCATTGTTAATGGGCTATTAAGAAGAGCCCAAGCCTAGCACTCTGGGAGGCCGAGGCGGGAGGATTGCTTGAGCTCAGGAGTTTGAGACCAGCCTGAGCAAGAGCGAGACCCTGTCTCTACTATAAATAGAAAGAAATTAGCCAAACAACTAAAAATAGAAAAAATTAACCGGGCACGGTGGTGCGTGCCTGTAGTCCCAGCTACCTGGGAGGCTGAGGCAGTAGGATCTCTTGAGCCCAGGAGTTTGAAGTTTTTGTGAGCTAGGCTGACCCCACGGCACTCTAGCCCAGGCAAGAGAGTGAGACTCTGTCTCAAAAAAAATAAAAGAAGACCCCAAGTATGTGGAGCTAGCCTACATGCTTCACCACCTCCACTGCTCCTCCGTACAGCCATTTGGCTCTTAAGGGTTAAAGGAATGTTTCTCTGATTTTTCTTCAAGTCACTGACACCTATTCTGTAAGTTCTAATGCTGGCTGACAACAATTGTAACATGCATCCCAATTCCAGAGTTAAAATTGTCTTAGAGACAAAGAAATGTAATATCAAATTGAACAAACCATTAGTACCCCTTCATGGTGCCTTCCTTGTGACACTGTGGAATTTGAAGCTGTTTGGAATTGACACTCATAAGGAAAAATTATAATTGACTATGGCAACTGTAGACTGCTAGAAAGCCAACTTTTTCCCCCTGGGCCTTGATTTTGGCTTTAGAGCGAAGTAGTGTCATAGCTGATAGTGAGGTAGTTGATATTGTCTTTTGCTTTATTCTGTTGTGACTTCAGAACTTTTGCTTTTTTTTTTACCAACTGTCTCTGGATGCCCATTATGATAGTAATTATTTATTCAACAAATGTTCCAGGTACTGTTCTAACTAGGAGCTAAGTATAATATAGCATGGTGAATTATACAGACAGGAAACCTGTATTGATGGAGTTTATATTCTAGTGGAAGAGGGCAGACAGTGAACAAATAAGTAAACAGGATAATTTTATAGTGGATAAGTCTCTGAAGACAATAAATAGGGTAATGGGAAGAATGCTAATTTAAGTAGGATGTCAGAGGGGGCTGTGACAATTAGCAAACCCATGAAGTTACAAGGGAAGAGCATTTCAGGCAGAGGACTGATGAGAGCAAAAGCCCTAAAGAAATAGTGTTAATAACAGTAACTACAACAATAAGTTACCACTGTCATTTATTTAATATTTACTATGTGCCTGGCATTGTTTTATAAGCTTTACTTATATATATTTCATTTAATCCTCACAATATCTAAATGGCCTGGGTACTATTATTATCCCTTTTCTGTAGTTGGAGAAAACTAAGATTTAGAGTCATACTGGCTGGTGAATAGTGGAGCCAAGATTCTAACTTAACCTCCCCTTCCAGTCTTCAAACTGGCACACATAATTGCTATGTTATATTGCCTCTTGAATTGAAATCCGTGAAGACCTGGGGTAGTGTCTCATACCTCTAATCCTAGCTTTGGGAAGCCCAGGCCGGAGAATCACTTGAGGCCAGGAGTTAGAGACCAGCCTGGGCAACATAGCGAGACCTGCTTCTCTATGGAAAATAAAAAATTAGTCAAGCATGGTAGCAGGTACCTGTGGTCCTAGCTACTCTGGAGGCTGAGCCAGGAGGATCACTTGAGTCCAGGACTTTGAGGTTGCAGTGAACTATGATCATGCCACTGTATTCTAGTCCAGGTGACAGAGCAAGACAAACAAAAAAACAAACAAACAAACAAAAAAGCCAACCATGAAGGTTTATAGTCCACCTGTGAAACAGATGGGAAGGTGAGGGTAATTTAAGTTAGAAGTTCCTCCCATTTCCTTAGATGGGTTGATATAATGGAAAGAACACTGTAATAGATCTTCTCGGCTTCTTATTTGGTCTCCAGCTCTTCATGTTTCTCTTGCCCTTCAAGTCCATTTCCATTGTCTATTTGTCCTTTGTCCTGCTTAAAAACTTTCCATGGCTTTCATTTGCATTCTCTACTTTTCCCCTCCTCAGCCACGTTGTATTTCATTATTTGTCTGCCCTCTCCCCCTCCTGCATCATCTGTGCCTTTTTCCTTTTCCATGTCTTTGCATACATAGTTCCTTCTTCCTAAAATGTCTTTTTATATTTGTGCTATTTGGTGAATGCTTCAGAATATAGCTTAGCTGTCCCCTGAACCCTGAAGGCTTCCTGGCACCTTTGGAAGTGTTCATCTCCCCCTGCCCCAACCTAATAATATATGCATTCCTTTATTACAATTATCATCTTGTATTACGTGTGATAACATCTGTCTCCTCTACTAGACCTAAGCTCCCAGTGGCTACACCAAATTTATTCATTTTTTATATGCCCATTGCTGAGCATTTTTTAAGTGTTTGTTAAATAAATGAGTTCTATAGACATCAGCAATACCTCTGTGAAATTAGGCAAATTATTTAACTTCCCTGAAAAATCAAGATAATAATTCCTGTTCTGCCAATATCACAGTACTATTGTGACAATCTGAAAAGATAATGGATGTGAAAGTGATTTGAAAATGTCTTAAACTGCTGTGCTGTGCAGAATATTATTATAATAACTTAAAGTAGCTGATGCTTGGCCTAGATACTGTAATAAAATCTGAAGACTTTTATGTAGTACACCTTTTTTTTTTTTGAGACAGAGTCTCACTCTGTTGCCCAGGCTAGAGTGCCGTGGCGTCAGCCTAGCTCACAGCAACCTCAAACTCCTGGGCTCAAGGGATCCTCCTGCCTCAGCCTCCCGAGTAGCTGGGACTACAGGCATGCGCCACCATGCCCGGCTAATTTTTTCTCTATATATATTTTTAGTTGTCCAGATAATTTCTTTCTATTTTTAGTAGAGACGAGGTCTTGCTCTTGCTCAGGCTGGTCTCGAACTCCTGACCTTGAGTGATCCACCTGCCTCGGCCTCCCAGAGTGCTAGGATTACAGGCGTGAGTCACCATGCCCGGCCCGTAGTACTCTTTTGTATCCAGTAGTTTATTGGATTTTGTGTTATTGCCTCCCCTTATGTTAGCCATGTATGTTTTCATAAAGAGCTTATGTTTATTTATTTAAAAGTAACAATTTATCTGCTATCAAGGTTAGAGGGTACTAGTAATTCGGACAAATTTTTAAAAATATTTTTAACATGCTTGCGAGCTTTAGGCCTCCTCTCTGAGTGAATACTGTGAGTATTATATATTAATAAAACTTTTCCAAGCCTATAAGATTTTGTATCTTTGTGGGAAGGAAATAGTTTTCAAGGGCATTGTGTCCTTGTCATGCCATCTCGTGATCACAGCACAAAATATTTAGTTATTTTTAAGTTTAGCTTCTTCATTGTGTTGTAGTCTGTGCAATAACAATGAATCCATTAGTATGTAATTCCAGTGTGGTAGAAATTTGCCGTGTGTAATTCTGGGACTGTCATTTTTGTCTGTTCAAGAGGTGTGTGTGAATTATAGCAACTTGATGGAATTTTAATTGTCATTTTAAGATTATTCAAACTTTTATTTGTAATTAATTACTAATATTTTAGAATTTATTTCATTGAGTTTTTTTGTTTAGGAAACTATAAAATATACTCTCATTGATAATAACTGTAAATTCTTGTTTCCCTGATAGGCATTAAAAAAGATATTGAGAAGCTTTATGAAGCTGTACCACAGCTTGGTAATTTGTTTAAGATTAAGGACAAAATTGGAGAAGGTACTTTGGGGATATACTTTATTATTTTTACAAGTTTTATTTTCCTCCTGTTTTCTTTGTGTAATCTTGGTTTTCATTACTATTTCTTATTGAAAAATGTATCACTTCTTTAAATATTAAGATCGTGGTTATATTACTATTTATAATAACAGCTTTTCTTTTTTCCCCTGGAAAGAAGGAATAAATAATAAATATAACCTATTATACCATTAAAACAGTTTGATAATCTATTTTAGCATTGTTTCACTAACATTTTTAAAAACGAAATAATTGAAAAATATAATAAATTGTTTTACAGGCACTTTCAGCTCTGTTTATTTGGCCACAGCACAGTTACGAGTAGGACCTGAAGAGAAGATTGCTCTAAAACACTTAATTCCAACAAGTCATCCTATAAGAATTGCAGCTGAACTTCAGTGCCTAACAGTAGCTGGGTAGGCAATTTAAAGATATTTTAATTGTACTATTAATTGTATATAATTTATAAGATTTTAAAGTAGATGCTTAAGAGGGATAATGAGATTGTACATGAATCATACACATTTTTCAGTCAAGTGTGTGCCATTTGCTGGTACTTTTCCTCTACCCTTGCAATAATTAGTTAAATTTATAGTAATTCTTTTAGAGTGGATTTCCCTTGAGGTTCAGCTTGACTTCCTGTTCTTTTACCACTTCTTTTTGTAACCTTTCTGCCAAATCATAAACCTTGGCTTTCATAGTTTAGAATTTTTTTTTAAATGTGGGGAATTCACATTTCACGTCTCCCCAGCTATTGGTAATCTCATTGCATATTTTTTTTAGAACAACAGAATCATCTCGTATGCCTTTCTCCTCAGTTTCTCTCAGCTAGGTCATTCCTATTGACATGTAGACCCCATCTAGAATCTTATTCCTCCTGAACTTCCCTTCCTCTTCCAGCTACTCCATCATTTCTTTGCTCCCCTTCACAGCCGGACTTCTCAAAAATTATCTACAAATACTGTTTTCACTTCCAAACCTCCCTTTCACTACATGTGCACTCACTGTCGCTACTTTCCTCCATGCTAAACTGAAACTTGTTAGAGTCAACCATGACTCTAGGCGTCATTTAACATAATTGCTTTCAACCTAGTCTTTTGACTTCTGTAGTGCCACACCCTCCTTGTTTTCTTCCTTCTTTTTTTGGCCTTTCATTTTCAGTATCTTTGTCAGCTCTTCCTCTTCTACCTCATCCGTAAATGTTGCAGTTCCTCAGTGCTTGATCTTGGGCTTTCTTTCTCTGTATTCTTCCATAGTATCCTACATTTCCATGTGACTTATGGCAACAATTCCCAAAAGTATGTATCTAACCTCAGACCTTTTATCTTAACTGCAGATTTGTATCTATTCACCTACCTATTTGACATTTCCACTTGAGTACCTGATAAGTATCTCAAACCTAATATGGCAAAAACTTAAGTTTTAACTCACTTTCCTCCTCCAAAAAATACCCAAAAAACCCATCACAACAACTGTTGTCATCTACCCACTTCCACAAAAGGCACCACCATCCACCTAGTTGATCAAGCCAGAAACCTAGTTTCTCCATTTCTCTCCTAAACCACATCCATCACTGAGTCCAGAATGTATCTAAAATACATCCGTGTCTTTTGTTTTTTCCACCAATACCTCAGCCCAGGCCTGGACTACTACTGTAGCCTGCTTCTTGGCTTCCCCCCTTAACTTCATCTTCACACAGCAGCCAGAATGGGATCTTGAAAGTATAAAATGTATATGCATGTAACATAAACTGGATAATGTTAGTTCCACCACTTAAAATCTTTCAGTGGTTTCCCTGTGTACTTCGAAAAAAAAAATTCAGTCTTATGCCAGTCTTCCTATCTCCTTCACTGTGCTCCAGCTTCTTTACTTCTTCAAATTTGTCTCAAGAGCTTTCTTACATCAGTGCCACTGCCCAGATCATTTCCCCATTCGGGAAGACCTCTCCCAGTCTTTGCATACTGACTCTTAATCTTTCTGATCCGAATGAGAGTGTCACTGCTTCAAAGAGGTCTTATCTGAATTAAATTAGATTCTCCTATCTTTTTTATTGTCACAGCACCTTTTGATTTCTTTCAAAACCCTTGCTATAATCTGTCATTATTAGTCACCTTATTACCTGTATTGTCCACTAAATAGTAGAATCAATGAAGACAGAAATTGTGTTAATTTTATTCACCATTACATCCCTAATGTCTATAATCCCTAAAGGCAAATAACAATGCCCACTAAATATTTATCAAATGAATGAATGAATGAACCTATTTGTTTGTTTAACCCCTCTATTACATTATAGAAGACAAGAAGATAAGATGGCCTCTCTAAGGCATGATTGCATATATTCTAGTCCTCTAAATGTGATCATTCCTTTTTCCATATTTCAAATATCTCCCTCTACCACTTTTTCTTTCTCTGTGCTTTAAAAAAGTGCATGCTAAAAATGTCTTCATCTGATTTTGCAATGCAATCAGGCAAATTGTCTTTATGCTCTGCTTCCAATGCATCATATTTCCCCTCCTTAACTCCTGTTTTGCCTCTTCCTTTCCACTTAAATTGGTCTCTGGAAAATTACCAGTTAATTCCTCCTTGCCAGACAGCCTTCCTTTGGTCCTTATTGTGTTTGACCTCCATACTGATCCCCACTTCCTTCAAAAGTCACCTTGGTGTCCCTTTCTGATTTTGCTCTCCAGCTTGAGACTTTTTCCAAAGCTCAATGTTTTCCTTTTTCTATTAATTTCCACAACTTTAATAATCACTTCTCTGAAAGTAATTCTTACTGGCTTCTCATTTGACTCCTCAAGTTTAGTGACTAAACTTTAGTCTCTTATCTAGATATCTCTATCAAAATGATGAGGTCAGACTTAGGATGTTTCTTTTTCTGGTTTCTCTACTTACGTTGTTGGTATCTACACTGTTTTACTTAGGCTCAACCATGGAAATCAGCTTCACCCTATTTTCCTCATCTTTTGTGAAGTAGTGTAGTGTGATTCAGAGCATAAATCTGAAATACATACTGCCTGGATTCAAATCCTGGCTCCATGACTGACGAGTTTAGTGACCTTGGGGAAGTTCCTTACCTTCCTCTTGTCTCAATTTTTTATCTGGGGAGGGAATAATAACTCCTTTAAAGGGTTGTTGTGAAGATTAAGTGAATTTGTTAATAGATGGGAAGTGCTTAGATCAGAGCTTAGCATATAGTGAATGTTCAATAAATGTTAGCTATTATTATTTTAAAATTTATTGCTATTACCATCTTATCTGCTACTATGTCAGTTCATTATTGTTTATCATTTCCTTTCCTTCTCATTCTGCCACTTCCCCAATTAAAACTATAATTATCTCATGTTTAAATTATAGTAAGCTCATAACTGGTGCTATTTTTGTTTTAAAAGAAAATTTTTTAATACAAATCACTTAAATGTTTATACTATCTTCTATGATGATGATTTTAAGTCAGTTTTCTAGCAAATATGTTTATATTGCTAAAATTACATTTAAAAAATTAGGCATAAAGTTTCAGTTCATTTGATCTTTCCTATAAAGTTCATTGTGCTTTTTTCCACTAGGGGGCAAGACAATGTCATGGGAGTTAAATACTGCTTTAGGAAAAATGATCATGTGGTTATTGCTATGCCATATCTGGAGCATGAGTCCTTTTTGGTAGGTTTTAATATTTCATGAATTTTTATTAGCTAAATATTTAATTGAAAACAGTTTTCATTCATAACTCATCTTATTCATAAAATTCCTTTTAGGACATTTTGAATTCTCTTTCCTTTCAAGAAGTACGGGAATATATGTTTAATCTGTTCAAAGCTTTGAAACGCATTCATCAGTTTGGTATTGTTCATCGTGATGTTAAGCCCAGCAATTTTTTATATAACAGGCGCCTGAAAAAGTAAGTATGAAGAGTTACTAGAAAATATTTACACTTGAATGAATTTGTGCTATGGGTCTATCTCTTTTCTTATTGATTTATTTATGAAGACAGGGTCTTGCTTTGTTGCCCCGGGTTAGAGTGCAGTGGCCTCAGCATAGCTCACTGCAACCTCACACTCCTAGGCTCAAGTGATCCTCCTGCCTCAGCCTCCCAAGTAGCTGGGACTACAGGTGCACACCACTGCATCCTGCTAAGTTTTCTATTTTTTGTAGAGACAGGGTCTCGCTCTTGCTCTGGCTGGTTCCAAACTCCTGACCTCAGGTGATCCTCCCACCTCAGCCTCCCAGAGTGCTAGGATTACAGGCATGAGCCATTGCACTGGGCCATTTCTCTCTTTTTTTTTTAATAAAATTTTTTTATTGTCTATATTTCAGTTATTCAACATGATGTTATGGGATACATAGTAAAAAAGGTTAGCACACTAAAGCAATAAACAAACCCATCATCTCAGTTACTCATTTTGTTTATTTGTTTTTCTGGCAAAAGCAGTTAAAAGAATTCATTTAGTATGAATGTCATGTATAGTACAGTTTTACTACCTGTAGTCCTCATGTTGTACAGCAGCAATCCCCAACCTTTTTGGTGCCAGGGACTGGTTATCATGGAAGACAATTTTTCCACGGTGGGGGTGGGGGAAAGGGAGGATGGTTTCCAGATGATTCAAGTACATTACATTTATTGTGCAGTCAAACCTCTCTGCTAACGATAATCTGTATTTGCGGCTGCTCCCTAGAGCTAGCATCACTGCCTCAGCTCTACCTCAGATCATCAGGCGTTAGATTCTCATAAGGAGCTCACAACCTAGATCCCTGGTGTGTGCAGTTTACAGTAGGGTTCATGCTCCCATGAGAATCTAACTCTGCCGCTGATCTGACAAGAGGCAGTATTTATGTGGTAATGTGAACGATGGGGAGTAGCTGTAAATACATATGAAACTTTGCTGGTCACCCACCACTCACCTCCTGCTTTGTTCCCCTGCTATGCAACCTGGGTTCCTAACAGGCCACGGACTGGTACTAGTTCACAGCCCAGGGGTTGGGAACTGCAGCTGTACAGTATATCTCTAGATTTGTTTATCCTACATATCTGCTACTGTGTCCTCCAACCCACCTCTCTTAGACATAGTACATACTGCAACAGCCATGAACAGATTGTTTCTGTTTTAAATTTTCATTGTAATTGAGAAGGGAAATGCAGTGAAGGAGAACATAAAATTGTATTAGTAAAGCAATGTAACATCATTAGATGTATCATGGTTTGGTGGAAATGGCACTGAGCTAAAAAGGACTTAGAAAGAGTCTAATCCTTTTTTTTCAACCCCCCCATCCTCCAGTATAATCTTTTTTAACCTAACACATGTCTCTTATCTCTGGGCTTCATTTTTCTTATCTAATAATGAGATTGAATCACATGGTAGTTAATTTCCTGTTTCAACACTAACATTCTATTTTTTATCTGTGTATATTTAATGCTTGTTATATACATAGAGGCATTAGAAGCTGAAAATAACTTAAATACTGCTCTTTATATAGTGGATCATATTGAGTATGGTAAGAAGATTAAAACTATAACTTCTTTTTTTGGCTTTTATACCCACGACTTTTCTCTTTAATTAAATTCAATTTTAAAATCATGATTTTATTTTTTTTAACTTGCTTAATTAGAGATTATCTGCTGTGATGCTATCTCTGATGCTATCTCTGACACCATCAGAGAACAAAGAACTGTGCTTATATTATATGTTGCTCTTTTGCCTTATCAGCACAGGCCATTGGAAAAAAGACAAAAATGATCCATTGATTGATTGATTGTAGGATACATCTTCCTTAATTTTCAATCCTAGTGAGCTATTAAATTCTTACTTTGTCTGGAAAGCTTATTTTTCTTTGCCTTTTTCAGAAATGTTATAAATTCTTAATTGCTCCCCAAAAGAATTACCATTATTTATATGAGGATGATTTGAAGGTATTACAGTATTACTAAGCTTTACTTGTTAACAAAGAAGTAAAAATGCTTAATTTTGTTTCTTAGGTACGCCTTGGTAGACTTCGGTTTGGCCCAAGGAACCCATGATACGAAAATAGAGCTTCTCAAATTTGTCCAGTCTGACACTCAGCAGGAAAGTTGTTCACAAAACAAATCCCACATAATGACGGGAAATAAGATTTCATTGAGTGACCCAGCACCTAAGGAGCTAGATCAACAATCTACCACAAAAACTTGTGTTAAAAGGCCTTACACAAATGCACAAATTCAGATTAAACAAGGAAAAGATGGAAAGGTTCTACCTCTTTTATTTCTTAAGTATTGACACTATTTGAGAAATGTACTCCTTCTACCAATAGAGGGAGATATAATACTGGGATAGTACTTGTAATTTAAAAAACTTTTTTTTACGTTCGTTGTATGTGTTCAGTTGATTGGATTCCTAAAATTTACACTGAATCATTTTGCTCATTATTTCAAAACTAAAATTTATTTCGTCGATTTATAATGCTTTGTCATTATGTATTACAAAATTATATGACAAAAAATGGAAAATAATACATTTTCCCTGCATGTTAAAAAGTTCAGATTAAATTGTCCTTTTTGAAAGAAATTATAGGGGGAAAATTCTGAAGTATCTATCTCCATTTTAGCGGCACAGCAAAATGTAACATCCATGCAGGTGGTTTTTGAATTCTTTTAGTTATATATATTCATGGACTATGATAACATTGTGTATGGGTGTTGAGTTCTGTCTAGACTACTTTCTCCTTTCACAGAAGTGTTTTGGTGCCTGAGAATGACTTGAATGCAGCTGTTTTTATTTCATGTCACTTAACTCTTTCAAAACTGTGGCTGAGTACAACTGGCAGAAAGTGTTACAGATATAATCCTTATTTTCCTTGTTTTTGTTGGTATTGTAGGAGGGATCTGTAGGCCTTTCTGCCCAGCGCTCTGTTTTTGGAGAAAGAAATTTCAATATACACAGCTCCATTTCACATGAGAGCCCTGCAATGAAAGTAAGTAATGTAGCTTAATAGTACAATGATCAGTCATACACTGAAGAGAATTTAGGTAATTGCTGGATTAACATTTATTATTAGCAATTTTTTAAAAGTAGAGTTTGGTTTTGGCAGAGGTATTGCTTTGAGGATTTAGTCAAAACTTTTGTTTTCTCTGAACTTTTCTGGTGGAATTTTTTATCATTTTTGGTTAGCTGACTATTGTTGCTGTTTTCCTAGAAGAACATTTAGAACATTAAGACCTTTTCTGTCATTGCTAGAATGTGAGCTTCCAACACTTAAACATAGTTCTGACACATAGTTGATAGCATAAAGATGTTTGTAAAGTTAACAAAATTGTCATCAATGTTAGATGGTTTTAAATTTACTTACATCTTGCAACAGCTAGACAGCATAAGCTAATACATTAAAACTAATTTTAGCCAATGTAATTATGCAGTTTACAGTTCTGAAATGGAGTTAGACACTAGAATGTTACTGTTTTATGCTTTTGTAATATATCAAAAAAAGTTCTAATAAAGTATAAGTCAAATATTTGCCAAACTAGGACTAATTAGTGAATTTTAACGTAAGATTATTATTCTACAGAAAAACCCAGAAGGTCTTAAACATTTTAATAGACAGCTGTTTTTTTATAATCCAACAGCACGTTAGCAGTTTTTAAAGTTTTTAAAGTTATGCTTCTGCTATTGCTTTTTGCCATACTAACATTTGAGAGCATTGTGTTAAATGTCATGAAAATAGAAAATTTGACTTTTCTTTTACAGCTCATGAAGCAGTCAAAGACTGTGGATGTACTGTCTAGAAAGTTAGCAACAAAAAAGAAGACTATTTCTACAAAAGTTATGAATAGTGGTATGTTGAGGAAAACTGCCAGTTCTTGCCCAGCTAGCCTGACCTGTGATTGCTATGCAACAGATAAAGTTTGCAGTATTTGCCTTTCAAGGTAATGTCTTTTGATGGTATTATAAAATCACCAGCATGCTGCCAGACAAGGTTAGAAATTGCATTGATTTTGGTGGGCAATTGATTTAGTGAGTGAAAGGCAACAACACATTAATAGATCTGTAAACTACATAGGCACTGATACAGAGCAGTACCACCTTAAAGAGCAAAGGGTAACTATTGTCATTTATTGTTCATTTGACATGGACATGCTCTTTGGAAAATACGTTTGCTCTTAATGCAAATGGTATGGTGGTGGGGAGAATAGCCTTTTTAGGAGCTTAGAGTTGTACATTTTGCTTGCTGATATAATCTTTCCTGTTTTGTCTCTTTATTCCTGCCTGTGTGGAATAATCAGAACCAAGTAGTAAGCTCTTCTGTTACTCCAGTCTTCTACTCTTTGCCTCATAAATTCCTTCCATTCTTTAAAACTTAGCTTTCATCAAGGCTTTCCTGATTAACTCAAATATATAAGTGAATAAGTAAATCAGTAATTAATTACCCCAAACAGAAATGAATTTTTATACCTCCAAATTCCTGTTGTGTTCTATTTTTCTATTATGGCTTTTAGTATCTACTGCCTATTGTTATGCTCAGAAGTTACCACAAAACCTTTCTTGGAGTAAGTCCAGGGAGCTAGTAGAGGGAGAAAAAACCAATAGAAGCAAAATCTAGGATGTTCATCATGCTAGATTTACTTTATAATAACTTTTATGTATATAGGTATCAAGGCAAAATTTACTGTGAACTAAATTGATAAATGTTATATTTTGGACTTAAATAGTTCAACTTTAACATAACTAAAGAAATCTTATTTCATCATAAGGCATCAGCAGGTTGCCCCTAGGGCAGGTACACCAGGATTCAGAGCACCAGAAGTCTTGACAAAGTGCCCCAATCAAACTACAGGTATGTTGCACTGGAAATACATAACCCAATTCAAATGGATTGTTCCAGATATATTTTATTTTATGATCTTTTTCTATTTATGACTAATATTTGAGTTCTTCTGCTTTTAATTAAATTACGTAAGCAGTTCGACATTTCCATTTTTGAGATAATACTATTTTTTTATGAAAATTTTTAATCCTATTTTTTCCCTTTTTTTTAATTTTCAATTACAAATACTATGAAAAGGTTTGAATCCTAGTGTTGCTTTTTTTTTTTAACAATTTTTTTCCATAGATTACATTTTGCTTGTTTATTTACAAGATGATTTTATCAGGAATGTTGTTATCATCACCTTTGTGGGGAAAAAAATCATGTTTAATAGTTTTTTGCTAACTTAAGACTTGTAGAATTTTATCTGTTTGCCTAATACCTCAAAAGTTTTCTGTGATGCAGATATAATTGTGTTTGGTTCAAATTACTTTTTGTTATTGTATAAACAATATAATAGCAGTTAAAAAATTTTGAGGCAAAACACCATGCTCATGCCTATAATCCTAGCACTTTGGGAGGCCCAGGTGGGAGGATCACTTGAGACCAGGAGTTTGAGATCAGCCTGAGCAATATAGTAAGACCCCACCTCTAACAAAAACAGAAAAATTAGCCAGGTGTGGTGGTGTACACCTGTAGTCCCACCTACCTCGGAAGGCTGAGGTGGGAGACTCACTTGAACCCAGGAGTTTGAGGTTGCAAGTGAGCTATGATGACATGACTCTCTAGCCTGGGCAACAGAGTGAGAGCCTGTCTCAAAAAAAAAAAAAAAAAAAAGATTTTGAAAAGAGAAAAATCTTCTATAATCTAAAAAGTTGTCATGGAGCTAGAACCCAGGAAACATCTTGAATGAATAGATGAACCTGCTGTTGACTTGGATTATGGGCTTTGAAAAAATGCATTCATTCATTGTGTGTCTGTTCTGTGCTTGCTAATGATACAAAAATGAATGAGACCATCTGTTCATACTCTAAGAACACACTCTTAAATAATTATAACCTGTTGAGTATGATGATACAACTATACAGGGTGTTTAAAGGATATCTAACTCTTCTAACCCAAAGGGATTATGGGAGGGAATTCATGGAAGAGATGACCTCTGGGATGAGAATGTAAATTAAGGTGGGAGGTTAGCCTTGAGTCATGAGCCAGGGAACTCAAGAAATAGTCTAGTCATATAGGAAAGTATACAAGTTTAGTGTTGCTAGAATATTAATATGCAAGTTGAAGAATAGTAAGAAATAAACCTGGAAAGAGGTAGACAAAGTCAAATCACACTTGTTAAACATCTTGAACTGTAGATGTAGATTTTGGAAAATTATTCAAGAGAAAAAGATGGTAATATTGTAGTCTAGATGGATCATTCTGGCAGATATGCAGAGAGGATAGATTTTGGAGATACAGCCTGCAGTGGTCCGGGTGAAAAATGATGAAAGTGTGAATGACAGCATTGGTAATAGGAACGAAAAGAAAGGTCAAGGATTGGAAAGGCAGAGTTTGGTGGGTAATTAGGTGGAATTTGGGTGTGGGATGGTGATTCCTATCATAGGGGACTTTGGTATATGTTGGTAACCACGGTGGACAATAAAGGAGTAGTAACTGGTTTATAACAGGGAAGTGTGAGACTGGTTTGAGGTATTTTGGGGGGACGTCCAGATAGAGATGTCCAACGGAGTAAAAGTTGAGACTGAAGCTTAGGAAAAGAGCTGAGCTAGAAATACAGTTGAGTGTCATCATTATATAAATGGTAGTTGAAGCCATGAACTGGATGGACCAATCAGGGAGCGTATACAAGGGAAAATGTTAGAACTTGGAGGAACCTCAGCACGTAAGTCTTAGAGAAAATATTGAAGGAGCAGGCAGAAGTACAAAGAGAACTAAGAAAGGCAAGTGATACAGTGACCAAGGGAATAGAGAGCAAATAAATTGGTGATACTAGAAGGTCAACAATTAGGAGAGATGTCCCTAAAAGGAAAAAAAAAAAAAGAGCTTTTAACATGAAGCTGAGCCGTTCTTTTTTTTTTTTTTTTTTTGAGACAGAGTCTGGCTCTGTTGCCTGGGCTAGAGTGCTGTGGCATCAGCCTAGCTCACAGCAACCTCAAACTCCTGGGCTCAAGCGATCCTCCTGCCTCATCCTCCCGAGTAGCTGAGGCTACAGGCGTGCGCCACCATGCCCGGCTAATTTTTTCTCTATATATATTTTTAGTTGTCCAGATAATTTCTTTCTATTTTTAGTAGAGACGGTCTCGCTCTTTCTCAGGCTGGTCTCAAACTCCTGACCTTGAGTGATCCACCCACTTCAGCCTCCCAGAGTGCTAGGATTACAGGCGTGAGCCACCGCGCCCAACCCTGAGCTGGTCTTAATCTTAACTGCTGGAATTCTGGAGATTAACGTTTTTAAAACAATAATTGGTGTTAGCATCTAGCTGAAGAAGAGCTGCTAATGTTCATTACTTTTCATTAAAATGAAAACACTTTCAGTATTATGGTATGTAATTCTTGAGGAGCATCCAGATATTTTTCCCACATAGTTATTTTTAGATTTCTTTTGATCTTATTTTTTATTTCTTTGCACATTTACTTACTGTTTTCTAATGATGAAATATCTTCTTAAACTTACCAATGTATTGTTTAAGAAAGAAAACATTATATTTTGTGGGAGGTTGTTGGATCAAGGATTCTCAATCCCGGTTGAAATCGCCTGAGGAACTTTTGAAAGATACCAGTGCCTGAGCCCTACTCCAGAGCTATTCAGTCAGAATCTCTGAGAGATCGAGCCTGGGCCTTGAATTTTTTAAGGCTCCCAAGATGATTCTAATGCATAGTAAAGGTTGAGAACTATTGATTTAGAGGATAAAATTATAAATTTGGAATTTATTTTTAAAATTTGTCTTGTGTTGCAGCAATTGACATGTGGTCTGCAGGTGTCATATTTCTTTCTCTGCTTAGTGGACGATATCCATTTTATAAAGCAAGTGATGATTTAACTGCTTTGGCTCAAATTATGACAATTCGGGGATCCAGGGAAACTATCCAGGCTGCTAAAACCTTTGGTAAGCAGTTTTATATAACAAAACAAATGACTTTGATTATCTCCTACAGATCACTCAATAAATTATTATGAAATTCTCTTTATAAATAAACATATTCAGTGTTTATAAAGTTCTTTAATCTTAGGTAGAAAATTTCTCAATCGCTTGAAAATGAATTGCATTTGTATAAGAAAATAACTTATCACCTCTCCTCTATATATGTATCATTTAATTTTATTAAACACAAAGTACTATACTGCTCCAGTATTTAAAGTCCAACTTTAATCTTAAAAAAAAAGAATAAGGAGTAAAATCTTAACTCCCTTTAGTTGTGGTTTGACTTTTATTACGTAAATATTTTTAATAGTATGTTTTAATTTTTTTAGTGTGTTTAGACACAATTGGTATTGTGGTACTTGGTACTCAAATGTCCTTGCCTTTAGTGATCTTAGTCTATACTAACAAGTAAACGGTTAATTATAATACAGTATAATAAGGGCTACAATAGGCAAGAGACTAGAAATGTGTGTTAGTTGTCAGATTCCTTAGGGTTAGGGTAGCAGAGAAGCAAAATGAATAGAACACTTAAACTGATGGAGTATTTTTGTAAGTATTTGTTGGACATGGGAAATTATCTCCTCAGCCACATAAATTCTTCTTTAAGCCTGGGATATGTATTGTATTTTGTAGGGCAACTGAGAATTATCTCAGCCTTGCTGAGACCAACAGCCTGAACTCAAGTGCCCACCTTGTGTTTATTTTCTAAGCATACTTATAGTTAATATTTTCCAAAGAGTGAGTGTGATTGAGTCAGCTTACTCTCATGCAATATGGAGTACCCCTATGGTACAAAGTTTCAATCGGCCTACCTCAAAAGTAGCTGGGCTGCCTTGTGCTCAGCCCCAGAATTAGTGGATCTTAACCAGGGGTGTGTATGAGAATTACCTGGGAATCTTTGAGAAACACATATGCCTGCCCTATACTACTCATTCCTGGAAAATGTGATTCAGAAAAATATGATAACTTAGGAAGGCTGCAGCCTTGTTAGTTTGAAAAAACAATTGATTTTGACCAAGAACTACTTGTGGTTAAGAACAAAAATAATTGCCCTTACTTAGGGGCAGTGCTGTGATCTAATCCACAAGAAAAACTTAGTGGTAGTTGTGAAGAAAGCCTCATCTTAATAGAGGCTTGCGAAAATATGTTTCTGCAGCATAGTCAATCTATAGTTTGAACCTACCATGTACCTATTGCAAAAAAATTTTATTTGAGGATAATAGGATGACATAATACATACAAGGGAAAAATGACTAGGAATGGAAAGCAAGATTGATATCTAGGAAATAGTATTCTTACATGGTAATAAACATAACATGAGTATGTGTATTCTCAACTAATTGAGAAAACTTTCATCTACTATTGAATAACTTTGTGAGAAGTTTATGAACATGAAGTGTATCAGCTAGCACCAGAATATTTTGTTGAAGAGCTCAAATCTCCCCCAGTGGTAGTCAAAGTTAGAGTCAGGGCCAAGAATGGAAGTACAACATCTGGCACAAAAATACTCCAGAGCAAGTGCCATAATAGCAGGCAAGAGCTTGTAGAGATTTATCGTTGTAATAATTATCATATTAAAAAAAGAATAATACTATATAGCACTTATCTCAGTTTTATTAGTATGACTTCTATAGTTATTTCAGTCAGATATTACTATAACTTTGGACTGAGTACAGAAGACTCAAAATTTCAACAAACACAAGTGTTCCCCTTTTATGACTTACAGAAATGACTTGGCTGAGAATAGCAAGGAGAGCACCTTTACTTCTTTTGTCTGTAACCTGCCTCACTGTCCTTAACCTTTAGACCTGGCCCCATTGTGGGTTGTCATTAACTACTTGTTGAGTTGTGTTGAATAAATTAAAAAGAAAAACCTTGAGCTAAAACAAATTCCTGACACATAGTATTCTGTAACAAAATATTTTTGATCAAATGTGTTATTTTAAATTATTTTCCCTGAATATTTTAAATGAGCCCTCTCTTTGGTCATGTAAAAAAGTAATTTAAGCATATTTTATAGCTTGAAGACATGCTGTAACATATACTGTTCATTATTTCATGACTTCAGAGCAAGCTAATAAATTAAGGAATAAAATTATATGATTATTTCCCTCTGGCTATGATTTTCTAGAGAGAATAGGAATGATAGAATCGATTTAAAAATAAAAAAGGATTGGTATGTTAAATCCTCAATAAACTTAGTTTGTGGTAATTTGTTTCCTCCCTACTTGTCACCTTATTTTTTCCTTACTTAGTATACCAGTCCAACAGTTGGCTTAAAATGTGTAAAGGTAACTTTTTATCATCCAGAGCCAGATTAATTGTTTTTTTGACAATCTACATAGCCCAGAAAGGAATCTAAATGTTGTACTCATTGTTTAGAGCCACATTTCTGTTTAATAAGAAAATATAAGGCAAAAATAATATATGAGTGCCATTTGTGTGGTTAACTTATTTTTGCCCATGTTTGATACTTATGTTTTATTTATTTATTTAATTTATTTTGAGACAGAGTCTCACTCTGTTGCCTGGACTAGAGTGCCGTGGCATCAGCCTAGCTCACAGCAACCTCAAACTCCTGGGCTCAAGCGATCCTCCTGCCTCAGTCTCCCGAGTAGCTGGGACTACAGGCATGTGCCACCATGCCCGGCTAATTTTTTATATATATATATTTTTAGTTGTCCTGCTAATTTATTTCTATTTTTTTTAGTAGAGACGGGGTCTCACTCTTGCTCAGGCTGGTCTCGAACTCCTGAGCTCAAACGATCCACCCGCCTCTGCCTCCCAGAGTGCTAGGATTACAGGCGTGAGCCACCGCGCCCGGCCGATACTTATATTTTAAAAAACTGAGATCTGGTTTGTTTATTACTTCATTGAGAAACATTTATTGGGGCTTCATGTATGCCAGATACTATTGTGAGTCTCTATTCTCATAGAGTTTAAATTCTACTGAAGGAGAGAAAATAAATAAATATACACTACTCAGAAATGAATAGTATTGAGAAAGGTAAAAGGAGGAAGGGAGTGAAGAGGGCTCAATTACTTAGGTTAGGTTGGTCAAGAACAGCATCTCTAATGATGTGTCTCTAATAATGCCTTTTTGTCCAGTCCAACAGACATTAACTGCTCACTTAATATGTATTAGCCATTATCTGGGTTTTCGGGGGTTCAAAGATGAATAAGTCAGCCCCTGTCTTCAAAGAGTTCATTGTCTAGTAGGGGGACATATATTTTATCAGTTGTAATATAGGATAGCAAAACTAATAATAGAACTCTTCCCAGGATACGACAGAAGCTTAAAATGATCAGTTCTCTGTGAGGATGTCAGTCCTCACAGAAGTGATTCTTGAGCTGAGTGGTGATGTAAGTGGGAGTGTCCTGGACACATAAGAGGTATGGGGCATCCTAGGCAAAGATAGGGGCCATGTAGTTAGAGGCATGGAAGGGGGTTGGGGGTGGGAGCTGCAGATAGATTACAGAAGGATAAGAGGAAGCTGGAAAAGTTGGCAGAGTCAAGTGAGTGTCTCGTGTAGCATGGTTAAGTCACTGCTTTCTACTTAATATCTCCCACTTTCTCGTTTGGCCTTTAACTGTATAGTGCAAGCAACTTAAATATAGCATGTGGTATTCTGTCTCATAGCCTGTGTGTGTATATATCCATAAAGCACTTGGTTGGACTTGTATGTTTCTCATGAGAGAGGCTTCTGATATATTTAAATAATATAATAAAATGTGCATTTTTTTTTTCTTTTAGGCAAATCAATATTATGTAGCAAAGAAGTTCCAGCACAAGATTTGAGAAAACTCTGTGAGAGACTCAGGGGTATAGATTCCAACACTCCCAAATTAACAAGTGATATACAAAGGCCTGCTTCTCTTCACCCAACTGTTTCAGAGAAGACTGACCCTAAAGCTTCTCACCTCATCCAAACACCTCAAGCACAGCACTCAGGGAATTCATTATATAAAGGGGACAGTAATGGCTGTGGGAGTCATTTTGATGAGTGTAATACCAATTTAGAAGGCTGGGATGAGGTACCCGATGAAGCTTACGACCTGCTTGATAAACTTCTAGATCTAAATCCAGCTTCAAGAATAACAGCAGAAGAAGCTTTGTTGCACCCGTTTTTTAAAGATATGAACTTTTAATTGTGGTTCTTCATTTAATGTTTACTGTTACGCATTGTGAGGTGGAATAAAAAGAGTTCTATGTAATAGCCATACATTTAAAAGCCAGGGCAAGGTGAATAATTTATTTTAAAATTTTAGTATTTGCTTTGGTGGCAGATTCTGAAATACAGATTAAGATTACTTTAAATGCCGGGACTAGTTCTTTGTACTAACAACACAATCTTCTTTAAGTTTACCCAACCCAAGTAAAATCAGATCTTTAGTTTCCCTGACTACTTTTCACTGCCATATACAGAAAAAGGAGCAGTTTTAATTTTAATTAATTAAAATTAATGGATGTGATAGGGATTAAATGAGTCAGAAGACTTAGTTTACTGATTCTTGGAGCTATGAGCTATGTATACTTTTGGGAAACTCAACCTGGTGCTGGTGCTCTTAACAATTTTGTAGGTAAGGAAGATAATTTCCTTTTCCAGAAGTATTATTATGCCTTTTATGAACACTAAAACAGTGAGAAAATGTTGGTCATGGGGTAAAATATCACTTAAAATTGAATTTATCTACTTTTTAAAAAATATTTCATGAAAGCATTTTTATGTGAATTGCCATGTTTTCTCTTGATTTTTCTTCCTTCTCTGCCTCCATCTGAAACATTCTCCTTGGAAATTATGTGGTGCTTATATGGTGCTTACCACAAAGTTTCTGGGTGCTTTAATAAATATTGCGTGTGTTTACAATTAAAATGCATACAGTGGTTGATAAGGGGAAGCTGCAGGACCGAGGTGAAGGCTGATGGTGTAAAGCGCTTTTCTTTTTTCTTTTGAGTGTATATGTTTTTTCCCACCATCTTAGATATAATTAGATAGCTGCTAAAAGAAAAAGTAAACACAATGGAAAATACTGGAGATTTTCCTCTGCCTAGAGCCATCCAAATCTCTATATCCTATTTTGACTGAGCTGGTCCTGCTCAGAGAAGAATAATTACTAGAGTCTTAGGTGGGTTGGGAAGAGCAGTAATGAGGTAGGCAAAGAAGAAAAGGACCTACGATAGAGGTTTACATATTATTTATGTTCCAAAATGATACATAGTAATGACAGTATATCAAACTTCCTATGGGAAATAAGTCTGGGAGGGTGTATCGGCTGACAGTTTTCCCATTTAGTAGTCATAGAGTTTAAAAACAGCTTAGGGACATATATTCATTTTACTTTGAGGATTGATAGGTCAGTATGCCTACCTAATCTATTTGGTAAGTATATTATATATGTATGTATAAACCATTACCATTGGTCTGCTCTCTCTTATGTTGTAATATTTTAATGAAAACTTGAATGTTCTTGAATTTGTATGTTTAATAAAGTTATCCTTTTATATTGTTTATGTCAGAATAATTTGAAAAATGATAGCTTTTTTCTAAAAAAAAGAAAAGTATTGACCACTGGGAGTATTTTGAGATTGATAAATGATCTCTCTTTAGCAAATAGCAAGGTAGTAGGTAAACAAATTTGGCCTAACCTAAGTAATAAAAGAAAGATAGTAGATTTTTCTACAGAAAAGGTGCTCATTGACTTAATATATAGGATGTTTGTCACAAATAGTAAAACAGTAAACCATCTCAGTAACCAAAATGAAGTCTTTACACAGCTAAATTTTTTGACTTACAGTCAAGTTAACATATAGTCAGAAAATTAAGGGGAAGAAAAATTTACCAAAAGGGCAGGGAGGGAAACATTCTCTAAGAATATTTAAAATTCAGAGCTGTTGTTTTAACTTTTCATTAATGTCACTTTTAGGGCAGAACTTGGGTGATATGCAAGGGGGGAGGGCGGTAAAGTCAAACAGTGTTTAAAAAGATACCTAGTGTCACAAATCAGTTCTCAGGGAATTCAATACCACTGGAGAATATTGCCTCAAGTTTTGGCAAATATTCCCAATGTGCTGAATCAGAATTAGCCAGGAGCTTCCATATGCATATTCTTCAGGTTTTTAAGTCTTTTCATATCTCCCTAAGTTTAATCAGGCAGAATAGTCATTTCAAGGGAAAGACTAAGAAGGTAACTATTTAATACCATTTCCTATTATTATGGAAGTTCTCAGAATATTCAGCTATTTTTCATTGTCAGCTTTTAAAAATTCTTATTGCTCAGACTTGAGATAAAACTATTAAGGGTGTTTTCATTTAATAAGCCTTAGACATTTAGAACTATTAATATAACAAGCTACAAGTATTGGTTTTTGAAACAGGCTGCAGCTCTCCAGCACTTTTAATGAAACTTTTCCTTATAAGGAGATAGATGATTTTGGTTGTCTTAATGACCCAAATAAGAATGTGGCTCAAGAATGGTTATTCCAAAGAATTAAACATAGTTTACCTCAAAATCTGAACAAAAGTTATCAAGTGATGTTGCTGTCTTACTGTTTCTGGCAGTATTTAGGGACAAAATGGTGTTACAGATGTCAGAATATCGATTGAATAAAATCTTGAAACCCACAAAACTCGTAGGCTTAAGTCTTAGTAATTTCTGTTGTTTATGTAGTTTCAGCCTTACACGTCACTGAAAAGTTATTTATCTTAAGAAACTGGCCAAATTTGGCGGGTAATGCTCTCTGCCAGTGTCTGCAGATGTATTGTTTCCGGCTACGTTTGTGCATGTTGTCTGTGGTCTTTAAAGAACACTAACACCAGACAGAAATGTCAACTCTGTTCAGATTTTTTCCTATGTCTTTAGAACTGATGTTGCTATTTCCTAATTTTGTCAAATTATATGTCTGAACTGTTTTCCTTTCTTGAAAGGTGGATGTTATAACCACTTACCAGATAAGTAATCGGAAGTAGTTAATGCTGTATCGCATTACAGCAAGGTTTTCAACAAAGTAACCACAAGGTCAGTGCTAAGGCAAATATTTAGTAAATAATGACATTTTAGGTATCTAAAGTGAAAAGGCATGATCTTAGGAAAGGAATTGCAAATTGGGTGAGAAAATTATTAAAGTAAAGTTCAGCAAAGTAATTGCAACATAATTCAAGAGCTTAACTTGACCTATTAATTTTTTCTCAGAAGAACTAAAAGGATAAAATTGACCTTGACCTCTGTTTTGAGTGCTTTAAAAAAATTAACAATATATGGAAAATAGTTCAAAATGAGCAAAATAAAAACTTATTTGGAGAGGGTATACATAGCTTTTATAAAACAAGAAAGATGACTAGAAAATAGATGTAAATAGTTTGGAATCTCTATTTAAGCATGCACCATGTGCAAAACTACCCTTTTGAATTTAAAACATAATGTCCTAGCCATTAGCAGATTCCATCTTGGACCCTAATGAAGCAATTTAAGGAATGTAACAGGTTTAGCACTAGAAAATTTAATCCTAACATTTGAAGGAAAATAGGAAATAACTTTTAGATTCATCTCTAGTTCTAGGTTTACAGAATGCCAGTGTCACTCTAGTAAGAAACCAAGAAGGTGGATCAAGGGATAGTTTTCTGACATCCTGAAATCAAGAGAATAACTGAACACTGTCAGCTGTGGGTTGAGTAGTACAAATCAGAAAATGGAAGAATCATGGGATGATTTTCTAATCAGAATTTTTGCATATGTTCCTTATCCACATTCTACTGATGATGTGTTTTTATATGTGTATTTAATTATGTATTCGCTTTCTGTGTAAATTCCTCCCATAACTTCTCTGAAGACTGTACTATATGATCTAGAAATGACTCCAACTAGGACAGGAGTAAGAAAGTAAATCAGAAACAGATGTATGGCTCTGTAGCCTCACATTGTTGTTATTATATTTTAGCTCTGTCCTTAAGAAAAAGGAGCAGGGGGCTGGGGAATTCAGCCACCTCCAAATTGCTCTAGACACTCACTCATCGTAATGCTTTTTTGACTGGTAGAAATTTCTTTATTTCTTCTGGCATGTTGCTGATCACTATCTTCCTACACTCAAATGCTCTGATTAAAAACAAAACCAGTCATACTGTATGTGTATGTATATGAGTAATCCTTAGACAAGTATTAGCAATGCTCCTTTAAAATACACTTCCCCAAGGTTTGTGAAAGGAATCCTTGGTGTTATGTTAGTGTCCTTATCGTCATTTTGTTATTTTGAAACTCCGTAAGTAAATGGCCACATCAATTGTGTACTCTTCATAAAAAGGAAACTCATCATTTTTGTGTTTAAAAAATTAAAAACACGAGCATCTTACATCTCTTTATTGTATGTTATGAGGAAACATCTTGTTTGCCCCTATACAATGTGACTAGACAAGTGCCTGGCATTTATTGAGTTGGGTACTCAGTAAATGTTGAGTGGATGCATTTAAGTTACGTTTAATTAATTTGCTTTCTTGACAAATATTAAGCCAAAACCTCTCAATGAGTGTGCCTATTTTCCTAAGTTTAATAGAATTTATTTGATTGAGAGTGACACCAAATTATAAGAAAAATGAAATGCCTCATTCCTCTTTTCAGTAGACCACCCTTCTTCCCCATAAAAATGTAATTTAAATGGAGGCAAGACTCTGATGCCATGCTTTAGGTTTGAGTAGCCCCAAGGGGGGCTTTGGATCTTGTAGTTGCCATTACCTGGAATGCCTTTCCCTCCAATCTGCATATCCCAAATGTATTCAGTCTTATTAGGCCATCAGAAGACCCACTCCTCCCTCCACAAAGCCTTCCCTGATCAGTCCAAATGATCATTTCCTTGATTCCCCTATACACAGATTATAAACTTCTTGGAGGTAGAGACTGTGTTTTATACTCCCCCACATTGCCTACCACTGCATTTAGAGACTCAAGTACTCAGTCAAAACTTTGGGGTTGACTACGAACCTGACACCATTGGGTATTTCCAGGCCCCACCAGGATAATCCCAGTCTAAGGACAGCTCCTTTAATTCTTAAACCATCGAAAAGATTGTACGTTTTCCCTTGGTCATCTGTCTTAAGGCTTCTCAGCCCCTCATCCCCCCGCCCCCATCCCATCCATCTCAATTCTAATTTCTTCACTCCAGTTTGCTGGTGCTCCGTCCCCCTTGCTTTGACCTCGGTGAAGACAGAAAACAGCTGGTGGATATTTTATTTGTGATAACCCTTTTACATCCTGTGGATGGTAAGCTGGTGAGCAAAAAGTTTATAACTGTCTATTGTAGTCATGTTTTTAGCTCCTACTGTGTGCCAAGCACCATAACAATCAAAAAATTCCAAAACTCAGATGTGTTCCAATATTTCTGCATCCAAATTGCACTTTTAAGAATGTCTTTCTCAGCCGGGGACGGTGGCTCACACCTGTAATCCTAGCACTCTGGGAGGCCGAGGCGGGTGGATCGCTCAAGGTCGGGAGTTCGAGACCAGCCTGAGCAAGAGCGAGACCCCGTCTCTACTAAAAAATAGAAAGAAATGATCTGGACAACTAAAAATATATATAGAGAGAAAACAGCTGGGCATGGTGGCACATGCCTGTAGTCCCAGCTACTCGGGAGGCTGAGGCAGTAGGATCACTTGAGCCCAGGAGTTTGAGGTTGCTGTGAGCTAGGCTGACACCACGGCACTCACTCTAGCCCGGGCAACAGAGTGAGACTCTGTCTCAAAAAAAAGAAAAAAGAAAAAAAAAGAATGTCTTTCTCAACTAGAAATAGTATGAAATCGTGAGAAATGCATTCCACTTTTTTAACTTTGAAAATTATGTCCATTCTGACATATGTTGCATTTGAGGTTAGCTCTGCTTTGGGGACCAGCTGGGTATTATTGAGTGGAATGGAGATTCTTCCAATGTTTTTTGAGAACCAAATGGGGCCTTAAGTATCTTCATTGAGGTCTCACATTTAAAAGTGTAGATAGCACAACTGAGGAACATTGTAATGCCTCCTTACTCACCCTTTGTTGATTAAAAAGTAAATCTAAACGGGAGGCAGCATAACGAAGGAGTCAGCCAAGGCCAGCCCTTCCCTGTACTATGAGTCACAGTTTTCTCATCTGCAAAATGGGGTTTATGTGCCTACCTCACTGTTTGAAGGAAGAAGTGAGAGTAGGCTTGCTAAGTACAATGTTGACACAAGTACGTAATTGTTTCCCTTTCCTCCTTCCTTTCTTCCCCTGGTTTCCCTTCATCTGCCCTTACAGAGGAATATTGCCTGAGAATTTTCTTACATATTTCTCCCTTAACCTTCTTTAGTACATCAGGACTTTTAAACCACAGAGTGCAAAATTGCTGTTTTCTGGGATGCTGTCAGCCTGACACTATAGTAATGCTAATTTTCTATACATTGTGATGTCTTCTCTGTCTTCCACCAGATGGTAGGAGTTTCTTTGGCATGTTCTGTGAGAAAGCTGCCCAGACATGTTTGGACTGGTGTATCAGTAAGGCTACTAAAAGAGAAAAGAAGGTACACAAAAGAAACTAGCTCTTACACAATTAAAACAATTTTACCAGGCAAAGGGGGAACTAGTGATCATCTAATACTCCCTCATCTTTTCCAGCCACAGACTTCTCATATGTTCTATTCCTTCTCTTCTGGGCTTTTGCATATCCTGTTTCCTCTGCCTGGAGCACTTCTTCACCACACCCTAGCTTTCTTCACCTCGCTGACTCTTGTTTATCCTTCAGATCTCGATTTAGACATCACTGCCATTAGGAAGACTTCCTTGGCCTCTCATTCTGAGTTCGGGACACCATATGCTTCCCCATGCCCCATCCTGCTAAGAGCATCCTGCTCATCCTTTAGTACCCTGCTCAGATGTTGCCTCCTCAGTCACGCCTCCCAGTTTACTTATTTATTATTTTTTCTTCTGGGACCTAGAACAGTGCTTGGGACAAGTAGACACTCAAAACCCTGTGGTAAGGAATGACTGCTCCCATAGCACCTGTAGCCTCCAATTATTCCTATTGTGGCACTTACAGCACTATATTATCAATCCCTCTTTTCTTTCTTTTTTTTTTTTAATTTCAGCATATTATGGGGGTACAGATGTTTAGGTTACGTATGTTGCCCTTGCCCCCCTCCCCCCCAAGTCTGAGTTTCAAATATTTCCGTCCTTCGGGTGGTGCGCATTGCACTCTTTGTGTATGAAAATACCCGTCCCCTCCTGCCCCCTCCCCCCT
>NW_012153062.1:7578161-7633017 GCF_000956105.1 Propithecus coquereli | reverse complement strand
TTCCTTGGAGATGGCTCCGTGTGATGGCTAAATTGTCTCTCTGGGCACCCACGGGTAGGGAGGGGGAAGGAGAGAATGGAGCACTATGGCGTCTGCTGCTAGGCTCAGGTCTGCGCCCGGGGGTGCCCTGAGGGGGCCGGGAGCCCGGCGCTGGGTCCGCAAGAGGCCACTGCTCACTGGCGGCAGCCGTCTCTGGGCTGGTGTCGGCAGGTCTCTCCAGCCGCTCAGGAGCCACCCGCAGTCCGAGATGCAAGGGAGGGGGAAGTTAACCGCTCCACCTACCCTTGTCGCTGGTCTCCAAGCCTCTCGGGACCTCTCTCCTTCCAGTTCTCCTCCACAACGTCTTCCTGTGGAGTCTCCTGTAGTTTCAGGCACCCTTCCTTCCGACCCTCACCCGATCTATGTTTCTCTGCTCGCCTATTTTTTTTTCTCTTTCTTCTAAAATTCGTCTTTTTTGCAGAGACCTTCTGACTGGCGGCTTGTCTCATCCGCCATCTTGGTTCCTCCCCTCAATCCCTCTTTTCTATATCACCTACTAGATTGTGAGCTCCATCACAAGAATCAGGTCTGTTTCATGCACCATTGTATCTCTAGTACCTGGCGCAGAATCAGACCTCAATAAATACTTGTTGAAAAATGTGCAAACATACACTATACATATACGTACACAGTATGACTACAGTGAAGCAAATTTTTGTTGTTTTTTGAGGTCAGTGAAGCAGAGAAGGAGAAATGTTAGCAGGGACCTACACCAGGCCTCCTTTGCTACAAACAGCATCTATATTCAGAGTCAATCGAGTGGGCTTTTGATAGCACTTGTACTAAATGGGTTTTATGTTGGCCTGAATTTGCAATGAGTTTAGAATTAATGTCAACTTTTTAGGAAATTAAACATAGTTTGCAGAGCAAGCATTTGGGGAGGCCACAAAAGGTTTGAGGAAATAGACGTTTTTGAGCAGCTACCTGATGGCCAAACAGATATATAGTGATATAAAAATATGCAACACAAGAACCTATGTGAGTTTAGATAGTTAGCTATGAGAAATGAGGCTGAGCGTAACATTTAGAAAAAGAAAAAAACTCAGATTTTAAATATGAGAACACTTCTTAAGATATGCTGTAAGTCTTGAGTAACAAATGATGTTCATTTATGAGGCCTCCTCTGTGAAGGCCCCAGGATAAAGGTAGAACCTGGCTCCAACCTGAGTCAGACTCCATATTTTTAAGGATCCCAATATGTTATTTTCTAAAACTGACAAAGCAGGTTTACAAAAATGATAATTTTTAAATATTTTCATTTAACAAATTAACACCTTTAATACATATATAATTTACAATGAGTTTACGTATTAAGTTGAGCCACATGAAATTGTTGATATTCAACCATTTTTTGACATAGAAAATCAACAATTTCATGTAGTTCAACCTAATACAACCTCATTCGGAGATAAATGTCAAAAGTCTACGTGTGAGGCCCTGCCTTTAGTGATGATGAGGACCTGGGTAAATGCACCCCTTGCCCACCCCAACTCTCCCAATACTGACTACAACATTAAGGTTGAGGGCATCCCAACTGCGTGTATGAACTCTCAACCTCTAAACAAAAGGGCTCTAAGCTCTGACCCAGCAGTGGAGGCTGAACACGAGGCTAAAAGAAGGCCAAAACCTAGAGATTCTAAATTCTAGAGAAGCCTATATATGTATTAAGGGTTAGGAGATACCTCATAGTATCTTTGTAAGTCTTTCCAAGTACGAATGCCAGAGGCTTATCTGTTCCTAAGTTCCCAAGTCGAAGAAAATGCAGCAGTTCCTGATGCACAGAGGGCCTACAGAAATATTAATTGACTGGCTCATTTTCTCCTTCACTCAGCTGATCATCTCACTCCCTATTGCTGAAGGTGAGCCTGGTTCTGTTTTAGTCCTTCTCCCTCACTGCCAACAGTGAAAACAGTGTTAAACAACTCTAGGGTCTTTCCTTTCCCTCTGCTCCCAGACATATACACTGTCCTCCCTCCTTAATTTCCTCACCACTTTCTTCTCCAGCCTTCTCTTCCTCCACATCCCCTTTGTTCCTGCCTCCTCCTGTGCCTCTGGTAACCACTGCGTAGTAAGTGAAGAAGCGATTGCATTCCCCCACCCCCATATCAGATCGTAAGTGGATTTTCCCTGACCTTGAGAGGTCATGAAGTACACCTTGGTGCTCTCAGTAAAACAAGATTGTTTTGATAATCCCAATGAGACCAAGATGTTTAAATTCTTCTTCTCACTCTCATCACCACAATGTGAGATGGATCCAAATATGTTGCAACAGCATGGCCTTGGGCCTACAGCTCTTGAGTTATAAAATGTTGCAGCAAGCTCTCCTTGTATAGCAACGTTGTCAGCCAAGAATTCTATCCTTAACCCAGTCAGAAAAAATTCTAGAGTACTTTCTCTTTGCTGTGCTCACAGATTTTCAGAATTTTATCCCTGATGAAACCAACATCTGAAATCTTGTGGGAGTGTAGGCAAAACTCCTCCAGCAATTCCTTTTTCCTTTCCAGATACTATGTGTATACAGTCCATCCAAGCAGGAGCTTATCAGTGGCACATGAGCCCCCTGAAGCCAGTGCTTCCCTAATTGCACAGTTAAGGGGTGGCAGATGTTTGAATTGGCAGCTGGGCTGCAGTAGGTGGAAATAAGAACATTGTATTCCTTTGCATGTGGAATCATGAATAGTTTTTCCAGTATATGATGAAGTTGCAAAATAAGAAGGAAGATCTGGACCTTAGCTTTTCAGTTTTCCTCAGGATATAAATTCCAGAGAATCTCTCCATATTGTAAAAGCCCATAGCACTTTGTACCTCTTTTGGAACATCATTTCCTTTATCCTGCCTTGCTTTGTCATGATTTATATACCTGTCTTATACTTGAG
The DNA here is from genome assembly GCF_000956105.1 of Propithecus coquereli. NCBI lineage: Eukaryota > Metazoa > Chordata > Mammalia > Primates > Indriidae > Propithecus > Propithecus coquereli. Next base: position 7,630,102 of record NW_012153062.1, on the reverse strand, counting down.
CAGTTGCCAGTTCCTATTGATTTTCACATTCCAGCATCATCTCTTTTCTCACCCAGTGTCTAGCACAGTACTTTGCACAGAGTTAGCATTCTGACTATTTGTTAAACTGTTAACATTCCTTTGTTTTGGAGCTGTTTTATCCAACCCTACTACTGCCCAATTTTATTTGGAGGACTTAGTATTTAATATATTAGAAATATGGCTGTAAGGGACTCAAACTGGGGTGTATGCCCAGGTCTCAACAGCTGCATTTTCTTTGGAAAAAATGCATTTGTAGTCCTCCAGTGATTATATTAATTTTCTGTGTCTCTGCCTTACCTCCCAAACACATCCTACCATGGCTGATCGACCCAGAGGATAAACCTAACAGGCTGGGTCCCTTAAATTGTCACTTCCAGATATTTAAAACTTTAAGGTAGTGGGCTTAAGCTGAGTCCAATTATTAAAGACTGGGATCTGGAGGGAAGATTCAGACTTATCACTGGGGCTGCCCTTGTTCCCACTTCACCCAGCATCTTTCTGGGAAATTTCTTTTGTGCTCAAGTTGACTAAGGCTAGTTTCTGCTGCACACACCCAGAGACCTGAGCCAATACAATGATTGACAAAGGCACAAAAAGAGCCTGTTGGGCTTCGAGATCTGATGTTGCCTTCAACTTGCTGTCTTATTTACATCTCTATTCTGGGCCCTCACAGAGTTCCAGGCAAATGGTGGTTGCTGGGTAAGTATTACATGAATAAATGAATAAATACATTTAATCCTGATAGGGCTACAAAGGGAAGAAAATAATGTCTCCATTTTACAGGAGAGGTTGAGCTCAGAAGGATTTTGTGACTCATCTGTGGTCATGTGGCTAGAAAGTTGAAGAATAGGAAGACTGAAGGTGGGTACCCGAAGCTAGGCTCTTTCTGTTCTCCTTGCATGTCCCTCCTGAAGACTGCCCCAAGTGAGTGTCACAGTCATGTTCCATGTCTGTTCTTTGTAACAGAAATGGGCCACAGCTAACTAGCAAAACAGAAGTTAATGGATGATATCAGGGGTTCACAGAATGGAAGAAGAGTTAAGAAACTAGGGCAGAACTGGGATTCAATGAGCTGGAGTGGGTACAGGTTAAAGCCATGGAGTCAGATCTTCTCCAACAGGTTTTTTTTCTATTCTTATTCATCACTTAGCTCCATTTAGAGTTCAGGAGAGAGAATTTAATTGGCCAAAGGAGGGCAGCATGCCTGTATTGACAGCCCCACCAAGACTGTACACATGGGGGAGAGGGAATTCCCCCCAAAATAATCCAAGTGATCTTACCAGAAAACAGTGGGAGCGTGTGCTGGGCGTTCCAAAAGTAGCAGTGTCCACTACAAACTGTTGCATGGAGGACTGCCAGCATCCTGAGCCAGAAATAAGTCGTCCCCTCAAGCTGCTATTGTACTTTCCCTCTTGTCCCCCAGGAGGTGTTAATGGAGGAGAGAGGGGCAGGTGGAGGAATCTGTCACAACGTCATCTTTGACTGACAACTGGGCTCCTCCTTAGAAGTTTCTAAAGTGTTGAAGAAAGTGGAAACTCACTTATCTCCCAACCCAACACCCACTCTCTCCCCAGTCAAACTTGGCTGGGCTGTTTTTATGTTGTTGCTTCTCTTATTGTTGACACCTTCCTGTGGGATTATTTCAAATGCCTATTTCCTGATGACCCAACATCCTTCTGCAATCAACTGGCAGGGAGTGAAGTCTGCCAAAACCTCAGATAGTAGCCCTAGCCTGGCACCATTTTCAGCAACATCCTGTGTTCACAACTTTTCAGTTCAGGTTCAAATGCCAATATTGTCTTGAGAAAATTTCCGTGGCCTCCTGCTAGGCTACTCTTCACATATCCCACTTCATAAGCACAGAGATGTTGGCCTCTTAATGCTGGGCCCCAGCCCCCACCCTGTGCTTTTTGTGCCATCATTATCTTACACAGGACACTTTTAATGTTGGTAATGAGCTCTGACTTCTGAAGCATCCAAACAATCCCTTTTGGGAGGTGGGGCATATCTTAGGAACCTAGAGAGGTCAAGGAACCCTGTTATAGTCATATGGTGTGACTGCGGCAGAACTAGTACTGGAAACCAAGGCTTTTGGCCCATGGTCCCAGACTTCTTCATTAATAAGTCTGCCCAATCAGGTCAGTGAAGAGATTTGTAATTCTGCTACAATACACCCAGAGAGCCCACAATTCTACGGTTAGAGCAAAGCTTTGAATTTTCTGTAGAGGTAATTGGTTCAGAATTTTCCCTCAACAGCACCTGCTATGTTGTCAGGCTCTGGGCTAAGCAGTTTACATACATTACTTTCAATATATATATTATTCTTAATGTTTAAACTACCTCAGGATTAACCATTAGCCTCATTTCACAGAGGGCAAAACTGAGGCTTTAAGAGGGTAAGTAATTTGTCTCAAGTTCATAGTAAGTAAGTGGTAAAACCAAGATTCAGACCCAGCATAGTGGCCCCAGAGCCCCTGTGTTCACTGCACTTAAATTCATAACTATCTCCCATAGGTGTTTTCTCTCCTCCTATAACCACCACCATACACACACTACCACCCTCTCCCCAAAGACCTATCTAGGGATTCCTTGTCCTTTGTTTTATTGAAGTATAATTTTTATACCATAAAATTTACCCATTATAAGGGTATAGTTTGATTTTTAGTAAATTTATACAGTTGTACAATAATCATAATCATCACGATAATCCAATTTTAGAATACTTCCAACCCACCAAAAAGTTGCCTTCTACCCTTATGCATTCAATCTCCATTTCTATCCCCACAAAACTTTTCTTGGTCACTCTGGCCCCCAGAGGTCTCTCCACCTCTCCACAGCTGTACTCTGACTGCTGCCCAATTTAGCACATGATCACAGTAGATTTGTACTGTTTAATTAGTATAGATTTTTCCATGGCCACTTGGATGTAAGAAACTTCACATTTATTTATTCTAAATCATGATCTCTGCCTTGGCCTCGGCCACCATTACTGATGAGAAATCCAGTACCAGCCACTAACAGGGATGCCTCCTTCTTTCTGAGATTCCTGTAGTGGCTGCTGGGCGGGTCTTCAGTGCACTCTATCACTGTTAAGTTACTCAGTGTCTATCCCAAAGCCCGTTAGGCAGACAATAGGAGCCAAATTCAGCTGCCATGACGAGCACAATGCAAACTCCCAGTAAATCTCTGTTGACAAATTGACGATGGGGCACGCTGGGTTCCCTGCTACTACCCCTTCACTAATGTTCTCTGAGCAACCCCTCAGTACAGAACAGTTTCCCCGGCTCCCTGACATCTCGCAGTACCCTGCAGTGGCCACCCCGGATTGGCTAGCCTTGCCCCACGTGATCACAGAAGTGGGCGGAGCCTGTGCTATGAGGGAAGGGGAATGGGGAGGTTGCTGGAGCTTGTGGACTGCGAGGCCTGGAGGGGCAGTCAGGACGGCCCACCCTCTAGCCCCCACCTCTGAAGGCGGTCCTGGGGCCTTGGGCAACCCCATCCACGACCCCAGAGGCTGTAATTGTCATGCTCTTTCTGCCGGGAGAGTGCGTGCCTGCCACGCTGCTTTGCCAGCGTTTCCATTGCACGCTGGAATTACAAAAGTCGCTTTTCTCCAGTCAATTCAAGCCAGTCTGGCGCGAGTCCCTCATTCTTCTTTGTCAGCGAGGCAAAGACTCAGTTGTTCACCCAGTTTTGTGTCTTACAGCGAGGCAGCCCTTTTCCTGCCCTTCCTCTCTCCCTGAGAAGCCCCAAGTGTGCCATTCTCTTGACCCTGCTCTGAAGTGCCTGGAAAATCTGCTTCAGCACAGATCCGGGGTAGCTGGCCTCTCCTCATTTCCATCTTTAGCTTGGGTCCTCTTTGCTATTGGTGGGAATAGGGAGGGAGGAGTAGGTCTGAACAGTTGGCAGCTTGTTGATGGGGCATTATTTGACTTCTGGGCAAGAATGACCACAACAGCACCCCTGGGAGGTCTCTACAGCCCCAGGCACGATGTGTGGCAGATACTCTCCAGCGCAGGCCCCATGCAGAAGGGCAGGATGCCATCTGGTTGCCTCCCTGGGTGCTCAGCATAAGAGCTGTCAGAGGAGAGTGCCCTGTGGGTCCTTGATAAATGGAAGTGTTTCCGGTTTTTAAACCCCAGCGTCTTTTCAGAGAGGCTCCTCCTACAGCTAGTTCCTTCCTGCCTAGGTACTTCCGCCTTTTAGTTCATCAGCTGAGCAACGTCCTCCATCCACTTCCGTGAATCCCCCTGGACTATTTCCTGCAAAACACAGTGTGAAATTGACTTCTGACTAGAAGCCTCTCTCTTCTAACCCCCAGATCAGTTTCCCCACATTTTTTCCAGCACCCTCGTGTTCTGTTTGATTCCTTTTGCATATGTTTAGGCTTTGAAAGGATTTGAAATATTATCCTTTAATTTCAAATTTCCTAAAGCCAGAGAGTGCATCTTTCCCCAACCTGCACAGTGCTTACTGTGCTTGTCCCACAGTATATTGACCAGCTCCCAAAAGCCTCACATATACCACACAACTAAAGTCCAAGGTGTCTGAAGGAAAAACTCAAGAGTGGTTCTTTGGACCAGGAAGAGCTGCTATGCTCCCAATTCCCCCTAACCGAGAACTGCAAGGTCCCCTGATGCCTTCTCTTGTGTGTAGACTGAGGTGTGTTCATTGAGGTTAACAGGTTCATTTTCTGTTTGTACTCCCTTTATCCAAAGAAAAGTTTGGTGGAAAAGGCAGATGGAAATTCCTGAAGGGGGGCTATTTCAGAGCAGGTTTTTCCAAGCCCTGAGGCACACCATATAGGTGACTGGGACCCCAGAGTCTGTAATTTTAAAAAAACAACCTACATGATGCTGATACCAGTTCCTTTTGAGAGCCAGTGGTAGATCTTTGCTACTGGTCTTCAGGCAAACAGCATCAGCCTCACCTGGGAGTTTTCAGGAAATGCAGAATTTCAGACCCCACCCAGACCTACTGAATCAGAATCTGCATTTTAATAAGATCTGCAGTTGATTGTCAAATACGCTAAAGTGTAAGAACCCCTGCTCTATTAATGACTGCCCTGGGATACAAGCTTAAACTTGGGCAACCTGAACTTATGGTCACCCTTCCTATCAGGGAGATGGCAGGTGGGGCACCAGGGAGAGGTAGAAAGGAAGTCTGAGCAGCCACAGCTCTGAGGTCCTCTCCCTCCCAAACTGGGCCGTGGTTTAAGAATATGGTCTCAAGAGCCTGTTTTTTCTGTCCCCAGCTTTCACAGTAGGCAACTATCTAATAATCGAACTGTCTGTTATGCTTGCTAGTTGTGTTTGTTATTATTATAATCAGTAATGGTTGCTGGAAGGGGGCAGGGTGTGTCTGGGAGAGCAGGAGTGTTAATGAGCCTATGGGGCTGGTCTAAGGGGGAGAACCCTGTAACTGCCACAGCCCTGTGCCTTTATTCCCTGTTCACCCACAAACCCACCTCCCCCTATAGAGGCCTCTTCCATCAGTAACCTTAGTTACTATGAATATTCTCTTCCTACATCCTGTTTCTGCTTTTTCTAGTTCTTGAGTTTTTGACTTTGTATCCTGTTCCAGAGCCTTAGCTTGCTCCCTAGCCTCTAATGTGACTCTTCCATGAACTGTCAAACCTTCAACAGATAATTCTTCTAGCACCTTCTGTGCACACCAGTTGTGCGCACCAGTAGAAGAGTCAAAGTGAACCGAAGGTGCAATCCCTGCCTTAGAGGGTTTACAGCATTTCGTGGATGTCCATCATTCACTCAGCCCTCACTGCACATCGGGGACTACACTAAATGTTTCACTTATATAATCTCACTTACTTTAAAATTTTTTTTAGAGATGGTGTCTCACTATGTTGCCTAGGCTGTCCTCAAATTCCTGGGTTCAAGTGATCCTCCCACCTCAGCCTCCTGAGTGGCTGGAATTACAGGAGTGCACCACCATGCCCAGCTTTAATTTCACTTACTTTCCCCAATCATAACAGAAATTGTCCCCACTTTATAGATGAAGGACCCATGGTTCAAAGAGTTAAATAACTTCCCCAGGATCATAGGTAATTAGTGGCACAGGCAGGATGTAAGCCTAAGTGTGATTGCCTCAAAAGCCTGTCTTAAACCGCTCTTAAAAGACTGTATTCTTCATCGCTGTATCTCTGTATCTCCAGTGCCCAGGACAGTGCCTGGTATGTATCACACAACCAACATTTGTGGAAGGAAGGAAGAATGTTGTTTTGAACCAGCTATCAGTCTCCACCCTTCAACCACAGAGCCTCCCAGTCCTGAGGTTGCTCAGCACTTCTGGGCAGCACTGTCTTCCTGACCCACAGACCCCAAGCCCTGCGTCTGGTGCCCTTCCTAATTTACCCCTGCCTCTCAGGGGCAGCCAGCCTGACCGAGAAACGTCTCTCCATCTTGTCTGAGTATAATATATATGGAGTTAACCCAAGCTTTCTACCTAGAAAACACACACAAAATTATTATTCTGAAGCTTTGTAATTTACACAGCAGATAATAAAAATGTTGAAGGAATTTAAGTAGATGAATATGGCACAACCTCAGCTCTTCTTTTGTTTTATAGACTGTCACACTATGCCAGCTGCCTCCCCTGGTGGCTGTGAAGTGAGAACTGGTGCCTGCCCTTCTTCCAAGCCACCTCATGCTGTCTCCTCAGCACAGATACAGAATTTTCCCTTTCCTAATCCTTTTAAGGGAAAAAGCACAATATAGGCCACAGAGACTGATTCAGCTTTCCTGTAGTGCATATGAGAGTTTGATTATATTGCTAATGTATTGATTATAATGTGGCATCTCTCTTTTCTTTGATCTAGTAGGCAGTGGAAAAAAGTCCTGGAGGATAAAATGTATTGAAACTGTTTTTTTATTTAGTTATGCACTTATTTTTTTGAGACCAGGTCTCACTCTATTGCCCAGGGTAGAGTGCAGTGGTGTCATCATAACTCACTGCAACCTCAAACACCTGGACTTAAGGGATCTTCCTGCCTCAGCCTCCCAAGTAGCTGGGACTACAGGTGCCTGCCACCATGCCCAGTTAATTTTTCTACCTTTATGGAGATGTTGTTCAGGCTGATCTTGAACTCCTGGCCTCAAGCAATCCTCCCACCTCAGCCTCCCAGAATGCTAGGATCATAGGCATGAGCCACTGCACTGGGCCTTAAAGCTGTTTAGACAACCTAAATTAGAATTCTTCACTTGTTAAGCCTTTCAGAAAGCTTTCTTAGGACTGCAAAATATAGGGCAGGGATTAATCCCATTTTATAGACCAGTAAACTGAGATGGAAGGTGAGTGAGGGGATTGGAGTCATACTAATGGTTAATGCAGCAATGATATAGGACATAGACTAGGTTTTGACATGCTTTACTGTTTCCACTATGCCACAAACTGTCTCCTGAATTTAACATTTTGATTCTCTTTATTATAAAAAGACTCAAATAAAATATACCTATATATGTTTTATCATCTCATGCTTTTTGGAGGCTACTCTATCAGTGTTACTATTTTTCAGACATTCGCAATGGGAAGTTTGAATGTTAAAGTTAGAGAGGTTGTGGTTAATATCTTGAATTTTAGAGCCAGAATCTGTCCGTACTTGGGCAAGGTAATTAACCTCAGTTTCCTGGCCTGTGGATAGAAGTTACTAATACCTCTTCCACTGGCCCATGTTGTAAGGAATTAAATGAGACTATGTATGGTAAGTACTTGCCTGGTACATACTAATCACTTAATAAATAGTTGTTGTAATTGTTACAAAAACTATTATTATGTGAGTTCCTCAGTTTCCTGAAGGAGTCCTCCTCGTCTTGTGCCCAGCAATGCTTGTCCTTGTAGGGCCCAGTACCATGCAGTTTTTGTTTGTCTGTTTTTTTCTTGACCTATTTTCTGGCTGTATCTTCCAGCTTCAGGATTACAGCCACATCCCTTTAGTTGTTAACTCATTTCAGACACGATGTTCAAACAGATTAGATTGTCTGAAGACAATATTAGGTCATGGAACAGACCTTCACCCCCTACATGTTCTTATAATCTCTTGATAACTCAGTCTGAAATGTCCGTTCCTCGGGGTCCAGAGAGGTTAGGTCATGTACAGGAGGCCCAAGCCCAAGAATTCACATCCCTTTTGCTTACTTTAGCTTCTACAGAAGTAATTGCATCTAGGGCATCAAATGATCTGAGACATGTTGCAATAAAAGGATTTAATATATACAAATTCTATTAGATCAAAACTATTGATATCCCTGGGATTTTGTCAAGTCTAAAGAAGTAATTCTCTAGAAATAGACTTGTTCCTATGTGACCAGGGAAATATTTATTAAATGCAGAATGACTGTGGGCAAACCTGTCTCAAAGCTCAGAAAATTTGAGAAAATCTAATTTCAAAAGAGTTAAGATCAGCCAGGCGCGGTGGCTCACGCCTGTAATCCTAGCTCTCTGGGAGGCGAGGCAGGCGGATTGTTTGAGCTCAGGAGTTCGAGACCAGCCTGAGCAAGAGCGAGACCCCGTCTCTACTAAAATTAGAAAGAAATTAATTGGACAACTAAAAATACATAGAAAAAATTAGCCGGGCATGGTGGCACATGCCTGTAGTCCCAGCTACTCGGGAGGCTGAGGCAGAAAAGGATTGCTTGCGCCCAGGAGTTTGAGGTTGCTGTGAGCTAGGATGATGCCACGGCACTCTAGCCCGGGCAATACAGTGAGACTCTGTCTCAAAAAAAAAAAAAAAGAGTTAAGATGCCAATTGGCACTGGTTTTTCTCTGATGCAGAATAATAAACATGGCCACCTCATAGTTCTCATTTGAGACACATCCCAAACTTTGCCATTTAGTATATTTACAAATCTGTTTCAAAGCTAAACAGTAGCTTTTTTCACTCCTGTTTGGACTCCTGTCATCAATTTATTCAGTAAACATTTATGGAGTTCCTACTATGTGCTATGCTGTTCAGTGTGATAGAGATATGGTGAACAAAGTGTTCTTTCCTCCTTACTAGTGAAGGAGATGGCCAATAATAAACAAAATTCATAAACAAGAAAAATATCAGATAGTGAGAAGCACCACACAGAGAATTAGAGTAGGGAGATTCAACAGAAAGTACCTGGGTGACTGCTTTATATTGAGCCGTCAGCTAAGGGTTCTCAAGGAAGCAACATTTAAGCAGAGACACATTTAACATTTAAGCAGAAGAGCTTTCCTAGAAGGGGAAAAATTCTAGGTCCCTATGCCCTAGGAATTGAATAAACTTGACATTTTCTCCCTGTTCTCCTCTATTCTACTTCATTTTTTTTTTGGTGAAGGTCAGAGTCAAGAACTAGATGATCCATTTTTATGAAGAGAAAGTGATTCCTTCAACTAATCCATTACCTCCTTCAGTCTTGTTAAAACTTTCTAAATTTTTCAGGAAACTTCTACAATCTCTACTTTGATGAATACAACCATTATACCCAGTTGTTCAAGCAGAAACCTGGGGTTCATTCAAGACTTTGGTATTTGATCAAGATATTTTGCTTGGTAAGCTGGCTAATTTTTGATATAGCTTTTATTTTCTAGCTGAAATAGAATCATTAAAAGTGGTTAACTTACCTGACTTGGCCTAGTTATTTTCTTCTCTTCCTTCAATATTATACTTAGATGTCCCCACCTTTAGTGAGTGTGTATTAGCGTAAGCAAGGCTAGGTTATAACAAATAAGCCCCACACCACAGTCCTTCTGTAGCTCTCCTTCAAGTGGTTACTCAAGGATCCACATTCCTTTCATCTTATATTGCTGTCCTCTGGACTCAGAAGTCACCACAGAAAGGAAAGTGAGGACGTAGACAAGTGCACAGTGAATTTTATGGCCAGGCCTGAGAGTAACATACATCATTTCTGCTCTATCCTATTGACTAGAATACAGTCATATGGCCCCAACCTAATAGAGATTCCCAAGGGTATCTGGGAAATGTAGTTTTCACATGTGCTGGTAAGAGATAAATGACATCAGATTTGGTGACCCCAAAGCTTTGTCTCTGCTGCAGGCAAGTCCCCCTCACTCTACCCTTCTCTTCTTCAGTCTGGGTTAGGTTCCACTCTTCAGATGTAGCACAGTTTGACTTATAGTAGGCACTAAACAAATGTTTGTTGGTTGGATAACAAGAAAGATAGATGGATGGATTATAACCTAAGATCTTATAGCTAGTAAAAGAGTGAACTAGAATTAATCTGTATTGAATTGATTAACTAACTAGTAGAAAATTCCATATTAATTCATGGTATGCCTGAGAATTATGGGAAGAAATTTAAACCACACTATTAAAAAACAGACTAGATTGGGGATCGCTAGGAAATTCCTTTTATAATTTCAACATACAACCTTACTAGCCAAAGTCACTACAACTCTCCTCCCCTCTGAGTCACTCTGGCAATCACTCTGTAGTTGTCTAAAAGATTGGGAAATTATTCTGAAAGCAGCGTGTCCAGTCGATGGCATTGACTTTGGCTCCCCTCACCATCACTCTCAGTGTTGCCATAAGCCCGTTTTTAAGGCCCTGAAGTTGGCTGCCCTTGAAATGAAATGTAAAAACCTGAGTTTGTGGGCCAGCTTGGTCCCTAGCCCAGTTCCCCAGCCAAGGAGCATGAACAATCCATGTTTGTGACACCCTGAGCCTATAGTGACCTTCTGAGCCATCCAGGAAGAGGGAGCACACATTCTCTTAAATGACAGTAGAGGAAGAACCAACTCCTAGCTCAGGGACTAATTAATGGGCCCCTCTTTTTCCCTGGGACAGCCCCAGCAGGCTCCCATGTAGGGTTTAACACTTTCCTATCTTAAGCTTTATACATAGAGACTCATCTATCTTATTTCTTAGCTGAAAATCAATCAGGCTGAAAACAGATAACAATTAGTCCTCAGTGCTAATTATAGTCAGTTGAGTGATTATTTGATTAATGTATTTCTTAATAGTAGAGGACAAGAGCCGTGTCTGCTTCGTTTATCATTTTATTCCCTAGTACTTAGCATAGTACACGGCAGAGAGTAGGTACCAGGGAAATATTTATTAAATGCAGAATGACTGTGGGCGAACCTTATCTCAAAGCTCAGGCTCTCATTTTGTTTTGTTTGAGCACCATTTTCCCCAAGCGTAATCATTTCCCCTTCTTATTATAAACGCAAAATATATATCAAGTGACTTCTGCTTCTTGTTTTTGACTCAGTGAATCCCAGGATCATCCAGACAGAGGCTTGGGATCAGCCCCTTCACCAACTTTCAACTTGAAGCTGCTGGTGAAATCTCTTGTTTTCAAATTTATGTATACATGTATCCTGAGTGTAACCAGGAGAGCTGCTCCACAAACCCAGGGGGAAAATGCTGACACATTTAGGTTCTTCACACAAAACAAGTAGCTTAAATTCCCATGGGATTAACAGAATGTCCAGCCTTTCTATCTTGGGGCTCCTTGTAACTTATCCAAAATCCCAGAGGCTTACATAATCCAAAAAGAAGTGTCACTGACTTCCACATCCCAGGGGGAGAAATATTGCTGGTGGCTATCATATGGTTGTGGAAGGTGCCCAATTGAGCTTTCAGATGACGTTGGTCTAGGGCTCTGTACAGGCTGTTGAAGGTCTGTCTTAGTCTGTTTTTGCTGCTATAACAAAACACCTGAGAATGGATAATGTATAAACAACAGAAATTTATATCTCACAGTTCTGGAGGCTGGAAATCCAAGATCAAGGTACTGGCAGGTTCAATGTCTGGTTCCAAGATGTTGCTTCATTCTCCAAAGGGGAGGAACACTGTGTCCTCCCATGGCAGAAGAATGGAAGAGCAAATGGGCCTAAGCTATTTCCCTCAACTCTTTTAAAAGGCACTGATACATTCATAAGGGCAGAGCTCCCCTGATTGAATCATATCCCAAAAGGCCCTGCCTCCCAACACCATCATATGGAGATTGAGCTTCAACACATGAATTTTGGAGAGCACACATTTGAACCATAGCAAGGTCTGCAGGAAAATGATCCTCAACCTCGTATTCAGCTTGGCCAAGATGTCTTCTTGCTTAGGTTCCCAGAATTGCAGCTCTTAATGCTAACTTTTAGTGCCTTATTTGACCTTTCCCCAAAGAGCCAGTCATCCAAGGGGCTGCATCAGGTAGTATCAGGCTGTCTAGCCCTACAGACCCAAACTTCTGTATACTTTTCCATCCCTTGGGACTGTTACTGGCAACTTTTCCCATTCAACCCTTGAAGCACAAAAGGTCCTCATTATTCCTCATTTCCAGCAAACAGAGCTTCCCACCCACTTCTTCGGATTGATCACCCCAGTGGTCTCTAGGGGGTCCCTTTTTGCCTTCAGGAGAAGGGAGCTCCCTGCAGTGCCACAGGACAGTCTACCCTCCTAGACTTTCTGATACCTCTCTTGGTAGAGAAGAGAAGCTGGAGGAGATGGAGAAGAAGAATGAGGAGAACATGATAATGGAAGCTAAATATCAGCAGATCATTCTACTACACGGTTTTTCACACGTTGACTGTATAGGCAAATTCCCTGTTTTTCTTGAGCAGGGGGCAGACTTCCTTCTCTAAACTGTACATACTCAAAAATCTAGGCTATGAACTTACAGTCAGGAAGAAAACTGAGAGATTATCCTGTTTCATTGACTGGCTTCAAGGTGCTGGATCTTTTCTAGACATTGCAGTAAATTAACTGAAATTTTTGTACAAAATCATATTTCAGCCAATGGGGCAGGCTCCTAGAATGGAGTAACATTGTGTTTGGGGAGTCAAATGTTTTCTTCTTAGAATAAGAGCTTTATTTTGTGGGGTAGAATCAGTGGTGAGAGAACCACTCACCCACAGACACCAGACATGCATGGCCTTAGGGAGAGATTGGGGTAGGAACAGAGTGGTCACTGAGAGGCAAGGGAGGGAACCTGACCTCTGGCAGATCCAACCTCTGGTGGACCAGCTCTTGAGGCTGACGTGGGACTCCTTTTCAGGGCCTGTGGCATGTCCTCCAGGCCCTACAACCATGCCAACGATACCATCGGCACCTAATTGTTACTGTTAGCACCTGGCTGCCATAGATGCAGGACAGGTACTAACTCACAAGGCATGATTCAGAGCCTTCCAACCATTAACAGTAGGTTTGAAAGAGAAGCATCGAACCATGTGAAGGTGGGAGAAGTTGTCACACATTGAGAATTCATGAGACAAAACTTGAAGATCAATGAAAATATTCAAAAAATTCACTGTATTCTATGAGGCTGCTGTGAGAAGCAAATGAATCAAAGGAGGAAACCAAGTGTAGAGCCTTTGGGTGTCACCAAAATGGGCCTCTGATCATGCTCCAAACCCTAAGACATCGCGGCATGAGATGTCAGTGAGGGAGAGTGATTGAGTTTCACAGAGTAAGAGCCTACGAGCAAAACCAACCTCCTTCCCCCTGGTGTGTGCCTCATCACTGAGTCATGCTGGTGCGTTATCATGGTTTTTCTCTTGCACGGTTTTCTTCTGTAACAGTCATTTCTTTTGTGTGTGTGTGTGTGTGTGGTTTGAGGGGTTTAATAAGGGTTCTTTTTACAAAGGTATGGGATGGGTTTAAAGAACACAGTAAGGGGTAGTGCAGAACTCCAGGGCACAAATAGAGGGAGCCATGCTCACCCTGGCATGAAGGGACAAGGAAAGGGCACAGGTACAGGACCCCGAAAGGGTGGCTGTAGGGAGAGAACTGCTAGCCCAGGGTGTGGCCTTCCACAGAGGGATGGAAGCCCTGGACTGGAAGAAATTCCTGGGGTTCCCCGTGGACCTCAGTTTCCCTCCTGCTCTCCTGGCAAGGCCGAGTCCAACCAGAAGCGTGTAACAGTCATTTCAGAAGCTAAAAAAACAAAATACAATACTGCTACCTGTTTCCACTTTTAATCCTGTGTTTTAACAGACAGGCATAGAGCAGGAGCAACTAGCCTCCCTGAGGATTTGCAAAGCGGAATTCGATTGTGAAGGAGCTGTCACCATTCTCCTTCAGTTATTTAAATGTGACTCAATTCAATTCAGTTCCAGAGCAGGCACTGAGCATCTGAAGTGTGCAGACACTTACTAAGGCATAGCTGGGGTGGGCAAGGACAAGTAGAATGCCACCACTGCCCAGGTGGAGCACGTGATCAGGCAGGGGCCACAAAGACATACACGAATAACTACAATATGGAACTGAGGAGGGAGTGATACGTTTTGTCCTGGAGGAGTCAGGGAAGGCTGCAGAGAAGGTGATGTTTGAGCTGGGTCTGCAAGGCTGAGTTGGCCTTTGGGCAAGACAAGAAAGGGCAAACAAGCTGAGGGGAGGGTGTACCAAGATACAGAGGCAGAGAAGTGCATGGGGGATAATGAGAGCCGGGCAGGGTGGTAGCTGGGAGGAAGGTGGGACAGACGTTAGGACGGTGATGTTAGAAAGCCAGCAGGTCCTGGGTGTGAAGGGGCTTGGGTCCCTGTTTAGGACTTAGGCTTCAGGCAGAATTTCACTAGCACAGGCCAAACCGCTGGTGGCCTTGGAACGCAACGCAGAAGCAGCCCAGATCTCCCGGGAGCCTGCTTTAGGATGGAAGTAAATTCTTTGAGGCCTTGCCACTGGTGCCCAAAATTCCCGGCATGCCACTCAGTCCTCAGAAGCCTCTGGAAATGTGTGCATACATAACGCATTAATGAGCTGGCCCCACTTCCTTTGTGCTCAATCACTCACATTTCTGGAACTCAAAGGAGGGCTCTGGACCCTAGGCTGCTTGGGTTCAAAGCCCAGCTCTGCCACTCGTAGCTATAGGGTCTGAGGCAAACTACTTAACCTCCAAGGCCGGGTGACAGTGAGGCACCACAGTGTGAGGCACTACAGTGCAGATGCTGGTGGCAGAGTGTAGAGAACATGGGCACAAACCATTCCTTTGCCCTTGGGCACTGTGGTGTTATCACATAGGCACTGGTTTTTATCCAAGGTTCCTGCCTCATAATTCCCATAGCCCTTGTCTTTTGTTATAATGTTGGGTGCTTTAGGCCTCAGGAAACAGAATCTCTCTGACCTTCTCTTGCCCTCCTTTCACCTGCCCCGAGGCAGGACTCTAATCTTCCTCTCATTCCAGAAAGGGTCCCACCCTATACCCTGAAGGCTAATCTTATTTCCAGGGTTGTCCGTGGAAACCCAAGAGGACCAGGTTTGGAGAGTTTCTGCACAGCTGAACACCCGGAGGTTCCCAGAGGGTGGAGTCTGGGAAGGGCGTAGAAGCTCCGTGCCCCTTCCCCCATACCTTGCCCCACGCATCTCTTCATGTGTATCCTTTATAAAACATAAGAAGTTATTAGTGAGACATTTTACATCTTTTTTGGGGTACTAAGTCTTTAAAATCTGGTGTGTTTTATTCTTATAACGCACCTCAATTTTACTAGCCACATTTTGAATGGCCACATGTGACCAGTAGCTACCATATTCAATAGGACAGTGCTGGAACAATGGCCCAAAATGACTGGACTGAAATAATAACAATAGCTAATATTCCTTGATAACCAGCCAAGGAGACCTTGAACAAATTACTAAGCCTGTGCCCTTTCCTCCTCTGTACAAGAGAAGTAATAATAAAACCTAACATATTGTTGTGAGCATTAAATTGAGAGACATAGCTGAAGCCCTGAGCTAGATTATTATCCCTCTTTGGCTTTGCACATGTATTAACAGTTTCCTCAGCCTGGCATGCCCCGTCTTCTCCACCTGCAAATCTTTTGTTTATTTTTTTGCTGAATTTTAACTTTAAAAAAGTAGTTTTTATTGAGATATAAATCACATACTATAAAAATCACCCACTAAAATGTCCAATAAAGTGAGTATACCAATTCGGTGGTTTTGGTATACTCACAGAGTTGTACAACCATCACTAGAGTCTTTTAAGTTTAGACATTTTCCTTCCCAATCATAGGCACCACTAATCTACTTTCTGGTTTTTTTTCTTTTATTATTGTTTTTGACACGCAATAGTTGTATGTATTTACAGGGTACAGTGTGACATTCTGATACATGTATATTATGTGTGGTGATCAGATCAAGGTAATGAGCATATCCATTGCCTAAAACATTTATCATTTCTTTGTGTTGGGAACATTGGAAATCTGCTTTTTAGCTATTTGATAATATACAACAAATTGTTGTTAATTATACACCCCCTGCGGGGCTATAGAACACTAGAACTTATTCCTCCTATCTGGCTGTACTTTTGTATTTATTAACCAACCTTTGGCTACCCCCCTCTTCCGCTTATTTATTCTTTAAGATCTTGTTCAAATGTCACCTCCTCCGTGCAGCCTATCCATCTTGCCTCTTAGGAAGCACCAGATGTTCCTGGCTCTGGACCAACTTACTAACTTTGTTCAGACCTCTGCAATGGTGCTTCTTACCTTGCTTTGCGATGGTCTCCCTACCTGTCTTCCTGGGTGAATCTGGAATGGATTACCACATCTCATTCATTCCAAGATACAGATTTTCCATTTTTTAGCATCTCTGAAATCACGGTGTATTTATATTACAATGAGAAGTGTTGTTTACTTTCTTGATAAGACTCCCCCTCAAAAAAAATAAATAATGGCACAATTGGAATATATAGCATAGATTTGATAAATTTTAGTATTTGCCTTTGTGTTCCCAGTAACTGGACTCCATAAACGCAATAAATGTGTCGAATGTACTGACAACACTAGTAAAAGTTTACTGCAATTACCACACATGTAAATTATTTGGCTGGCTGCCTCTCCTCTGCTCCGGATGGTAACCTTTCCAAGGTCAGAGACTGTGGGCTCTTTCACAGTAATGGGCTGGGCATCTCGTGAGAAGCCAAAATGTAGTACCTGGTTTTTGAGTAAAATACGCCCTTGAGTTGCATGCAGTGAAAGAAATCTCACCCTCCTCGCTGCAGCATGACTAGGCTGTAAAATTTCCTTCACCAAAATATCTAATTACTGCATCAGGAAGCAGAGCAGTCCAGCTAGAGTGTTGGGTTGAGAAATGCGCACTTGTGGGACCAGGGGAGAGAAAGCATTTCCCCTTGAAGCTGCGTGTTTCCTCAGAAACCCCACAGGGCCCCAAACAGATTATCTTTCAAAGGGCACATTACAAGGCAAGAAGGGCTTTTAAATTTCAAGAGTTTTAACAAAATCTTTTTTATCTAGATGCTCTAATGTCAAATTGTGTTCTCTCCCCAATTTTTAAAATGATTTTAAAAAATAAACAAAAATATGCCCAAAAACTCTCTTATCAAGGGAGCTCCAACGGTGTAGCCCAATACCAATCATTAGAGAGTTAAAAAAAAAATAATAATGCTTAATTCAAAAAAAAAGGGATGGAGGATGGGGAAATAGGGATAGGGACTTATTTATTTATTTATTTTTTAATAAAGACAGGGTTTCATTATGTTACCCAGGCTAGTCTGGAACTCCTGGCCTCAAGTGATGCTTTCTCGGCCTCCTAAAGTGCTAGGATTACATGCATGGGCTACCATGCCTGGCCAGGACCTTCTAATGAATGGTGATCACCAAGCTAGACCCTGCCAGAGAAAAGGACTTCAAAAAGACCCGAGTATGAAGTGTCTGGAATGTACATAGAGTTCCTATAAGGGAATATTGACTTTTAAGTCTTGAGGTTATCTCAAAGCCATTGTTTGAAGGTGTACCTTGATTTTTCCCTGATGAGTGGATAGGAGTCCCTGCCCAGTGACAAAAAGACTCAGTCTATTTGGGAGCTCTACCCAATTAAATACCCATGCCCATACCATCCTCCAAATTGCCGCCATCCCTCCTCAGGGGAAGTCGTATCTGTTCTATTCTTGACAACCAGCACAAACACCTGAATTGAACTAAGAGTGTGTGGTTTTACTACCCCATCAACAAAAGAAAACTTCGCTTTGCCAATACAGTTAAAGTAAATTGCTCCCTGCCTTACCAAACTTTCCACCTGTCAGGCAGGCTCAGGATGTGGAGTCCCAGGGCTGAGCCTGGCTGGACTGGGGCTGCAAGGGCTCCTGGGGGCACTGGCTCAACTAGGCCCCTCTGACAGCTCCTGCATCCTGAATTTGAAAGGGAAATCGTCACAATTTTTTTTAACTTCTGCTTTCCTTTCTCTTCCTTCTCTCCTCAAGTTCAGTTTAAATAAAATTACTCTGGCTGATGGACCTAAAAAATTATCAAGCAGAAGCCCCCCTCACCAGCTCCTCCTTACAGATATGCCCACTTTTCTCCTTTCTTCTCCTCTCATATCAGTGTGTGCCCTTTCCCAGCTTCTTTCTGGAGAAAGAAGTTTGAAGCTGTCCCAATTGTGGCTACTACTGCGGTTAGGCAGCTAACAGCCGTGTTGATGTGGTGTTATTCAGTGTGTGTCGTTCCTCTCACTGGGCTCTAATAATAATTTGGGCTTCCGTTCAGGAGGCACCCACAGTTCCATAGAGGAAAGAGATACCAACAGTTTCAGTAGGGTAGGTGCTACAGCAGGGGTATGAACAGAGGCCTGTGACAGCAGAAAAAGGAGCTCTTAACTCTGTCTACATCTTAGCTACCAGTCCAGTGCTTGCCACGGACTCACTATCTGGCCCTGGGCAGCCCTTTCTGAACCAGTTGTCTTGGCCCATCCCTTTCCCCTTAGTTCAGCTGAAACAAAGGTGGGATTCCCCCCACCACACAATATTTCCTTTCCGTGTGGTTACCCAAATTGAATTCACATCTAGAATTATCTGTTTCATTTTATTTTCCCTGTTTTTTTTAAATGTAATTTTTTGATAATTACATAAAATATTTACATAGTTCCAAAGTCAAATCTACCAAAGTACATTTAAAGTAGTTTAGCTTCTACTCAGATTTCCTCCCCTCTGTTTCCTCCTATCTCTTAGACGTTATTATTTATTTTAAGATTTTATGACTTATTCTTTTATTGCTTGTTTTTAAAATGCTACACACACACGCATTTTCTTTTCTGAGATATGTATACACAATTTTCTCTACTTTTTTGGCTTATTATATCCGAGATCACTCCATAATGGTATATAGAGATATTTCTTATTCCTTGTTAGGGTGTGTATGTACAATGGTTTATTCAACCAATCCCTTAATGATGGGTATTTGAGTTGTTTTATCTTTGTTGGCAAAAATAATAATAGCCTTGTACTTTTTTTTTCAACACTATTTGTTTGGATTAAATTCCTGAAAATGGGATTGTTGGAAACACAGTAGTTGTGTAATAGTTGGTTTTAACAATCTCATATTCAAAGAAAAGTTGCAACTATAGTACAAAAGAACACATTTTTCCTGCACCATTTGAGAGTAAGTTGCTGACATTATGTCCCATCACCAATGGCTACTTGAGTGTGTATTTCCTATAAACAATGACATTTGCCCACATAGCCACAAAACAGCTATCAAAATCAGGAAATTAACATTGGTACAACACTATCTTCTAATCCTTGGACTCCATTCAACCTCCACCAGTAACGTACTTTAAAGCAAAAGGATCCAGTTTAGATTCATGCATTGCATGTTAGTGTCACATCTCTTTAGTCTCTGTCATTTTGAAACAGTTCTTATCTCTTTCCTCAACTTTCATGATCTTGATATATTTGATGATTATAAGTCAGTTATTTTGTTGTTATGTTTCTCAGTTTGGGTTTATAGAAGGT
This sequence comes from Propithecus coquereli, assembly GCF_000956105.1. Classification (NCBI taxonomy): domain Eukaryota; kingdom Metazoa; phylum Chordata; class Mammalia; order Primates; family Indriidae; genus Propithecus; species Propithecus coquereli. The sequence continues at coordinate 7,610,399 of NW_012153062.1, read as the reverse complement.
TTTTTAAAAAGACATATAGGATTAATGTTGATTATGTTCTCCTTAAATTAGTCTCAGGGCCTTGGCTGAGAGGGTGGAACAGGATGAAAGGAGAGAAATATCTCTAGAAGAGAGGGGCCCATCCCCTTTGGAAATGTGTTTATCTTATTGTACACAAAGGATGGGGTCTTTTTAATGGAGAGTGCGGTTGGGGGAAGGAAGCTGATTCCCCAGGAAGTTCTGTCAGATAAGAAATCTGTGACTCTGTAAACTCATCTGCTTCTGTGTTTTTATATTGTCCTTCCTTAGATTCCTCCTTAGGTCCAGTAAAATTATTTGTGTTTGTGTGTGTGTGAGAGAGAGAGAGAGAGAGAGAGAGAATAAATGCATAAATATGTGATCATCTATCATTTCCGGTGTCTTTGAAAACCAAGATTCTCAACTTTCAGAGAAAGGAGGAAGCAAAATGCCTGTAATCTTCAATTTGAATTGGAAGTATCATATGAACTCAAGGTGTATTTTATCTTTAATAAAGGTATTTCCTAGCTCTGTCTACTAAAAGGGCCGAGAAACAATGACTAACCGAGTTAGCACAGAGCACCCCCAATGCCCAGAGTGAGCTCCAGAAATACCAGTTTCTTCTAAAGGGAACAAGGGCTCCTTGGAGAAATGGTTGATTCCACATTTAGAGCAGGAAATGTACAAGATGTGCCTGGAACGTTTTGTCATACTAGATAGAAAGAATGTTATCAAAGACTACCAGAATTGCATCAAAGGATTATAGAGTAAACTTTAAGAGACTCCCACTGGTCAAAGATGAGGCAATGAGCATCAACAACAACAGCAACTGCAATGGATTAAAATGCATCAGATATGTTGAACTCATAAATATGAGTTCATGATGATTCTAAAACATAATAATTGGCCACACTTGAAGGTGGCTGGTGAGTCAATTTTTTTTTTTTGATTACTGGTAAATAAGATTAAAAAATTACACATTTATCCTGCCTTTCTTATGTGAAGGATTGAGTAGCAGATGAGAAGAAATTTATTTTCTCTTTATTGAATTATTATAGCTAGAAATGAAAAAGTAATGGTAGAATTGGAATATCACCATCATCATTTTGCAACTTCCAATGAATTAATGGATCTAGGAATCGATCATCAATAGCTACTAGTATCACAAACAGGAGAAAAACCAAATATTACATACTTCCTGAAGGAAGAATACACCACCACCTACCTATGAAGTGATTTTATCAAAAAAATTTAAAACATCAAAACTGAAGCTTACAAGTTCAAGATCCAACTACTAATTTACAGAAAAAACAGAGGACAAACCAACACATAAAATAACACATCAGAGATGCAGTCAGAAAACTCCAGACTATGGGAAACTCTACAAGGCCAACAATCCAGTTTCCTCATGGGTAAAGAGAAAGAAAAAGCAAGAGAGAGAAAACTATATATCAAAAGAAACACAATGACACATAGCAACCAATCTCAATGTGTGGGCCTTATTTGGATCCTGAATCAAATAAGGAAACTTTTTTTAAAATTATGACATTTTATGACACAATTTAAAATGTGAACACTGGCTAGATAGTTGATGATATTAAGGATTTGTTACTTTTTTAAAAATGAGATAACATTATTGTAGCTATGTTTCAAAAAAAAAGAGTCCTCTCAGAAATTAATGCAGAACTGTTTACAGAGGAAATTATAGAATGTCTGGAATTTGCTTCAAAATAATGCAGATGGGGTGGAGGAAGTGAGTGGAGGTATATATAGAACAATATTGGCCATCAGTTCACAGCTGTTGAAGCTGACTGATAAGTACCTTTTAGATGCTTGAAATCTTCTTAATATATTGTCTACCTTTGTACATACTTAGAATTTTCCATAATAAAAAGTTAAAAAATAATACCTACTATGTACCAGGGACTAGGCTGACATTGACACACCTACACCGTGAATTGGCATCACAGAGAAACACAGTCAGAACTTCTCCTTTATGACTTAACACATGTGGGAAGGGAGAAGCATTTGGTGGCAACGCCCTTAACTCTCCCCTGACTTGATGAGATGAATATGCAGTTTCCTTTGCCAAACTGGAAATTGAGAGCAGAATGCAACCCTGTCTAAACCAGCTCCTCTGCAGAGCTCGGTGAAGGCCGGAACCATTACTCAGGGTCCAGCTGTACAGCATTCTCATCCACCCAGAAACACATGCAGATATCTATCTACGAGATCCAAATAGGGCCACATGTGGGTTTTAACAAAGCACAATCAGACAAAAGCCCCACAGACACGCCTGACCTCTCCCTTGGCCTCTGGGCCTTCCATGGAAATGTGAACTTTTCTTTGACCCTCACATGACACACTATGGCCCTTAACAACAGTCCTATAGAGAGCGGGCAGTGCCCTTTGGCTGCAGCAAGGGCAGGGGGCCTGATGCTCTAAATTGCTGGCATTCACACCACAATGTCCTCTTATTTCGGGGCCCCACCCTATTTGCACTTTAGTTTCGTGGTGCTCGAGGGTAGAAACATAAATTCAATTGGACGCTCCTCTGCCCAGAGTGGTGACCTTTATTGTACATGCCTGGGATGTTTTGCCAAGTAAGCCAAGAGAAAATGGCTTCGTCAGAGACTTGTGGTGACTGGGTCTGGGCACAGGTCTCCCTGGCTTGCACTTGACTGGTGTTTGGCTCACAATGAGGGAATGTTTCTGTGGGGACCCTGCGTGGCTATTCAGTCATTCCTTTATTCAAACACATACTGAGCCTCAGCATTAGAAGCTCTGGGAGATTAAAAGAAGAAAAAGACAAAGTCTTTGCCTTGAAAAGCTCTCAGGCAGGTGGGGGAGAAAGACATGTTCAGTTTAGGGCAAGATGTGATCAGACCATGACTGAGTAGTCTAGAAGAGGGAGAGACAATTTCTAACTACAGTAAAGTTGCAGAAGGTGAAGTGGGAAGCAGATCTTAAAAGACGAATACAATTTTCAATCTCAATAGTCAAGAGACCGAGGGGGGGTGGCCTGTGTGGGAGTCAGGATGCAAAGAGAACAGAGAAGAATTCCAGGTAGAGGAAATGTTTTGGACAAACTCATGCAAATAGGATTTTATAAAGTCTTCTGCAAGTACAATGAGTAGAACCATTGGGGGTGGAGCCATCCATAATGGTTTTGAACTTTAGGAACTAATGTAGCCTATTTTATCTCCTTGTTGCTATTCATTAGTTTTTCAGAATGCTTGGCGATCTTCTCTGCAAAGAAAGAAAGAAAAAAAAAGCACAGAGAAATAGTCACCTATTACTTGATAATACATGGAACAGATTAACCAATCCTGAAAGCGGAATTTGAGAATTGGCTCAGAATGATGTGCAGTACAGCCCGATTTATCCATACCAAATGTGCTGTTTGCTAACCTCTTGATTCTCTTTCCAATCTCATGTTGGATCAATTATTTCACCAACTTCTTGGTGAGCAATGGAAGATCGTCATGGTTTGGATTTTATGAATCTTAGCACTATTGACATTTTGGACCAGAATAATTATTTTTCGTGGTGGGCTGTCCTACGCATTGTAGGATGTTTAGCAGCATCCCTGGCATCTACTCTCTGGATGCAGTAGCATCCGACCCTAGTTGTAACAACCAAAAATGTCTCTAGACATTTCCAAATGTTCAAGGGCAGGCAAAATTGTCCCCAGTTGAAAACCACTATACTATATAAAGAAACTAAAATTGTATTAAAATCTTACATTTATTGAGCGTTTATTATGTGTAGGCTCTGTATTAAGCATTTTCATATATTAACCCTTTTAGTCCTCACATAACTGGATAAAGTATAGGTATAATATAATTATTACTCACATTTGACAGATGAAGAAATTATTCACACTTGACAGAAGAGTTTAACAACTTACCCAAATACACACTCCTTGTAAGTAGCAGATTCAGGATCTGACCCAAGCACTTTAACACAGACACCCACCCTCCTAGCCACCAAGCTATATCATACTATCCCCCAGACTCCCCAGGCCTCTCTCACCTGGAGGTGTCAACCAAATGGTGTGGGTACCAACAGCTTAATGCTGGAAGCCACATCCAGCAGGTTCCTGGGATGGAGCACACATAGCCCAGGATAGCTATGGGAGACCACTGCCATGTGGTCTTTTTTTTTTTTTTTGAGACAGTCTCACTCTGTCACCAGGGCTAGAGTGCCATGGTATCAGCCTTGCTCACAGCAACCTCAAACTCCTGGGCTCAAGCGATCCTCCTGCCTCAGCCTCCCAAGTAGTTGGGACTACAGGCACACACTATGACACCCAGCTAATTTTTCTATTTTTAGTAGAGAATGGGGTCTCGCTCTTGCTCAGGCTGGTCTCAAACTCCTAACCTCAAGCCATCCTCCTGCCTTGGCTTCCCAGAGTGCTGGGATTACAGGGATGAGCCACCACACCCAGCCTGCCGTGTGGTCTTTACTCTCCTCCCTGCCACTCCCATGTGGCTCACATGTATTCCACATTGATGATATCCTTTCTGGAACAGCTTCGACCCACGTTAATGCCCCATGACCATACCCCCCTGGTTATCACGCTGACCTCTTTTTGATGGAGTACTAGTCACCCTTTGGTGTCAACATGGAGGTAGGGTAAATATACCCAGAAGGGATACAATTGTCCTTTAGGCCACAGGCCATGAAGGTTGGTCCCAGAGTTCACAGTGCTTTATGCTTACCTCCCCAACATCAGTTCCCCTTCCCTTAGTAACCATGCTGATGTCATTCAGGTATCCACCCCACCCAATGTGGCCTTGATTTTAGGCATTTTGTAGGTGAATATTCTAAAAACATTCACATAAAAACCTGAGTTCAGATCCTGGTTCCATCATGTACTAAATATGCAAATTAATTGCTGGTTTGTGCCTCAATTTCCTCATCTGTATAACAATATAAAGAAAAAAAACTGCCACACAGAATTATTATATGGATTAGAAATAATATATTCTGTAAAGTGCTTTTTAGTGCTATCATTCTTACGATCAGACTCTTATCCCTCCATGGGGATTTGTTTGCCACGTTGCTTCTAGGTGTTATTTACAGACAGCTAAGAGCAAATGGAATGTAGAGGACAAAACTTTGATGGCAGATGAGGCTGGGGAAAGATATGGAACACGAATGCTGAGGAGCAGCCCAGGGTCTGGGGGTATCAAAACACTAGAGGTACTAAAAAGTCACCTGGAATTTTCCTGCTTTGACATTTCTGAAGGTAGGTTGCCATGATTGTATCTTAGGTATTTTTAGCTTTGGGACCAAGTACTGGAGAGACACTTTAGGGCAGGGTAGGATTTTTAGGGCCCCTTAGGTCTTGTTCTATGTACTCCACTGGCAAAACATCCTGGAAGCCCACTCTGGTGTGCTCAGCACCCACTAATCCACAGGAGAATGGCTCTCAGCCACAGGCTCAACCATGACCTACTTCAATTCTGGGTTATTAATTTGTCTCCCAATAAATGAACTTCATTGGGTTAGTTTTCAGTGCATTGTGAGCCAAGACCTGTCCAAAGTGGTCTCTCAGTTGACCCTCCCATTGCTTTATGCCAATTCCCGAAATACTGTTTCACTTATTTCCTACCAGTCTGTATCCATCAGAAACTCAGATGATATCATTCATTTCTGAGTATTTTCCTCTTAAAACCTACAGAAACTGTTGTGAACCGTTGTCCAAATTATCCATATAACAATGTCTACCATTTAGTGGCCACCTAATCTATAGATTTATTAATAAATCCTTATATTGTCCTTCCAAGGTTCTTGTCCCCATTATACACCTGAGGAAGGAAACAGAAGCTCAGAGAGGATAAGTGACTTGCCCAAGGTCTCCCACCTACTAAGCGAGCAGGCCAGGGTTCAGAGCTAGGACTGTCTGACTTATTTTTGATGATGCAAAGCTATTTCCTTCTATTAGTCCGTTGATGAGCGTGAGTGTGTGTGAGTGTGTATGTGTGTGTGTGTGTGTGTGTGTGTGTGTGTGTGTGTATGAGAGAGAGAGAGAAGGTTGTTGTCTGGGCCTAGGACCGCTGGCAGGATCCTCCTTCCCCTTATATACGCTGGTGGAGCCCGGCGATGACTGAACAAGCAAACTCAGAGGTAGGAAACGGGAGTAGAGCGCTCAGGAAGGAGAGTCACGGGAAGGAAGGAGGGAAGGAAGGAAAGCAAGGAGGGAAGGAGCGAAGCAAGCCGCTTTCTCCTGCCTTGGTAATAGTGACTCAGAGGGATCTTTCCAGTGGGCTTGTCAGGGAAGAAAAGCCCTTCCCGGAGACGGGGGAAGGGGTGGGGACCGTGACTGCTGGCGGAGCTCTGTCACTGTCATGTGCCCTCTGAGGAGGGTGCTGACAGCACCGTTTTCACCTCAGAGGAGAGGCGTTTCCTGCTCACACGGGCGGGCACGTGTGAGGGGCTTCCACGAGGAATGCATTACAGACTGAGGGAAGAAGCTGCGCCCCCACAAGAAGAATCACTCCAAAGTGCTGTGGAGAAAATGGGACCAAGATGTTGTCCCAGACGCTCCCAGGAGGCTGCCAGAGATAGTCTCTGGGTTCCCAGTTCTGAACCACCCTCTAAGTCCCCAAAGCCCCGCATCACAAGGGCTGTGTTTAGAAAGCAAAGAAGTTTTACAATCAGCACATTTCTGTAAACACATTGGTTTAATTCCAACTTTACAGCTCAGCTACTCCCTGCAGCACACAGTCCATAAAGCATTTACAGTGTTGTTCAAAATCTATATACTATTTACGTTCCCTGCCCTCCACGCAGGTAAAATGAATCTAGGAACTTGGCCGGAGTCCTAGAGAAACAGCTAGGATTAAACAGAAACCGCAAAAACCACAGCAACAACAAGAGCCACAAATGGGATATGAAAAGAATGTGGAACCCCGAACACAAGTCCCCCGAGTGAAAAGGATCCAGTCATATGTGGACAAACTCAGTGAGACAGGAGCACTTGGGAGGCTCCTGTAAGTGAGCATATGGCTGGCTATTCAGCACTACCTCACAGCCTATGTTTTACATGAATTTGTTTTTCCAAATAAATTCCATCAAAACGCACCTCCCTTTGGTTACTCAGTGATGGACGTGAGTGTCCATTGCTATCAGGGTGCAGTGGCATGCAACTGCAGTCCCAGCTACTAGGGAGGCTGAGGCAGGGGGATCACCTGAGCCCAAAAGTTTGAGGCCAGCCTGGGCAAAAAAAGAAAGAAAAAGTGCCTATTGCTTTAGGTCATCCAAATTTCTCCAGCAATAACCTGAGCCCTGGAGATTTTCCTACAATATGGCCTTTGGTCAGTGCCCTGAGCCTGTTGACACGGAGACTGAAGCCAACAGGTTCCACAGCTCAGCCCCCCACCCCTTCAGGCTGCCGAGAAGGACCCCGGAGCTCGCAGGATCCCTTGGCTGGCCTTCAAGTGAGTTCACCCCTCCTAGGGGTAAATCAGGTATGGTGAAACCTCAAGTCTATATAATTTCTGCTCCTTTTAAAGAAAAGAAATGCAAAATTACAAACAGAAAATCAGATACAGGGCCTGGGGAGAGGCTAGTACAAGAAAAAGGCCCCAGAGCTTAAGCCTACCTTCAAAGTAAACCCCGCTCTGCCCCTCCCCAAGCTCAGGCCACCTGAGGAGACCTCTGAGGGCTCCGTTCTGGTGGCAGGAAGCAAGGCTGAACCTAATTTCCCTGAGACACAGAGGTGCCTAATTGTTGATTTTCAAGCTCCAGGTAGAAAGTAGAAAGATCAAGATGAGAAGCAAAAACAAACTTGGCAACACTGAGGACTGTTAATATTAACAGATTGAAGCACTGGTTAATCCATTTGAAAGCAACCATTTTAAAAGATCATTTTAGAAACTGTTATTATACAGAATATTTGCTGTTTGGAATAGACTTATGAGATATTGTTCGCCAGCATAAAGCATTTCACACTGATAGATTTTTATTGTTGCTGTTATTCTTCAGTCCTGTAACTCTCTGGAGACAAAGGTTACCCATTGCCTTGGGACCCAACACCTTAAAATTGGAACTATTACGGAGCCACATATTAAGCAAGGCACTGTGTTCTGCCTTTTGTCTCTAGAGCAGCCCTGGCTGCCAACACGGGCAATTCTTTTTTTCTCCTACTAATGTCTAGAAGCATCCGTGACATGAGCTAGCGGAAGCCCTGCTCACTCTTTGGGTGAGGCTTCTAGGGTGCTCTAGTCCACAAGCGAACCCTGGCAGGCCACAGGGGGCCAGCAGCAACACGGGCAATTCTAAGGCAGGAAGTGCATCTCATCTCCTGCTTAGATTTATCCTCCGGCTACTCAAGCTGCTGTGAGAGAATGAGTAGAAGAAAGAGACATTTCAGGATCCATCGTGAATTAGACCAGTGAGCCAAGTAGCCATGTCCAGCAGGAACAGACAGCGCCATGCCCAATAGGGGATGGAATCCATACCTGCAAAAGGACAGGCAGCGCCTCAGACCAGGTTAGGCCACGCACACAGGGGCTCCAGCCCAGTCCCTCACCACCTTCGTCTGAGCTCAGTGCCTCTAGGCCAGGTGGCTGAGCATCAGGCTGAGCTAGAAGGACCCCAGCCCAGCAGTAAGACCTGGGTCCAAAAAAAAGTGTCCTTTGGATGCCGCAGCTTTTGTTATTGGAAACTCCAGTTCAGAGAGGGAACTGAAACTGCTTAATTAGGGACATACCAGAAGTTCAGGAAACCAAGTGTTACCCTGGGAGGGGTAGAGTAAGGTTCCAGCTGGGAGGAGCCTCAGGCTGGTGAGTGGAGGGTGGTGGGGCAGGCGGATGCACCCGAGGAAGGAAAGGACTGGGATGGGGCCAGCCAGCTGCTCTTGGCTCCGGGTCCTGAGGAGTCAGTGTCTCTTGTGTGCATAGACACAGGTCTCTAAGGGCTAAAGCTGGGCTGCCACCGGATATCTAACACCTAGGAGAGTAGAGAGGCTGGGACCGTCTCTCTGATTCTTGTCAACTGCAAGGGAACAAAAGTGCTCTTAGGTTTTCTGCGCATGTCAGATCTGCTCACTTTGGAAACTTCTTGCTGGCATTTCCTGGTTGTGTCTGTCTCCTCTCACCAGATTTCAAGGTCTCTGGAAGAATTTGCCTTCTCTAATTAATAATAGCTTCCTCTTATTGAACTCTTACTGTGTGTTAGGAATTTTTCCAGGTATTTTACCTTAAATTGTCTCCCTTTTTCCTCCCAGTGCTATTTTTTACTTCAGGAACCCAATGCTGAGCCCATAATTTATTTGCCTGAAATTACACAGTTAGTTATGGGGGTGTAACTAGCACACAAGCCCAGAATGTCTGACTCCGAAGCCATCTACTAAATGTTTTGTCAAATTCATTGAACTAGTTCTTTCTGGATACGAAAATATAAATATTGTCAACTCTTGATTTGCAATGATTAAAAATACCCTAAAGCAATTAAATCAAAATTCATCAACATTTGACCCTGAAATATGTTATCATGCATGCACTTAAATATGGATGTTTGCTATTCTAGGAATTCGCAACTCTGAACAAAGAAAGAAAAATATGCCGTAGAGGATCTCAAAATTGTGAGTTTCCCTACTCTGATTTTTCTACTACAACTACTCTCCATGCAAAGTCCAGGCCTGCTTCTCCTCCCCATCAGAATCTTCTTCACTTTTCTATTTCTAGCCTTGAGCAACCTTGAGTTTCCAGACTCACATATTCAACTGTGTATTTGACACCCTCGTTTGGATGGTTAACAGGCATCTCAGACATGGTCAACGGCAGAAGGCTTTGCCTGCTGCCACTGTTCTCCCAATCGTCACCATCTCAGGAAGTCACTTCACTCTTCACCCAACTGCTCAAACTGAAAACTTACAAGTCATTTCTTTTTCTCACCCTGCACTTCCCATCCATTGCCGATTCCTGTTGGTTCCTCCTCCAACATACATCCTGGATCTTATCTAAGCTGTCATCTGTTTAGTGGCTTCACAGGCGAAGCCTCAGTCCTCCACCTGCAAAATGGGTAGCCCCGTTGTTTTTACTTTCTTGATTTCTATTTCAGTTATCAATCTGCTCAGAGAAATGCTAATGTTTTCCAGGGATTGTCCTGCCCAGAGGAAGGGGATGGTTTTTTCTAGGAGTATGTAATTCTAATATAAAATTTAAGATGCCATACATTCCATTATCAAAATATTTCTTGGTCTATCTACCAATTCAGTATGGCAAAATTGCTGTCTTGGGAAAATCATTTATCCATTTCAAGTGGGCACTTTTTCTTTTTGTCTTTCTAATGCCAACTGCTTAATAAAACTTTAAGAAGATAACATAGATACATCATGTTTACATAAAAGCAAAAGCCACTGGTTAACTCATTTGACAAGACTCTTTTATTTTTCAAATGACAAAGATAGTCTCAAAGTAAACTGGGCAATCACTAGCTCCCTTAACAGCATTAAATAAATTCCTCTTCTGTGAAGTATCAGGAACTGTTTATTTCTCCATGCCCTCAAAGACAATCTGGATTTTCAGTTAGCCATCACAGAGGTGCACTGCAATGGGAGCTGTAGTTACTGGTAAATTAATTATAATTTTTTTTCAAATATTTTTAACTCACTTTTCCAGTTATGCAATTGACCTTAAAAAGTAGATATTAAAATCTTGGAGTCTATAACACTTTGGGTCAGTTTATATAAGAGAGAGAGAGAGAGAGAGAGAGAGAGAGAGAGTGTGTGTGTGTGTGTGTGTGTGTGTGTGTGTGTGTGTACTTAATCTTGCCCAGAATTCCTCAGTGATCTGCTGCTGCTCAGTGTGGCCTGGCGGGCCCCAAGCAATGTGCAGAAGTGCAGGGAGCACGGCTCCAAGGCTGCGGTCTTGCATATATATTCCTGGGAAATGTAACCCTCGTTGTTTCCAATCTCATTTCTCTTGGAATACAGATATGAGCAAATTTTGCTTTGAAAAGAACACATGCACTTTGGTTTACATTAAGATTAATTTGAGATGTACAAAGAAAGTAGAGCCATTTGGGATTAATATTTACTGAATCTAAATCTCCATTATACAGCATCGGACTTAATTAGTGCTTAAATTCTAACTTAATAGTGACAGGCTTCTTTCTGTTTACATTTCTGAGATTAAACAAACCATCACCTCCTCAGTGGTCCCTCCTAAAGAAGAAACACAGCTGGCTCAAAGTTAGTTTTGGTCCCCATCCCCTCCTTTCTCACTTTTTTTCTTCTTAGATTAAAAAAAAAAAAGTTCTGCTCCCAGCCCAGCTGCTAGGCAAATATAAATTCTTATTGACAACTAAATTAAACATATGAATATCTGCATTTTATTTGATTCAGATTTGCAGTAGTGAACTCTGGAGGTCATAGAGTGACTGATAATTTAATTTTACTGCATTAGTAATGGAGAATACCTCCTGGTTGTTTGTTCTCTGGGTTACACAAGAAGCTACCAATTAATTGTTTTGTTTTGTTTTTAATTTCTATCTTTTTTTTTTTTTTTTTCTTTTTGAGGCAGAGTCTTACTCTGTTGCCGTGGGCAGAGTGCAGTGGTGTCATTGTAGCTCACTGCAACCTCAAACTTCTGGGCTCAAGTAATCTTCCTGCCTCAGCCTCCCCAGCAGCTGGGGCTACAGGTGCATGACACCACACCTAGCTAATTTTTTCTGTTTTTGGTAGAGATGGGGTCTCTCTCTTGCTCAGTCTGGTCTCAAACTCCTGACCTCAAGCAATCCTCCAGCCTCAGCCTCCGAGAGTGCTGAGATTATAGGCCTGAGCCATTGTGTCAGGCCCCAGTTAATAGTTTAAACTTTAAAAACAACAGCAGTAATTAACTCATACCCCATGCCCTTTGATTAGATAGCTCCAGGTTAACTAAGGCTACTACAAAAATACTACGGAAAAAGTAGATCTCTCACTGGCACACAAGGACCATCGTTGGATATGTTAAAGAGACGGCATCTTAGATTAGGTGGCCTACTTTTGGTTACGGCTTTATTCAACTTCTTGAATAACTGAGAGGAGTAATTCTGAGTAGAGAATTTAATTTCCGATCTCAGTGTACTAAGTATGGAGATAATTCCATAAAAAGAAAGACCAGTTTGAAAAAAGGAAAATAAACAGAATTTGGAAGCAACTTTGAGCTGTGGTTAATAGAGCAGGACGCAGCTGTGGTTAGATACAGCTAAGGAGGAGAAAGAGGCAGTCTAAAACTGTAGGTATAAATTAAACTCCCTGTGGTTAGGTGGCTTTTAGGGCTGTGACTTTGGGTTTACGTGACTCACTGTCAAGCATACAGAAGAAGGAGTTGACTAAAGCACAAACTGAAAATAATAAAGCTGAAACTTCAAGGTTCTGATATGCATGTGTTGGCTTCAAACTTTCCCCCAGAGATCATGAATCCAGACCCTTTTGCTTTGCTTTGTTTTATTAAATCTTTTAAATAATTTTATGCTTAATTTTACCCATGGAGGCGCAATGAAGCTTAGTGGTTCTATCAGGGATGGCAATGGAGCATATTGGTTAAAATCAGAAATCTAAGTTTGAAAACCCACTTTTATCACATTCCAAGTTGTTTCCTCATCAGTAAAGTAGGGGTGATAACTCTGTGCCTGTCTCTTAGAATTAAATGAGATGGTGCTTTAAATGCCTGACCTATAGACAAATTCCACAAATGATAGATGTACAAGCGTGACTTGAAGATGCTCTTGCTCCCCTCAATCCATTCCTCACTTAACAGCCATGGAACTGGCTGGGGACACCCAGAGAGATTTAGACAGAGGGTGAGGCAGCAGCTAGAAGGGCTCATTCAAACCCAAAGGCAGAGCATGCCACTGTCCTGGCCGGGCCCCCCAGTGGCTTCCCAGAGTAAGAGCAAAGCCCTCCAAGGCTGTTGCGATCTGCGCCCCTCCCAGCCTCTCTGACGGCATGTCCTCACACTGCTGCCCCTCGCTCCCTCTGCCCCAGCCGCATTTTTCTCCTTGCTGTTCCCCGAGCATGCCCAGCATCGTTTCCGCTTTGGGGTCTTTGCACCCACTGTCCCCTCTGCCTGGAACACTCTTTCCTCAGGTATGTGCTGGTTTGCACCCTCACAGCCTTCAGGTCTCTGTCCAAGGCCTTTCCAGAAAGGCCTTCCCTCACTGCCTTAGCTAAAAATTGCACCCCCACCCTCCATCCTCTCACTCTTTTATTTTTCCCATGACTCTTACTACTGTCTGATATTGATATGTGCTTATTTATGTATTTATTTGTTTGTCTCCCCCTAGAAGGTAAGCTTCATCAGAGCAGAGTCTGTTTTATTTGCTGCTGTATTCCATGTATTTGCTGCCTAGAACCATGCCTGGCACATAGCAAGCGCTCAGTAAATATTCACGGATTGAATGAGCGAAGACCAGAGAAAGCAAATTCTTTTTGGTCTGTGTAAGCCTTGGTATGCATCGGAATCACGTGAGATGCCCATTTTCGGGCCCATTCCCAGAAATTTTGATTCATTAGGGCCAGGGATGGGGTCCAGGGATCTGCATTTTAACAAGTATCTCAGGCGATTCTGAAGCAGTCAACAGATCAGATTTTCTGAAACATTACTGAAGACAACAAGTCTATTATATTACACAGACTTTTTGAAAAGAGACCATATTCTAAGTATCCATTATTTTTGATGCAATGGGGTACCTGGTTAGGCAGAACTTGACATTTCTTTTATTAAGAGCTGTTTGTTTAAAACTGGCCAAGCAGCACTGCATCTAGGAAGAGATAGTAAGTTGGAATAGATCTTTGTTCTGAGGAGATCACTTGAGTGGTCCTTCTAGGGTTCTTTTTGTTTAAGTGTCTTAAAGGCCACAGGGACTCTTTGCCCCCAGGAGATGGGGGGAAGGTAATAGAGATATTTCAAGGCATGACGAAGGCTACCCCCCATATAGGAGTTATGCAGGGCTTTGAGTTATAAGAGCTTCCCCAGGGGTAGAGAGAGTCCAAACCAAGGGCTGCTTTAGGGAAAGGACACCATGAGATGCCAGGGTGAACTCACGGTAGGAAAGGGGGTCAGGGTGGGGTCCTAGAATCCATTCTAGGGCCTGAGCTATCAAAGGGAAAGGGTAGTTGCAAACAATTAAGCGTTGACTATAAAGAGCTATAACTTTGGGGGCCTGAGCTGTGACCCTTCTGGCCAAGTATAACCCTGAGGAGTGTTGACCTTCCTCGAGAATCACTTTTACCCTGGGCAGGATTCTGTACTTTCTTGTTTATCTTCCTTTTGTGTGGCACATTCCAGAGAATAGTTGGTCAGTTTACGTTTAACAGGGTTGGAGAGAAGACTCTGCATCCCTGCAACTCCCTCCACCCGCTGGGCCTCGGTTCGAGTGGTTTGTATGACACAAAGTAAACATTCCTAGCTGAAATGTCCAGTTCATTCAGAGTGGTGATAAGAAATGGTCTCTTCTTGGTGTGGCTTTCTCAGCTCATTATTTCTGCCAGGTGATGTGAATATTGTAGTTTACCCTACCCATTTATGTCCTGTGGTATTTTAAACAAATTATGTAAATTTAAGAAATCTAATTCCTAAATCATATTGTTGTCATCCTAGAATCATTGAGTCTTTGAAATGAATAGCAGCCTTGTCTGTGTGTTGGTATGTATTTTCCAAGAGAGCTGTAGCAGTTTCCAAATGTCACCACTTTCCTTAGCATTTTAATCTCCAGCATAGTAAAATTCTTGCCTGGGCACTGGGTGACTGTTAACATGAAGGAAAAGCTGGTAAATTTGATACTAGGGTCCTTCCCTCTTTCCCCTAGACACCTAGGATGTAGACACACACACACACACACACACATACACACACACACACACACACAGACAATGGAGAGCCCTGTGTTAAACGTGCAGGTCAGTAGAGTGATTCTTACTCGTTTTCTTATCAAGCCCCATTGCCTTCGTTTGGTCAGACAGGAAACTGGAGCTCACAGGATGTCTTTGACTAACACAGTCCATAACAGTGAAAAGCCACATTCAAAGTTCTCAACCAGGGATTGTTTCCCTTTGTTTTTTATTAGCTATTATTCATAAAGAACTTGCTGAATACTGTGCTTTGCATGAAGCACTATGCTTAGTGCTCTTCTCGCATTAATGCATTCAGCTCCAAAACCCAGTGGTGTACATAGTATTATTATTTCTATTTTATGGATGGGAAAATCAAGGCGGTGTCCTGAGGCTAAGTAACTTTCCCCAGTTCACTGAGGTGATGAGTAGCAGAACTGGAATTTGAACCCAGATCTAATGTGCTCTTAACCATCACTTAATACTGCCCTTGTGCCCCCTTCTTCAAGACGAGAGAGTATCATGGAAGAAACATAGAATTTGGAGTAAGAAAGCTATGCTCAAGTGCCAGCCCTGCTTCTGACTATGAACTTGGTCAAGTACTTTGAGCCATTTGGTTTCATCTCTGTTTTTCCTGTCTATAAAATCCCACCAAGATTATTGAGAGGTTGACATAGGATGACATATGGAAAAGCATTTTGCAACCCGAGGTATGCTCGAGAAGACGTGATTACTATCATTGAAGCTTGCTGTCCCATGGTACTATTGCACCAAGTCACTTTCCTTCTGTTTGAATTGTAATGAATGCAATAGATAAAGGCCTGTGTTAACACAGTTCATGAGCCTTGTGTTTAGATTTCACATCAAAGGGTAGGGTCCCAAAGGTTGTGAATCTGGGGTCAAGCTGTGTTTTGAAAAGTGCAGTGTTTGAGTCTGCGTATCATACTGCCCAGACCAATGTTTGCAACGAAGGCACTGTACCTTTCCAGGAAAGAGGAGAAATTAAAAGACTCTCAGTGCCTCTATAATTTTATAGAGTAGTAATTCTTTCTGAACAGAGCTCACATCACACTGTTTACAGTCTTTGAAGAGTGTTATCATGTGTGCCAAAATGTCAGCACAACCAGAGAAATTCTTGCCATTGTAAGAATGCATGAACACAGAAAGTGTAATCAACATTGGTTTATGATTTGCAAGTTGTGCTCAGATTCTCACAACCTCTAACCCCAGGCACCCACAAAAATTAACCTCTTTTTCATTTATAATTTTCAGTGAATATAGGAGCAAAGGTTAGCAGTCTATCATCCAGTGAAAAACATTTCTAAACATAAGACCTGAAACTGTATAACTCCTAGCAGAAAACATAGGTGGAAAGCTTCATGATATTGGTCTTGGCAATGATTTCATGGATATGACACCAAAAACAAAAATAAACAAATGGGACTACATCAAACTCAAAAGTTTCTGCACAGCAAAGGAAATAATCAACATAATGAAAAAGCAACCTATGGAATGAGAGAAATATTTGCAAGCCATATATCTGACAAGGGGTTAATCTCCAAAATATATGGAACTCAAATAACTCAATAGCAAGAAAACTAATAACCCAATTTAAAAATTGGCTAAGGATTTGAATAAACATTTCTCCAAAGAAAACATACGAATGGCCAACAGATATAAGAAAAAATTATCATTGTCACTAATAATCAGGGAAATGCAAATCAAAACCACAATGAGAAATCACCTCACACCTGTCAAGATGGCTATTATCAAAAAACCAAATGACAAGCGTTGGTGAGGAAGTGAAAAAATTGGAATGCTTGTACACTATTGGAGGGAATGCAAAATGGTGCAGCCACTATGGAAAACAGTATGGAGTTTCCTCAAAAAGTTAAAAATAGAACTATCATATGATCCAGCAATTCCATTCCTAGGTATATATTGTATATATCCAGAAGAATTGAAATGAGGGTCTCTAAGAAATATTAGCACTCATGTTCATTTCAGCACTAATCAATAGCTAAGATGAGGAAATGAGCTAAATGTCCATTGACAGATGAATAGATAAAGAAAATGTGGTATGTACATACAATGGAATAGTATTCAGACTTAAAAAAGAAGGAAATTCTGTACTGTGTGACTACATGGATAGACCTTGAGGACACTAAGCTAAATGAAATAAGCCAGACACAGAAAGACAAATACTACATAATTCCACTTACATGAAGTATATAAAATAGCCGAGTTCATAAAATCAAAGATTGGAATGGTGGTTACTAGGGGCTGGGGGAAGGGGGAAATGGGGAGTGAGTAATCAACAGGCATAAAGTTTCAGTTAGCAAGATGAGTAAGCTCTAGAGATCTGTACTACCTTGTATCTATAGTCACCAATAATGTATGGTACACTTAAAATTTGTTAAGAGGATAGATCTCATGTTAAGTATTCTTAAAAATTATTTCCAGATTGAGTTTTGGTGGGGAATTATCCGCTATTCCTTCAATCTGTAATCTAAGCACCGGAGGCCCTCATGGAGTGAAGCCTCCAGCTCTCTCTGTTAGAGCTAGTAGCACATTCGGTAACTACTTCCCTTGAGGGATTTGATGGAGAGTGTTAAATGAGGTCTTCATAGATACAAAGAAGCAGGAAATTGAGGCAATAAGCCAAATAATTAAAGGTAAAAAATTCAACCCTTTCATTCATCAGATATAAGCAGAGAATGCTTTTAGAATTCCTCTTGACTCTTTTTACTGCATTGTTTTTGTTTTGGAATAATCGTGTATAAAGACCTTCAATGAATGTAATTTAAAACAAGGGAAAAAATTCTGAAAGCAAAATATAAGATATATCTGTTATCTGTTATGTCAACTTCCTACAGCAGGGACAATGTGAGATCAAATTTATATTTAGGAAGACTGAAGACCTGTTATCGGGATACATACAAACAAAGACATAAATATTACCAGACCATACTCCAAAGAATTCTTCATTTTTACTTTTCACATGGGGCAAAGAAGCTTTTTCTGAAACTTGAGTTTGAGATCCCAATTTGGGCTTTGGGGCAGTAATCCTATGTCTGTATCTATATTTCATGCTGTTCCTGAGGCCTTGGCCAGAGGTTTGACTCCTGGTTAAACTAGTAACATTTGCTGTTCTAGGTCCTCCATCATCAACTCTGAGCCCCATCAGCTGTCTTGACATTCTCAGCTCTCTGTTACAAGGAGTATCCATGAGAGATGGTGGATGGATCCACTAAACTAGTCCTGGAAATGCATGTGCTACTGACTCGATCTTTATTATAGAAAGGCCCTTTAGGACGCCACTCTGGTTTGCCTAGCTTGAGAAATGAAAATGAAATAAGTTGCAACTGGTAAATGATCACCATTTAGAGTTATTGATTAACCTACAGCTTTCAGAAGTCTTTTGGCAAAACAATGGGTGAGGTGAAGTTTCCAGACAGTGTAATGAAAAAGACGGATGCCTGGTCTGTAGTATACTGATTGGAAAACTATATTACAGCGGTCCCCAACCTTTTTGGTACCAGGGATCATTTTCATGGAAGACAATTTTTCCACAGACTGGGAATGGGGGGATGGTTTCAGGATGATTCAAGCAGATTACTTCATGGTGCACTTTATTTCTGTTATTATTACATTGTAATATATAATGAAATAACTTTACAGCTCGCCATAGGATGGGGACCCCTGTGATTAGATCAGTTTGGATGCTTTTGGTTGCAAATACTGGAAAGAGCAACTCAAACTGACTTAAACAATAAGGAAATTTATTATTTCACATAACAGGAAATCCAAAGGCAAGTGGGCTCCAGATGCAATGTGTCAGGGCGATGTTCCATCTCTCATTGATTCTCTTTACTTTGCCCAACCCTTGTGTCAGCTTTACCCTCACCTGAAAGCAAGTTGGCTGCCACATTGCAAGCATCATACTCAAACATGACAACATCCATAGGGACAAGAATATGTCTCTTTCTGCTCTTTCTTAGGAGCAAGGAAGTCTTTCCCCAAACTCCCCTGCAGCAACTTCCCGCTTTTCACTGGACAAAATTGTTCCTAAACCAGTCAGGGAGACCCCCGTGATTGGCCTAAACAGAACTTGCCCCTAGAGCTAAGCATGGAGCCTATCCCTTGAATCACACTGGGGACAGACAGATAGCTGAGCAGAATCTGGGTTCTATTAAGAAGGAAGGAAGAAGAGGGAGGGGTGAATCCTGAGTAAGCAACCAACTAAATCTGCTACAGAAAACTTGGTCCTCACTAAGTCTGAGTACAGCATTGCCACATACTTCATCCTCCTGAGACAACATTACTCACAGTTTACTCTGCAGAGCTGTCTATTGGATTTTTATGTGAAGCATCATTTTTCTTGACCTCGTGCTGCAATCTTGTTTCTTTTTTCCTTAGCAAAGACCACAATGGAAATCCTACTATAAAAACACTGAGTGCTATCAAAGGATCAGACCATATAAGGTGCTAGGGACCTTTTTATTTTAAATAAGAAACAAAACTATTTATACTTTTACAAGGAGTCTGCCCTATTTTAGTAAATATTTGGCAAAGCTTCTTGATTAAAAGAGCAAACTGACCCTTGTTCTGCAGAGTTGTTTTGCCATAACGAAAATTGTTCATTAATTTTCTGAAAATAGAAGCAGCAAGTGTGTGTTCTTTTGCTCTGTGACTAAAGTAGTGCTTACTTGTGATTTGTCTTAAGCTGTATTTACTTAGGCATAATTGGTCAGGTGTCTTTTAAACCTCAGTCCTAATCAGACCCTACTCTGAGTCACAATCACCAAATGGTACAACTGGAAAATAATCTCCTGTGGGTGGAGCAAAGACGCATTAATCTGGCCCTGGAGACTGTGGCTTGTTTGACAATACATTTCAAACTGGATCTCAGAGGTCCTGGATTTGGAAACAAGCCCCAACTGTTTTGACAAATAGCGATTCCCTGGGTTATTAAACAGTGCACATTCTGAGAGAAGCTTGTTGAGTACCATATGTTTCTGATTCATTAGCTGTTAACTCACTCCGTGGTGTGGGATTTGTAGGAAACACTACAGGCCCAACCACCTTTTCTTCTTTAAAAGTATCCTCTTGCCAGCCGAATTGGAAGGGTGTGGTGCAGCTGCAAGGAGTGATTTTTAAATTATTCTCAGACACTTCTGTAGGTCCGCCATATTGGATGCTATCCCATGATGCCACACAGCAGAGTGGGCTGAGGCCGGCCAGCAGGCTGGGCGCAGGGTTTACACACAGCGTGTGCCATCTGTCCCACTCATAGTAAGGTGTGCCTCTGCCTTCGATCCCTGCTCCCCATCCTCTGATCTAGGTTGACAGTTTCTGATCCTAAATCAAAGCTGCTCAGCAGAAAAATCATCAGTAGTATCAAGGAAAGGATTTAGAAGTATTTAGAATCCTAAAATGTCACAGCTGGACATTGTCTTAAAGATCATCTAGTCCAACCTCATTTCTTAGATAAGTAACCTGAGGTGAGGTGACCTATCCAATGGTGCACAGCTAGTTTCCTATTTATTCCCTCATTTCCTTACCACTTCCCAATTACTCCTGGGAAATCCAAAATCCAGCTTCCAACAGAGTCTGGAAGATGCTAGTAAGGGCAGCATTTTGGTCACCAGGCAGATAACAACCTCCAATTATCCTCTTGACTGCAGACGTAGCATCCATAAAGCACTGTGGGCAAGTGACACACAGCTCCTAAAGATTCTGCACAAAGTGGATCCAACAGTGGTTCTGTCTTGGTACCTAGTTTCAAGCTCTCACGTTTATTGAGTTTAGCTTTTAATCTCATAGCAATTTCACACTTAGCTCAATACTATTTTGCATATCTGGGAACTACAGTGTCGGCCTTCTAAAGCCCCTGTCCCGAGAGCTGGTTCCAATTCCTCGGCAGTTAACTTCTTCAGGCCACAGTTGGGCCAGGTACCAGAGGCTGCTATTGGGAGGACAAGTGTGATGCCAGGGGAAGTATGGACGATAAATTTGACACTCGGGCTGGAAGCCAAATTGTGTTTGAAACTGTTTCTGGCCCCTTTACAAGCATTGGTGTGGATGGGACATGAATGACAATGGAGACAACAGGAAAATCTAACATAGCATCCAGGAAAGCTATGAATAACAGGAAAGAGAGTTAAAAGCGAAATGTGCTTGTGTTCTAAGAGAACTGCAGAAATGTTATGGGCTGACATAGCTGCGCGGACTTGCCGGCTCTAATTAAAGGTGGGTGCGTGACTGGGTATTGAAACTTTGGGTACTTCTGGAGAGTCAGGGAGTTCGAAGAGTTTGGCATTTGAGAATGATTTCTTTACCCAGGACATCGGGGCCAGAGGTGGCCACAAGAAGATGAGTTGAAGGTTTACTTCTAGCTGCCAGGTTCTTCTTCACAGACAGGATAGTAGTAGGCAAAGGGCGTGGAAGGAGGACGTTGGGGTAGACAGATGAAAACTGAAGACAGCAGAGACCACCAAGGAACATCTGTTTTTGCTTCAGGACTCCGCTCACCTGACATCCGCCCTACACCGCCTGTGACCTCACAACCTGTGTCCTCCCACACCAATGTGTCCCCTGAGGGCAGGCACCATGTCTTCCTTCTCAGTATCCCCAGCCACATCACAGGCCTGATCCCAGTAAACGCTTGGTTTTGTGTTTCTGGAATGAGAACGAGGAGCAGAGAGGAGGAGAAGTAGGGGAAGAAAAAGGAGAGAAAAAAAGGAAGAGAGAGATCAAGAGAAGCATCGGGAAGCCAATCTTTCATGGTTTCAAGAATATTTTCCAAAATCCTTCAAACCCAGGCCCTAGCAAATGGCTCCGCTTTCCAGTTTAGCTTAACTGCACATGTGTAGTAAAAGTAAATGATGTCCGAGTCTGACTAAACTTTAGCTCTCTCCAAGGCATCAGATGTGGCCATCTGAGCCTGACTACGGGGAGAAAGACCCGCCGTCTAGTTTCTAGCTTGGTGTTGATTCCCTTTGTGTTTACAGCCAGGTGAAAGACGAAGCAGGCAGGCTCATGCCAGAGCAGATGTTGTCCCCCTCCCGCAGAGCCAAGGGGGCCTGACTCCTCAGCTGGCCACCTCCACAGGAGAGGACAGAAGCCACAGGGCCTGGGGTGTAGCTGACGCTGCATTCCCCAAACCTACAACAAGGAGATTGTGTTATTTCAGCCATGCTTCATTGGACGGCAAATATGTGAGCTGCTTTATGAGGAGCTGGGACGTTGCAGAATCTTCAAATTCACAGCGAGCTGCCCCCATGTGAGGGTTAATCACTCACAACAGGCGCTGTTTGTGGAGCTGGCTGTGGAAGCGGTTTCCAACCCCCTGTCATGCCTAGGTTGTGTGAGTGTGCTGAGACAAAAAAAAAAAAAAATCTCAGTTAAGACTACATTTCCAAAAACCCTGGGGGCTACTTTTGCCCTGAACTTCTTGCTGCAGTAACAGTTATAAAACAGTTGCACACGGGGTTTCCTCCACTAGCAGCGGAGAGAGGGCGTCTCTGTTCTCACTTGTTTGTAGGACCAGAAAACTAGTTTCAAATGCCACCATTCCAAAGGGAATACAAGATGTCACGTTAGCCCAAATTGCAACCTTTGGGCTGGCATTTCTCTTCTTATAAAACTAAACATTGCTTGCAGACCATTTCGTGTACTAGATTCCTGCATGAGTCTGTAGAGTGCTTTAAAACACTTTTGAAAATATAGACTGTTTATGTGTGTGGTGGCTTTGTAAGGTGTCAGCTCAGCCTCATTGAAGCCAAGTCTCCCAGATTTCCCTTGCCTCTGTGGTTCCCCAGGTGGGATTTGGAAGGTGGAGTTGAGGCAGCAGCCTTGTTTGTGCTCGGAAAGTCGATATAGATAGTACCAGGTATCTTGGCAGCTCGAGCATGTTGTCAGGCGTCTACTGGCCTCCCTGGTTGGTGTGGGGCTCCTGCTCCTGCCAGCCCCCCTCCTTCCGTCCTCCAGGTGGGCTGGATATGTGTGCACCTCTGACAAAGGCACCAGCTGCTCCTGCTAGTCACCCACACCCTCAAGGCCGGAGCCGGTGAAACAGACAGTTGTCCTCAGTTGCTCCCTCATTGCACAGTCAGATCT
Source organism: Propithecus coquereli (assembly GCF_000956105.1). Lineage (NCBI taxonomy): Eukaryota > Metazoa > Chordata > Mammalia > Primates > Indriidae > Propithecus > Propithecus coquereli. The sequence continues at coordinate 7,587,451 of NW_012153062.1, read as the reverse complement.
CCTTCCCCACCGAGCTGCAGTGACTTCAGGCCCAACACCAGATGCAGAGGTGACCGTCTTGCACAAACTTCACCATCATGTCCCACAGTTGCTTAAGGTCTAATCCACAGTTTTTTAAAAAAATCTCTTGTTCTACATCACACATAAGGGTTCTGCTTTTCTCATTGAACCCCAATACGATGTCTAGAGCCAGCTCACTGTCCTGGACTTGGAAGGATAATGTGAACAAATGGTGGCTAAAAATGTCCAACCCTAATTTTAGTCTTTAGTTTGCTGTCTGCTTACTCAACGGAGAGCTTCATGAAGAGTGTCATTGACCAGTTGACCAAATCGGCTGCTTTTAGTACACTATCCTTTTACTTCCTCTCTCCCTTTCCCCACAGTGGCTGGTTCACACAATTTCCACTGCCCCGACTCCACTTGCAGGACACGACCTTGCTCCTCTGAGATCAGAGGCCGGCCGATGCAAACTCCCACATCCCTGCATCTTCGCCCATAGTCTCTTTCACATATCTGAGCAATAACTTTATTTTTTTAGAGACAAGGACTAGCTCTGTCACCCAGGCTGAAATGCAGTGGCATCATCATAGCTCGAATGGAGCTATGATGGAGCCTCGAATTCCCAGGCTCAAGCAATCCTCCTGCCTCCACCTCCCGAGTAGCTAGGACTGCAGGTGTGCACCACCACGCCCAGCCATGAGCAGTAACCATTTTCCTTTAGCCATGCTGACCCCTCTCCCTAGGACACTGGCCCAGCTCTTCTCCCTCATTCCTGCTTTCTTCATTTTTCTTTCTTTCTTACTTGATTCTCTTGCTTTCCACAGAATCCTTCCTTCTGCCTTCAAACATATTCAGGTCACCTATTTCATTTTTAAAAGCACCTTTCTTTTAACCTTGCTACTCCCAATCTACCATCATATGTTTTGCCTTCCGTCACACTGCCCGAAAAGGAAACTGCTGCCTTCGCCTCCCCAGCACCCCTCTTCTTCTTTGGCACCTTCAAAGCCGAGTTGAATCCACGCCTTCTATACCACAGGTCTCAGCTTCCGCATGTAGGAATCCCTGGGGGCCCAGGATGCACCTCCAGATGATTCGATTTAGTTGCTGGAGAGTGCGGCCTAGGCCAGGGGAACCTGCTCTCCCACATATTTGCAAATCTGCTGCTCTTGATGGGGGAAAGGGACCACTTGCTAAGTCTAAAGCAATTTAAGAAAGCTGAGAGAAAAAGATGGACATGTTTGCCTGCTTAAAAATTTTAAAGCTTCCAAGTAAATAAATTATTTTGCCATTAAATTAATGAACAAATTTTACATGTTAATACCTAATGGTGGTGAGAACAAGTTTCTCATTCATTGCTAACGACTGGGTAATGAGGTATAATTCCTTAGAAAAACAATTTAGCAAACTATCTAGAGGCATAAAAATGTACATACTATTTAACTCATTATTTCTACTTCTGGAAATCTATCCTAAGGAAGTAATTCAAATGCTGACATAAGCTAAAGTTCTCAAAATGTTCACGGCAGTATTATTTGTAATAATGAAAAATTGGAGACAAACTAAATAACTGAAAGCGGAACGATAAAGGTATTTATGGTGCATTTAGTTGTTAGGATATTAAGATACAAATTGAAGGCCGGGTGCAGTGGCTCACGCCTGTAATCCTAGCACTCTGGGAGGCGAGGCGGGCGGATTGTTTGAGCTCAGGAGTTCGAGACCAGCCTGAGCAAGAGCGAGACCCCGTCTCTACTAAAAATAGAAAGTAATTAATCAGACAACTAAAACTATATACAAAAAATTAGCCAGGCATGGTGGTGCATGCCTGTAGTCCCAGCTACTCGGGAGGCTGAGGCAGGAGGATCGCTTGAGCCCAGGAGTTTGAGGTTGCTGTGAGCTAGGCTGACGCCACGGCACTCACGCCCGGGCAACACAGTGAGACTCTGTCTCAAAAAAAAAAAAAAAAAAGATATAAATTGAATGATAATTATAAAAACTATAACATGAAAAATGCTTATGACATAATGATTAATGGGAAAAAGTAGAATTTGTAGTTATAATGTAGGGGGAAAGTTGGTAAAGACACTGTACAAATCCAGCCTGGTTTAAACTAATGTGGCTTTTCAAATGTCATAATTTTACATTTAAATAATAAATTCTAAGTATTAACTTGGAAATTTGGGCAAATAGGCTTAAACCGTTAAAAAAAAAACTTCCAGTGCTCTATAGATTTTTAGTTTTGACTTTCCTTGACTTTTGTAAACACATTGGAAAACAAGATTAGCAAGCTCGTTGGTCCCGATAGCATTGTCCTCCCCTAAGCCTGAATCTTGTAAACACGGCTCAAGATGATAATTCTCTTCAATCTCATCCCTTTTTAGGGAAGCTGCTCTCATTTTCCCAGCTGGAAGATTTATGGAGGACATTTGACTTTAGGATCTCATTTCAGTTTCATCAGCAACATAATTTCTCCAATGGATTGTTTTTTCTTGTGGCAAAAGGAAGAAATATTCAGGCTCTCCGTTAAATGCTGACTCTAGAGAGTGATCCTAATGGTGATTGCTCTCAGTGTTTCCAAATTCCCTGGTATAGTAGTTGATAAAATTGCGTTTTGGGGTCCCTATTTGGGCGTGGGAGTAGAAGACAGAAATTAAAATGAAACTATGAAACTATCTTGGAATGATACAAATACATCGCACAGTGGAACAAAACACACAAGTGACTGGGAATAGAAAGAAGATGGCCTCTGAGAGTTTTTAAAATCAAGAAAGGTGGAGGAAAGGCTTGTAGCATGATATAGACTGGACACCTCCGATTTCTGAAAGGCACATGCGGCGTTATTTCTCCCTTGTGGGTTTTTGCCAGCTGTGGTCACTACTTGCCACCCCTTTGCTGCGTGCAAGTCTTCTGGGAGCACAGGCTGGTTCCAGGTTGGTGTTTCATTTAGAGAAAATGAGGCTGTAGAGCTTCGAGAACAGGGGCCAGGCGGTGTCGCGGTGAAATAACAGCACTGGCTGTCTGCTCAGGGCTCGTTCAGATCAAGATGGATATTGGATCCTGTCGGGACAACACTGTTCTCTGAGGGAAAATAAAGTGACCACCACCTTCTCTGGCTCCCAGCTTTCTAGCAAGGATGTTTGCGAGCTGTCTAAGCAAACGAGTGTGAGCGTGCTTTTACTAATCTCACCGAAAATGTCTTACTAGTAGGTGCTCTTTCCCAGCACTAACAGATTGATATTTCTGTCTATTTGTATAAGTCCTATCCTGTCTGTGGCTCGATTCCTTTCAAGCCTGCTGCACTTTTCTTTGGAAACTCACGGTTGTGGTAAAAGCCATCGTTCATTCCCCCCAGCCCAAAGTTCAGTTTAAGTCCAACGACATCCTGTTTAAAAAGCTCCAAGTTTGTTTACTCGTGTGATCTCGGGTTTTTCACCTGTTGTTTTTTTTTCCCTCCGAAGACTCAAGGGTAGGTGTGTGAGATACGGACTAGACTCAGGACTATACGGTATTACGAAAAGAGCAAAACTGTAGAAACACACTTGTTTGTCATGGTACAGTTCAGAAGTCTTCTGTACAAAGGATAGCGACACATTTATGTTGTGTTTGGGAAGAGCAAAGATAAAATCTGAGATGAGTTAATTAAAGTGATACACAATGCACAATTTTCTACTTCAAGTTGCAGAGGCATTTATGTGAAATTCATCGTACACCATAAATGCAGCCTCATGAACATCCTTTCTGCACACTGTTCCATGCTGTCAGCTGTGCTCTGGGGACAGCAGCAGTGTGGCCCACGGAGCAGCCCTCACAGCTTGAGCCCATGAGGACAAATTCCCAACACACTCATGAGTCTGAGAACAGTTTTCCCGGCAAAGGAAGAGGTGCACTGGGTGTGTCAGAAGAGAGGGCAGTCAACATTGACTTCTCTGGTCAATGTTTGTTTACCTTTCACATTTCCTAGGGAGGGTTTCTTTTGGGCCTCACACAGCACTGGGCTAAAACTCAGCTTCGATACTATGTTTACATTCATAATACAGCGAAGGGGCTGGCAGGAACCCCACTGAGAAACATTAACGATGCGAGACTGGTACTGCAGAGGGAAACTGAGGCTGCAACAGTCTGACTTGGGACGCAAGCCAAGTCAGGTTTCCAAAGTTTGTCTGTGTTCTTTCTTTCAAGTCAAAAGTTGCTTTTTAGGAGGTAAGTGCAAACCTGGTCGTGTGGGGGGAAGGCAGCAGGCTCTAGTTTGAGCAAATTCTGAGAATGCAGGTGCTGTGAAGTCCTTCTTGGTTGTGCTAAAAACCGACTGCACGAGTTTGGGAAAGTTGCCTTATTTCTCTGCGCTCTACTTTACATGGCAGGGAAAGGACAACTCAGAGCATCATCAAAGGCTTAAGATAATAAAAGTTTTCCTTAACCTTCTAAAGAGATTGAATCAATAAAAATACATAATTAGAGGGAAGCAAAAATCAGTGATTTAGGCTTTGCTTGGAAAACATAGTACATTTAATAAAAAATTAGCCCATGTTTCCCTTCTCAAGAAGTTTATCCTCCACACAGCTGTGAAAGAAGTTTCTAAAACACCCATCACATCATTCTGCTTCCCTCACTGGCTGCCTGTTGCCTACACGACACGACTCCGGTTCCTTGGTTCTGCAGCCAAGGCCCTCTGTGCACTGCTCACCCCTCTGACGTCAGCTGTCACCCCCTTCCATGCACCCCTCTCCAGGGACTCCCGAAGGCAATTCTCAAGGAGTGGGAGGGGCCCTACTGCTATGGTCACAGTGCAGTTGCATCAGAAGACAGAGGTGATAAAGGACTTCATCAGACCCTCCACCAAGGCCATCTGCGTAGAAAGCCAGAAGACAAGAGTCCTTGGCCACCTTGTATATTTCTACCAAGAGTCAGGGTTTCTCCATTGATCTTCTGCAGATGTTTGCTCTTTATCTCTCCTCCTCTTCCTTGTTCTTGACCCCTGGTTTGCTGAAAGCACTCTGATTTTGCACATTATCTGTCAGCAAGGTTTGCTTGAGAGCTCCAGTCCCAGCAGTAGCAAAGGACACAGGCTCATCTGTGCAGAGCCTGAAATACACAGAAACAGGTAACGAGCTACTGAGATGTAGGGAGACCCATGCTGCAGGGAGATTGCGGAGGGCAGAGGTTCTGGGTATCCGCGGCTTGGGGATGACCCAGCACCCATCCTGTTCTGTCTCCCTGCCCTTGGGGCTTGCAGCTGCCACATTTTCTAGTATTTACTTTCTGGAGTAGGGGTCATTTTGCTCACCTTTCCTCAGGGCACCTACTGAATCGTTCTCACGGGTTCTGCCCTTTAAGTGTTAGGTTCACTCTGAACAACTCAGCTGCCCCATTGCCCTCGGCCTCTAATTGCTGGCCGGATAGGGGCCAGGGCACCTTATCAAGTCAACCAAAGAGCAGTCCATTTGCCCCGGATAGGGGCCAGGGCACCTTATCAAGTCAATCAAAGAGCAGTCATATCTCCCTCGTCCTCAGATCAGGTGGATGAGCGAATCAAGAAACCAAATGATGGTTCATGAGGGGTTGCTAAAAAAATAAGAAAAGAAAAGAAAAAGAAAAAAAAGAAAGCAAATGATTATAACAGTCTTACTCTGGGTAGGCATCAGACCAGCCCTTTACAACTGCTCTGCTTTTAAGCCTCTCCTCACCCTCTGATGAGGGTGTTATCATTCCCTCTTTTCAGATGTGGAAGCTGAAACTTAAGAGAGGTCAGTAACTTGCCCAAGGTCATAGGTACAAGAAGGGGATGGAGCTGGGATTCCAACCTGGTCCAACCCAGGTCTGATTCCAAAGACCGCTCTCTTCTATTACGCTAATCATCACACTGTGCCAACTATAGGTTAGATACTTTTCTAAGCACTTCACAGATGCTCCTTAGCTTACTATAGAGTTATGTTCCAAACCCATCGTGAGTCAAAATGCATTTAACATACCTCTCCTACCGAACATCAAGGCTTAGTCTAGCCTGCCTTAAACATACTCAGAACACTTACATTACTCTACAGTTGGGCAAAATCATCTAACACAAAGCCTATTTTATAACAACAAAGATAAAAATGTTATAATGATTAAAAATAATACAAAGATCAAAATTCAAAGTACAGTTTCTATTGAATGTGTATCACGTTCACACCATCAAGACTTATAATAACTCACTTAAACCTCACAACATCTTTAGGAGGGAGGGACTATTATCTCCATTTTACAAAGGAAAAAGCAAGGCCCAGAAAGTTTAAGTGACTTGCTCCATGTCAGCAAGGTAAGTGGCCGAAACAGGATTCAGCCGGCAACCCGGATCCAGGTCCATGCTGTCACTCCTGCCGGGCACAGTCTCTGCAAGCTCCAGCCTCCTAAGGCACGCCATCACTCCTGGAGTGCCTGTCTTGGGCCAGCACAGTGTTGTGGCACTGCGAGTGGAAAGTAAAGGGAATACACATCCTCGAACTCAGGGAGCTTGAAAAGTCCACCCAACAGGTTGGGGGTGGGGGTTGGGGGAAGGAGGGCAGGAAGCCTTTACAAAGGCATGCTGAGAGTCATGTCTACCCTGCATCTCCAGGTTTACTTCTAAAAACCATAACAGAGTTCCTTTCTGGAAACCTTTACAATGTACAGACCTCTATGCTGTCAAGAGAGTCTGAGAAATAGCAAAAGCCTGTCTTTGGCTTTATCTCATTAGATAGAGGAGAAATCCACAGTTACATGGGATCTAAGGAGAGCCAAGCTTTTGACACTGTCCAGCTCTGCCTGCAGAGAAAGGCAGTGGTCCGAGCAGAGGCTGACCATGGAAACTTGACCTAGGGCTGCTCAGCAGCAAACAAGACAGCCAGGTGCCCCTGGTCGACGCCTGAGCCTTCCACACAGCTGGAAGGCTTGTTTAGGCATCTGTCAATCTCTTCAGTCGCCCTGGGAAAAGTTAGGGCTGGGACAGGACTGGGGGCTCCTTGGGCCATGAACGCTGGTTTCTGCATCTGTTCTCCCTGGGGTTCTCTCGGGCAGCCCCTGGCTCATAGGATCAGCCCAACTTAGGTTGCAAACTGTGGTGCCAGACAGACTGGGTGGGAATCTAGCTGGGAGGCCTGGGGCAAGTTACTGCATCCCCTGATGCCCATGGTTACCTTGTCCATACAATGCGCTAAAAACAGTCCCTACCTCATAGGGCTATTGTGAAGGATAAACTGATAATACATAATATAAAATACAGGGTCAGGCACATAGACAGTACTCCATAAATGTCAGCCATTATTTAAAATTCTAAAACCCAAATCAACTGTTAAATCTTTTCTGAATCTTTCTGCCCCTTTCCTCTAGCCTGGGCTTGTACAGTACTGTAGGTAGATAGATAGATAGATAGATAGATAAGATAGATAAGATAAGATGATAGAGACAGAGTTAGAGATAGACGGGTAGATAGAGATAGGTAAAAAGCAATAGATGGCAGAGACAAGTAGAGATGATGGATAGATCTAGATGGACAAATATCTCTGCTATGAACCTTATCATACTGAATGGTAATTACATCTGTCTGTCCCGTCAACTAGGGACAGACGTGAACTTTGATCTGAGGCTGGGTCTTATCCGTGTGTCCCCGCACATTGTGCAGAATTCTACCCTGTTCTGCCTAAGGACCCTACATGCCTCCCCACACTACCATCCTGCAGGTGGTAACTGGAGGCCTGAACAGATGTGTCTGCTGTTCCAGGGAATGGTTTCCTCTGAAGACCCTCTTTGTTACCACGTGGGCCTTCATACAGCGGTGGGACCCAGGTAAGGGAACAGATGGAACTCGGACCCTGAGCCAGGTTTCCAGACCAGGATAGCAGATGCATGGATTGTTACTTCCTTGGCCTTCTGATTGCTCAGCATACCTGAGTTCTCCATATGGCAACAGCCGCCTAAATTAGTCTCTTACATTTTTTCTTTGTCCTCCAATTTCTTCTGAATGCCAGTGCTTCTCAAAGTTTAACATGCATACAAATCCCCAGGGATCTTGTTTAAATGCAGATTCTGATTAGGTTGCATCCAGAGAAAGCCAAGGTGCTGAATTTCTAACAAGCTCCTGGTGCTGTGAGTCCTCATTCAACACTCTGAGTAGTGAGGCTGGGCCAGATTAATCTCCCAAGGCGTAACTATGATCATGTCATTTTAGTGGATTTGAACAGACCCTTCAGCAAAAGAAATATAAGGATGGCAAATGAACACCTGAAAAGATGCTCAACATCATTAGTCATTAAGGAAATGCAAGCTAAAACCACTACACACATATTAGAATAGGTAAAATTAAAAACTACAATATAGGCATACCTCAGAGATAGCATGGGTTCAGTTACTACTGCAATAAGATAAATATCACAATAAAGCAAGTCACATAAATTTTTTGGTTTCTCAGTGCATGTAAAAGTTATGTTTACACTACATTGTAGTCTACTAAGTATATAATAGCATTATGTCTAAAAACAATGCACATACCTTAATTTAAAAATACTTTATTGCTAAAAAATGCTAATTATCATCTGAGCCTTCAGCACGTTGTAAGCTTTTTGCTGGTGGAGGGTCTTATCTTGATGTTGATGGCTGCTGACTGATCAGGGTGGTGGTTGCTGAAGGTTGGGGCAACTGTGGCAATTTCTGAAAATAAGACAACAATGAAATTTTGCATCTGTTGGCTCTTCCTTTCATGAAAGATTTCTCTGTATTATGTGATGCTGTTTGATAACATTTTACCCACAGGTGAACTTTCAAAATTGGAGTCAATCCTCTCAAGCCCTGCTGCTGTTTTATCAACTAAGTTTATGGAATATGCCAAATCCTTTGTTGTCATTTCAACCATATTCACAGCATCTTCACCAAGAGTAGATTCCATCTTAAGAAACTACTTTTTTTGCTCATCCATAAGAAGCAACTACTCATCCATTCAAGTTTTATCATGAGATTGCAGCAACTCAGTCACATTTTCAGGTTCCACTTCTAGTTTTCTTGCAATTTCTACCACATCTGCAGTGACTTCCTCCATTGAAGTCTTAAACCCCTCAAAGTCATCCATGAGGGTTGAAATCAACTTCTTTCAAACTGTTAATGATATTTCGACCTCCCCCCATGAATCACAGATGTTCTTAATGGCATCTAGAATGGTGAACTCTTTCAGAAGGTTTTCTTTTTTCTTTTTTCTTTTTTTTTGAGACAGAGTCTCACTCTGTTGCCCGGGCTAGAGTGCCATGGCATCATCCTAGCTCACAGCAACCTCAAACTCCTGGGCTCAA
>NW_012153062.1:7528332-7578034 GCF_000956105.1 Propithecus coquereli | reverse complement strand
CCCTCCTCAGCCTCCCAGAGAGCTAGGATTACAGGCGTGAGCCACCGAGCCTGGCCATTGGAAGGTTTTCAATTTACTTTGCCCAGGTCCATCAGAGGAATCACTATCTACAGCAACTATAGCCTTATGAAATGTATTTCTTAAATAATAAGACTTGAAAGTTGAAATTACTCCTTTATCTCTGGGCTGCAGAATGGATGCTGTGTTAACAGGCATGAAAACAGCATTCATTTCCTGGTACATCTCCATCAGAGCTCTTGGGTGACTAGGTGCATCGTCAATGAGCAGTAGTGTTTTGAAAGGAATCTTTTCTGAGCAGTAAATCTCAACAGTGGGCTTAAAATAAACCATGCTATAAACAGATTGCTGTCATCCAGGCTTTGTTGTTCCATTTATAGAGCACGGGCGGGTAGATTTAGCATATATCAAAGGGCTCTAGGATTTTTGGAATAGTACATGAGCATTGGCTTCAACTTAAAGTCACCAGCTACATTATCCCTTAACAAGAGAGTCAGCCTGTCCTTTGAGGCTTTGAAACCAGGCCTTGACTTCTCCCCTGTAGCAATGAAAGTCCTAGATGGCATCTTCTTCCAATAGAAGGCTGTTTCATCTACATTGAAAATCTGTTGTTTAGTGTAGCCACTTTCATCAATTATCTTATGCACATCTTTTGGATTCACTTGCTACAGCTTCTACATTAGCACTTGCTGCTTTACCTTGCACGTTTGTGTTAAAGAGATAGCTTCTTTCCTTAAATCACATAAACCAACCTCTGCTAGCTTCACACTTTTCTCCTTCAGCATCCTCACCTCTCTCAGCCTTCATGGAATTGAAGAGAGTCAGTGCCTTGCTCTGGATCAGGCTTTGGCTTAAGGGAATGTTGTAGCTGGTTTGATCTTCTATCCAGACCACTACAACTTTGGCTTTCTTAACATTGTGTGTTCGTAGATGAAAGGCTGTTTTGCTTTTTTATCATTCGTGTGTTCACTGGAGTAGCACTTTTAATTTCCTTCAGGAACTTTTTCTTTGCATTCACAACTTGGCTAAGAGGCCTAGCTTTTAGCCTGTCTTGTTTTTCAACATGTCTTCCTCAGTAAGCTTAATCATTTCTATTAATAGCTTTTGATTTAAAGTGAGAGACTTGTGACTCTTCCTTTCAATTGAACACTTAAAGTCCATTATAGGGTTACTAACTGGCCTAATTTCAATACTGTTGTGTCTCAGAGAATGGGGAGGCCTGAAGCGAGGGAGAGGGATGGGAGGATGGCTGGTTGGTGGAACAATCAGAACAAATACAACATTAATTGATTAAGTTTGCTGTCTTATATGGGTGTGGTTCATGGCACCCCAAATTAATTACAATAGTAATATCAAATATTACTGATCACAGATCATCATAACAGGTATAATAATAATGAAAAAGTTTGAAATATTCCAAGAATTACCAAAATGTGACACAGAGACACAAAGTGAGCACATGCTGTTGGAAAAATGGCGCCAATAGACTTGCTCAATGAAAGGTTGCCATAAATCTTCAATTTGTAAAACATACATCTGTGAAGCACAATAAAATGAGGTATGCCTGTACCAAGAGCTGGTGAGGATGTGGAATAATTAGAACTTTCCTATACCGCTGGTGGGAAAGCGAAATATTACAACTACTTTGGAAAATAGTTTGGCAGGTTTCTTTTTTAAATAAAGCTAAATGTACACTTATAAACACTTACTTGAAACAGTAATCTTACTTTTATTCACTTAGGCATCTACTCGAGTGAACTGAAAATGTATATGCACACAAAAACCTGTACATGAATGTTGATAGTAGATTTATTTATAATCGCCAAAAAATGAAAATAACCCAAATGTTACTCAACTAGTGGATGGATAAACAATGGATAAATCCACACAATAGAATGCTACTGAGCAAAAAAAGGAATGAACTGTTGATACACACAAAAACAAGCATGAATCTCAAGTGTGTTATTCTAGGTAAGAGGAGCCAGACTCAAGAAGCTACTTCATATATAATTCCATTCATAGGACATTCTGGAAAAGGCAAAACTATAGAGATGGAGAACAGATAAGTGGTTCTGAGAGGTTAGTGTGGGGAGAAAGGGTTGACTGCAAAGAGGCATAAACAAACTTTGTGGCACGTTGGAAATGTTCTACAGCTTGATCGTGGCGGTGTTTACACAACTATATACATTTGGTGAAACTTATACAACACTAAAAATAAGGAATTTTACTGCATGTAAATTATACCTCAAAAATAACAATGACAACCAAATCAGAAACAAAAAACCTTAGTGGTTTCCATTCGCCCAAGGAATTCAAGTCCAAACTCTTAGTCAGACCCTCTTTCTAACCATTTCTACTATTCATTTTCTCTGAACATCAGCTAAACTTTGCTGTCACCCAAACATGCCCTGGGTTTTTTCTCAGTCTGTGCTATCTCATCTCCTGGAATACTCTCTTCTCCAGCTCTGCCAGTCAAAATACTGTCATCTGCAAAAGCCCAGAGTGATTGCCACCTCCTCCCTCACATCCCTCCCCCAACCCACACAATCTGGAAGGGCTGACACCTCCAGAGCTTTCACCTTCCTCAACTTTCCCAAATTTCCTCCTGGTCTCTGCACTTACCGTGTTCATTGATACTTCCATATACTAGCCTTTCCCCGTCTAGGATAAACTAGACTAAATACCTGCTTTTTCCTCTTTGCCTCCTACACACACGCCCCCCCCCACACACACACTCTTTTAGCTCCTGGGGAACTCCTACACATCCTTTAGATCCAGCTAGCATGTCACTTCGCATGACAACTCCTCTGAATCTGCCCAGAGTTAAGCACCTTCTCTTTTTCGTGCCCTCAGCTCTTTGTGGATGCCTGGATTACAGCCTGACCAGCTGTGTTATATTTATTTGCTGATTCTATTATTATTCTGCTGCCCTCCCTATTAAGCTGTCAGTTCCTAAGGACAGAAACTGTGTCTTATTCATCTTTGAATGTTTTACAAAATAGGCAGATGATAGAAACACTGAATGGGCCCTTTTTGCTTTCTTGCCCTTCATCCTTCCACCACGTGAGGGCGCAGCAACAGGAGCCATGTTGGGAGCAGAGAGCAGCCCTCACCAGATGTCAGGGCCGGCACCTTGATCTTGGACTTGCCTGCCTCCAGAACTGCAGATATCTCATACTACACCAGTTGTTAGCATCCCCGACCTGTGGAGACTCTGCCATGGAGAGGCAAGGGAGGCAATGGGGAGTCATATCCACCTACTTGCATTTTATCTTATTTAGACCTTCGAGATCTACTTGTCAGCTGCTGAACCAATACATGCCATTCTCATCATGATACCTTTAAAGTAAGTTTGACTATTTAACATAAGAAGTAATAACAAAAAGAAGAGAGGAAAAAGTCTTCCTAAGCTGAAGAAAAAAAAAAAAAAGACAACATTATGGCAGACAAGACAATCTAAAAAGATTTCTTACTGCAAAATAATGAGATCCTTCGCAAAACCAAATACTTATTGCTGGGCTTCCAGGAAGTAAGGTAAACCTCTGATAGTGGGGCAAAAATTCGAACTGAAACCAGAACAGAAAGGCTAAGATCCTTGAAAGGTCAGCTTGTCCTAAAGGCATATGCTGATATCAGCTTTGCAAAGAAGAGCTCAACTTTGGGGTCAGTGGAGGGAGAAGCTGAACCTGAGACTTCCCGATTAAAGAAAGGTGGCTAAAGCAGCTCCTAGGAAAAGCTAGTTCACTCACGGTTTTGGTATACAGATTTCCCACAGGTTAAGTTAACCAAATCAGAATGAATTACTTTAGAAAGAGAGCCAGCAGAAATCACAAACAACACAGTTAGACACCCAGTGACTTTAGTTATTGTAGTTATCAGGCACAAAATATTTTAATTATGTATAAGATGTTTTAAAGAAATAAATAGGAGTCACAAAGCAATAAATTATGGAAACACAAATATGAGGAATAAAAGATTACCCGAAATAACCAGAAGATGTTATTAATAGAAGACGCCAAAGTGAATTTTTAGATGTAAAGATTAGATACAACTTAAAACAGAATTAGCAAACTGTAAGATACAGGTGAAGAAATTACCTGGAATACAGCCCTCCCACCCTCAAATGGGTATTATGAAATAAAAGTTAAGAGATGGATGACAGAATGAGAAGGTGTGGTACATATATAATTAAAATCCCAGAAGGAGAGAATAGTGAAACCGTTGAAGTGGCAATATTTGAGGATATAATGGCTGAGAATTTTCCAGAAGCAATGTATGACATTGATCCACAGATGCAGAAGCAAAATGTATACCAAGGTGGACGAATATAAAGAAATCTACACTTACACATACTGCTGTGAAATACAAAGCACGAAAAAAAAGTCACACAAAATGTAGCTATAATGGAATGACAATCAGAGTGCCAACAGACTTTTCAGCATGTTAGAAGGCAGGAGACAGTTGAATAATATCTTCAAAGTGATGAGGAAAAAATCTGTCAACCTGAAATTACATACTCAGAAAAACTATCTTGTTTTAGGAAATTGTGAAGTGTTCAAGGGTAAAGAATTTAGGGGTACAGTAAATCTGTAACTTAATCACAAATACTTAAGAAAAGATAAATACACAAATACATTTTTAAAACACACCGAAAGAATGGGTGGATTTCCCTAATATTAAGTAACATCCCTTGGCTCCCCCATTGACCAAAGATGGTACCATGGAAAGAGAAACCTGAAATCCTGCCCCTTTCTCAGCTCCGTCATCTGTAAGGGTTTTGTTTTACTCTCGTTGGAACAACTCTTTGCACGCAGGCAAATGGAACCCCGCGTGCGCTGCCGCGGCGGCGGTGAGCAGGCTGCGGCCTTGGAAGGGTCCTGGCTGGCGCGCAGCCCGCCCGCCCCTGCCGCTTCCAGATCCCGCCCGGCCGAGGTGAGGAGAGAGGCCAGCCCGCTGACAAGAGGAGCTGCGGCGGTGTCACCGCAGGCCCAGCGGTGATTGATGCCGCTGTCCTCGCCGGCCCGTTGCGGAAGGGGGCTCCACCCGCCACCGCGGCCTTCCCCTGGGGGAGGCGCCCTCCCTGGCCGTCCGCCCTCCCGGCGGGGGCTCTCCCGGCTCTTTCTCCATAGCCCTGGCGCGCTGCGGGGAGGCGGGAGGGAAGGCACGGGACGGATTCTGGCAGCTGATTCCCGTGGTTGCCCACGCTGAGAGTCTGGGGTCCCACCCGAGAACGCCGAAGCTTTGAACAAGCCCCTACGGTGAAGACAGCCTCGAGGGAGACACACATACATGTACACACACACACACACACGCAAAAACGCACACACATACACGCGCACACATACAGGGGAAGGTTATGTGCCCGGGTGGGTCTTCGGCCCCAAGCTCTCCAGTTGTCTCCTGGTGAGCTGGGAGGAGGCAGGTGTTTTGACGGGCCATAGGCAGGCCTGGAGCCTAGTGACAGTCTGGCTGAGGGTGGGCAGCACCTTCACCTGAGCCCTCTAGACGTTACCATCCTTGAGGAAAAGAATGAGAAAGAAAAGAAAAGACGGAGGAGGCTGTTTACCCAGTCAGGCTCCCTCTGACAACACAGCCTTCTGCGGTCCAGTGTCTCCTCCTCATGAAGGGGAGGTGAGGAGAGGCCCCGAGCTCCCCTGGGGTCCCATGATGGTGACATGGAAAACATTGAAAAACCCGTAACATGTACATAAACTTGCTGCCAGAACCAGCTACACAATTTGTGGTCCCAGTGCAAAATGAAAATGTGGACCCCTCATTCAAAAAGCAGGAAAAAAAGTGTCTTTAAAAGTACTAAAATATAAAGCTTTTTTATTTTATATATTTTCACGGTCTATCTCTATTTGCCACGTGTTTTTTATTTGCTATGTAATGTTGTAAGTAAAGAAAAATTAACATTTTAAATTTTTAGCGTGAATTTTACCATTAATCTCCATATTGCACAATACCTGTTTTAAATGCAAATATAAGAACATTTAATTTATATGTAGAATCACTGAAATTATAGAGTTTGTATTTCATAGGTTGTGCAAGCCTACATATTTCTTTCTTACCAGAACACTGGAAACATTACACAAAATTAATGCAATTGTTTTTATTGCACCTCTCGCAGTGCACACATTCTACCCGCATGCTCTACCTTCAGGTTACTGAATCAGGAAGCACTAAAAGGAAAAAGAACTATGGTTTGGCCTATCTTTTCCTTTTCTTCCACGTCATTAATTTTCAGTGGAAGTGGCGGCTAATACAGGGAAGTAAGAAAGGGTGTGATGAGGTTCCTTGTTCATTTTTGTTTCTTAGAATGCCATTGCCTTCTTTCTGCATTCAAAGCAAGTTCTGGTTTGAATGGAAAGTGTGGCCTCTTGGTGTTGGCAGGGACCCAGCTTGCACAGTCATAGGTGAAACACCCTCCTCTTGTACTGGCTTTGAGTCTGGTTGGACTCCTACACGCTGTGGGTACACCCGAATTCTTTGCTCAGTGAGGCATCACGAATGCTATATGCAAATGAGGCAGCAAGGAATGGCAGGCATGCATACTGCGTGTCTCCTCTGCCCACATGCATGCTCCACTGTCCCGTCAGCCTTCGCTTAAAACACACAAGTGCAAAGATTAAATTCTTAAGACTTTCAAGATATCTTAAATTTCAGGAAAATAAACAACTGAGGCTGACCAGGAGAGCCCCAGTACACACACACAGACACACACATACACAGAAGCAGGATAGTCTCACTTGAATCTTAACGCCATTGACAGAGGGTTCCCTCTTACTCTACTGAGAATCATAGAGTAAGAGGGACCCCAATAATGCTATCTACTGATGGCAGGAACCAAGTACTCCTGCCCATCATGGGGATATGTTTTCACTATAATGTGTACCACTATAATTTCTTATTCCCCACTTGTCATCTCTCTCCCATCACCCTGGAATATCAGCTCCGTGAGAGCATGGTCCTTATCCATCGTGTCCCCTGCTATAGCCCCAGTGTACGTGGTAAGCATTAGATGGACAGACAAGTGATACATAAGTGCTGAGTCTCTTTTGTTGCTTTTGCTACCGTTACTCAACACTCACTGTCCATGTGCCCTCTAGAGTCTAGACCTTCAAAAACCAAACCCCATACATCACCCTAAGGGTCAAACACCTCAGCAACCAAGACGACCAGAGGGTGGGCCTCATGTTTTGTCTCTTTGGGAGGACAAAGGAGTGGTTTTCTTACCATGGCCAGCATCTGGGCAGTGGATCAGAGGCTTTCAGCTGATGGGAGAGATGCCTGGAACCCCGGGATCACAGCTAGCAGGCACCACATGTGCCCACCACCAAGGCAAAGCAGGCAACTTGCCCGCCACTCCTTTCCACACCTCCCAGGCCATCCTGTGACTCCTTTTACCCTTCCAGCCTGTCCTTGGGTTTGAGTGTTAGGTGAAGATACCAGGACCCTCTGCCTCTAAGGGAAGTACTGTGGGGCCCCAGGAGGCGCTGGGGCTCCATGGCAGGTGCAGTAGGTGTCACACTGGTGGGCCTGCTTCCCTGAATGTGGACCTGCTCTATGCAAGACGAGCAGCCAAGCAGAAGCGGGAGGCCCTCGCAGGCCGGGATGCCCCGTGATATGGCTTAGGAATGAGTTATGCTGCCCTCATGAACATCATGTGCTATTTTCCTTTATCAGTTGATCTGGGGACTAATCAGCTCAGGGATATAAAGTAGAAAGTTGCAGCCATGGCCTTGGTAATCCTTGGACTGCACTCCCTGGGCCCAGCTCGCGTCACCAGCACTTGATTTCCGTGCACAGAGGTTCAGGGTCTTAGCCTATGAGTTTCCAAAATATACGATTCGTAAGTGTTCATTTTTTAAAAATAGTATTTTTTAAATCAAAAATTAATGTACAACCACTGTAAGAAAACATAGAAAAACATAAAGAGAAAATATGAATATTAGAATTTATCAGTTCAGTATTTCCCAATATTTACATACACATACACACATATGTATGTGTATATACACACATAGGCTTTTGTTGTTTATGTGAGGAGAGGGGTTAAAAATTTCGTTCACATTTTACATATAAAATTCTACAGCCTGCTTTTTTTACTTAGCAAAATATCTTAAGAACTTCTCCATAACATTAGCTTGATTTTTAATGGCCACAGATGGTGCACCATAATTTACCTAATCGGTCCCCTGTAGATGGGCATTTAGGTTACTTATGACTTATTAATATAATAAAAATACAGCAGGAAACACGTACGGTGAGTCAAAGGCAGGCACATACATACAAAAGATGAGGAGCTTCTTAAAAGCTGTATGTTTGTTTCCGAGGGCTTGTGCTCTGCTGTGTCCACAAGAGGACCTGCCGAATATATACATAGTGACTAACGGTAACATTGGCAATCATCAAACTGCCAGGGCCCTGCTGGCACTCAGCATTTGCTCTTGCACGTGAGAAAGTCCCTGTAGGGAATGTTTGCTAGTGTCAGAGTGTCCTCTGAACAGAGAGTCTTGCCTGTGTCTGAGTAAAACTCTTGTTCTCGGTACATACAGCCTGTTCTCAGAGAATCGGGAAGCTTGTCTTCCTAGATGCCTGGCTGAGTCAGTGAGTACTCTTTTGACTCAGGGCTTCAGAAGACACCCCAGTGCTAGATCACCCACTGCGTGGAGGCAGTTTCACGTCCAGGAGCTGTGTCACCTATGAGCGGAACAGAACTCGGCTACTCGGCTTGAAGTTGCAGAGCTCAGCTGTATCAGAGCACAGGGAATTGCGACAAGGAAGGATCCACGGACAGAGGGTTAGCTGTGTGTGCACCCACGGTGTGTGACTGAGAGCCAAGTCCACAATGTCCTGTAGGCCGGCCTCTAGGCTGTGCAGACACCCATGCACCCCAAATCCCATAAACACCATCTCCTCTTCTTCCCTCTACTTTGGTTAATAAATCAAAAATCGGCTAAAGGGAGCGGGTGTCAAGGACACCATGACTCACTAAGCAGTCTTCACGGAAAGTGGCAGCGTCACTACATTCTGGCTGGAAATGGGGTAGCAAAATGCCAGCCCCCATAGCAAACCTCAGGCTGAAAGTGACAGCTGGGGTGGAAAGGCCTAGAACTTGCTTCCAGCCCACAGGTGACAGAACATGTGAATGTGAAACACCCTTCCCTCGGGGGGGTGATTTAGAACTGAGTTATCTTCCGAAGCCCTGAGTCACCCAACTCTGGGAATTATGGGTGTGGAGCAGACTGGAAATTCACTGGATCTTTTTCAGTGTAACTCGGACCCACCCTAAGCATCTGGGGGACCTGGAAGACACCCATGTCGTCTGGTCTAGGCCCCAGTTTGAAGCAAATAGAAAAGCTTTACTTTCTGGGATCACTCAGATCCGGAGCCCACAAGAGAATCCCAGAGGCTTTAGACGCTCCAGTGCCACCTTGGATCTGCCCCATTTTCTGGTTCTGCCAAAGAGCAAAAAAGTCAGGATGAATGAATGAGTGCATGAACAAATAAATCGTAGCCTTTCTTCCTCTGCAAAAGCAGAGGCTTGGCAATAGCCACGTGCCAGGACGTGGATGGCCTGAGGGAGCTGGGGGAAAGGCGGAGCTGTGCAGGGAGTCCTGAGGCTGCCACACAGCAGGGAGAGGACAGCCTTCTATCGGCATCCCCAGCCAGGATTCAGGGGACTCCTGCGCTCCACCCACAGGACCATGGACAAGCCACACCTCTGTTCTTCAGTCTCCCCAGCTCTAACAGGGGAAGAATAGCCACAGCCACCGTACTTCATTTGTGAGATAATACAGGCTTAAACATTTTCACTGACAAGTTGTCATACGTACCCAAACTCCGTCCCTCCCTGTTGACTCTGGGGCTGGCAAGCAGCCTTTCCCAGTGTAATTATGGTTTCAGAACTTGATTTGATCCATGTAATAAGAAAAACCATATAATGAAAAAACACATCAAGTTGAAATCCCATTTTGGTATTGTTGTGCTGGAGCTTAAGAAGAACTCAAAGTGGGAAGTGTGAGAAGAGGGGTATGTTGATGAGGGGGGGGAGAGAGCTAAGAAGTCTTGGAACAGGGAAAGGCCCACAAGACACTAGGAAGCTAGTGGGTCACTCACCTTGGTCTGTTGCTGTAGGAAGGGCAGGTATTTTAGATAAAGCATGGAAGGGCTTCTTAACAGAAAAGGTCTGCTGCTGCCAGTTGATCATATTGTAAGTCTTTTATTAATTTATTCACTTACTCATAAGTATTTAATATGGAGACCCCAGTACTCTTGCTTGGGTGCTGGGAGAAGAGAAGTACAAAGCAGTAGCTTGGAGGACTTGGCGTTGGCCTTAAAGGCCTCACATTGGAGAGGTAATGGCCGGGTAGGTTAAGCAGCGCACCAAGGTGCCAGACTGCCTGGGCCCAGATCTGCCATGTATGAGCTCTGCAACAGTGGGCAAGTTACTTACTCACTCTGGGCTTCAGGTTCTTCATTTAGAAATAGGAGATGACAATAGTCATTCTTTCATTAGACTATCGTGGGGAATAAATGATTTAATACATGAAAAGTACTTAGAGCCTGCCACATAGTAAGTGCCCAATAATATTGGCAATTATTATTCCCTCAAAAGGGGGTTTACAAGGAGGAGAGGTGGCATCATCAGCCACCATTAGCAGATTATCCCATAATCACAAAGTCATAGTTAGCGTTTTGCTTTTTTCTAATATGTATAATGACCTTCTTTGCTTCACTTCCATTTTCAGCCTGTATTTTACCTGCAGAGACCGCAGCTCTCAGCACACCGCACTGGCCTTAAGAGCTTCACAAGCAAACGAATCTTTCTGAAATAGACCAAAAAAAAAAAAAAACCAAAAAGGCAAGACCCAAGAATCTGACAATGTAGCAATTTCCTACTAGGCTCCAAGTTTAAGCCGATTAGAGCAAGAAGCTTTACATTCCTGTCGTACTTGGTGAAGGTGTACGGCAGGGTGCGGCGCCTGCTGCAGGATTCCAGCAGGGCCTGCCTGGCTCCCCAGGGCTTTGCAAGGAAGCCGAAGAGGTCGCCTACCGCACTGTCACTGCACATTGCAAGACCCCACCCCTACCGCGACCCTCATGCCCAGGGCATCCACGGTCTCTCTGAGGACTGCAGTCTTGTCGCCAGATCATGGGAGCATCTGTCTTGGATCTAAAGAGACAAAACAGATGGGCTTGGTTTCAGAGTTCCGCCCACTCTCTCAGTGTGCTGTCGTAAGTGACCACAGAAGTGGGGGCTGCCTAGAGAGGCTCAAAGGACAAAGCAACCCAGGAGCTCGTTAGACTAAGCTCCTCCAAAAGTCACCTTCCGGCATGAATGGGGACAAGGAGGGAGGAGGGCAGAGGGGCCCCACAGGACTCCTGTCTTCCAGAGGTAAGTGAGGTCTGCCTGGGCCATGCTCCCCTCCTGTCTGCTCAGCCTCACATCCCTTCCTCCGCCCTACCCGCCGCCTCTCACAAGATGCAGAAATGAAGATGCAGGGAAACAGGGGGTGTGGAAGAGTCAGACTCCCTCTGGAGCCCGACTGTTCCACAGTGTGCATAAAAGGGTCCAAGCGGTGTTCCTCTGGCTTGACCACGCTGGTCAGTAGCAACTAAGACGTCCCAACCTTGCGATCTGTGGTCAACACAGCACATTGTAGAGACCTAGGTTGACTTTTCACAGAGCCAAACCCCATCTGCTGATGGCATCCCAGACCCAGTCTGGAAATGAAGGACATGATTGAGTAACAAGGGGGCTGAATGCTTCACACAAGCCCTGCGTTGCCTAACCAGGTTCACGTCTGGAGCCGTCCGGCACCTGGACACCCCACAAGTAGGGCACAACCCTGACAGGTACGACCTCCTTTGGTGTGTCCCCACATCACGCAACCCGGCCTGGAGCAAAGTCACTGGAATCATCAAGTCGAGTTTCCCTTATTTGAAAAACTCATATGCAAATATTGAGACCTAGTCTGCTCATTCTCACATTTTAGAATAATATTAGGGTGATAATAATAGCTACCACATATCGAGGGCTTACTATGTGTCAGACACTAGCCATTTTACATGTATCACCTCATTTAAATCTTATGAAAACTCTGTGGGTTTTATTCACCCCATTTTTCAGATGACAAAGTTGAGGATTTGAGAAACTAAGTAACTTGCCCAACTTTATATATCTAGTAAATGGCAGAGAGGGGATTTTAAACCAAGTCTGTTTGATTTCCAAACTCATACTACATCTCCCCCAACCCCTCATATGCTGCCCAGTGGCGGTTATTATAGTTCACACAAGGACTGAATTCTGCCGAAACAATGAAAAGTCCCCGGGTTCCTAAGCTCTCGAATCAATAAAGGGCAACTTGCCTGTAGTTCCCTTATGGAAAGCTGAAGGCCCAAGACCTGAGTCTAAAATCTGTCCTTCCAAATCCTGGGAGCCCCCTGGCTGATGAGAATGAAACCACAGGCTCACCTCAGACAGATGCAATTTAAGCTCTTTAACCCACAAAGACCAGTTTGGAGCCATTGCTGCTCTGGGCCTGTCCCCTGGTGTGTGACCACTGCTTAGAATGTGCCACTCCTCTGGGTGTAGCTTTTCCCCTCAAATCACGGCTTATACAATGACTGCTGAAAGAAAGTGTAGCCATTATCACAGAGGGGATCTCACCTGTCACTCTCAGATATTAGCTTCCTCTACCTTGGAGGTTTTGACTAAGTTGAGTGGGAAAAAAAATAGCAAATATTTTTATAGTACTTTACATAGGTTTACTTTGGAAACTGCTGTTTTTTTATAGGTCAAAAAGCAGTCAAATATCAGCAACTTCATATGATTCTACCTTTTGCAGAGCTTGTTGACTGAATCAACCAATCAATCAATCATCAATTAATTCAGCCAGCCAGTTAACTGGGAAGACAACACTAATTTATAAAGCAATCCTAGGACTAAATTATGCGGTGATCGATGGCATTTTACAAAGCAGTATTTACAAGTGTTACTTTGCTCAATCTTCACATCGGCCCCGCTGTGGGGGTCTGTGTCATCTCCATATTACTGAGGTCACCAAGCTTCTAAGTAGCAGAGCCAGGTGGGTGGCAATGTCCTTCTGAATACCTCAAATCCTCCAAAGTGGCCAAGACTGGCCCGTGACAGTCCCCATGGGACTAGATGGGCAGAGAAGATGGGGAGGGGACACGGGACAGGGGAGCAGTATAAGTGCGGAGTTGGACAACACTCAGCATTACCTAGGACACAGCAGAGAGGGGCAAGCTTTGTGGGGTTAGGATGACCAGGTCGGAGAGAAAGAGTGGAGTCAAATTATTGAGGGTCCTAAGAAAGTAGGCAGAGGAGTTTGCATTTTTAAAATCATCATTCCTAGAGCTGGAAGGAAACGAGAGAGGATCTGTCTTAGCCCACAGATTTCAGACAGGAAAGATGCTACTTTTCTAATTTTACAAAATAAACAATGGAGGCTCAGAGATTTGTTTAAAAGTAGAGGGTAAGCTAGAATTGTGATTTCTTGCTTTCTTGTCTGTTGCCTAATCACGCTGAACTAGACTTACTCTTCAGATTAAAAAATTACTGTTTTGCCTAACAAGCTGTCTTATTTATAGGCTGTTACTATTTAAAACTATTTCACATTTCTAAAGTGGCAACAGGGAATTATAGGTCCTTAAGGAGAATTTCTTGGCAGTGACATAATAAAAGTGTTCTAGAAAGATTAGCCTGCTAAAAGCATTCTAAATAAGTCAGGAAAGAGGCAGAGTGGAGTCAGGAGAAGAAATGAATCAGTGAGGCCTCAGAAATGCTTTGGATATGTCGCCTGGAGGAAAAGGAAGAATTATAGATGATGCCAGATGGGGGGTGATCCACTGATAGACCTGGGGAGGACCAGAATGGCAGCCGCTTCGGACGGGGAAAGACATTGAGGGAGGGAGGTTGATGTTTAGGATCCAGCTGGAGGTTTAAGACTAGATGTCCAAGTGACGTGGATCCTGGAAATGGAGATTGAGGAGTCATTAACGCTGAAGTAAAGATGGAAACTACAAGAATGCATGAGCTCACCAGGGGCCATAGTCTCGTGAGAAAACTCAAAGTCTATGGCAGAGATGGCTGATTTACTGTAAAATCCATTTCCCTTACCATAGAATAGAATTGTTACCGGGGAAGGGAAGAGGCTGCCCAGCCACGAACTATATTTTCCATCTCCCCTTGCATCTCGAAGTGACCATGTGACTAGTTCTCTCCTATGGAGAATGAGCAGAAGTGACATATGTCACTTCCAGGCCAGGGTCTTAAAGAAGATGTGCTTTCTCTATTCTCTTTTTCCCCTTTGGCTGGCTGGATGCAGGTAATAATGAGGCCCTAGAGTCTGTGGGTGGGGTGGACCCACAGAATGGAAGGAGCCTGGGTCCTGCCTGGGTAGAGGAAATCCACCTGCCAACGGGAAAACCACTGTGGACTAATACATGAGCAATAGACTTCTTTTGTGATTGGGCCATTATCATTTGGGGGTCTATTTGTTACTGAAGGTTGGCCCACAATAAGGACTGTTAAGGAATGACCAGTTGAAGGTAAACATGGCAGGGGGGTGGGAAAGCAAGATATTCAGCTAAGAAAAGAAGAGAGGGTGATTAGAGAAATGGAAGAAGAATTCCAAAAGCACACTGTCACGGAAGTCAAGGGAGGAGCGGCCTTGAGTAGCAAAGAAGTGGTCTACAGCATTAAATCTTCAAAGATGGGGAAGGAGGATCAATAAGGAGGAAAAAACATTAGACCTACCATTAACAAGATTGTTCACAACCTCCCAGAAACAAAAGACAGATATGGGCAGGCATTTCAAAGCCCCAAGGCCATGTGACCAATATTGTCTTTCTTTCCACTTGTTTTGCTGTTGGGCTTTCCTCTCCTGGCTCTGAAGGAGTCTGAACTTCAGAACATCCCCAAGGGACAACACAGCACAGTCCAAAACCAATGGAAAAGTGACGTGAACCCTGCCATTATGTAATACAGTACAAGAGCCCCTTAGTTGGGCTGCCTTGCAAGAACCAACTTCTGACACATCTGGGACTGCAAAGTCCAATAGGACAAAGAGAAGAGGCATTTTTGTTTGTAAGAGGAAAGAAAAAAAATAGAATTCCAGCCTTGAACCAGACTGACTCCAGCGTCCCCGCTGGGAAGCGGCAGGTGTTCCTCCTGCCTGTGTTGCAATAAGCAGCAGCACCTGCAGGTTGGGGACAGGGCCAGCAAAGGGGTCGGAGCCAGCTCAGAGCAGGAGCAAAGACGGGACAGCCTCCAAGCCAGTTTTCTGTATTTGGGGAAGTCTTCAGGAAAATAGGCTAAATCGTGCAGTCTGCTTTCTCCTGCCTTATTTAGTTATATTAGTTTAAACGAAGTACGAAAACAAAACAAAACAAATCTCCAGTAACATTTAAAGTCTTTCTGCTCACTGAGGCCAGACTTTAGAATCAGAACAGGGTCTAACTCTTGACTCACCCATATAATGCCAAGGAGTAGTATAGAGGGGCTCTAGCCCCATTTTTATCTGACCCCCAATCCACCTCAAATTCAAAATAAAATTGCATTTTATGCCAACAACATAAAATGTGAATAAATGCATCTTTAAAAAATACTGTGCAAATGCAGCTTTGTGATAAGTTTCCAGCTACTCATTCCAACCTGATCGATGCCCCTAAGCTCCTCTTATATCAAAACTCTGGAGCCTCCACTTGCTCCACGAATGAATGTCTTCTTGTTCTTGGCAAATTGTCTCGCCACCGTTAGTCTCGGGTTCTTTGACTGGAAAGCAACCTTGCCAGGCTCTCGTGAGGACTGCGATGACGTGACACATAAACCACCTGTTTGCTCCCACTGCCCACTTTGCCTGATAGAAGGTTGGTCATGGTCTACTCTAAAGTAGCCTTTGCTACTGTGCGAGCTGGGAACTGTAGAGCACAGGAGAAAGTGGAACTGCTTTGCCTGGGGCGTCGTTTGTTTGAACGGAGCCCCAAATTTGGAGCAGCTGAGTTCTCACAGTCCCGTGCTTTCCTTGCAGGGGGAGCGGAGCCACTCATCTGACCTAAAGGCAGAAACCTCAAGGGTCAAATTCCAAAACCAGGATCATTAAGATATGGATCACAGGATTACCCAACTTCCCACCCCTTATCAGAATTTCTCTCACAGCCTCCTTGATGGTGATCAGCCAGGATCTCCATGACCTTTCTAGAGCACACGGTTCACTGCCTTCTTCACGAGGCGTCCACTCCACTGCCCATCGACCCAGTGTTAAGCCAAACCACCTTTTTGTAACTTCCTCCAAGTGGTCCTTGTTCTGTTTTCTGGAGCAAACCTTTTCCCCATGACCACCTTTTGACTGTTTTACCACAGATCACAGGTCTCCCCCATTCCCTGTCCATGGCATCTCTTTTTCAAGGTTAGCTACCTCCACTGACTCAACATGAGAAACAGGCTTTTAGTATGCTGTTTACCCACCATGGAACGTGCTCTTATTCATCAAAGAAGCTTTTGAAATCTGTATTAATCATAAGGTCATAGTGGACCCAAAGCTCCTTGTAACTGAATCCACATGGATACAATGAGGATACTGCACAACTTGATCTGTATATCCAGATAGCCCTTTTTTTTAACAGTGAAATGTATTATTGACTCATGTCCTGTTTGGACCAGCTAAAACTGTTAGTTTTCATTTCTGATTTTGAATGGGACTAAGCTAACCGCCCTGATAGAAACTTGCCTAAATTTCTTCTAAAGTACCTGTGAAGCCACAGAAAGATATAAACCCCATCTACCATCACAAGCTAAGACCAACAGAAAACCACTTGGCAAAATCTAGAAAGAATTGATACTTAAAATGAGAAAACACCAGGTGGGGAAAAACAAGTGGCTATCAGCTTGTCCTTTTCCTCAAGAAACAGAGGCTCTCGGACCATTGAAAAGAAGGGAGGACGAGGTTTTATTCCTCCTGTCTGCTCTTCTCCCCTACTTAGAGAGCTGTAATCTACACCACAAGAAACCTGCAGTTATCTCTTTATCATGATGATGTTATATTTTGAGTTGATGTAAATATTTTTCATATCTATGCTTTCAACCTTCATTTAGAGACCAATTCTTGGAAGTGTATGAGACTTGGGGTGCTGGATGCATTACATTCGGTTAGGAATAATCACCAGAAATAAAATGCTATAGCTGGGGGTACAAAGAGGGAGTATCCTGGTAGCAATACACAGCGAGGTGGCTACCATAAAACCCTGCAACCAGGCAGCAAAGTGGGAATTCAGAACAGCAGAGCCATACTATAGGAACGCTAGCTAAATTCTCAGAATTGGACAGGAACTCATTTTCATCAACCTGCTCTCCAGCTGTAGAGCTGAGAAGATTCAATCATTACCCAAGTGTCCAATCCATAGAACCAAATAAAATCTACACATTCTGTGGGTGAATCCAAGACTGGCTCTTTCTCTTTTCATGCAAAGATTAGTAATCAGAAAAAAAAATGGTATTGGGAAGACAAAAAACAAGTACGCAGAAGATGAGATGAAAAACATTCCTCTGAAAATGACCTTTTGCAGGGGACCCAGAAAACATTTTTAGACAACTGTGTAATATCCTCAAAAGGATGCAGGAAGACATGGCTGCTATGAAAGAGGTGCATATAATCACAGAGAGAAAAGAATGGGTTGCAAAGAAAATAGAGTAAGATGAACAGTAGTGAGAGGTAGGTGAGATAAATAAAAGGATGAACAAAATATTAACTAAAATTTCTTATTAAATAATATAAAGTATACATTGGAATGAATGAAGAGTAGCACTGGCCCTGTGGAAAAGTAAGTTAGTTTTCTGGAGATCACACTGAAAACATTCTTCTATAACCTAGAGAAAAAGAATGAGGAAATTAAAATGACGAGTGAGAAGATGGCAGACGCAGAGAACAGATGGAAAATGACCCACATCTAGATGCATCCTGAGCACATTTTTAAATTGAAAGAAGAAAAGAATCCTTCAGGCACTCAGGTTACAAAAGTAATAATAACTTACTTACAAAGGAGCAGAAAGTGGTCTAATCTCTGACTTCTCTGCAATGCTAACAGCCAGAAAATGATGCAGCCACATCTACAAGCTTTTGATGGAAAAGTATTGTGAATCTGAATTTTCTGTCTAACAATGTTGTCATTGATTAATGAAAGCAATGGAAAAGACATGCTCAGTCAAAGACTCAGAAAATAGATTGGTCCGTGGTCTCTTCTTGCAAACATTATTTGAAGATACACACTGACCAACTGATAAAATAATCGAAATTAACAGAAGGCACATGTGCATGCACACAAAGGAGCAGGAATTCCCTTACACAGTTTGGAACCATGGAATTCAATCCTCTGGAGTTCAGTAGATTGTGTGTGATGTCTAGGACACTGTCTAGCTCAGAGACCAAGCTTAGCCCTTGTGAGAGACATTGTTGGTTGCTATCTAACATCTTTCCTCATTCCTTCTTTCTAATAAAACCCCAATTTTATTTATATTCATCTCCTTACATAGCCATGAGCCTTATACCTAGACACAGTATGGACTGTGATTAGTCCACCCCCAGTCTGTGATTGGTTTAGGTATGAACATGTGACATAACCCTAGCCAATAAGACATGAAGGAAGTCTGTAGAGGAGACTTAGGGGAAAATTCTCTTCACTCTTAAATAGAGACACATAGGATGTATAGTAGGAGACAGGCTCATCTGCTTTTGTCATTACTATGTCTGGGAACTGCTGCAGTCCTCTCACAGCCATGAAGGGAGCTGGCCTGATGACCACACCAATATATCCAGGATGGCAAAGCCAGAAGATGAAAAGAACCTAGGTCTTTGCTGACATTGTTGATTAGCTATATTAACCAATCCTGGACTTGCAGGGAGATAAAAGATGTATTTATTACTTAATAAAAACGAGTCCCAATTTTCTGTCACAGCCAAAAGCATCCTAAGTTACACAGCCCCGCGGTGTTAACATAGGTCTTCTGCTGCTGCTTCCATTCTCTCAATACCAAGAAACATTTCTTGAGCCATATCCTTTAAGCTACAGTTCATATGGAATCTCTTGCCTTATTTGATGGTCATGTATAACAATAACTGGTGCTGTTCTTGTCCAGATTTTTCTAACAATGGCTAAGTTTATTACACAGTGACGACCCTGTGCCAAGAAAATTGCTAAACAAAAGGTCTTTTCTCTCCCTCTCCACAAAAACAGTATTGCATAGAATGATATAATGAATTTTTTCATTGCTAAAGAACTTGAGAAATGGCTTTTATGCATCTTTAAGTCTCATGTTAAATGAACTAACTCATTGGAATTTTCTTTTAAATGATGAAAGACAATAAATCACCCAGGGACAGACATTATATATCACTTAGCTCCTCTTCTTAAATTATGTGACCTGTGAATATTCCTAAATTAAATGGCACCTAAAAATCAGTATATATTATCTCGACTATGTAAATGCATAGGAAAAAAACTAAGAAAATAAACTAAATTGTTTATGGTGATTCTTTTTGCATGGTGGGGCATGGTGATTATTATTTTCTTCTTTAAACTTATAGACACGTGGATTCACTTTGGTCTGTCTCTTCCTTATTTTGAGAGTACATGACCTTCCTTGACCCAGGAAGTATATGGCACCATCTCACTTTCCTAAAAGGAACAAAGTGGGCCATTCCTCCTCCTCTCAGATCTTAAGGGCAAGTATATTTTCTTTTTCAATTCAGATTTCCCTGAATTAGATTTACAACTTCTATTTCTAGCAAGATCTCCCACACTGAGGCTGCAGAGTTGGCGGCCCTGCCTGCGGTGTTCTTGGTGCATTTAGATGGTACAGATTTATTCCGCAGGGTACTGTCCTACCATAGGCACCAAGTTCTACCTACTTCCCTTCTGAGCTAACTTCCTCTAATAGTTTCTCAGTACTCCCCACTGGAATCCTTTTCCTGGCTTCTTTCCTGGATTACTTCTTTCATCCTGCCTAGAAACTCTGTATTCTTTGTGGTCAATTATAGGGCAAAGGGGTGGCCCTAAAGCCTTTCATCCCTATCTAAATGGGAGATTACCTTGCATCTCTGGCACTCCAAATGTAATACCCCTCAGGTGAGAAGATTGACCTAGCACACAAAGCTTATAGTTCAATTTGACAATTCAGTGACCATATTTATAATACTTCTTAGATCAACATGGTCCCCTGGAAACGACCCTGGCACACTGCTATGAGTTCTGACTGTTCACTGTCAAGATCTCTTACGAAAACTGCTTTTAATCCCCTCCTAGTGGGTTTGTACTTGGAGGGCAGATTGAATTGGCTCTGATCACCTGACATCCTGGTTCCCTACCAGGGTTTCTCCTAATCCTCCTCCACAGGATGCTGAGTGCCGTTTGAGGCCAAGATTGGTAGAGCCACTCCACTAGGGCAGATCCAGACTGCAACAGATACAAATAATCCTTTGTTTTAAGGATGCCTATTTTGATGTGGAGGAACAGAGGCTCGACTCGAGCTAGCTCAAGAAAAGGGAAAGATAAACATGAGGCAAAAAGGGATTGGCCATGGCACCAGAATTCAGCAAGGACAGGAACCATAGTATGGCTGGGCCTCATGGGAGAAGGAGCCAAAAACTGGAAACCTACAAAGAGCTGAGGCCGCTCTCTCCGGCATCTACCTCACTCCCTGAATGATTGCTCCTTTCTCTTCCCTACACTGACCAACTTCCTCTGCTACCCATACTTACAAATTCCTCATAACCTCAGAATGCCTATGGCTTATCATGGCCACCCAGAACCCTGCCTAATGACAACTCTTAAAAAAGATATTTGGCTTTTGTCTTCACTGTTCATTGGGTTAATTTTATAATAGCTTTAAATAAAACAAGAAATGCCAGCCTGAGCAAGAGCGAGACCCCGTCTCTACCAAAAAATGGAAAGAAATTAATTGGACAGCTAAAAATATATGTAGAAAAAATTAGCCGGGCATGGTGGCGTGTGCCTGTGGTCCCAGCTACCCGGGAGGCTGAGACAGTAGGATTGCTTGAGCCCAGGAGTTTGAGGTTGCTGTGAGCTAGGCTGACGCCACGGCACTCGCCCCAGGCAAGAGAGTGAGACTCTGTCTCAAAAAAAAAATAAATAAATAAAACAAGAAATGTTTTAATTAACAGAATTTTCAACATATAACAGCTGATAGAATATAATAATGAAACCCTGTATACCTATCATCCTGCTTCCAATTATCAACATTTCACTTCTAAACTTCTGTCTACCTCTCTTTTGTGTGTGTGTGTGTGTGTGTGTTTTAAGACAAATCCCAGAAATACTTTCATTTCTAAATACTTCTATTGACTCTACATATATTAAGGCCATTAGATCCTTTCCATCAGAAAGGACTGGCCTGCTTCACCATTTTAAGCCTAGGTATACAAATGGTCACTGGGCTGCCCCTGGATTGGATGACTGGTGGGTCAGGTGACCAACCAGTCCAATCAAGAGTGACTGTGGAAAACTGTGGCCATTAGCACAAAATAACTCTGATGACACCATTTCTCCACAAGACGAGGAGTAAAACAGTTTTCTTTATAAGGCGGATCAATCGTGGTACCTGCTGCAAACCCTGGTTAAATCATTCTGGATCATACAGTCTCCCACCAGGGCTGGTGAAGCAAAGGAGGCACTTGCTTCAGGCACAAGATTTAAGGGGAGCAAAAACACTTCATAATCAAGATAAATATTTTAGAGCCATTTTTTAAAGAATCAAGATTACTTTTAGAAAATCCACAGTGAACAAAACATCAAAATGTTGAATAAGAACAGGATCTGCCCACAGAGTAATAAACTTGCTACATTAAATGATTGTCTTAAATATTCAGGCACTTTACAGTCACTAGAGCACTTACTTCTCTTAACAATCTCATTAGAAAGTTATGATTAATTAATCTTATTAAAATTCTGGATGTTGAATTGTATTTTCATGTTACTTAAAAAAGGATTTATTGGTAAAATCAAGTGTAAGGCATCAGAAACTCAGTCAAGACACATACAAAAAAGTAACCCTAGTTTTCGTTTTGAAAATGTCTACTTTAATTTTCCTTTTCCCGACATGCCCAGTTCAATGACCTAACTCACTTAGGAAAACAAGCCCTTTCCAAGAGAAACAACATTTAAATCAAAGAAAATCCTTACAACAACAGTGTTTTAAAATGTGATTGTTTTAAGACTCTGATATTTCCGACAGGCTGAGTTTTTGGAATTTCAAATTGGGGTGCTTCATCACTCAGGGGACTAATACTTTAGGGGAGTTTTATAGCTGCATTCTAGAATTTTCTCTGAAAGGGTATTTTGCCTTTGAACTGTGGTACCTCTTCAACAAAAAGGAGGTTTCCATTGTTATTATTTACACTGGAACCTAGTGACAGGCAGCTATAATAGTCATTCACTTAACAACTATTTATTGGGGGCCTACATGGTTTAAAGCATATGTTTGGCACAACTACAAAATAAGACAACCAAAGTCCCCACCCTCATATGACTAATATTTGACTTTTAGTGTTATGATAGGGCTTAGTATGGCATGTCTGATTTAGGACTGATTTTCCCATATTAAAAAGAAACAGATAATGTTAATTTGTGCAATTATAAAAAAAAATGGGAAATACATTCAGCCTCAACTAGTTGTAGTCTGAATGTACTAGAATATTTCCAAATCAGTAACAATCCTTAGACCTATATTGCCATTCTCCTAAATATTCTAGCTCATTCCCAAATAATGGCTTATTAATCCCCCAGCTAACATTTAATATTTAAATTTGCTTGTGCCACAGGGTTTGTGTGAATTGTGTGCATCATAGGACTTTCAGTCCTATGATTTTTCCCTTTCTTCTATGTTGCCTTTCTGAAAACAATTTAAGAAAGCAATAAGGAGTTAGTGAACTCTCACTTTTATGATTTTATCATGGAAATGAATAAGAGCAGTTAATTTCATAACAACCTTAACCTCCTTTTCAAATTATTTCTGCCCCCAAAATGTTCCATTTGGTATCAGATAACTACCAGCTGTTCTGTGTGCTGAGACATGGTTTTTCCAGTGATGCCATGAGACTCCAGTGGTGCAAACCCAATACACGGAGATGCTATCCCTAACTTTCCAGGTCTACAAGACAGTTCTTAGGAGCTGGGGCCAGCACTGCTGGAACAAACTGTCATTAAGATCCTGCTGGTTCCATAATTTACTTTGCTCCCTTTGAAATCTTATTAATGTCCACAGATACTTGTTTCTTAAATAAGAATGTCTCAAGGCTCCATAGTCACACACTATCTTTGTATTATAATGAAATTGCTGTTAAAATCAGGTATGAAAGAGGAACATCACTACTGATTTTAGGGAAACAAAAAGGATTATAAGGGAAGACTATGAACAACTATGTCAACAAATTAGACAACTTAGATGAAATGGAAAAATTCCTAGAAAAACTCAAACTATAGAAACTGTCTCAAAAAGAAGTGGAAAATCTAAATAAACCTATAAAAAGTAAAGAGATTAAATTAGTAATTTAAAAACTTCTCCTAAAGAAATGTCAAGGCTCAGATGACTTTAAACTGGTAAATTCTACCAACTATTTAAAGAAGAATTAAAACTAATCTGATCAGGCGTGGTGACTCACACTTGTAATCCTAGCACTCTGGGAGGCCGAGGCAGGAGGATTGCTTGAGGCCAGGAGTTTGAGCCCAGCCTGAGCAAGAGTAAGACTCACAGCTAACATCATACTTTCAGTGAAAGACTGAACACCTTCCCCCAAAGATCAAGAACAAAACAAGCATGTCTGCTCTTGCCACTTTTACTCAACATTGTACCAGAAGTTCTAGCCATTGCAATTAGGGAAGAAAAAGGTATAAAAGGCATCCAGACTGAAAAAGATGAAATAAAACTATCACTATTTGTAGATGAAGCAGTCTTGCATATAGAAAACCCGAAGGAATCTACTAAAAAATATTATGAGAACTAATAAATGAGTTCAACAAGGTTATAAGATAATAAGATCAACACACAAATATCAGTTGTATTTTTATACACTAGCAATGAGCAATCCAAGTAAAAGCTATTTCATTTATAATAGCATCAAAAAGAACAAAATACTTAGGAATAAATTTAATAAAAGAAGTATATTACATACACATTGAAAACTTCAAAACATTTCTGAAAGAAATTAAATACCTAAATAAATGTAGAGGCATCCTGTGCTCATGGATTGGAAAGCTTAGTATAGTTAAGATGACAATACTCTCCAAATTCATCTACAGATTCAACACAATTGCTATAAAAATCCTAGTTGCCTTTTTTGAAGAAATTGATAAGCTAATCCTAAAAGTCATATAAAAAAGCAAGGGACCCCAAAAATAGCCAAAAATACCTTGGAAAAAGTAGAACAACTGTGTGTGGTGTTGCATGTCTCCAGCTACTCAGGAGTCTGAGGTGAGATGACTGCTTTAGCTCATGAGTTCAAGTCCAGCCTGGGCAATATAGAGAGACCCTATGTCTAAAAAAAATTAAAACTTGTTTCCTCTAATGATACTATCAAAAAAGTGGAAAAATAATCATAGAGTAGGAGAAATGTTTGCAAAATATAGGTATGGTAAGGAACTTGAATCCAGAAGATACAAAGAACTCTTACAATTCAATAACCCAATTACAAAATGGGGCAAAGGATCTGAATAGACATTTCTCCAAAGATATATAAATAACCAATAATCACATGAAAAGATACTTCACATCATTATCCATTAGGGAAATGTAAGTTAAAACCACAGTGAGATATCACTTCATACCCACCAGGGTGGCTAAAACGAAAAAGACAGGTAATAACAAGGGTTGGTGAGAATATGAAGAAAGAGATTAGAACCCTCATACACTGATGGTAGAAACATAAACTGGTGCAACTGGTTTGGAAAACAGTCTGGAAGTCACTCAAAAGGCTAAACAGAGAGTTACCATATGACCCAATAATTCCACTTCTAGGTATGTACCCAACAGAAATGAAAACATACATCCATAAAAAAAAACTTGTACATGAATGCTCATAGTAGAATTATTCATAATAGACAAAAAGTGGAAACAAATAAATATCTACAAACTGACGAATAGATAAATGAAACGTGATATAGCCATACAATGGAATATTATACAGCCATAAAACTAAAGTAGTAATACAGACTACAACACTAACGAACTTTGAACATTATGCTAAGTGAAAGAAGACCGTCACAAAAGACCACATATTGCATGATTCCATTTATATGAAATGTCTAGAATAGGCAAACCTCTTGAGGCAGGAAGTAGTTTAGTGGTTGCCTAGGGCTAGAGATGGGGGTGGGAGAAAGATGGCCCTGCTAATGGGTACAGGGTTTCTTTTGGGGGTGAAGAAAATGTTCTAAAATTAGATTGTGGTGATGGTTGTACATCTGCAAATATACTAAAAACCGTTGAATTGTATGCTTTAAATAGGTGAATTGCATGATATGTGAATTATATCTCAATAAAGCTGTTAACAATGTATTTGCAGGGATCTGTGTTGGATATAAAAGCAATTAAAATAATGCAGATAATTCTCAACCTCTTGACTCTTGGTTTATTAAAGTATAAAACTGGGATAACCCTTATTTCAAAAGGTTATTATAAGGAAATTATTGAGTCCATTTATTTATTCAACTACGTGTAAGCACTATTCTAGGTACAGAGGATAGAACAGAGAATATAACAGAAACAAATCCAACCCTTGTGAAGCTAACATTCCAGAGAGGGGAGACAAACAATAAAACAATATGTATGTTACATGAGAATTAGTGTTACAATAAATTATATACACACATACGAAGGAGGAAGAGGGAGAAGGTGAATAGAGTGGTGGGTGGGATGCTCCATTTTAAGTTGATCAGGAAAGGCTTCACTCAGAAGGTGACATTTTAGGGAGGTCCTGAGGGAGCAAGTCATGTGCCTAATGGGGAGGAGGGGCAGGGAAGCACTTCAAGTAGAAAAAGCAGCCTGTGCAAAGGCCCCGAGGCAGGAGTGTGCTTGGCGGCATTCTAGGAGCTGTAAGAAAGCCACTTCAGCTCAAGCTGAGTGGTAGAGAGGGAAGAGAAAAGATGATGAGGTCAGAGGGTAAGGCGTGTTGGGTAGGGGTGGGGAGACAAGGGAAGAGTGCAGCAGAGCATGTGGAGACTTGTAGATTGTTGTAAGGAATTTGGCTTTTTTCTGAGCAGGAAGAGGAGCCATCAAAGGGTACTGAGCACATTAGTAAATTGATCTGATTTACATTTAAACACCCCAGGCTGCTCTGTCGAAAAGGGACTGCAGGGGTGCGG
Source organism: Propithecus coquereli (assembly GCF_000956105.1). Lineage (NCBI taxonomy): Eukaryota > Metazoa > Chordata > Mammalia > Primates > Indriidae > Propithecus > Propithecus coquereli. The sequence goes on along the minus strand of NW_012153062.1, from coordinate 7,551,619 downwards.
GTGCCCCAGCAGGAAGACGGATGGGAGGCAGTTGCAGTGGCCCGGGTGAGAGAGAAGAAGGTGGCTCAGCTGCTAGTGCAGGAGGTGGTGAGGAACGAGCAACATCTGTGTATTTTGAAGGAGGACCCAACAGGATTTGCTGCCAGATTGATTGGGAAGTGTGAGAGAAAGATGCCAATAAAAAAGAAATAAAAATGAATTAATATATGTAAAATGCTTAGCATAGCGCCTGTAAACAGAAACCACTGAATAAATTTCAGCTGTTATTATTGTTATTACTACACCCTGTTATGAAAGTCATGGAAAGTAACGTATGGAAACTGTAAGTGGCACCTAATATAAGGTCTTCTTATTAAACCCTGAGAGATTAGTCTCAACAGGAATTTGTGGCCTCTCCCCAGGGCTGAATGATGGGCAGGTGAAGAAGCTTCTCTCTGTACTCAGAATATTAGTTACCTTCTGTCTTCTTCTCCTTCTCCTTCTTCTCCTCCTCCTCCTCCTCCTCCTCTTCCTCCTCCTCTTCCTCCTCCTCCTCCTCCTTCTTTAGAGATAGAGTCTTGCTCTGTTGCCCAGGCTAGAGTGCAGTGGCATGACCATAGCTCACCACAGCCTCAAACTCCTCCTACCTCAGCCTCCTGGGTAGCCAGGACTACAGGTGTGCGCCACCACACCCAGTTAATTTTTTTATTTTTTGTACAGATGGGGTCTCGCTATGTTGCTCAGGTTGGTCTCAAACTCCTGGCCTCAAGTAGTCCTCCTGCCTTGGCCTCCCAAAGCACTGGGATTACAGGCGTGAGCTACCATGCCTGGCCCTAATTGGCTCTTACTAGTGATTCGCAAATCAGGTAGCATCCCATGTGCAAAACAGAAAGGTGCTCCACTGGGTATGGCAGAACATGTGGTTTGTGTAAGTTAGCTTGAGCAGGAACAAGGAACAGCACAGTGCAAAAAGCAGATTGGTTAACAGGTTACTTTCTTTATATGGTTAAAGCAAAGGGGGCTTCCTTATGCTGGCTCAGGTTGACCCGGCCCCTTTGGATTGGTTGCTGCATCTCCCGATTTTTGGAAAACTGGCCTGTTTCTATTAGAAAGTCAGCTCGATTTTGTGGCATCCAGCCCAAGTGACTCCATTCTGGCTTGGTTTGGACCGTTGAGTCTAGTGCAGGAACTCAGTCCAAACCAATGGCCTCTCGTAAACTTTATGTAACAATATCTTTGCACTGCTTGGATTAATTTCCCAGGAGAGCTCCAGAAGTGGAGCTGCTGGGTCCAAAAATATTCACAATATTTTTGATGCGTGTTGCCACCAACCTAATATTGGTCCATCCAGGCCACCCATTCTTACAGCACTGGGAGACTCGGATTCCCTGGGCTTCTGCCCAGAGGAACATGGTAGGACAAAATTATAAACTATGAGGAACGTTAAGTTCAGTCCTTATATCCTATTTGAACCTGTGAAATAACTTCACCTCTCTATTTTTCAGTGCCTCGATTTGCCAAAGGAAGCTACAGTACCTTCCTCAATGCAATGAAAAAGCCTCTTGAAAAGATTTTGAATTCCCAAAACAAGTATTACTTAAATCAAAGTAGCCTTAAAGACCAGGCCCTGTCCTTAAAATCATCCTTCTTTCTAGAGAAGGGGGAACAAATCTCCTTTGCCTTCCATGCCTTTTTCTCCAATTTTATTTTAAGTCACATTTAGAAATGTACTGAATTGAGACTTGGGAACAAGGAACCAAAGAACTCACTAACTACTCATCAGAAGCAGCAACCTGTACTTGCTGTCTAGCGCAAGTGGGAATTTCAGCCAGGAGGGGTAGGATGAGGCACAGATGTCTTCCCTCTCAGCTGCAAGAACTTGGCCTCATGTTGAAAAACGGATGGGTTGAACTTTGACCCAGTAGCTGGGCTGAGCCTGCTGACGCAGGGAAGATACCCGCTACAGTCACCCCAGGCAGGGGAAGTTGGTGTTGGACTGCCTCCCGGAGGGGAGCTAGGAGACAGGAGTGGTAGTGACAAAGCATGAGTTTTGGTGGTCTCAGTAACCATGGCAATACCCCTTCCACAGATCTCACTCCCCAGCCACCTTTGGGCCTTAGGCCTGAGTGAGTCGATACCACGAGGCATCTGACCTTTGTGCTCCTGGCCGATGGAGCGGTCCCAGCAGAGAAAGCCAAATTTACTCATCTTGGTTTGCTTGAAACCACTTACTTGTATGAAACAGAATTGGAGTCCAGCAATGGACTTTTTCCTGGTCCAGGTCATATGACCTCTAAGGACTTGCTGGTCAGCAGCACCTTCCCAGTACACTGAGAAGAACCCCAGGGCTCCTAAGCCATGAACTTCACAGAACCCAGAGCACGGGAGGAATACTTCCCAGCCAAACCTCAGTGCCCTTGGTAGATAAATTTGGATTCCCCTGGAAAACTTGCAATCTCCTCCAAGGTGCGTGGCTCACAGCACCCCAAAGGGACCCGCAGTTGCCTTTTTCAAATGGAGGCCATGGAGACATCCACTTGCATGAGGTCACCTCGCCCGAGGGCCATAGCAGGGTGGCTCCTCTGACTGCACACTTTCCATCCTTCCCTGAGAAGTGCTCGCCGTCCTCCCTCACGTGTTCTCACGTTGACCACGCTCTGGATGGCGTTCCTCAAATCACGGCCAGTGGCCCTGCATGTGACCAAGATCCGGTGGAAACCACAGCCCCATGTGTCATCATGATCTCAGAGGTTCGCCTCTCAGGCAGGCCGACTGGATGCCATAAAAATTAATTAAGTAAGTTGAATCAACTGCTGGGTGTTTTCTCAGAGAGGCACTGACATCCTCGGGCTTCGCAGGGCAGGGAGTGCTAATCTGAGTCACTGTGTGATGGGTCCCAGTGGAGTCCGAGAGTAAACAGGGAGGCGCAGGTCTGGCCGCCATACCCGGGCTGAGTCACAGCCGCCTCGCCCCAGGAGGAAGCACTGAGCCTTCAGACCCAGGCTGCCCCTTCTCCCCTGCTGGGGCTCGCTACCCTCAGGAGAGCCCCCCCCAACACTATTATCTTTTCATCTTTATTGAGCTTAGAGTTGCTAACATCTTGGGGCAATGGTGGTGAGTTTTGAGAAGCTGTGGCTGGAGCTAGCATGGGTAGGAGGGAGACAAGCTTTCAAAAGTCTAATAACTACAGTAATATTAGGGACTGTTGGTAGATGTGAATGGTGTCAGCTACTTTGAGAGGCAGCAGTACAGTGTAAGGTCGAAAGACTTGAGGTCACACAGGCTGAGTTCGAAACCCAGCTCTGGCATTTATATACTGGGTGATCTCAGTGAGTTGTTTAACCTTTCTGAGGATCACCTTTGTCATTTATAAAATAGGTGACCCTTAGGAGTAAATGAGCTAACTCATAAGCCACTTGATACATATAGTAAGTATTCGGTAAATGATAGCTACTATTTTGCAAGATAAGTTTTAAAAGCAATTCTGCTGTTTTTATTCTTAAGGCTTACCACATGATAATTTTGCTTCTTTTAAAATTTTTTCTTATAAATAAGCTTACTAGGGTAGATTTTTAAACAATACCTTTGCTTTTTAATACAGAAAGGCCCTCTACTAAGAGCTGGTATGTAAACCAACTATTAGATTAAGAACTTAAACCTCAATTTAGGTATCATTTAATAATTTAACTCAGTTGATGAAATTCTTCCTCTCATCATGGAAGCCAATTAATTAATACATCAATTTTATCTATAATTTAAAAAGGAAAAAGGTGTAGAAAGAGTGGAACACTTTCCTTACCTAGGCTCTTGTTACTAGCAATTGAAGTTGACTTAGACCCAAAGAGGAAAGGGCGGGAAGTGAAAGGTAGCTGACCTGAGGTGAAAGAAGGGTAGGAAGCTGGGGGAAGGGTTTCCATCTTGGAAAAGACCAAAACAAGAGCTTCCACGGAAGTAACGATTCACACAGTAAAGGCCTGGAAGCTGAGAGCTAAGTGGAGGGCTCCCATGGCCCTACTCCCCTAAAGGCGACTGATAACCCCACTGTGTCCAGGCCTAGTGCTTCCGGCAGGAAACCCCAGCCCCTGTACCAGGGATAAAGCGGGCCTGGGAGCAGGCCCTGTGGGGGCATCTCACTGCCACTTCCCACCCTCCAGAGGAGGAAGGAGGGTCGGGTTCAGGCTCCTTTTCCCAGGACCTCAGAGGTCTGGGAGGTCAGGCCCGGTGTGGGCTGGTGTGGAATTGGGCCTCTCCTGTGTGGAGGTCAGTCCTTAAAGCCAGGCCTGGGCTGGGAGTGGGGTGGTGGCTGAGGGGAGGGGTGTCAGGAGGGTGAGGGATGAGGAGCGAGGGAGAAGATAAGAATTTGAAGGTTCATCGGGTGGCTTATGGGGGACATAGTGAGTTCGAGGATCAGGGTAGAAGGTAATTTGAGAGTTGAGGTAGGAAGAATTCTCTCTTCCCTATATTTTAATTTTTGTCTGATGTTTAACTTTATATTTTGGCTAGTTTGGTTAATAATTTGGCTAATCAGTGAGGACAAGATAAAAAGGAGTTTTCGCAAAATCTGTTTACTTCAAAGGCAGTGATGTCGAGCCCTGGGAGTCCAGCTGTGGTGCTTCCTGGGGGCTTGTTGGCATGTCCTGGACACGCATTTGGACTAGAAGAGTCCCAAACGCATGGGCATTAAAATGTCTGACCTAGGTTTATCTCACCTGTGCATTTCTTAAAATGGGGTGAGAATTTAAGAGAATTTTTAATGATAAAAATAATAATTATGGCAATAATAATAATAAACTCATACAATACTTACTATGTCCCAGGCACTGTTCTAAATGCTTTAGAGCATTTAATTCTTACAACTCTTTGGGGTAGGAAGTAATATCATCTCCATTTCACAGATGGAGAAACTGAATCACAGAAAAGTTAAGTGACTCAACCAAGGTCACACAGCTAGTAAGTGGTAGAGCAGGGGTTTGAACACTGACAGTCTGGCTCCGCCGTCCCTGTTCTTATCAGCTGTATTGTGTTGTCTTTCATGAAGTTGCAACTTCATACCTTAATTTTAAAATGAGGACCAAATTCTAATTATAACTGCTTTTAAAAATCACATTATTGCTTTTTTCTGATTATAAAATGTGTATACAGTTATTGTAGAAAATTTGAAAAAAATTTTTTAATCACAAAGAAGAAAATTAAAACCACCTGTACTCCTACCACACAGAAATAACTCTTAGCACGTTAATGTCTTTTCTTCCAGACCTTTTTCTATGCATAAGTATATGTACATTATTGGGATAATGCTCTACATATTATTTTATAACCTGCCTTTTCCCCTGGACAATGTACAAAAAATGTGTTTTTATGTCATGTAGTATTTTTATACAAAGTGATTTTTAATGGCTGTTGAGTCTTCCATTGTATGTATTTCCATAATTTATTTAACCAACCCCTTTCATTGGATATTCAGTAATTACCTTCCCCCCTCTTAAAAATAACTATGATAAACATAATAATCACCACTTCTAAATGCATATTTTTATCCTACAAAAACAAAGAGGGGGTAGTAATGTGATGATTATTCAGAAAGTTCTAAATTTGAACAGAAAGTTCTAAGGAATGTGAAAGGCTATCTTAATGTAGCTTTCAGGTCTCCCTGGCTTGCAGAGCATATAGCCATCTGTGTGACTCAGTCCGAGGCAGCATGGAGTATTTATTCATTCAGTCTAGCATTTTTTTGAGCTGCTACTACTTCAGGAGCAGAGGTTGCCACCTCCAGTGCATTCATGGAACTTGTGCATAAGAGGTTAAGAGCCCAGGATCCTGGAGTCAGATTGCTTGCTCTGGTCCCAAGAAATCCACCTTATGACTTTGGACAAATAACTTTGTCACTGTGAATCTCAGTCTCTTCATCTGTGAAGAGAGGATAATGGCATCTACCTCATGGATTGTTGTGAAGATTAAATGAGATGATACTTGTAAGGGTGTCATAGAATGTCTGGTACATACTAGATCTACCTCTTATTATTAGCTCTAACGCTGCCCTCCTGCTGCTATTGTTGAAGATTTGTTCATCTGAAGCTCTAGAGCCATCTCTCAATAATTCGAAACCTCTGTTATCTACTCTTAAAATAATTCTACTCTCCTTTTGCCAGCAGATTAATTGAAGCAACTGTCTGATCTATTATCACTTGAGTGGTGCACACTGTCAAGGGGAAAGGAAACACTAAGTTAACAGATAAAAAGACAGAGATCAGCAGTTAGGCTTCCAAATTGCAGGAGATATTTGATTGGTCTTGAAACTTAGAATCAACAAAACATAATTGCTTAAGTTTACTCTGGACAAGGAGATTTCCTTGGCCAGGGAAAATTCTGCCCCCTGCCTCATGTTCCTTCAAGTTCAGTTTACATTTTGAAACTCTAAACCCTCCAGTTACTCTACTACAAATTGCTTCTGCTGGGACCCACACAATCACTGCATCATTGATGCTAATGCGGGTACCTCCAATCCCTTCTGTGGTCAGGAGCTCGGTGAGAATCGGGATTTCAAAGCAGAGAGGTGCTGGGGCCACCATGGACAGTGTTGCTTCCCCCGCTCCACGCCCTTGCCCTGCAAAAACGTCAGCAGCTTGGTTACTGCATTTCATTCTCATTCCTTGACGGGGCTGCAGCTCTAATCTTTTTTGACTGTAACTTGTATTATTTAAGTGGCCAAATGCAGCAAATACTGTGCTAGTGGGAATGGAGATTGGCAAGGTACTAATGGGGGAATGCCGAAATTACAGCGTGAAGTCACAAGCGGCCTCAAGTTAGCTTAAAATCCTCTCGGCTATTTATCCCCAGTCTTTAAAAAATGCTGCAAACTGTGGGAAAATGAAGGTAGCTCTCTGTAATTCCTGAATACAGCCATTGGGCAGGAAATGTGACTTTGGGAGGACCAAATTTAGAAGTCATGAAGAGGCAGCACAATCTAACAGGTGGAGGATCAAACTGGATTTTCTGTCCCTTCATCCATCGGGCTGGTTTGACACTTCATGTCTCGCTGCTTTAGTTTTCTTTTTCGTAAAATGACAGTCATGCTATTCGGTAATCTCTAAAGTGCTGTACCAGGTTCTGTGAAATATTTTTTAAAATGTGTTTTTGCACAATTGTTAGATTTATTGGGATACCTGATAAATGCATTTATTAATAATATGGGATGGGCAAGGAGCACAGATCGACAATTCATAAGAAAAAACACAAGTAATGAACATTTTCAAAGAAGTTCAACTTTACAAATAAACACAATATTCTGCTTATCCAAATTATACATATATATATTTTGCAAACAGTTCACACTAAAGAAGTGTTTAAAAGAATCTCACAGAAGAGTACTGAGATAATCTCGTTTGCTTGAAAGGTCGTGGAGAAGCAGATAACCTCCAAGTCCAGCAGGGTCTAAGCAGGATGGGGACCTGATGTTTACAACCTGCTCCTGCCTTTTGTGGTGGACTCTGTGGTTTTTGTCTGCCTATTGTCCGGGCCTTTTTCCTACTGTCAGCACTGTTTGGGCAGCCACTCATCCCTGACTATCAGGCCATTTGTTTTGCGGATGCTGGCCAACCCCTGGTCAATCCAGTGAAATTCAATCCACGGCTTTTGTCAGGAAAGTGTCATTTCTTTCTGCTGGCACTAATATTGGGTCATTAAATATGAAATGTCTGATTGGCCTGTCTCTATTGACCAGTCTCTACTGCTTAACTGCAAGCATGCTCATCATTTCATCCACTTGGTTGCAGTAGACTTCTGCTATAATGGATTGGCCAGGTTTTATGAAGCTGTAGTGGATAATACCAGTGCTGGACAACCAAACAAACACCATTAGCTTTTTTTGATGAAAATTCAGTTTCGGCGCTTCGTCTTTATCCGGCCATTGTGCTGAACGCTTGTGATCATCATAAAGAATCCATTTTTCATTACATGTAACAATACAGTGTAGAAATGGTTCGCCTTTATGTCATGACAGCAAAGAAAGGCAAGCTTCGAGGCGAATTCTTTTCTGACGCTCATTTAATTCATGCAGTACCCATCTATCCAGCTTCCTTACCTTGCCCATTTGTTTCAAATGGTCCCATATTGTTGGAATAGTAATGTCAAACCTTGCTACTAATTCACAAGTAAGTTGAGATGGATTCACTTCCACTACAGCTTTCAGCTCATCATTATCCACCTTGGTCTCAGGTTGCTCTCTTGCACTTACCGGTCTTCCTAGAGGAGAATTCTCCCCTCCTGTGCCCAGGCTCCGTAAGCCTGACTGCTGGAGCTCTGTGAGCTGAGCGGGGAAAAGGGTGGAGGTCTCACCATTCAGAACATGGAATTGTCCCTGTTTTTGGAACTCTCTCCCCTCTTCTATTTTCAGCTGCCTCCTCTGTACCCCTTTGCCATGTCTTGTGTTTCTGGGTCTGGAACCACTCTAGTTAAAGTTTGTCCCACAGTAAGCCTTCAGTCCTCTCTCTGGCTTGGAGAGACATGGGGACCTCTTAGACAATGTCCCTGTTTCCAGCCCCATGTCTCCCCTTGTCCTAGAGTTTCCTACAACCCTAATGTCTGAGACTTTCCAGTGTTCTGTGGTGTGAATGGGCTTGCTTCTCCTTTGAATCCCCTTGCAGTGAGTATTGGGGTACACTACCCAGATGCCCTCTTTTTGATCAAGGCTCTCATTTCCCAGCTGCCAGAAGTATTGGCTGATGAAGACTTACGACTGAGTTCCTCCCAGGAATTGGCCCTAGATGATAACTGCCTCACCCAAGGTTATTTCGAGGCCTGAGCCCGTTGCTTCAATGTGGGACCACTCTGAAGAGCTTCCTGTGAGGTTGCTGAGACCCTGCTGTGACACCATCACAGAACCACCTGTCTCCGCCCAGTCCTGCTTCTCTCACTCCCCCACGGGGATGGGTCCAAGAGCTCTGCCCAATAAACTTCCAGCATCAGATGTTCACCTCTGGGTCAGTTTCACAGGGAACCCAGTCTAAGACACCCTTCAGCTCTTTAGCTCTTTCATCTGATGTTCATATTCCAAAAATCTGTTGGTTTTTCTCATCTGCCATTGTCTCCTCTCCCATATTCATTGCCTTTATGAGTTTAGACCTATTTTTCCCTCTATTCCCAGTTTATTGACATTTCTATAAGGCATCTGGCTTAAACATATGTGTTCAATCTGTTGTGTTTAACCAGAAGTCTGGGAACGTATTAATAACACCATGGAATATATAATGAATCCTGCCGGCTTCATATAGGTCATGTGAAAGTTATTAAATTAACTCCATTTTTGGGACATTATTTGACATAAAATATTAGGGAGTGTAAAGCCATAAGGTAAACATGACCTATCCAGGTTATCAATGGATAAGCTAGAGAGTAGCCGCCCTGCTCTCCTGGAACACCCCCACCCCACTCTCAGCCTATGCTCCCCTCTCTTTCCTGGAGGGGCCAGAGAATCCACATCAAGCTCTGAGCCTGATCTCTTACCTCTCCAGGCCTTTACACATTCTGCTCTGCCAGCCTGGAATGTCCTTTCCTCATTTCACCTGGCCGAATCCTTTAAATCTGCCAGAACTCAGCACAGAATGCTATCAGCGCCTCACACCCAGCATCAGGTCGGGTACTTCCCTTGTGCATCCAAAGCACCCCACACCTGCCTTCATAACAGCACTCAATACACCAGGATTGTCATTGCCTGTGACTTGGAACTGAATATTTTTTTCTTTAGATCTAGTATTTCTCACAGTACTTGACAGATGCGCAATAGTGGTTGTGGAATAAATGGATCAATGAATGATGGATGGATGCTACAAACAGGAAGCAAAGGAGTTAGTCCAGCCAATTGCTACTGAACTGGGTTGGCAGAAATGGAAGAAAAGAAGCCAGAATAGCTATTTGGAGTATTGATCCAGAAAAGGCAGAAAAGGGAGGCCACACGTAAAAATACCAGCCTAAAGTTGCAAGAAGTTACAAAAAAAACCTCCCTGAGAGCCTATAATACCAACAAGAAGCACTACTACTAAGGCTAGTTAGTATCTTAGGGACTTCTGAAAGATCTGTGCATGTTTTACTGACTGTGTCTTCACAACAGTCCTATGAGATGGGTCCTTATTCATATTTTATAGATGAGGAAACTGAGTCACAGAAAACTTGCCAAGGCCATTCAGCTAGGAAGTGGCAGTGCCAGGGTGTGAATCCAGGCAGTCTGAATCTAGTATCTGGACACATGCTCTTAAACACAAGACAAAACCTCCCTCCCTTCCTACTTCTTGATCTCAGCAGCTCACCACCTACCTTAAGCTGCTAGAAAGAAATTTGCCCACTTGGATGGAACTGCAATATTCCTGCCTTGGCAGGATTCCCAGCTGTATGCAGTCCCAGAGCCCAGGTAGAACAGAAGTCAGGAGAGGAAGAGAGCTGGGAGGGAGAAGCTGGGATGATGCCTTTGTCTCCTCCCCTTTACAAACAATTCTGAGAAAGAATCTGTATAGAGGAAAGGAGGGAAAAAAGAACGCCTGGCAGGGCAGGACCGACTGTGCCCTCCTGGAGAGCAGTCCCTCCAGCCTGGTCTTGGGGCCTTGGTGAGCTGCACTCAGATGATGGGCTTTGGTTTATGGGCCCAGGGGAAAGAAGGGACCAATATGCATCAGGGATCAAGTCAGAGCCAGTGACTCACCCCACATGAGGCCAGAGGTTCAGGAACACATCACAAGATGCTGAGACACGTCTCAAACGCTTGCCAGCTGAGTCCATCTGGAACATGAGTTCCGAGCATGAAAGAGCGGGAAGACGCGAGGAGGAGCCCTAAATGTGCGGGTCAGTGAGAGCTGACTCAGAAATGACTCGGACGGCCAACCTGGGACGATCTGCCTGAGTCTCGGACCAGCCCCAAAGTGCTACGAGAGATCATGAGAGTGGCCAGGCTACGCTTGGAGACCAGTTTCCCAAGCAGGGAGGAGAGTGGGGCTCCCGTTGCCCAGCTTCTCCCGCGCCCTCCCGCTCAGGCCTTAGGCCAGGGCTGTCTGTCTTCTCCGGATGACCCACCCCTAAATGTGGGAGGCATAACAGAGGATGGGCAGCCTCCTTGCTGCTCTGAATCGTTTCAAAGGAAAGGAACTTATAAGCTAGGCCGTGAAATTGTTCCCAGTTGACTAAGCAGAATTTTCACACTTGTGACTGTTGAATTTGCGATGTGGAATCATTTGTCCCATGTCTATCTTTCCTACTGGGTAGTAAATTTCACCAGGGTAGGGACCAGGTTAGTCTTGTTCACCAGTGCCTAGGAGAGTGCCTGGTAAACAGCTGGTGCTCAGTGCACATGTGTTTGGTGATATACTGTGCACAGACTCTGGTCTTATGCGCCCTTAGTTAGGGATTAGTAAGAAAAAAACCTCTCCCACCCTTCTTTATGGACCAGCCTGCAGTGCTCTTGTCCCCTCCCCCGCCCACCAGGGCCTGCTTTTGCATTTGCAGGGCCGGCAATTAAAACTCCCCCAGGAAATTACTCAGAGCCAGAGCCCAGGCCATGTGGCCACAGCGTGGAGCCCTGGCCCAGGCCCCAGTCGCAGCTCAGGTGTCAGGGGCTGGGTCCGGGGTGGGGGCTGGACTGGGAGGGCAAGATCTCTAGGAATCATTTGGGAACTGAATTATTCAATGAAGAATTTGAGAAGTTGGGAAATAGGTTCAGCTTTTGAGAGGAAATGTCAGTAATGAGGGGGAAAGCACTGGGATGCAGGGCCGGCTCGGGAGGAAGTGCACTGGCTCCGAGTCAGACTGGCCCTCTTCCAGATTTTTATTTCTGGTGTTTGGTGGTTAAATAAAAAAAGCTTATAAACTTAACTCCAGTTAGAAAAAAAAATACAGCTATTTCAAATATTGATCCCGGATAATCCTTTCAAACCTGTCAGGGAGACCACCCGGTGTGAAGGGTTGGGGGAGGCCCAACTGGAGAAGGGCTGTGAGGGGCTCCGGGGCCATGGGATTTGGAAAAGCACCTTCCCCACCCTGAACACCTGTTCCACTGGTCACCTACCTGCCTCCCATAGGATTTTAAGGACCAAGAGACAAAAAGTCAATTCGCAGTCTTGCAAACCACTCCAAGGCAATGATTCTCAGCCTTTCTGGACTGCTCACGTGCTAACATTTACATGTGGCATTTGGTGACTCTTTCTCTCTTGGCAGAAATAATGTATAAATATTTGTTTTTAAAGTGGAAACAAATGGGAAATAATTTTATTGGATCAATGAAAACGTGACAAATACCAAATAGAGGAATTTACAGAGCATATGAACAGGCAGTTCACTGCAGGAAAACAAATGCCCAGTAAACATCTGCAAAGATGTTCATCCCCAGCAGTTGTCAAAGAAATGCGCTTGAAACATTGAGGGACCATTTGTGTCTTTTGGTTGAGAAAGGATTGAAAGAAATAATGTCGTTTGCCTATTTTAACTATTGAATAACCAGAGAGTCAGCTGGAAGACTACAAGAACTGAGACCTCAGTTAAGTGACTAGTCACAATATTCTTATATAAAAAACATACAATGACATTTTTATATAGATATAGATATCACCCCAAACACCCACAATAAGCTAGAAAACATAATGGGAAAAAAATCCCATTCACTGTAGCAACAACAAAATTTAAAATGCTCAGGAATTAATATAACAAGAAATGAGGGAACTATGTGAAAAAAAGCATTCTGCTTTATTGAAAGACAATAAAAACAAAAGAGCTACATATCTAAAAATATCCAGATGAATTAAAGAGTTAAATGTAAAATATGAAATCATGAAAATCCTCAAAGAAAAGATAGGTCATCATGTAATTCTGAGATAGGGAAGACTTTTTATGGATGACCTCAAAAGCAGAAACTGTTCATGAAAAGTTAAATATGATACTAAAAATTTTTTTTAATATGTCAATAAATACTATAAACCAAACTAAAAGATAAGCAGCAAACTAATAACTATAAATATTAAGTAATTTTCTCAATATTAAAAGAAAACATTGCTGGCATTACTTTTGGTTATGGAACATTCATTAACATCTATTCTAAAGGAGCATTTTGGGGGACAGTGTCAATAATATGTGGTTTAAGTTCATATTTCTCAGCAGCAGATAACTCTGTAGGCTTTCTTTTGGTTCCCCAAACTACCAAGATCTTTTGGTCCTGGCATCCTTCACACTTGCTGTTGTCTTTGCGTAGAAAGTAAATATTTCCTTTCTCATGCCCATGGGCAGCCATGCCTCATTCTTCAGACTTGAGCATAAATGATGTCTTTAAAGAGAGGCCTACTTTAACCAGTTAAATTCAAGACATTCCTTACATTTTATTCCACCAACATGTACCAACGTGTGCATTTCCTTTACAGCACTTATCAAAACCATGCCTTATAATTATAAACATATTTGTTCATTTGTGACTGGGCCTTCTCCTAAAAAGAGTAAGATCACAAAGGCAGTGCAGGAAGATGTCTGCCTTGTTCACGGTACCTTGTGCAGTGCTTGGCACAGTGGCTGGCATTGAGGGGTGAATGAATAAGCACTCATCCAGGTGTTGGAAATGTAGGACAAAACAAAGCAGAGCCCCTGCCGTCCTGATTGACCTTGGGATTGATTGACTGATTTCTTGAATGGGCAAATGGGTAGATGAATAAATGAATAGAGTTGGAAACGCCTCTCATGATAGTATCCTGTAAGGATTGTCTACCTGGGTTTTGTCTCTTCTAAGGAACAGAATCTTGATTTAAATCAAGTATCTTTATCTAACTTAAGTTTTTTCTAACTTAAAGGAAGTACTGACACTCCTCGACTTACAATGGGGTTATGTTCCAATAAATTCATTGTAAGTTGAAGATATCATTAAGTTGAAAATGCATTTAATACACCTAACCTACCGAACATCATAGCTTAGCCTAGCCTTCCTTAAACATGCTCAGAACACTTACATTATCCTATAGTTGGGCAAAATTATCTAATACAAGGCCTATTTTATAATAAAGTTATTATAAAGAATTCTGAAGATGGGGTGGGAGTAGGAGAAACATGATCTGGAAATTACTGGAATCTCTTTGGTGACCTGGGATGGGGGAATAGGGAGAGAAAAGGCATCTCACTGGTCCTCCTCAGTAAGGTGTCACCATTGCCAGCCACTTCTCTGACCTCTCCCTTCATGGCTTGCTCTGTCTGAGCCCAGGCTGTCCCCAACAGTCAGCTGCTCGCGAGGTGGTTAGTCCTGCCTGCAGCCCCATACTACAGAGCATCACTTCTCATTATGTTGTAAAACCTCCAGCTCTGAAGCCCATGATATCAGGCGATATCACTGACTAGCCCTCTTTGTTACAGCCTGGTCCCTCTCCCTCATTCCTGTAGCTATCTCTCTCTTCTCTCTTCTTTCTCTCTCTCTCTCTCTCATTTTTCCTACGATAGACACTGGCTTCCTCATCTCCTCAGTCTTCAAATGTTGGAATGCTCTGGGGCTCAGTTTCTCTGACCCCTTCTCTATCTGCACTTACTCCCTAGGTGATGTCATCTATACATCCATAGGCTAATAACTCCCACATTTGTATCTCTTGCCTAGACCTCTCCCCTGAACTTCAGACTCATCTATCCAACCCGCTATCACATTTCTATTGGAATGTCTAACAGACATCTCACTCTCAACAACAGAACTCTTGATATTCCCCACAAACCTTCTTTCTTGCAACTCTCTCCTCTCAGTAAATGCACCTCCGTTCTTCCAGTTGCTCTGCCCCAAAATCTTAGAGTCATCCTTGACTCCTCTCTTTCTCTTACATTTCACATGCAACTGTCAGCAAATCTTGTCATTCCAGAATCCATCCACTTCTCACCCCTGCCACCACTACTTCCCTCCTCCAAGCCACAGTCTTATTGTGCCCGGATTAGCGCCACAGCCTTGGGAGCAGATACTCAGCATCCCTCTCCCCAGGGTATTCAATATCACTTGGTAAACAGAGTGTCTTCTGGGCCCTCTTGAGGAACAGAACTGGGCTTTCCAGCCTTACATAATGTGGCCATGCCTACTACTCTAAGCCTTTTGGTCCCTACCTCTACCATCTGCCTCAGAAGTTTTCATATTTCTACTTCACTTAACTTGCACCACTGCTTTCTCTGAGCACAGTTTAGTACCATTTCCCAGGGTCCTGGCCAGGGTGTTAAATCCTGCATCATAGGAGCATGCTCCCATATCAATGAGCTCCATGGCAAGAGAGTCTATGGTGGCCCCAGTGATCCCACCTCCTGGTATTCTCACTCTCTTGTAATCCCCCAAGCATGATCTAGATACATGCCAAGATATGTGTGATCATATGTATGTGATTATGTTACCTAAGATTCTAACATTTGTCTTGCTAGGAGACTCCCTTCCTTGCTGGCTTTGAAGAAGCAAGCTGCCATGTTATGAGTTGCCCTAAGGGCCATGTGGCAAGGTACTGAGGGTGGCATCTGGCAAACAGCCAGCAAGAAACTGAAGCCTTCAGCTTGCAGTCTGTGAGGCTCTGAATCCTGCCAACAATGATGTAAGCTTAGACGTGGGTCCTTCCTCAGTCAAGCTTTCAGATAAGATCTCAGTCCAGGCTAACACCTCGATCACTGCCTTGCAGAGAATGCAATAAAACTGTGCTGGAACACCTAACCACAGAAACCATGAGAAAATAATGTGTGTTGTTTTAAGCCAAGTCTCTGATGGTGCTATGATACAGCAATAGATAACGAATACAATGAATACACTCTCTCTCATCCAACCTTACGTTCTGCCCATGCCCCTGCTCCTGATGGAGCACCCATAGAATCCAGTCCCATACACACTCTCCAGATTCTACCAGTTCGTATTGCCCAGGTCCTGCTGCTCCCTTCTTCTTTTAGCAGGCCCAGCACTTTTCTCCCTGGGATACATTGTGACCTGATCCTAGTTACTGGTTTTAGCATTTGACTGCTACATTTTGCCAGAGACTATGAGTACTTCGTCTACCACCAGTGATGAGGTCTTCATAGCCAACCTGCCAGTGAGTGATTCAGTTCACTTCCTAAGACCACATCCTGTACCAACTGTCATAGCTCAGGTACACTGAGAAACAGATTGCAAGACTGAGATTTGCATGTAGGAGGTTTATCGGGGAGCACTCTTGGGACACACATCTGGAGGAGTAAGAGAAGCAGAATTGAGCCGGGGCCTGCAATGAGAAGTTGGCCTGCAATGCGGTTGCAGCAAACGTTTCAGCTGCTCCTATAGGTTGCCATGGCACCCAGATGGCCCTTTAAAGTTGTTCTGTCTTGAGGCAAAGGGGCTAGGACTTTGTACCACCTCATTATCTATTGAATGCAGGTTGCTCCCAGGGAGGGTGGGCCATGACCTTGAACAGGCAACTCTCCGCTGGGGGAAATTCCCTAAGAGGAAGTCAGCTGACAACAGTCAGTCAGCGACACTCCCAGCAGGGGCAGGACAGGTGCCTGGATCACGAGCACATCCCAGGACCCGCTACATTCTCCATGGAGGTCCTGTTTAACCCATTTACACTTGATCTCGCACTTCTTCTGCTATCCCGCACAGACACCAGCCTCTCTCGCCTTCAAGACAGACTTGTTGAACCTGTGAAATCAGGCTTGAGGTGTCCCCAGGAGCTGGCAAAACAACAGGCTCCATGGGCCTTGATCTAATCCTCACCATCTCAGAGTAGCTTCAGAAATAACCCTATGTGGCCCCTTGTTCACTGTGGAAAACAAGAAATAAGCCTTTTCCCCTCACCCTCAGTGGGCTATACACTGCTGAGTCAGTGTGTTATCTCATTTAACCATCACAACAACCATGAGCTGAAAATTATTATCTCTGCTTTACCGATGAAGAGTCAGGGGAGCGGAGACAATCAGTAACACGGGTGCCAGCCCGTGCAGTAACTGCTCTGTCTCAGTCTTCTTTGCTGCTTCCTCCTCATCCTGGCCCTAAATGCTGGAATAACTCACTTACAAGGAAGTCTCACTCCATTCTATGGCTTTAAATACCATCTTATACTGATGATTCTAAACCTGCATCTTGAGATCAGCCTGCTCCCCAGAACGCCCAACCTGGATATTCACTCGCCTTCTCAGCATCTCCTCTTGGACATCTAAGAATGAACTTGGGAGTTGAAAACAGAATTCTTGATTTTCTCTGGCAAATATCACCACCTCCATTCTTACACCTCAGTCTCCATTCCTACCTGGAATGGCCCTGCCATTCTTCCAGTATCTCAGTCCAAAAACCTGGTGTTGTCCTTGAGTTTGCCTTTCTCTCATACCTCACATTCAATCCATTGGCATATATTGTCAGATTTTCCTTCGAATCTGAGCCTTTCTTGGCAACTCTGCTGTACCATCCTGGCCTAAACCAGCGCCGTCTCTCATCAGCACTATTGCAGGAGCCACTTCATTGGCCTTCTCACCTCAGTTTCTTCTCTACGTAGCAGCCAGAGTGATCCTTTCAAAATGTAAGATCATGTCCTTCTGCAGTTCAACACTTCCCAAAGGCTTCCTGTTTCATCCAGAATAAAATCCAAAGTCCTCACCAGGGCCTGCGAGACAAGCTCATCTGGCACTCCCCCACGCCTCTGTCCTCGTCTCTTACTTTCATCTCTTGCGCTTATGTCTCACCCCTTCTTTATTTCACCCTAACCCGTATGGCCTCTTGCCAGTCCTCAGTACCCCCAAAGTGCCGCTCCACCAGAGGCCTTTGCATTCCTTATTTCCTCATAGATGTTTCCATGGTTCCCCCCACCTCCTTTCTTTTGGTCTCTGTTCCAATGTGCTCTGTTTGGGCGCCTCTCCCTACACCAAAAAGGCATTTATTAATAGCCAAGCTTAAAACAGATGCCACCCCCACTCCATTGCTCTCTAACACCCTTACCCTGCTGCAGTTTTCCACATATTGTCTGTCTGTTCGATAGTGTCCCCCTAGAATGTAAGCTCCATGAAGGCGAGTTTACTGTTCACTGATGTATCTCCAGCACCTGGAACAGTACCTGGCACACAGTAAGTGATCAATAAGTATTCGCTGCAAGAATAAATAAATGAACTAGGGAACTGCCATGGCAGAAAGATAGCTTGGCAGGTTTCTTATGAAGTTCTTGGAAAGTGTTCCCTGAAAACCCAGGCAGCAGCAGGTAACAGCAGAAACTGGTATATTGGCTGCCCCCTTTTCTCAGTCTAGGGATTTCCTGTCCTGTATTTGCTGTTGACTTATCATTTCATTCAAAATACAATTCTAAAACCGCATGGCTTCTACCCAGACCATGAGGGTTTATGCCATGGCACAACCAAACCCCTTCTTCCTCATCCATTTCAGAAACACTCATCCACACCCACACTTAGCCTTAGCAAACAAATTCCTCACAGAACACATTAAGCCAGCCAAATATATAAAAGTCTATATTTATAAAAAGATGCTTATTCATTTCACAAAAGGATCCTTTGCCTTGGAAAAGGATTCACCACAGGAATCCTTTCAATAACTAGTTCACCAAATCAATTTAAAATAGGACTCGTCTTCAAGCATCTCTCCTAGAAGAAAAGAAAGAAAGCTATATTTATCAAATATCCATATGTTCCCGCCACTGGGCCTGTACCACTGGCTATTACCTTATTTAATCCTGATACTCTGTGACTTAGTGAGTTATACCAGCGGTCTGTCTAGTTAGTTAGTTTAGTTGTATCTTTTGAGTTTCTTTGAACTTCACAAACCGTCATATTTTATCCAAGGAAAAATATAAAAATATATAGTTCTCTGAGGTCATTTATTAATAGTTTTGAAAAAATAGATTTTATACACCTCAAAAGCACTCAAGAAAGCAAATTCCATTTCTACCCGTTATGGAATACCTGGTAACAGACTAGTGTTCTTGTTGTTGACAGCTCTTCAACCATAAAAATAGAGGAAATAATTGTTTTCAGACTTTAGACAGCATTGTGATTCCTGAGAGAAGGGAACAAATGTGATGGACTTGTCAATTGCCCTGGCTTTTTGCCGGGAGGCGTTTTACCCACTGTGGTTCAAGGAAAGTGCTCAAACAGAGAATGGCCCTCTTACTGAGCCAAGATGACAGACGTCAGAGTTCAGGGCTAGTGGCTGGAATTTATAAGCAAGGCACTGGAGAGAAGGGAACTCTGCAGAGAAATAACTCTAGACATCTGCCTAGAGGTCTCCATGAGTCTTTAGCTGATTATTAAGCTGTGCTTGTATGGGGAAAGATTCTATGAGTCTGAGCAAAGAATAACTACCAGGAGGAAAACAGCCACTGAGGTGCTGTGAACTGAGCAACCACTGAAACTCACACACGGCTAGGAGACATTGAAGTTTTGACCAGCTAGATGGAGAGATCTCACTGAACACTCTCTCCAGGCAGAGACCCCATGAAGGCTGCATCTTAAGAGAGGGCTAATCTAGCCTTAGAGTCAAGGCTACTCTAGTAAAGACCACTCTAACAAGGATTAAAAATAACTCTTGAAAAGACAAAGTTGATCACAAGTAAATTAACTGCCTGCTAGAACAAAACTCAACACTCAATTAAAGAAGACAGTGCAATCTAGAATTCAACAATGTAGCATTGTCAATGTCCAGCATCCAATAAAAGATTAGTAGACATCTGAAGAAGCAGGAAAATATGACCCGTACTGAGAAATATCAGCCAATAGAAACCGATGCTCCCAGTGTTGTCCTTGCAAGATGGTACAATATTTGCTTTTAGGAATGAGAACACCGATTCAACAAGAAGGTGAACGACGTTCCAGTTATTTTGTTTAAAAGGCAGAAAAGTATATGATACTTCTTAAAAGGATTTATGTCCCAAGTGGAATAAATAGGAACTTAGAGGAGTAAGTTTCACTTCTTTGAAAATAAATCTTGAATCATATGAACAATTTACAACTTCATAGAATTATCACAGTGTAAGTGGCCATGGAGACCACCTATTCCCTTACTTGGGAGATGAGAAAATCACAGCCCATGACTTTCTGTGGTAAGTAGCACCTGCATAATCACTAAGCTATTCGCTCCCAAGCCTATGCTTTTTTATACTGCTTCTAGAGCCATCTTGTTAGTTTTTAAATCCCACAGTATTTATTGAGGATCTTCTATGGAAAGTACTATTCTAGGCACTGGACATGTAGCCATGAATAAATCGGATAAGGCCCCTCTCTCATGGAGCTTATATTCTAGTGGGAAAGCCATACAATAAGCAAAAAACCAAATGTCTGAGAGTTCTAGATTGGGAGAAGTACTCAGAAGAAAATAAAAGAAGAAAAATGGAATAGAGAATGATTAGGAATGAGAGACAGGTACCTAATTTGGTTTGTGTGGTGAAAAAAGGCTTCTCTAAGGAGGTGACATCCACGCTGAGTCCTGAATTGTGACAAAGAGCCAGCCATGTGAAAATCTGAAGGGAAATAATTCCAGGAAGAGGGATAGCAAGTGAAAAGGCCCTGAGGTGGGAATCAGCTTGGCATGACCATGGTAACAAGGGGTGGAGAGGGGAATAGTGATGAAGAGTCAGGGATTGCAGATTTGCATCCTGGACCTACTGCTAATTCACAATAGTGCTGAGTTAAGTCTAGGTGACCACTAAGGCCTTGTTAGGCTCTGACATATTATGGTTCTCTGGTCTATTGTGTATGTTCAGCGTGAGAGTAACAAGTAGGTGCCATGAAGAGATTTAAGAAATAAAAAGTATCCTAGGTAGGGTGTAAGAGAATGGGCTTTGAAATATTCTAAACTCGTCTGAATCTACATACATAAACCACATGTATTTGGGTAACTTCCTTGGGGGCTTATTAGAGTCTCAGCGTCTTTATTGATAAAAATGGGGATAATGCTAGCTGGCTGAGTGACCAGAAAAATTGACTGAGATGTGAATAAAACCTAGCATGGTTTTTGGCACATATTGGCAGCTCAATAAAAGTGTTGTTTTCAATCTTTTTTCTGGGGAACATGATGAGTAGCACTCACCGTGAGTCCAGGGGAAATGCCCAAGGAGAGGAGGAAAGGGCTCATTAATCACATGGTCTGCACGACACGCCTGCCATGTGCCAGGCTCTGTTCCATGTG
This sequence comes from Propithecus coquereli, assembly GCF_000956105.1. NCBI lineage: Eukaryota > Metazoa > Chordata > Mammalia > Primates > Indriidae > Propithecus > Propithecus coquereli. The sequence continues at coordinate 7,530,534 of NW_012153062.1, read as the reverse complement.
CTGGGGATGGAGGGATGAGCAAGAGAGAGCCTGTTTCTTTTGGAGCTTACATTCTTAATAAGAGGAGACTGACAATAAACACACTATCCGATTTCAAATCAAAAGTGTAGTTTATTATCTCTCAAACAAAAAGTACAATCAATCAAAGTATGTGCCTAAACTATTGACACAGTTTTGCCATCTTAACAGTAGCTTGTTCATGCCAGCAGCGAAGAAGCCTTGAGAGCTAGTGGCCATGAAATCGTGAAAGGCGTTTTCCACAGCTCGTTGAGAATTGAATATTTTTCCTTGCAAGAAGTGGTCCAAAGCCTGGAAGAAGTGGTAGTCAGTTGGTGCAAGGTCTGGTGAATACAATGGATGACAGAGAGTTTCCAAGTCTAGCCGCTGTAGTTTGAGCAGCATTGTTTGTGTGACATGTGGTCCAGTGTTGTCTTGCAAGAGGATTGGCCTGTTGCTATTGACCAATCTTGGCTGCTTAATCACAAGCTTCCTCATCATTTCATACCATTGGTTGCAGTAGACATCTGCTGTAATTGACTGACCAGGTTTCATGAAGCTGTAGTGAATAATAACCAACACTGCACCACCAAACAGACATTGTTAGCATTTTTGATGAATATTAGGTTTTGGACTGTGTTTCAGCACTTCATCTTTAACCAACCATTGTGCTAGATGCTTGCGATTGTCAAAAAGAATCCATTTTTCATCACACATAACAATATGGTATAGAAATGGTTTGCCTTTATGTCATGACAGCAAAGAAAGGCAAGAAAGGCAAGCTTCAAGACAATTTCTCTTCTGATGCTTGTTTAATTCATGTGGTACTCATCTATCTAGTTTCTTTACCTTGCTCATTTGTTTCAAATGGTCCCATATTGTTGGAATAGTAACGTCAAACCTTACTGCTAATTCATGCGTAGGTTGAGATGGATTTGCCTCCACTACAGCTTTCAGCTCATCATTATCCACCTTGGTTTCAGCTCACCCACGTGGCTCATTTTCAAGATTAAAGTCACCAGAATGGAACTTCTCAAACCATCAACATACTGTGTGTTCATTAGCCACATCCTTCCCAAACACCTTGCTGATATTTCGAGCTATCTGTGCTGCATTGGTTCCACAATAGAACCCATATTCAAAAATAACATGAATTTTTGACTTATAAATGGTTTAACAAAAATTGCTCCAAAAAAAGGTGAAAGATAATCACAAGCCAAAGCATGCATTTGAAAGAATGAGGATGGACCTTCACAATAAAAATAAAACAAGTGTCAAAATGAAATGTCAGAGATATCAACTGTCAAACTTAGTATTTAAGGAAATTGGACGTTCCATACTTAATAACCTAATAAAATAAGTAAGAACAATATTAGTGAAGAGTAAGTGCTATGGAAAGAATTAAATCTGAATGATACAATGGAGTGAAACTGGCTTTCTACTCTGCACTGGGTGATCAGGGAAAGCTTTCTTCATGTGATGCTTAAGCTGAGATCTGAATAGTAAGGAAGAGCCAGTTGTGTGATGATGTGGGGAACAGCATTCCAGGCACAGGAATAGCAAACGTGAAGGCCTTAAGGCAATAAAGACATCACAGAACCTCATGGCTGGAGCATAACAGGGGGCAGGAGAGTTGTATGAGCTGAATTAAAAAATGAGGAGGGATCAGATCTCTCAGGGCTTTGAGAACCAAGATAACCACAAAGAACTAATCTTCTTAATATACAAGGAATTCCTAGAAAGGTAAAGGACAACAACTGGATAGAAAAACAGGCAAAAAACAGAAGAGACAGTTCACAGCAAGAGAACAAAAAATGATGCTTAGACATAAAAAAAAGATGCACAACTTCATTCATCATAAGAAAAATGCAAATTAAAATTGCTTTGAGATACCATCGTTTAATCCATCAGATTGGCAAAAATAGCAAAGTTGGATAATTCACTTGGTTAGTACAGCTATGGGAATACAGGCATTGTTGGTAGCAGTGTAAAATGGTGCAACTTCAATGGGATACAATTGGTAATATATATTAGAAATAAAAATTCACTTACTCTTTGGCCTGGCAATGCCTCGTTTGGAAATTTTTCCTTGAGATATGCCTGCACACAAACCAGAGAACCCTGGTGTGAGGCTACTCATTGCTACATTGTTTTTAATAGCAAGAGGTGGAAATAAGCCAAGTGTGCATTGAGAGGGACAGGTTA
>NW_012153062.1:7462642-7527772 GCF_000956105.1 Propithecus coquereli | reverse complement strand
TTTTAAAAATAAAAATGTTAGAGACAGAAATGAATAAACAAGAAAACCTATGAATTGAGCTAAGAACAAATAAAGACCTTGATAAAGAAGTGAAATGGGAAACCACCCTGGAGTTTCAAACAGGGGATTGACAAAATGTAACACATTTTAGAGGTAGCTCTAGCCGCCAAAAGGGGAATAAACTGTAGTGAAACAAGGAGGGTGCAGAGAATCTGTTGGATGTGTTGTTTTCTGTTGGGGATGAGGATGACTTAGAATAGGGTGGTCGTGCAGGAAGAATGCAGCGAGTCAACAGAACTTGCTGATGGATTGGCTGTGAGAGGTGAGAGAAAAGGAAGCTTTGTGTCGTGAGCCAGGCGGTGGATGATGGCGCTCCCGGAGCCCAGACAGTGCTAGCATAACTTATAGCTGGGGCAGTTCATAAAGTTTTGTGGAAAAGGTCACCTGTCAACAGAGCCCGGAAGGACGTTAGGATCCGAGGAGGTGGAGAGAAGGCCTTGCAGACGGGCAGGAGGGGATGGAGCAGGCTGGGGCCAGGCTCTGCCCTGCGGACTGGCGAGTTATCTCTCCTAATGGTCGCTTCAGTTCTTCTCCATTGCGGCTCAGCTCAGACTCACCGGCGGCGCGAAGTGACTCGAAACCAAATCCTCCATTTCCCATTACATGCTTCTTTGAACTGCTTCCTACACTTCCTGTGACTGTTTTCTTGCAGTAACTAAAGAGTTTCTATCACTTGCATTGGCATTCTGAGAAATATATTAAAAGGGAAAAAATCAACCAGTCAAAATAAGCACTGTCTGGCTGGGTTAAAGATTTGTCGCTCTTTCCTTTGCTGGTACAATAATTTAATTACCTTCTCTTGGATCACTCACCGTAACAGGACAGTGAAGAATGGTGGATTTCCCCCGAGTCCAGCTGGATGCTCTGCAGATGCTTCTACTTGTAAGGCTGATTGGTGGGGTGAGGAGCTTTTTATTTTCACCTCTCCTCTCCCCTTGGGAGAAAGATTTGATAACTAGACTCCTCAATGGAAAGTCTCTTCTGTAGACGCTGTACTTACCTCGGAAAAGTGGTGCTCCTGAAGTTCGTGTTTCTCATGAAGATTCTTGAAGCTCTGGTTTCCATTTTGGGGGTAGGTTATTATTATCTGCGTTGAGTTTAAATAACAAAAAAAATTTTTTTTCTCTCTTCCTATACCACCCCTCCACCAAACAGAATCCATGTGGCTTCCCCCTTTTAAAATTCAGCATTATTTCAACACTCTTGTCACGTACACTGTGTTCTTTGCAGAAACTACGTCATAGGCAGTTTTTGAACTGGAACGAGTAACAGACTGGCAAACGCTGCTCCACCCAAATCACTTATGAAGAATTCAAGCTTTGGGTCTTTGATTGGTCAAGTGGAAGGAAACAAGTTGGGTTTTAAAGCTGAGAAATTCTTGTTCTCCTTGCCCCTTCCCTCTTTTCTTGTCCGGGTGGTGTGCCATGCTCTAGCCCAGAACTGCTCAGTTCTGGGGCTTCTGAGCAGACGAAAATATTGCGTGCGGCCGGGCGTGGTGGCTCATGCCTGTAATCCTAGCTCTCTGGGAGGCCGAGGCGGGTGGATTGTTTGAGCTCAGGAGTTCGAGACCAGCCTGAGCAAGAGCGAGACCCCCGTCTCTACCAAAAATAGAAAGAAATTAATTGGACAACTAAAAATATATAGAAAAAAAAAATTAGCTGGGCATGGTGGCGCATGCCTGTAGTCCCAGCTACTCGGGAGGCTGAGGCAGTAGGATCGCTTGAGCCCAGGAGTTTGAGGTTGCTGTGAGCTAGGCTGACGCCACGGCACTCTAGCCTGGGCAACACAGTGAGACTCTGTCTCAAAAAAAAAAAAAGAAAAGAAAATATTGAGACCATGTTAATAAAAAAGAAAGAGGAAAATGGCTGAGGCCATGTGTGTGTGTGTGTGTGTGTGTGTGTGATAGCTGGGACAGTTCATAAACACACTCATACACTCTCAACCCTCATTTCTTTTTACGTCAAGATAGGGTTCACTTCAGTCATGGGGTTCCACCTTTAAAAATTTTTCTTTTTAATAAATTCTCAGAGGCAGTAAATGGATTAAGTCATTAAAATTAATTCAAGCTGTGACCTTCTGAGGAAGGAGAGGTGATGTCATAGGACCTTTATTTTAAGTGTGAAATCAAATATACTAAAGTACAATGTTCAGTTCCCCTGGAAAAAAAAAAACAGAGATGGAAATTTAGACACACAGGTAGAAAACATGCCAAAGCTCAAACTTTAGGTTACCAATTACATCTATAAAAATTAACCCATCCATTTACCCATTTTCAAACATATTGCATTAGAGGAGAGCAATGCTATAGGTTTGCCTTTCTTTGAAACAAAAAAGATGCCTATATTTTCTTTGAAAATGGTGTTTGGTAATATTTCTTCACTTTATGGAATTATTATACCATTCACAAGTGGCCAGAAGAAGCTATACTTTATAAATGATGTTTGATTAGCTAATATTAATTTTTCCATAAACATTTATGGGCAGCCAGGCGCAGTGGCTCATGCCTGTAATCCTAGCACTCTGGAGGCCGAGGCGGGTGGATCACTCAAGGTCAGGAGTTCGAGACCAGCCTGAGCAAGAGCGAGACCCCCGTCTCTACTAAAAATAGAAAGAAATTATCTGGACAACTAAAAATATATATAGAGAAAAAATTAGCCGGGCATGGTGGCGCATGCCTGTAGTTAAGGATCACTTGAGCCCAGGAGTTTGAGGTTGCCGTGAGCTAGGCTGATGCCACGGCACTCTAGCCTGGGCAACAGAGCCAGACTGTCTCAAAAAAAAATAAAAATAAAAAAAAAGGAAAAATTATTAAAAAAAGAGAAAAATTTTGTCTTGGCAATATCCGTTATAAACAGGATGAAAATACAATGATAGACTAGGAAAATATTTCTCATACATGGCATGTGACACATAATTTCACTAATGTGCAAATTATTAAGAAAAAAGTCAACTCATTAGAAAAATGGGCAAAAGAAATGGAAATGTACAGAAGAACCTGGAATAACCAATAATTACATAACAATTTAAAAGTCTCTGTTAATGTAGATAATACAAATTTAAATGATGAAATACAATTTTTCAGCCACCAGATTGGCAAAATTTAAAACATGTAATGCTGGTAAAGATGATAGTAGAAGGTATTTATTAAGTGATTAGTATATGCTGACGACTATGTGGATTATCTCATTTAATATTCACAACAATGCTAAGAAGTAGATTTTTTAAAAATAAGGAAATAGCTCAGCTAGCAAATGGTAGAGCCCAGATTCAAATTCACACAATCAGATGCCTGGAGCCCACACTCTGTTTCAAAGTGTCAGATGTTGATGAGGAAACCAGACAACAGGCATTCTCATACGTGGTGTGTGGCACTGTGATTTTCAAAAATCTTTAGAGAAAGTAATGTGGTAATAAATACCAATGTTAACATTAAAAACTCATTCTCTTTGACCTCTCATCCCAGAAAATAAAGAATCACTAGAATCTTGGCATTACCTATTCTTTGAGTACTTGGTAGAATTTACCTGTAAAACCATCTGGGGTTGGCAGTGTTTTTCTGTTTTGTTGTTTTTTATTATATTTTATGTTCTATTTTGTTGTGAATAGATTTTACTTTTCTCAATGGTGAAAAATTTATTTTCAATTTCTGTTGCTTCTTGAATTCGTCTTGGCAAATGACATGTTTTTTCCCCCAGAAACTCATCTGTGCCATTTACCAAGTTCTTGTCTCCCAATTCCCATCCACCCTTTCTGTCCACCTGGTGATGCTGGTACTGGGACTCTGAAACCACACCAAAGCCCTTGGCTCTCAGTGTGCTCTGCTCACCTTTTCAGCCCTTCCACACCTGCTTAGCCAAGTCCTTGTACAGGCATACTGTGTTCTATTGTGTTTTGCTTTAGTGCGTTTTGCAGATATATTGTTTCTCGTGGTTTCAAGGTTTGTGGAAACACTGTGTTGAGCAAGTCTATCGGCACCATTTTTCCAACTGCATATGCTCACTTTGTGTCTCTGTCACATTTTGGTAATTCTCACAATATTTCAGAATTGTTTATTATTATTATATCTGTATGTTGATCTGTGATCAGTGATCTTTGATGTTACTATTGTAATTGTTTTGGGGCACCATGAACCTCACCCATATAAGGTGGCAAAATTAACTGATAAATGTGTTTGTTCTGACTGCTCCACCAACCTGCTCCACCGACCATCTCTCTCCCTTTCCTAGGGTCTCCCTGTTGCTTGAGACACAAAGAACACATTGAAATTGGGCCAATTGATAACCCTACAATGGACTCTAAGTGTTCATGGGAAAGGAAGAGTCCCACATCTCTCACTTTAAATCAAAAACTAGAAATGATTTAGCTTGGTGAGGAAGGCAGGTCAAAAACCACGATAGGCCAAAAGCTGAGCCTCTAGCATCAGTTAGTCAAGTAGTGAATGCAAAGGAAAAATTCTTGAAGGAAATTAAAAGTGCTGCTCCAGTGAACACACAAAAGATAAGAAAGTGAAACAGCCTTATTGCTGATATGGAGAGAGTTTGAGTGGTCTGGATAGAAGATCAAACCAGCCACAACATTCCCTTAAACCAAAGCTTAATCCAGAGCAAGGCCCTAGCTCTATTCAATACTATGAAGGCTGAGAGAGGAGAGGAAGCTGCAGAAGAAAAGTTGGAAGCCAGCAGGGGTTGGTTCATGAGGTTTAAGGAAAGAAGCCATCTTCATAATGTAGGAGTGCAAGCTGGGTGTGGTGGCTCACGCCAGTAATCCAAGCACTTTGGGAAGCCAAGGTGAGAGGATCACTTGAACACAGGAGTTTGAGGTTACAGTGAGAGTTATGATTGTGCCACTGCACTCCAGCCTGGGTGACAGAGGAGACCTCATCTCTTAAAAAAAACAAAAAGGAAAAGAAAAGTTCAAGATGAAGAAGGAAGTGCTGATGTAGAAGCTGCAGCAAGTGATCCAGAAGATCTAGCTAAGCTCATTGATCAAGGTGGCTACTCTAAACAACAGATTTTCAGTGTAGACAAAATAGCCTTCTATTGGAAGAAGGTGCTACTTAGGACTTTCATAGCAAGAGAGGAGAAGTCAATGCCTGGTTTCAAAGCCTCTTAAGACAGTCTGACTCTCTTGTTAGATGCGAATGCAGCTTGTGACTTTCAGTTGAAGCCAGTGCTCATTTACCACTCCAAAAATCCTATGGTCCTTAAGAATTATGCCAAGCCTACCCTGCCTGAGCTCTATAAATGGAACAATAAAACTTGGGTGACAGCACATCTGTTTGTAGCAGAGTTTACTGAAAATTTTAAACCCACTATTGAGACCTATTGCTCAGAAAAAAAAGATTCCTTTCAAAACACTACTGCTCACTGAAAATGCAGCTGGTCACCCAAGAGCTCTGACGGAGATGTCCAAGGAGATTAATGTTGTTCTCGTGCCTGCTAGCACAACATCCACTCTGCAGCCCACAGATCAAGACGTAATTTCGACTTTCAAGCTGTATTATTTAAGAAATACATTTCATAAGGCTATAGCTGCCATAGATAGAGTGATTCCTCTGACGGATCTGGGCAAAGTACATTGAAAACCTTCCAGAAAGGATTCATGCCATTAAGAACATTTGTGATTAATGAGAGGAGGTCAAAATATCAACATTAACAGGAGTTTGGAAGAAGTTGATTTCAACCCTCATGGATGACTTTGAGGGGTTCAAGATTTCAGTGGGGGAAGTCACTGCAGATGGTGGAGACAGCAAGAGCACTAGAATTAGAAGTGGAGCCTGAAGGTGAAACTGAATTGGTGCAATCTCATGATAAAACTTTAATGGATGAGCAATTGCTTCTTATAAATGAGAAAAGAAAGTGGGTTCTTGAGACAGAATCTACTCCTGGTGAAGATGCTGTGAACATTGTTGAAATGACAACTAAGGATTTAGAAAATTCCATAAACTTAGTTGATAAAGCAGCAACAAGGCTCGAGAGGGTTAATTGCAATTTTGAAAGAAGTTCTGCTATGGTTAAAATGCCATCAAAGAGCATTGTGCTACAGAGAAGGCTTCCTTGAGAGGAAGAGTTAATTGATGTGGCAAATTTCATTGTTGTTTTAATTTTAGAAAATGCCACAACCACCCCGACCTTTAGCAACTACTACCCTAAGCAATCAGTAGCTATCAACATCGAAGCAAAACCCTTCACCAGAAAAAAGATTATGACTCACTGAAGGCTCAGATGATAGTTAGCATTTTTTAGCAATAAAGTATTTTTAAATTAAGGTACGTGCATTGTTTTTTAGACATAATGCACTTAATAGACTATAGTACAGTGTAAACATAACTTTTTTTTTTGAAACAGGATCTAACTCTGTTACCCAGGCTGGAGTGCAGTGGTGCAATCATAGCTCACTGCAGCTTCGAATTCCTGGGCTCAAGCGATCCTCCCACCTCAGCCTCCCAAGCAGCTGGGACTACAGGCATGCCACCACGCTTGCTCTTTTATTTTTTGTAGAGACAGGGGTCTCGCTTTGTTATCCAGACTGGCCTCGAATTCCCATCCTTAAGTGATCCTCATGCCTTGGCCTCCCACAGTGCTGGGATTACAGGTGTGAGCCGCCACGCCCGGCCTGTAAACATAACTTTTTTATATGCCCTGGGAAACCAAAAAATTTGTATGACTCGCTTTATTGCGATATTTGCTTTATTGCAGTGGTCTGGAACTGAACTCCCATATCTCTGTGGGTATGTCTGTATTAATTTCTCTCTATTGAAATACCCAGTGTGGTTTCTGTTTCCCCACCAGAACTCCAACAGACCCTGACATATCACTCACATATTCTAAGTTTTCTAAGTTATTTGAATAAAGTTGTTTATGGTAATCCCTTATTAAAATCTGTGCAATATCTGTTGTATGTTTTTTCATTCCTAATGCATGAGTTTATTTTTACTTTATTTTTGTCTATCTCTAGTAGTCTTTTTAAGTATAATTAACTATTTAGAATACTCTTTCATTTTCAACAATATAAGCTCCAATATAAGCTCTTTATAGCTATAAGTTTCTCCTAGGTAACTGTTTGCTACACGTTTGAGTGTAGTATTTTTATTCTTCTTCCAAGTCTCATCTTCTAATTTCCTTTGAGTTCTTCAAGTGTTTTTAAATTGTTCTTTTCATATTAATTGCTAAACTATTTGCATTGCGGTTTAATAACCTGATCAGTAGGCTTAAGTTCTCTTATGTTTGCTGAGAATTCCACTGTGGCTCTAGTAGTGCTGCGCACAGAATTCTCAAATCTGGGTGCACAGGACACTATGTACACCCACTCAATCAAGCTTAATAGCCTTGTTCACATTTTCCATAACCAAATCTTTTTGGTATCAACTTCTGAGAGTGATATGTTAAAATACCCTGCTATGATGATGCATTTGTCAGTTTTTCTTTATGATTCTCACTTTTTTTTGCTTTAAAACACTAGAATGGAAGAATATACCTATAAGGATGTTAATTGCAGCAGAGTATATTGGAAAAGCCTAAAAATAACACTTCTAAACGTCCTTAGTAATGAATTGGCTGAATTCATTGTATAACTTATGTAGCCGTCAAAAAGCATGAACTTGTTTGGTATCTAGTAATCCAGAAGATGGTACATGCTAAGTGAAAAAGGCAAGTTGCAGAGTATGTATGTTGCGATCCCATTTATAGTCAATGAAATAAGAACTCTTCTATTCATGAACATGTTTTAATACGTTTGAGTTTGGGAAAAGGCTAATGTCAGTTCCTCCAGGGAAGTGACTGGGGGGAGGAGGAAGGATAGCATAAACAAATATCTTTGTTTTATTTCACCTCCTACAATAACCATGTTTTACTTGGGCAAGTTAAGCTAAGCCTAGTAAGAAAGTGATGATGATTAGCACTCATCTTAGGAGGCCTGATTGATATGCCATGTGAGAAAGTCACAAAGGTTATAATCTGATCTTATTTATTATAGTGGCGTGTACACATTGATATGAATATAAGGTAGCATCTAGGAACACATACGCTGAAACAGTATTCTTAGATCCAAGGGGGAGGATTATGAAGCTTTTTTACTGCTACATATTTGTATTGTTTGTATTCATTTTATACACATATCATGTGAGCAAGACAATTTTTTTAAAGAATTAGAGGATGTAACTACAAAAAGGCTACAGACACTTTCACCAAAAACAACAAAAGCCCAGACGTATCTGCACAAAATGTTCCATACAATTCCAGGCAGTTGATAGACTCTCTCAAGCTCATTTATGGATCACCTAGGTTTCTGCTCCAGTAGCTACCAGGAGAGTTCGACGGTGGAAAAATTAGTTGACTGCCGAATTCTCCCACATATCCTCTGAGGTTGCAGGGGGCGATCATGGCACTGAAGAATGGCGGGACCCTCATCTGTACCAAGGACTCCGACCTTGCCCAGATGAGGTACCACTTAAACTCTTCCTGTTTATGAGTATCTACCTGTGTAAGGTATGAGGGGTAAGGTGCTGGCCTTGATACTAAACCATCTAAGTCATTAATTCTGAAAAAGGGAGGAGGAGATAGGGGCTGGGAGTATGGTTTGTAAACACACCCTCAACGTTATAATGTAAACTTGATGGTGAACGAGAACTGTTTTCATAATACAGATTTGTCTGGGGGCAGGGAGAGGGGTATATGCCAAACAGAATTGAGCTCCAGAGAGGTGAGAGAAGTAGCTGGGAAGGCAGGCAGATTATCCTCCTTTGAGACATGCTTAGGAATTTCAACTTTATCCCAAAGGCAAATGGAGAATTACTTAAAGGCTTCAAGTTGGGAAGACACACCATTTAAGTCTTTTTAGGATTACTTTGGATGCATGGTGGAGAAGGGATTAAGGGGAACAAGACAGGAAGTTGGCATCTTAGTTAAGAGGCTGTTGCAGTAACTCAGCGCAAGAGATAATGGTTCTTGAGCAATGGATAACAGCAGTAGGAGGAGGAATGAGTCAGTGGTTTGGAGAAAGAGATATTCTAGAGGTAGAGTAACACTTGGACTCCATTCTGGGGTGGGGGAGCCAAAGATGCTCCAGTTAGATTCCCTGGTTTCTGGCTTGGGCAACTGGAAGAGGTACCATATTGAGGTATGGAATGCTGGAAATTCACTGGGGAATGTGGAAGGGATGAAACTAGTAATCTTACATACATACTATTTTTCTTTCCTTGACTCCTGGACTGACAGAAGGCCCAGAAATGGATTCCAACCCACTTCCACATCTCCTGCCATGTCTTTCTGAGAACAGGGACTGCTCCTGCTTCACTCTCCCTCTGGCCTGTCCACCCTTTCCTCAGCTGCCGTGAGCCTCTTAGCCTTCCTCTCCCTCTTCCTCATCAGCAGGGCCGGAGCAGACAATACATGTAGGAGAAAGTCACAGTGAAAAAAGTTATTATCAGCCTGCGGGTAGAATTTAATAACGACCAAACAAGACACATATTAATAATTGATATATATCTTTTTATTATGCACAGAATAAGGACTTAAAACTGTGGTTATCAAAACTATACATTTAAGCATGTTCACAAAACAGCCGACACATTGAACAGAGAAAAGAATACAACAGGGGTGCTCAAACTGGCCACAGGAATTTTAAGGGTACTCTTTTTACCCTCATTGATGATGAAAAACAGCAACAAAATCAGGCTCATTCAGGAAAAAAACCAGAAGAGAGAAGTATTGTATTCGGAAACTGATAATAGTCCTTTTTAGAAAAACATCTGTCAGTTTCATGAACAACCCCCAGATTAAACAAACAGGAAAAAAAATCACATACAGGACTCACCCAACAAAATGTGCTCTGTTAACAGAACCAGCAGTACGATCATCATTCAAACCATGAGGTAGTTACAGTACAAAAAGACTGGCACGCATGTGTGCACTCCACACACACTCGCAATCACGCCTGCTAGGGACACGTGCAGGAAATGGGTTTACAATCTTATTACGAGACAAGGAAAAGACTATTTTTTTGTTGTTTAGAAAATGCTATAGAAACAGTTTAGACAGAAGAAATCTCTGGCTTTTTAAAATACAGAGTAACAGCTGGTAAACACCACATGGTGAAAGGCTATAGCTTATTACACAGACAATCTGCCTTGGAGTTTAAAGCATTTCAAACACAGCTTTATTATCAAACAAATAAAACAAAATGGCCTCTGCAAGTTAAGGGTGTAGCCTGCAGAAATAACAAAAGACTATGCAGATAGATGAGTTCAACTGAAATATAACAATATTTTTAAAGAAACTTACAGAACATGTTATAAAAGTAGAGCTTGTACTTTGCATTAAAACTGTGAAGTATGAAGTAATCAGAAATGCTGCAACTAGAAGCTAGGGAGAAAACACCCTATTTTTTAATATTCTGTTTTAAGAAATATTTCAGGAATACATTCACTCTTCAATATGGGATCAGGTTTCATTAACTTGGATTTCTTGATCTGAATAATACTTCTGACAATGAGATCCAAACAAATAAAAGGTCATTTTTTTCTCTCTTTTAAAGAAATCTTTTGGTTTGCATCTATAAATGTGTAATTTTTAAATTATTTATAAAATCATTGGCAATGTAGCATCTCTCTTAAAAATATACATTTAAATATATTACAGAAGGTTTTAACTCTGCCCATCTAAGAAATGGATCTTTTAATACCTCCTAATAGCTAATTTTCTTTTTAACAAGATGGAAAGGGTTTTTAAAAAAGCAAAAGACTGATCAAAAGAATTCACAGTAGCTGAAATTAAACATTTCTTATGGAGTAACTTAAATTTATCTAAAACACTTAAATATATCTTTATACACAAATTTTTGTAGTAAAATATAGCTATAAGTGACTTAAAGACTCTAGTCTTCTTTGAAGACATCTTTAAACTTTTTTATACATAGAATATGCTAAAACAATACATTCTGCTGAAGGTTAGGCAAAGCGCATAATTTTTAAACACAGGTAGCGTAATCTATGTCCTCCATTCTGATACCCTTACATTAAAAAAAAATTAAGTAAAGGAAAAAAAATTTCTAACCTCATGTCTTCTTTATTCATATGTGGATATCTGAAAAATTTTCAATATATCAATGTGGAGAGACTGAAAATCTCAGCCCTACAGTAATCTTTTTTGGTTAAAATTATCCCCATTAAATGTCTACATCTATCAAATCAATCAGATTGGGAAATAATGATTGTCATTCCCCCCTTACTTGTTTGCTGTGTAGACACTACCTTAAGGTTTTGAGTTTCATCAACATTTCCTACTTGAGGTTCCATTCACAGAGAACCAGGCACAACTTCCTTATTTTAAGGGGAGTGAGACTTGCTTATGAATATTTTGGAGCAGAATCTAATCTGTTCTACTTATGAAATTCTAAGTAATTTGGGGGGAATTTTGGGAAAAGAAAACTAAATAAATTACAATGAAGCTATCTTTAGCAATAAATGATTTGGCATGGAAGTTTCCCTCACATTCTTTTTTAACATAGCGGTATCACTGAGCTTATTTTAGCTGCAAAGTGGCATCATATTATTCCATTTAATGAAATTCACCTCAAATCTTTTTTGAGTTTGGGATATATTTAAGGCAAGAGAACTAAAGCGATCCAAATGAGTGCCCTTTTCCATAGCTCAGCACTGTCTTGGCAGAACTGATGACACTATTCAGATAACCAACCGGAATCCAACATAACCTGCAATGCATTTGTGTCTCACAAGAGTTTGGTTTTTACAAAAGGGCCTATTTTTAAAAATATTGACATGTTTTGAGTAGAAACATTCACCTTACCAAATATATTTAAGAATAAGTTGCAACTCTGAAAACAGGACATTTTCAAAAGGGGAATGAATTTCCTCTTCTTCAACTGAGAAAACGAATGTGCCAGATGACATATTATATATTTGTACTTACACATACAAATATATCACTGTGCAAATTCCTCCTTGACTTGACAACAGAATTTTGCCTCGATTTATACATTAATTTATCAGAACAAAATGTCAGAAATAGGCACAAACCTGTGGTTCCAGATTTTGGCCATTTTCAATTTCTATATGCCTGTAAGAAATATAAAATTTGCATGAAGACATTTTTGCAGTCTGTGTGTGGGAGTATGGGAATAAACAGGAAGCTGACAAGGTCATCAGCATTGGTTTTGGCCCAGGGCACAAGAAAGGAATGTTGCCTTGATGCAGTCCCCGAGGGCAGCACCCATGGAGACGAGTCAGCCCTGCAGGGTGTGGCAGCAAGATCAGAAGTGCGCATCCCACGAAGGTGCGTGTTAGACGTGGAGGAACGCTTACAAAGCCTTGAAGCATTTCTTTTGTTTTACATCTTGGTTCAGATATAAAAGAATCTTTGGCCACGTCTCCTCACTGGTTCATTCTACTATCTGGCTGTTATCCTTTTACAAACTCCTTGAGTCTGGGTAAAACTCAGGGCCCCAAATTATGGATGTTCTCAACTGGACAAAGCAGCATTTTAAAAACTGGCACGTGTTTCACATTGAAAACCCCAGGCCTGTGAGGGCTGGTGGAGAAGGCCACCCCCTTAGCTTTCTCACATGGATTCGACATTAGCCCTGGGCGGGGGGTGAATACAACGGGTGATCTTTATACTGAAATGCACTCTTTCTTTACAAGGGAGCCGAATCCCAGCCTTCCGAGTTGGAGGCTCAGTGGCTGGCCGGGCTAGGCCGCGCTGCTGCTGGAGCACGGCGTGCTCTGGGTGCTGCCGATGCTGTGGGCCGCGCTGCTGTTTTCTGAGGCCGGCGGGGACGTGGGGACTTGCTGCCTTCCTGCTGTCTCCCCTGCAGTTAAGAACAAGAAGGAGGGGCAAAGAAAGACTTCTGTTACACATGTGCATTCCCCAAAAGAACACTTCTCCTGCCTTTGCCATTTTGTCTGATGTTTTTCTCAACCACAGGCAGAAGCAGCTAGACCAGGTCCTGGATGGCTGGAAGACCTTATACTATAAGGTTTTTCTGTAGCTGTTTTGTTTTTAAAATATTCTGCATGGGAAAATGAGAACAGCTTTCTAGTTGACTGACAGGCACTTAGAGTGGCTAAGACCCCTGACAGTTGACGACAAAGTCCCTGGATTTCAAGGCCGACCACATTTGAAGAAACCACCATCTGGACTGTGAGAGCCAACTGACCAGCACCTGTATTCAGGAAACGCTGCCCATCTTCTCTCATGAAGACACTGTAGGCCTTGGAGGGTGAGGCCTTTACAATGTAATAAGAGAGAACCTCGGCAGTTTGGGGGCCTTTTTCTGAACATACTTGTTAAAAACTGGGGTGAAGTTTTTTGTCCTAGCTACAGCAGAGAGAGCTTTGTGTGCCAAGCGAATAACCTACCTGAGAAATGGGGGTGGGAGGAGGCTACCACCAGAAAAACCTTCTGGGGAAGGGATTTGGCTGTTTGCACATGGGGACTGCAGTTGCCAGCAAACAGTCCCGCTTCCACCCGAGGTTCGCTGTGTGGCGCAGCGTGAGTATCTCCTAACACTTTAAGCATCCCACTTTTCATTACATACCCCACTGCATTTTACTAAACCCATCCTTCGTGCCAAATGCACAGTGCTTCGGAGAGGGAGGAAACCTCGGGTCACACACATGGTTTGCATTTAACAGTTCAAAAAGCCCTAGAGTTAGTCTTCTCTTTAGCAAAACTGGCCTCAGTGCAACCCTCAAAAAATGGCTCTAGGTAGGGAAAAGTGATCAGGACTCTCCGATGCAAAACATTTCATTTTCTGCATTTTCTTTGAAAAATCAGAGCATAAACTTCATAAACTTCTTGTAAGCAGTCTCCCCCCTCCAATGTGGGAAGCCCCAGAGGGCCAGGTCTGTTTATGAACGAGCCTCCTCTTTCCTGTCATGCTGAAATACACATCTATCAGCCTGAGATAAGCAACCTCCCGGCTGCTTCATTAAAACAAAACACTGAAGCAAAGGCTCTGCCTCCAAGTACAGGAACTCACCCCGTTGCTAACAGTCCCTTTCTGGGGCCCCTCAAAAGCCTCTGCCAAAAAAACAGTTCTGCAAAATATAGAACTGGCTCATGCCCCCGGGGCCGGTTACGGCTCTCCCTGCCACCCATTTCATGAACCACACAGCTATGCACACTTTGCATCAACCTTGGAGCATCTATATGCCTGTTGTATATTTGGCCCTTGTTGTATTTCCTCTAATTATCTTTTCTTCTGGGATTGGTGGGAAGGAAAGGGGGCAGGGGTCAATATTCCTGAGAAGCAGAGAAATACCATATTTTTACTCTTTCCTTTTGGAAATCTATTATTTTGGACCCTCCCTTCATGTGTTTATGTTATTAAGAATAGAGAATTTGCCTCAATGTCAGTAACTTTCTGACAAAAATTTGCTTTCCCTATAGTGGGCACTTTATTTCTAGAAGGCAATCAAATCTCTTAACTATTCTGCTATAAAAAACCAACAAGGAAACAAACAAAAAAACCCAAACAAAACAAAAAACACCTCCAGAGACCTGAACAACTCTAGATGTACTTTAAAAATTCAGTCCCCTTACAACCCACACGTTGATACACACCCAGCTGGGTCCTTGTGCTGTCGATTAGAAAGACTGATGTGGCTATACATGGCCAACATCTAAGAAATATCTTCTCCCATTTAAATAAAGGATACATCAGAGAAGCAGGCAGTAACTCAATCCTCTCTCCCTTTTTTGGCTGACCTGGGCTTCATGTGCTCGGCCTGACAACACCTAAAGCAAGATGGCCTTGTCTCATCTAGCGACAGTGAACAAGTTCGTCTTCTCCAGAATTTGACACGTGCTTGATTGTTCACATTCAGGAAAACTGCCCAGTACTCTGCCCTGCCCAGGAAGCCTGAATATTTGCTTTCCGATGTCTATTTGCCAAATATAATTTGTTGCCATGTCAGTTTATTTCAATCAGTGCCCATTAAAAAGGCCTTTCAACTTCCTGAGTTTTGGAAACTCTTGTCCTGGTAATACAAAACACTGTTCAAAATAAAACCCCAAACAAAACAAAGCAAAGAAGCCCCCGTACACTCTAGACTGCAGGATGCATTTCACCAATGGGGACGAGTCAAGTTAACCTAATATTCTATTGACTTGGATCCAATAATGTGCCAAAGAGAATCTGCTGGGAAATACTGAAAAATCTCCTCTTTAGACTATCCCTTCTACCTCTGTGGCTATTTTCACATGTAAGACACAAGATCTCTTGATATAATGAAATTTTTAAAAACTTTTACCTTTTGACAAAATTAAGAAAGTTTTTTTGTTGTCAGATAGAAGTGACACTATTGAAAAATTCACCATGAGGAAGAAAGTTTAATGTGAAGATGCTTCTGCTTAAAGGGCCAACAGTCCCCTGGGTTTTCAGAGATGGGTCCTTCAGCTTTCTGCTCTCCATCGCAATGACCTCTGATTTCTTGGAGCACCAGCTTTCTCTAAAATATCCCTTCAGTGACAAGCAGAACCAGGCTACTTCTGGAGGAGATGGGCAGGGAGGACCTCTTGGCTAAGCAGAGAAGGCCCAGGCAACAAATGTAAGAAGTTCAAGGAAGGCTCCTTGCTCATACCTATCAAACTTGGCCATCAGAGGAAATGCATTCAGCCTTCATGCTCTGCTCCTAAAATCTCAAACCACATTGAGTGAAGAGGGAGTTGGGGAGGAGGGAGAGTGAGTAGGCAAAGAGGCATTTGGTGCCTGGAGTACTCTGGAGCAGGAGGGTATGTGGAGGATAAGGACACCGAGGACTAATTTCACCCATCTCCTATATGAGCTGTAGCTGAGCCTAGATTTTGCCAGAAATGCTATAAGAAACAGAAAAACAAAGCCAGGTGTGGTTGCCTTTAGTCCCAGCTACTGGGGAGGCTAAGGCAGGAGGATCGCTTGAGCTCAGGAGCTTGAGGCTGCTGTGAGCTATTGTCGCAACTGTGAATAGCCACAGCACTCCAGGCTGGGCAACATAGTGAGACCCTGCTTTGAAAAAAGAAAAAAATAAATAAACAGAAAAACATATTTCTTAAGGGAGAATCTCTTTCATTTCTTTAGGTTAGCATAGAGTTGTCCAGATCTGATTTTCTGCCACCTCTTTGGCATCTACTTTACAACTGGATTCTTATCTCTAAGTCTTTTACCATGGCAGGTCCTGGGGAAGAGACTGTCTAAGGCAGCTGTAAATAACATGGAAAGGCTTTAAACAGAAGAGTTTAAAGGAAAGGTGAGAGGAATCTTGATTATTTAGCCCAAAGGAGACTATTTGCAAACACTGCCCTTGAAGATTACTACAGGGAGGGGCAGACAGCTGTTCTCTATCTCCCTGGGGGCAGAACATGAGGAAATTAGTTTAAATGGCAGGAATAGGGATTTAGGTCCATAGAAAAGAACTTGCTGATTATGAGGATTGGTTAGTTACAGAGGGAATTTATGGAATTTCTTCCTCAGGAGATATTTAAGCATAGGATTGAAAACCATATGCCTGGGGGTGATTTAGATTTAATAATCTTTGATGCTGGAAAGAAAACAAAGATATTTTCCTCAGGCCCATGTGTTATTTGTGATTTTGTAACAATCAATGTCTTGGTTTATTGTAATTAATTCACATACTCACTCCTTAAGGAGAGTGAACTCGACTACCTTTAGTTTAGAAAAGGCTTCAATTCCTTTTTTCAAAAGTCATTCGTCTCCACTTTCCAAGCTAAAGGATCTTCCTTTTGCAAGCAAAACTCTCCAGGGTTAGATGTTGTTATAAGTTATGGGGAAAAGGAACAATGTTCCAAGGCATGACTCTTTCAAAATATCCCACCTACTACTTTCTTTCTATATTCCCACAGTATGGCCAACCTGCTTGCACTTGCACTTTGGCTTTCTGCAGATATCTTACTTGCTTTGTGGTCCCGGAACAGCATGCACTCAAAGTCTGATAATAATTAAGAAGGGGAGGAGCCACATATATCTTTACAACCCCTAGGTGTGGACTGTAGTCAGAAATTGGACTGGGAACTCTAGTTTGTTCAACTACTAGTCTTATTACCTGAGTAGGTGTATCAACCGCATTTCCTTCTAATAAACAGAGACAATCCCTACTTCACAGGATTATTAAGGGTAAGAGTGCTTAGAATAAGAAATGTACATGAAAAGCTTTTTGAACTCCAAAGTCCTACAAAAATGTAAGATATTTAAGGCTGCTCTGATGCGTAAGTAGGACCAAAAAAATCTAACAGCGGCAGGAACACTATGTTTCACACAGCAAAATAAAATGTGTTCCTGTTCCAGCAAAATAAAATGCTGAGGTTTTGAATGAGGCGCGTCTGTCCCAATCCCTCGGGCTTCTACTCAGCAATCCTCAGCGGAACACACCAGGTGTTCTTAAAGCAGAAGTCAAGCACATACCCCAAAGTCCACCTGAGTCAGATAACAGCTTTTAATTAGGAGCATCTCTGGAGGCTCCAGTGTTTTTAGAGGTCTGAGGTTTCTCCAAGGTCCCAAGCCTAGCCCAGGTGAAAAGAGAGACAGAAGATAGGCTAAGGTGTGGTAATATAGAACGCAAGACACCGAGTCCCAAGAATCAGAAAGATGCAGCTGGAATAGATGGGAACAGAGTCTCACTCTGTTGCCCAGGCTAGAGTGGAGTGGCATCAGCCTAGCTCACAGCAACCTCAAACTCCTGGGCTCAAGCAATCCTCCTGCCTCAGCCTCCCAGGTAGCTGGGACTACAGGCATGTCCACCATGCCCAGCTAATTTTTTCTATATATTTTTAGCTGTCCAGCTAATTTCTTTCTATTTTTTTAGTAGAGACAGGGTCTCGCTCTTGCTCAGGCTGGTCTCGAACTCCTGAGCTCAAATGATCCACCCGCCTGGGCCTCCCAGAGTGCTAGGATTATAGGCGTGAGCCACCACCTATTTTATAAAATAGTTAAGCACAGAGGGTTAAAAGCCTTTGCTTTTATGGTGTCTGTCAGCATGTCTTTCTCTCTCAAGAAACAAAGCACCTTCCATAGCATCTGGCCATTCATATCCTTCCTCCCTCCTTCTCAACCTTTCCTCAGTTACCATGACAGTTTTACAGGAAACTTAATTCTTCAAACAACAAACAACACTTCTTCCTTCTCCAGTGAGACTTATCTTGCCAGTTCTCCATTTTTCTGACACTATTCACTCAGTTGTTGCCTTCCCAATGGTTGACTTGGCCTGTAGTTGGGTTTCTACCTAAACCAATCTGTTTATTGTCAGTCTGTCTGGTTACTCTCTTCCTCCTAGTATATGTAAGCTCCATGAGAGCAAGGACTCTGTTGTTCATGGCTAATTTACCAGTGTCTAGAATAGTTTTTGGCATATTATTATTTAATAATAGCTCAAAAAAATTCAAATGAGTGAAAGAATGAGTGAACAAACCAAACAAAGTCGGGCACATACTAAATAGAAGCAAAAATAACCAAAACAGATGTTAATTAATAAGTTTACTATCTGATAAGGAAAAGGAAGATGAAAGTATTGTGTGATATGCCCTTTGAATTTGTAATAACAGAATAGGAAGAGAAGGGTAAACTCTGAATCAAGAAAGCAGGGTTTGAGTCCTGACCACTATAACTATGTAACTTGGCTAGTCACATCAGTTCTCTGGGCCTCAGTTTCCCCATATGTAAAAAGGAGATGCTGAAACAGACCAGTAATTTTCAAAGGATCCCTCTTTAAGAAATGGATTAAAAAAGCAAGGACAAGAATTTGCAAAGAGATGGTGCATTTTAAGGCACTGACTTGCATTCCTTCCCCTCATCTCATCAGAATGACAGTAAATGGATTTTTAACAAGGCATAAACCCACAAGAACAAAGATAACAAAAGTGAAGACAACAGCAATAAAATACTGGAAGCTGGTGAGGAAGCGGGTAAATGGTAACTGACTTAACAGACTCTAGAGCCAAAACCCAAGCTAACAGCGGGAAAAGCTGGGAAACAACACATTTATGTCACAGAACCCTCGACAGCTCAGGAAATGGTGACCTCAGGCACCTCTGGAAGAGGGTGAAATAAGCAGAGGGTTGGCCGAACTTCTGCATAAGAAGCAGTAAGATTTCTCTAAATCTCCTGCCTCACTCCACCCTACTAGGACCCTGCCCTTCCTCATCCAGGAAGAAGACAGGAAGTTTACTCTCTCAAGAGGGTGAAACCGAAGGTTCCAGGAATGACGAACACCAGGCATAGCTGAGGGCAAGAGAATTGCACTCCAAAGAGGGAGTTCAGTGAACATGTTTTGGCTGACCTGGGCTTCATGTGCTCAGCCTGCCAGCACCTAAAGCAAGATGGCCCTGCCTCATCTAGCGACAGTGAACAAGTTTGTCTCCCCCAGAATCTGACATGTGCTTCGTTATTCACATTCAGGGAAACTGCCCAGTACTATGCCTGCCCAGGAAGTCTGAATATTTGCTTTCTGACATCCACTTGCCAAATATAATTTGTTGCCATGTCAGTTTATTTCAATCAATGCCCACTATAAAGGTCTTTCAGGCCGTGTGCAGTGGCTCACGCCTGTAATCCCAACACTTTGGGAGGCCGAGGTGGGAGGACTGCTTTAGGCCAGGAGTTCAAGACCAGTCTGAGCAAGAGTGAGACCTTATCTCTACAAAAAAAAGAAAAATTAGCTGGGTGTGGTGGTGCATGCCTGTAGTCCTAGCTACTCAGGAGGCTGAGGCAGGAAGATTGCTTGAGCCCAGGAGTTGGAGGTTGCAGTGAGCTATCACGACACCACTGCACCAGGGCAACAGAGTGAGACAGTCTTTAAAAAAAAAAAAAGGCTAATGAGGAAAGATAATTATTAATTCTAGGGAAAATTAAAAGTCATGTAGGAGAAATAATATTATACTACATGACTAAATCATGACTAGCATTTGGGTAGTTATAATGCAAACAGTAAATACTGATTTAACCAAAATTTCAGTATTCTATTAGGAGGATGGTGGGGAAAGGGGACAAGTAGCGAATGAATGTACAATTGGGGCATAGAGGTGAAAGAGAGCTAAATCCTCATTTTCCATAGGAGAAGGTCAGCAGAAAAGGTCTAAAATTAAAAAGTCAAGAGCAGCAATCTACTCATGTTATTTAGAGGTATGGATTAACATCCAAAAGAATTAGCTGAGAGTCTAAAATGGTGCTCTTGGGAGTAAAAAGATGGAGTATGTATGTGGCGGGGCAGGCGCCTGATTTTTTCATAACAAGTCTGTAAAACTATTTCAGCCTTTAACCTATATGCAGGTACTACTATGATAAAACTAAAAAGTTTTACTAAAAAATAAAAATAAAAGCTTTTGTCCCTCTCCTCAAGAAAGACATGATTTTTCATATGACTTTAGGGACCTTTGTGGACCCCTGGACTAGCTAGGCTTCCAGAAGCATGAAGATTCTATGGTTCCATTCCAGCATCATTTCCACTCCCAACCACCCCTCCTCTCTGCACCATCTTAGGAGAGAATGTAAGTTCTGCAAATGGAGTTTTCCAAATAGGATTAACATATCCTTAAGGGAGTATCTCTTACTGTGCCCAGAGTTGTCACATGATAAAGTGGGAACCCAAACTTTTTAGACTAACACACCTTCCAGGTATGTAAGTAGATATCCACAATCCAAATATATGTCCTGGTTTGTGTTCTGTCTTGCAGATGGAATGGAAAGATTAATCAAAGGGAAAGTCATCCAAAATAAGGTTTGTTTTTGACACAAAGGTAGATGATGTCTGAACCCCCAAATATACCATATAAGGTCTGAGTTCCACAGCTTAGATTATTGTAAAAACTGAATGGACTGAGTCAGGGTTCGTATGCCCACCTCTCCCCACTGGCCACTGCATTATGATCTTTCCTATTAATCTAAATTTGTTGTTAGCTCAGCCAGGTACAAAACTGAGGGGTCTGGACAAGAAACTATCCTTTGGTCCTGAAGTGAGCCTTCTTCAAGTTTGTATGGCACTGGTTTTCCTTATGAGCAGTTTGTATAGTGAACCAGAGGCTACCATTTTTAATGAAAAGTAATTTTGAAGCTATATGGTAAGTGATGCTAACACATTTTAAGCCCAAATGACTGTCTATAAACCTTTTAGCTTCCAAATCAGCATAGTTTATTTTGCTGGAAAGCATCACAGGAAGGGTTTTTGGTTTCATTTTCCTTAAATCTACTTACAAATCTATTTCTGTATTAACAATACTTAAAAGCCCCTCTGAAGTACCTGGCTTGGGGGAAAAGCCATCAGTAATGACACAAGTCCAAATTCAATGAGCAGCAATATATACCATACAACCAAACTTTGCTTTTTGTCAGGTTCGTGCAAGTGGCTGTGGATGAGAGTCTGGGATTGCCGAGGGGACTTCAGTGGGGTGTGTTCCAACAGTGAGTGCCATCTGGTTGCCCTATATTCTGCCTGGACCTGGCTTCCTGGCCCAAGACTAGCTTTGAGGGTGCAGCTCTGTGACCACAGCCAGTCAGTGGCTGAGCAGGCACATGGGAAGTGTCTGTGGGCTACACAGTCTTCTTGGAGTACTTTCAAGTTCATTCCCAACAGACAATATAGGGTGCCAGCAGCCCCAGAACCTTGCAGCCATGCAGGAGGTTGGAAAAAGTTGCAAAGAACTGTTAGTTTGAGATCTGAACATGTCAGTATCCCTGTAACAAAATGACTTACTCTAAAATGCTGCTCTGCTAAACGCTGTCCTTCTGGCCCTTTTATAAACTGTTGATGAGGAAGAATGCTCCTAAACTGATTCACAGATGCTTATGTGATACTCAGAATCATCACACTGAAGACTCTGATTCTCTCTTTCTCTCATACAAGCATAGTTCACTCAACGTATGCTGATGAGGAACACGAATGTGAGGACTCAAAGCCCCACTACTAAAGTCCCCTAAACTTTTGCCAAGAGGTCAGCTTTGGATTAGGTGAACGAGCCATGCTAGGCACGAAAGGGTTCGTTCCTCTCCTTCTGCCAAAGTCTAAAATACCTTAGTTGGGTGATGCAGTATTTGAAGTGAAAATTCAGATGAAAATGAGTCTGTAATTTTAACTACCAGAGGATCACTGTGTCATGTTTTTACTCTCAACAGTTTGAGGTTTTGTCTAGCAATCAAGAGGGTGAAGATAAGACTCGGTACTTCTCTTCCCTTTACATCAATCATCCTTTCAGCTTGGCCAGTTGAATAGCCTGAGGGGAGGCCAAAGATCACAGGATTCATTGCCAGGATGGAGAATTAATGAAATTCTAAACAGAGAGGCTGGGTCTGCCACTTTTCTCTGACCAAACTAGCACAGTTTACCTAGGTTTACAGTGTAAACTGCAAGTACCGAAGAAAGAACAAGACCAACTAGCTCTCTAGACACGCCTCAAAAGGAATGCATTCACATATTTGCAAGGAAACAAACAAAAGCAACAGAAACGGGCAATCCATTTGTTCTTTCCCCCTGGACTATAGGCTCCTATTGCTGGGCCACCAATCTACAGTGGGGTCAGGACAGGTTCTCTATTCAGACTAGTATGTTTCAACCTTGGGATTGGTAGAAAGTGGCACATTGACATTTTGGAAATTGAGGGATGATAGCTTGAAAATGAGTGCTTTGCTTCACTGGTTTTTTTTTTCAATTCATGAAAATATGTTTTGAAAACTTTATAGAAAGACATGAGAATTTTATGTTTATCAAAGAAAACATGGCATGGGTGAAAACAAGGCCGAGAAACTCTGGTTTAATTCACTGATTAGGGACTCTGGTGGACAGTGCTCAATACCTTGGCAGACGTAGTCATAGAATCTTGGCTTCTGTTTTCACTTGCTGTCCGTGTATATGTCTATTCTGAAGTCTTTAGCTTTGGGGGAATGGTTTATATTTACAGATTACCTACATCAACTTTCTTCAACTAAACTCTAACAACAAACTAGCTTTATTAGAAATAAATCTTCACCAACATCACAATTGCAATTAACATAAATAGTTGAACGTTCCTATTCTACCACTGCTAGAAGTAATTTTTTTTTTTTTTGCAAAACCCAATTTATGCCAGAAATGTAAAATGTGAAAATAATAGGAATGCACTTTCTCTCTTTCATTCATTATTTCATCCATTCGATCATCCAATGAAACACTGAGTATCTATTGTGTGGCAGGCACATGAGATGTGCACCAGTCAACATTCGACAGTCACACTAACCTGTGTGAGAATAGATGTACCACAAGGCCCCCGTCAGGAGAGCTCCGATCACAAATGCTGCAAACGCAATGCCCATCACGGTTAGGGTGTCCAGACCACGGAAAATCGCTATAAAGGATGGAAACCAATACACATAACTTTTAAGTTAGTCTGCACCATACATCGCTGCTTTGTATTTGTTTCACAAGCACTGTCATAAAAGCTGAGCACCGACTAATAAAATCTGAGCATGTAATGAAGATCCCAATAAAACACACTGTATTTAGTAAATTGCAAATTTTTTGTCAAAGGAAAAATGAAATTATCAGGTTTCCAAGATACTCTCAGTTTGCTATTTATTTTGAGCAATGAACTAAAAAAATCAGATTTGTAAACTCTAAAATGTTAAGTCTGTGGTCCCACTGTCTCAATCCGAGGACCTACTATTTAAATGGAGGGTGGCTTGAAAATTCACAGGTTAAGATGCTTTCGAAAATGAGGTGAACTTCCATTATCAAAATCTGACTCATTGCTCCTTAGTGACTGAACACCTCCAACAATGAAACACTACACAGAAATCACATATATTTTCATGAACATTGAAAAGTATGAAAGATAACAGGAAGAAAGAGTGAGAAGAAAACACAGAATAAGAATATACTATCCCTGTGGATAACATTTCACTGATTTCCTCGTATTAAATTCTCAATCTTAACAACTATGTATTATGTCATTTAAAACAACCTACTTTTTAACACTCTTCCAACTGTGATCTTTCTATGAGGGGAACGGAAATACTTCCCAATGGGGAGTGATGTCAGTTTTATGGTCAGCAAAACATATAAATAGAATCAATTGTTCCTCCGTTTGGCAAATATTTTTATATTTGAAATTAATTCCAGGCCACAGAAACAGAACATTTCCTTTCATTTAAGAGAACTACCTTCCTTGAGTCACTTATGAAAAGTTAAAATTGGTTTCCAAGGGAGAGGGATTTTTGGTAGAATAAAATTTCTGAGGTCTGTGTTTTTTTAATATAAGTGGAAGATATAGGATCTCCCCACTATTTCAATACTACTTCTTTCTGCTCTAGTCAGAAGCAAGTCCAGCTGGTCTCTTCTATAAGCTAAATCTCTTCACCTCTTTGCCTTTCAACTCCCTGCAGTGTAACAGACTGCTGTGCACATGTGGCCCTCGAAGCCCCGGTGCTCCAGAGCGCTTGGGAAAAGTGCATCCTGGCGGGAAAGAGTCTGGAAGGACCAAGTTCTGGTCCCCACTCTTCCAGCTGTGTGCCCTTTGGTGGGTTCATTCAACTTCCGAAAAACGAAGATAACACCACTTCATCCGCTGAAGGTACGGTTGTAAACAAACAAGTTTGTAAAAGGGAGGAGGGTCCACTGGAAGCAGTAAGAACTGGGAAGAGCTCTCCAGAGGTTAAGATGAATGAGGCCATCAGCCTATTTAGTTTACTCTAGTCTGTGGGGCAGACATTTCAAGATGACTTGCCTTTTTATGCCTACAGATGCAAAAATGGAACACGATTACTAGTTTTTGGTGAAAATGTTCTAAAATGCCAAAGATGGAGATGTCATTTATAAAAATCAGACTAGGTAAGTATGAGAGAATGTGTCCCTATGTGTCTCTCTTATTTTCTTTCTTTGTGTGTATGTCTCTTTCTGAGTTCATAATATCGTTCCATCATCTTTTAAAAATAATCCACTTAAGAGAGTGGTTTACGCAGTGCTTAGTATAAAAGAACTCTCCAGACTGATGATTATGTGTATATGATGGAGTCAGCCATGGACACCAATCCTGGGAGTCTTAAGGAAGAAAAAAAGCACAGATTCTCCTCACAAGACATCATCACCTAGAAGGGCTCTGGGTAGCCAGACAGGAAGTCCAGGAATCTTTCTGGGTCAGAGTTTTCTTCCATAGAAAACTGGCATAGGCAATTTCCAACTCATCATTCTGTAGTAATTGGTGTTGCTGTCTCTTTTTTCCTCACATGCCCTCCGTAGCCCTCCCACCCCTTGGACTAGAGATCGTCTTGAAGGTATGGCAACAAGTTGTCTTAGCACTACTTCTCTGAGCTGGTAAATATTGTCCATAAGACTTAAAGCAAATCACTCCCACAGCTGTATGCTAATGCTTTCAGAGCACATCAGATATAAGCGTGCAAATAATTCTCTCTCTAAAGCTAAGTAAGTTACTACCTTCCTATTCAGGCCATACACGCTCATGGGTCAACAAATTAATGTTTTTAAATGGCAAAGGTGGGGAGGAAAAAAGAAAGAGGAGTACAAAGGAAAGACAGAGAAAAACAAAAAAGTATGAGAAAAAGGAGGAAAGGGGAAGGGAGAATGAGAGCAGAAGTCTCCTTATCAAAACTCAAAGTTTGGCAAATGTTCACTAACCAACTCATTCTTATAAAAGCCCAGGAGGCTTTATTTCGAAATAGTTGCATAAAGACTTACGTGGAGGAACTGGATTTGGTTCCTTAATGCTTGGACCTTTTCCTGAAACAAAAACATAAATCACAATGCATTCCACAGAGAAACCAAGATTTAAGCAAAGGGTCATCAAAATCTCAGCAAAAGCTGACACTTCTCTATTTGTTAATAAATACATACTTTGCGAAAGCTCTGTCATCCTTTTTAGATATCAAAACTACAACATGGGTCACTCAGGAACTTTAAGCATTCTACTTTATCGATCAAGTGTATAGGCTCTCTAATTTGAAGAAAATTTGAAGGTAAACACCTACACTTAGAGAATTTGAGTCTGACAATTCATATACCTGTGTGTGTGCACCTTTATATTTAATTACGGAAGGATTCAATACCTTTAAATACCATACTCTTCCAGTGTATTCATATTATTCCACTTTCAAAATATTCTTTAACACATGCACATTGTCAGAGCATCTTTATTCTCCTATTATCTGATAGCTCAGCTCCTGTTCATCACCCACCTGTGCTATCAGAGTCCTGTCTCCAGCGCCACCTCCCCTACAATACTCCCTCCTCCACATCCATCCCCAGTGTGAATATTCCAGAGCCCAGAGCTGATCATGTTATTGCCCTGACCAAACACCTTAATTATTTCCCATTATACGATTTTCCCATACAGGGAAAAAGTCCAAACTCTTTAGCATGGTGCACAAAGTTCTCCCTTCCTCTCCTCCCACCTCTCTCCAGCCTCCTCTCCCAATGGGGTCCTTCACCCATGCTGGACTTCTCATATGTAGTTACTTAAGCCCCCAAATCCTCCATGCTGCTCCGTGTCATCACGCTTTACAAGCCGTCCTCTGAAACACCCTCCTCCTCTAGACCTGCTTGTTGGCATTTCCCCGGGGTGGCCTCCCCTGACTCTCCCATGGCTCCATCTCCACCCCACAGGGCTGGTCTCTCCCACCTTTGCTCGTCCCATCCCTCTTCCGTTACGCTTGTGCCACACTGAGTTGTAATTTCCTGTTTTTTTCCCTGCCCTGAGGGCAAGATCTAGTTCATATTATTCTGTATATCCTCGGGGCTCAGACTGGCATAGACTAGGCCTTCCAGAAATGTTTGGTGAAGGCGGATTAAAATGTTGGTGTACTCTTTGAAAATGGAGGCAACAGAGGAAACTAGGAATAAGATTATTAAAATGCTCATATGCTTCGGTGTTTCCATAATGTTTTCATGTCCGTGAAGTGCTCCACAGGCAAGATCTCACTTGAGGTTCACACTAGTGCTAGAGAGAGGCAGAAACAGAATTTTTATCACTATTTTAGAAATGAGCGGCCTGAGACTCTGATACCATGTGACTAATGCAAGGTCACAGCTGGAAAGCATCAGGGCAGGGATTGAACCAGATTCCAGATTCCTAGCAGGACAACTGACTGGAGAGCATGACTGTCCTCGCTGGGGAAGCACTGATGCAGTAAGTGCTTGTGCACGGCTACTCTCATCCTCAACCGGGAGACCCGCAGAGACCAGGAGTTAGGATGCTACAGCCCACTTACTTTTGTATGGCCTGTGAGCTAAGAACGGGTTCCATATTTTGAAATGATTTTTTAAATATCAAAAGAAGAATAACATTTCATGACATGTGAAAATTATATGAAATTCAAATTTACTCCATAAATGAAGTTTTATGTGGACACAGCGATGCTCATTCATTTACATATTGTCTAGGGCCGCTTTCATGCTACAACGGCGGCACTGAGCAGTTCAGACGGGGACCGTGTGGGTCACAGACACATATTCACTCTCTGCTCCTTTAGAAAAGGCGTGCTGAGCCCTGGCAAGACTCCGCCCTTACTCTTTAGAGTTTGAAAGCGATATGTGTTTAGCACCTCTCTTTTCATCTCCATTTCCATTCAGTAAAGAAGGAACACAACACCTTGTATTTCAATCTACAGGGAAGCAAAAAGAACTTGTGAAAATTTGACCCAAACAAGCAGCATCTGAGTTGATGTTTATAAAAATAAAGAAGCTAGACAGGGTAAAAGACGACAGGATTGTAAATTCTCCCTATTAACCACCTCGGCTCGGTTGATCCACGTTCTGTGGCATGAGTTATCAGTGGCCCAGCTCTAGGGGAAAGAATGCTACTGGCTGAATCAGAGCCACCACAATTTAATGGTGTCCCTTTGAACAGTGCAACCTGGTGGCCCCGAGAAGAGGATATATGCAAAAGTTATACTTCAATAAAATTATTAAGAAAATTTAAATGATTTCATGTTTTTAAGAAAATCTAATTCAGTATGCCGAACACACACTAACTGTAAAATTCGCTCTCCTGAGAGTTTGGTCCCATCAGCCTTACTGACAGCAGTAACAACAGTGAGGCCTTACATTTGTATAGTGTTTTACAATTGACAAAAAGCTTTCACTTATATTATCTCATTTTAAACATCAAAGAACCCCATGAAGTAGGGGTATCTAACCACAAAATTCTCTTACTTTCAAGAAGTAATAGCTTGATTCACTGAACTAAATCCAAAAGCATTTAAAGGTCACTATAGTGTGCATCATGTGAGAAATATACACACTTCTGGGAAGAGTTCCATCCAATCGACTGCCTGTGGTTAAACTTTGTCACTCAGAATTCCCAAGTGGTTTAAAAATAACGATTCTCTCCTAAGGAGACCTCATATGCAAAATATAAGTTTTATAAAGTAAAGCCTGTATGATAGATGGCATTGTTTTAAAATTGTTAATGTTCTTATGTTACGATCTAATCCTCTACCCCCACCCCAAATAGGAACCTTCGCACAGAACTAAACAGAAACAGTTGTTGCTCATTTCCCCTGGGGTGAAGTTCCTTTGTGATTTCTGTGCACAAATAATAATAAGCACAGGCTGCAGAACGAAGGTTAAAGAATTCTGTCCTCTAACTTTTTCTTCTCAAATCCCCAATAACCCCTGAGTATGACTAAAATAGTTTGATCTCCACCGGAACCCTATAATCGAGTTGGCATGCTAAGAGGAAAAGAGTGGACGCAACAATATTTACTTTGGTTTAAGGATAAGATTGTAAGAAAGGAATCCTAGCTATTGCTGTAAAGAGAATTTTAACAATAAAGATTTCTTTATAGAAAGAACAAACTATAATCAACATTCTGAATTAAATCTTTTCATATATTCTGAGCAAATTTTGGTCTACCTCTAGAACCTAAATTTCCCTCCACAGATTGTTAGGCATGGTTTTCAGGAACAGGATATTTCTGGGGTTATGCATGAGTAACTGACCACAGCATTTGGCCCCCAGTTTTCAATCCAGTTTTCCTCAACACCATAGGACTGAGCAGGCCCACAGGGAAACAAGGCATCAAACTGGTATCCACATGTACTGGTGTTTGGCAAAGAGGGAAGGAAGGATGGGGAGAGGAAGTCTCCTCCTAGAGACTCAGGAGGGCTTCATGCAGGCCCCACTTAAGACAGAGTTTTTACTAACTTTACTTCGCTGTAACTGGGGTGGGTAGAGATCAGGGATGATGCTAAACTTTCTACAATGCATGGGACAGCAGCCCCACAACAAAGAGTTATCCGGCCCCAATTTTGTTTTTTGCTGAAACAGGGTCTTGCTCTACCACCCAGGCTGGAGTGCAGTGGCATCATCACAGCTCACTGTAACCTCAAACTCCTGGGCTCCAGTGATCCTCCTGCCTCAGCCTCACAGGGCCTACAGATGCATGCCACCATACCCAGCTAAATTTTTTTATTTTTTGTAGAGATGAAGTCTCACTATGTTGCCCAGGCTGGTCTTGATCTCCTGGCCTCAAAGTGATCCTCCTGCCTTAGCCTCCCAAAGCACTAGGATTACAGGAGTGAGCTACCACACCCAACTTAAGCCCAAAATGTCAATAGTGCTGAGACTGAGAAACCCTGCACTAGACTGTAAAGGCCTTAAAGACAGGATAATTTGCTTTCCACATGCCTAGCATATAGTAGGTACTCAATAAACTTTCTGGGGAATAAATTCCCATAAATATCATGTGTATCTTATTATTGGTACTTCCCCAGCACCCCAATCTTCACACTTTTTTCAGAGTAGTCTTCCTAAATGATCTAATCACTAGTCCCACTCAAGATCTTTTCGTGGCTCTTAACTTTTAGAATATTTATGGACAAAATTAAATGACTGGTTTTCTTTCAAAACAATCCAGTGGGTAACAGAAAGTGATAAAACAAGATTCACCATGAATTGGTAATTACTCAAACCTATTTTACTTTTGTATATATTTGAAATTTTCCAAAACAAAAAGTTTTAAAAATGTGAAGCACATGGAGTTTAAAATCCTTATGACATTCCTCTCCCCTATCGGACAGAAGCTGAATGCTTTCTCTGTCACTCAAGCTTGGTACCATCTTTCTACTCAGTCTCTCCTCATTGCTACCTCAGCTTGGGGATGAACCCCGGCTGGTCCGTTAGAGTATTTTCATTCTGCAAAGATCAAATGTGTTTCAAAAAAGTAAGGCCTCTCTTGGATTAACTTCCAGTTGACATTCATAACTTTCCCTTCCACTCCTCCCCGCCCCCCAAAACACCCTCAGTTTGGCTGAGAAATTGAGAGGAAATTAACATTTACTGAGTGTCCGAGATATGCAGGCGCTCTTATTTTTTTTAATTTGTGGTAGAAATACGGAGAAAAATTCAGTATTTCAAACATTTAATTTGCTAAGAATTAAATAAGTATATATGTATATAAATCATAGCAAATTTGGGAATGACATTTATTGTTCTCTCACGTTCACACTCTTCTTTGTACGTGCACTAAGTTTCCTCTTGAACTTTTATGTAAGTTACTCCTCCCTTTCACCATTTTGAAAAAGTCATCAGTGTCGTGTTGTAACCATTTTTACTGTGTAAGCACAAGTGTTCTTAGATGTTGTAAAAAGTGGGCACAGGATCCAAAGCAAATAACACTAACATGCCTATACTTCAAAATATTTCAAAAAATACAGCAGGATGGCACCATCTCAACTATTTTAATTGTTTTGCCATAAACCATGATATGCATAAACTATTCCTGTTTTCTGGGCTATTTTGTACGTTACAATTCAAAATCATAGAACAACTCCTAAACCTTAATACTCTCCCAGTTTACGTATTTCCCAACATCTTAACCCTTTGGAAGAACAGACTTTTTCCCTAAAATTCTTCATCTTCCTTTCAGTTCATAATCATTAGCGTATTTGAGTGTTACCTTGAATACCAATGTGATATGGTATGTAAAGGAGGGAGATGGGTGGGAAGAGGGGGGTGTGAAGAAGTAACTGCCTATGTTGCTTGTAGGGTTTATTAAAAACTACAATCAACCTCCTTCTGGGATAAGGCATAGTGTTTAAGAGGACAGGCTCTGGAATTGAAATG
The DNA here is from genome assembly GCF_000956105.1 of Propithecus coquereli. NCBI lineage: Eukaryota > Metazoa > Chordata > Mammalia > Primates > Indriidae > Propithecus > Propithecus coquereli. Next base: position 7,496,660 of record NW_012153062.1, on the reverse strand, counting down.
CCTGGACTTGAATCTCAGATCTATCATTTATATGTGAAATTAAATATGATAATCCACATAAAGCATTTTGCACAGAGCCTTGTACAAAGTAAATGCTCAATAAATGTTAGATCATCATCCACATCTCCATCATCACCACCACCAGCACCATCATCTATTGTGGAGAGTTTAGGTAGTAAAAGAATGCTAACCCAATGCTGGTTCCCAAGGGACTTAGAGATCAAAGGTGGCAAAGATGTGCTCATGAAGGTTCCATTAAAAACAGTGGCCCAGCGGAGGAACCCAGAATTATTTATTTAGTCTCGATGGCCTGCTTTCCCTGTCCACAGAAGGAAGAAACATCGCTGGAAGTTTGTCAGGGCTACTGGCAGCAGTGGCCACAGAGCAGCTCTCTGCCTGGCTGTGAAGTTGCCAACCAGAACGTTTATCTGCTGCCCCAGAAGACCCAACTGTTGAAAATAAAATGAATCCAATGAGCCGGAGCTTTGGCATGGCCTTCAAAGAGCACCTGTGTAGTAAAAGGACAGTGAAGCATCCCATTGGTTGGGAAGCTTTTACCCAAAAAGTTAATCCCATGGTAAGTGACCTGCCTACTCCCACAGATACTGCAATAAATGGACACAAAGCTGTCTGGCAGGAAGAACATTCATGACCCTGTTATTATTCAAATAAACCCACGCTATTAGGCAAACAGTCATATTCCCTTTTCAAATGACTCTTCCAATTCACTGTGAGGCAGAGAGAAAGCACAGACTCCAATGCATTGAGGAGAAATTATTTCAGAGTCAAAGGAAAACAAATATAAAAGGTGAGAGAAGTCATACACAGAGCTGAAACCTGTCAGAAAACCTACTGGATTCAGTGCAAAGTTAGAAAGCAAATTTACATACAGCCCCCGGGATGCTGGCCTGCAGTTTAACCTTCTCAATTTGTTTAACAAACCTAAGTAATAAACTTTCTTTACCCACATGTTTCTCCACTAAAATCTAGTCTCAATTAGCAAATCTCATAAAACTGCTTTGATATTTGGTAAAATTTTCCTCTTGAACTTTTATGTAAGAAAACATTGAACTTCCAATATAATTACACTAAGTTTAAATAAAAGTAATTACCTAATTTACAAGAGAAATTACTTAGAAAAATACCACCAGACTCAAAAGAAGAATGAATGAATTGCTGGAAGTTATACTGCTGCAGTATTAATGCCTAATTATTGTCTGGCATGGGAAAAAGCAAACTGCTGCCTTCAATTACCAGCAGAACTACCTCTCTCAAAATAGGTAAGAGTAACAGATGAAGGCCGAGTAGCCGCTGCTATTGTTAAACGACTCACTCTCATAGTACAAAACAGAGCCAGCTGTTGCCCAATTGTGATTACTTTGCAACACAATTAATTTATTCTTATTTCTTTCCCCTGAACCCAATAAAAAGGAACTATTTGGGCAATCCCTTTATACAAAGACTATTGCTGTTATGACTTTCAAATGGTTGAAAACCAACCAATTAAAACAACAACAAAAACGTTGCTGAGGAACCAATAAACATCTAACATGTACATTTCACACCAACTTCAGGATGGCCGGGAAATGAATTAAAGATTATTTTGCTTCTTCAAACAGCATAGTTTAGTATTACAGCTGAAACGGCCTCTGGAAGTCATCTGGGCTAAACCTCTTCTTTCCAGATAAAGAAAATGAAACCCAAAGAGGTGGGGGGAGTTCTCTTGGGCCCCCACAGCAAATTAGCGGAGAAAGCTGGGAGCGCCTCTGGCTCCTAGCTCCAAGCCAGCGCCCTCCCCCCGCACTCTCCTGCCCTTCAGAAGGGAGCATGTTCCTAGGAAGGGGCAAATTCCACCACCAGATAGGACAATTAGAATGGCACTGCTCTTTTCATAAAGGTCACTCAACCAAACAAGAAACTGGACAGCACCCACATGCCTCTGTTCTGGTAGCTTCTGCCTGCTTCAGGGCCACCCCTGCTGCCTAGCCTTGCCAAATCCCAATCCAACAATACTCAGATCAGAAATGCCATCCCAAGGCACCTCAAACCCTAGAGCTGGTATCAGCACCACCCGGCAGGTCTCCCAGCTAATGCCCAGCAACTGGAGCCAGGTAGCTCACTGGCTTCTGTTAAGGCCCTTAGTGCCCAGGCTACTCTCTGCCCCTCAGGGTGGCAAGAGGCAGCCTGCAGCTCAAGCCCTAAAATATCTAACCCTGGAGGCTTGGAATCCACTTTCACTCTCCCAGCCTTCTCTCTCAGTTTGATACCCTTAGACAACAATGTTTCTAAACAATGACAACTATAATTGCCTAGATATTCCATGTGACATTTAGTTCCATTCCTTAGATGTTGACAGCTGCCTAGTGTGTTCTTGCTTGTTTAGTCCTTGGGGCTGTGATGTGGGTCCCTGGCAGATGCTCTCCACTAGGTCCACAGGACCTCACATCCATTCCTAACATCCCCTGCAGGGCCCAGCTCTGCTTCCCTGCTGGTTTTGGCTGGCCTGGCCCATGCCAGGCCTGGCTCTGCCCTGCCTGTCCTCCAGGGTACTGATGCTACACTTCTTAGGGCACGTCCTTCTTTTTCTCCTAGATGTACTTGTTGGATGTGTCTGCACATGTAGAAAGAGGCACCCTTGGCTTCAAGCAACAAATATGATTGTGCAAAATCCTGAAAATTAAATTATAAAATGCATTTGGGCAGTGGTTCTCAATCTTCTTTCTGCTCTGACACCTAAGATGAATGTTCACATATATAACACCCTCTCTCTCAAAGGCACATGCAATTTTGACAAAGCAATATAATAGCCTGTAGCCAGCACAACCATTACCAGTAGCTCACAGAAAGGTGAGCTATGGATCGTTTGCAATCCCCAGCATGCCGGGAGTAACTCTAACCCTTTCTTGAAGACTCAAGGAAACATATTTGAATGCAAGGGAGAGTGACATTATGACACGGACAACTTTGACCCTGATCTGATTTTTCAGAGGACATGATGTGTATGTATCACAACTCTGCCACAATGGCAGGGAACCAGTGAAAGAAAAGACTCTTCAGGCAAAACAATCCTCTTCTAAAGTTACTAATTGGCCCTTAAGTTATCTTTTGAACAAAACTGGACTTTGATTCATGGTATTGGATCTTCTTAATGAGCAGCCCCTGGGCCCCTATTCTCTGACTGAGCCTCCCAAAGCGCACCTTTGGATTCAACTTCGTGGTGGATCACAGCCAGGGGCTTGGTGAACGTCTTCTTATTCTGCATCATGGCCCAGATCATCGAGGCGTCCAGCGAGGTGCAGGCTTCATCAGGCGGCACGCACTGCGGGGGGGCAGAGCAAAGCAGGGTCGGGGTCACTCGGCCTGCACAGCTGTCCTGTGGCCTTTTCTCAGACAGCTCACAGCTGTTTAGCACCGGAAAACAGATTTGGGTGTTTTTCAAAGAACCCCAAATAATCTGGGAGACATTGTGGCAGGCTCAGTGTATTTTTCAGCTGCACTTGAAGATGTAAATATCACTGGATGGCATATAGATATTGTCCTCCCCCCTTCCTTTTCCCCACAAAACAACTAGAGGGCTTAGTGTTATTTAGTTTAGAAATAGAGAACTTATGACTAATGTTGGCCCTTCACCAAGCTGGCTTCATGTAAATGGTTCATGTTTGTGATTTGTGATTGTGGAAAACTTCATGTACAGGTGCTCCTCAACTTATAATGAGTTACAGTCTGATAAACCCATTGTAAGTTCAAAATATCATAAGATGAAAATGCATTTCATACATCTGACCTACAGAAAATTGTAGCTTAGCCTAGCCACCCTTAAATGTGCTCACTTATAGTAGCCTACAGTTGGACAAAATCATCTAACACAAAGCCTATTTTATAATAAAGTGTTGAATGTATCATGTAATTTATTGAATACTACAAGTGAAAAACAGAATGTTTGTATGGGTACTCAAAGTGTACAGTTTCTACTGAACGTGTATCACTTTTGCACGATTATGAATTCAAAAAATCCTAAGTTGAGCCATCATAAGTCAGGGACCGTCTGTATTGCATTATGAACGTGACAGATTTTACATGTACTGTCCAAAAACATAATCATGTTGTTGAGTTTGTCTAATTTTTAATCCTGACCTAGGCTCATGCGAAATTAAACTTTCCAGGGTCATCTGCTTTTAATGTTCCAAAAGGCAGGTCCTGGGGAGTTGTGCCATGTGGAGAGGCCATGAGATCAGCTGCTTCTAGCTATTTTAAGGCCTCAAACTTATTAACAAGCATGCCTGGGCCCACTGTATCTGTTTGAAAATGTATGATTACACTCCAGTACCTTTTCCTTTAAAATAACTTTGGTTTGTTGTCTATACTCATCAATAGGTGAAATTCTAATGTAAATGACACCCATTCGCTTTTGTTGTAAGAAGAAACATATCACTTAAAGTATTGTGGGCATCCCCAAAACTAGGTAAGTTCCACTCTTCCAATCACAAAAGAGCAAAGCCTTTAGTCTTGTCATTGCTGCTCTGAGCAGCATGCCAGTCAGACGCATAATATTAGAAGTCTCCTCCACGCCCCAAAAGAAAAGCCTTCACAATGGCCCTCTTGTAGAGGGAAACAATGGATTTTCTGTGGAGAGGCGCGATTATTGAAAAGATTTACATTTCCTCTTCTATTTTATTTTACTCTTACTTTCCTAATACTTCTTCGGTTAAGTAAGAGTCTAGGATTCTATGTCTAACTCAGTAGGTGACCCTGGGTGAGACACGTCACTCTTTGGGCCTCAGTTTCATTAGCAAAGGGCAGGGTTGGACTCAATGATCTTTGAGGCCTCTTCCTAGAAAATGCTTTGGCTCCTTTGTCATAGAAAGCACTGAGAAGTGACTAGAAATACAGAAACACTACATATAAGCAGCAAACAGGAAGACAGTGGTAACAGCTCATCCTAAGCCTCTGCTGAATAAATGGAAAGTCGTTATATCTACTGTCTCATTTGCTCCTCTACCCAGGAGGGAAGCCAGGCATTATTGTTTCAGTTTTATAGATGAGCAAATACGGGCTCCGAGGGGCCGGGGACTGACTTAAAGCCCCATTAGGAAGCAGCAGGCTTTCCTCCTCAGTCCCAGGCTCTCCCCACTGTATCCTACCTTGGGGGTAAACGCAACTTGGGGTTTAGGGTCATGCATATCCCATCATGTCATCCCCTGGCACTTAGAACTCTCCTTAAGAGTGTTTTGGAAGGAAACGTTAGGATTAATTTTCACAGATTAATACACTGTGAAGCTGGGCTGTTCCAGGCCAGCTTTGGAGAGCCACCAGCCACCAGCAAAGAGCCCTAGTAACTTCCAGGCCTCCCTTCCTAGGCTCCTCACCCCTAAAAGACATCCTTCTGCCTACAGGAAGCAGCTGGGCCCCACAGCCTAGCATTAAGTTCTCTCTACCACTGTCCACTAAATCCCAACCTTGATGGCCACTGGAAGGTGAATGCCCACAAGGCTAAGGCATCAGTGTTTCCAAAAATAAGCTAATGAATACAGTCTAAATCACCTTGTATGTGCTCCCTAATGACTGTGAACTGTATTTGCTGAATTTACATATATAAACAAAATTCTCTTTGGTCTTATCAGAGAAATGGATGTCCAGAGGAATATAATGGTGCAGAAGACTCAGACCAATGGCAATCTGTCCAATAATAGAGACACCTAAAACTAACAGCTGTGTATTAAATGAGAGAATTCCATACGTAATTAATTACATAGCTTAATTCTTAGCCTTTTAGGCATCGATTGAAATGTGACTACAAAAGGATGAGAAGTTAGTTTACACCATGTGAGACAGCGACAGAATAAATGCACACATGAAAGTATACATGATTATGGCAGATCACAGGAACACAACTATAGCAGAAGATGCCTTTCATACATAAGGCCAGCCTAATGCGGCATCATAATTAAGCTTGCGGATTTGCCCTATCGTAGCCACTTCTCAAATGGTTCTGATTTTTGTTATGGCAACAGAATATGGGGAGGGACAGAAGGCAAACACGACGAACTGATATGAAGCTGAGAAAAACTAAAATATTTGTTAGTTTCCCTTAGAAGTCCTCCTGAGACAAGTCAACCTTATAATTCACAGAGACAAGGTTAAAAAACAATTACAATACAAGTCTCAGCGGGACCTGAGAAAATTAATCCTGAACTTGTCCTTTCGGCTCGTTGTACTTTTGGCACCGTACACTATCCGAAAAGCAAAGATAAAGCCAGACCTCCCCCTCAATGGAAAACAGTCTTGATTTATCACTTGTAAGGTATTACGCTAAGTAGCACGCATGGAAAAAAAAAATCATACTGTCAGGATTTATTCTCTAAGACTCCATAAAACTCCCTGTTCCCCACTAACACTGACTTTATTACTCCAATTGGGCAGTTCCAAAACCAAAAACTTCACCCTGTACGACCTTGGAATCAAGCTTTTCCAGTAGATCTCTGCCTTATCTGAAAATGCCAAATTAACAGTCCAAATGGATGAAGGCCCACTAACCTTAGGCAACTTCTGGGGGTCCTTCTCCTTCTTGGTACACAGTGTCAGCTCACACTGTAGAAAGAGCAGCGAGGTGTTGAAGATGGGCTTGAAGACGAAGCTGAATCGCTTCTTATCCATCTCGGCTTGTGGGATAGGAAAGCGCACTCTCTTGGGACTGTAGAATTTCACAGATTCATCTTTAGGACAAATGTTCTCAATGATGGTATAATCAGACATCCTATCGGGGTTCGAATATGGAGAGATAAAGCATGTTTGGATAGCGAATCCCAGTTCCTGGTCAGCCTTAGTAACAGATACCTACAACAGGACAGAAAGATGAATTCAGAAATGAGTTACTCATAGCATCTCACTTTAACTTTACGCACAAGGACATTATACCAACATAGCCCTTCAGATGAGACATTGCTTTATTTTCATAACATATATATATAGCCTTATTTCTAATTACAAAAGTAACATTCATTCTTTGAAGAAAGATTATTTTCCATTTAAACCTGATATGGATGATGACAGCCAATTATTTAGTTCCAATACCAGTCTGGCAGATTCAAATACAGAATGAGTAAGGCTCTTCAATCTCCCATAAGTTCTCTGAGACATGAAAGCAAAAAGCACACCATGCACCTAAAGTGAATTTTCCAAAATAAATAAAACACCAATAGGCAAAGCCCCTAATGTCATAACAGTGTAATACTTGAAAGCCAAGCTCTTTCTAAAAATTGCTCATAAAATAGAGTACAGAGGCAGAATCTATTTAACCTAGGCAGGAAGACTGAGCTTTTAAACAGTAACAAGTCAGAGTCAGCCTGGAACATGCAGTAAAGCTTAAGTCCTGCTTCACCACAAGAAGGCAGAGCTGGCCTCTGGTACTGGATGTCAGGACGGTGCAATTTGGTGGCCATCACAGGCCTGGCAAAGTGTCCCAGCTGCTCATAGGTCCAAACCAGCCTTGCCAAGTACTTTCCCTTCAGTCTTTAAGCCCAGGGGTAGTTTAAGGGAAATCTAATCTGGAAATTTTTCCAACTCATTTACACGTCCCTCTTACAAAACATTTGTATGGGCTATGTCCAAATCTTGTTAAGGTTCTTTTCTTTAGAAACAAGAAGTAGTGTTTAGCCAAGTGTAAAGAGAATTCAAACCTCGACTAGCCTGAACTAGGCTAAAATCCCCAGACCAGCTTGGATTCTCCATTTGGTGACACAAGGATCACTGTGTGAACTGCCCCTACCCCCCAAGCCTCACTCCTTGACTAAACTTAAGATCAAAACAAACTTTAACACTTTAGAAATAAAGTTAGTCTGATTACCCATAGGCCAACAGCCCCAGATTCATTTCAAAAGACATGGAGATAGAAACAGACTTTCCATGTTGAGATACCCAGGGGAAATCCCGGACATCACGTGGGGCTTAGAATCCACAGCACCATGGATTCAAAACACTCCGTATAGATCCCTCTGTGGTTTAGTACAGGACACTCAACAATGGAGATGACGAGAAGCAGGAGGATGTGGATGAAGAGGATTATGATAATATCACCTTGTGGTCACCTTCTGTAAATACTGATACTTCATTATTTTTGCAATATTTTTGAAAAACAAGATATTCTATCTTGAAAAGATGGCAGATTATTTACATGTTATTACTAAAAAGTACCCTTTAACGTGAATTCAGAACCCACATTACAAAAATGTGTAACAGAGTGACTTCAAATCTTTTCTCTAATCTCAAAGTATGTAATGGCAAAATGTCTACAGCATCCCAAAAAGTTGTATTGGAGGAGAGAAAACATCACCAGCAATATTTTTTACTCTAAAACAGACTGGAAATGAATAGTAGAAGGATCACAGGCTTTGGAGTGAGACAAGTCCAGTGAAATCACATGCTTTGCCACTCATGTGCTGTGCACTCTGAGACTCAGTTTCCTCACCTGCAGGACGAGGACACTAGTATACTTATGAGACACAGTCATGGTGAGAATTGGTAAAGGAAAAGTTCTATGCAAACAACACGGTATCCAGACAGCCAACAAATGCCACCTATTATAGTAGTACTGTTCTAGATTTAAAATTTTTATGGTAATTAACAGTTGTTTATAGTTGTTTATGTAAGTTTTACTTAACCTAAGTAAAAAATTTTCCTATCAGCAATGGAGTCCAAACTAACCCAAAGATTAGGCATGGCCGCTATCCTAATTTGCAAAACATTTATAGATTCTATCTTATATTTTTGGTAGTTTAAAACAACTTAAAATAGAGTAATTGATAACATTTTCCCTCTCCCCAAAGTCTCCTTAATGTACTTGATATTTAAAGTGGTAGCAAAAAGATTAGGTCCATTTCCTTTTAATCACTTGACAATCTCTTTTTCATAGTTACCAAATTTAACTACAAAAAATATAGATGAAATATGAAGATATAAATGGGAAAACAAGGATGAAAAAAAAAAACCCTACCAAAAACATATTTCAAGTAAGCACGTATGGGTGGCGGGGGACTCAAACTATCCAGCGTAAGTAAGATACGCAAGGACGATTGGCCACTGATTAGCATAAACCAACAAAGCCATGAATTAGCAAAGCCAGGCACACATTTGGAGAAGAACAAACGGCACTTAAGCAGCACCCCTAAAACCCACAGCACAAGAGGGAGTCATTGACCAACAGCACGTGTAGACTGCACGGGCAAAAAAGCAAGAAGAAAACAGGAGTCTTGGATTAGGAGACATCTATGATGAGGAACAGCATGTAGAAAGCAATATATGTTTCACAGTGGAGAAAAAACTTGTACTCAAAGAAACAGAAGAACTGTCAGAACAGGGAGTCAAAAAGAGGAGGGGCAGAATCCACATGATCGAGGAAGACAATACCTAGAGCCAGCAAGCTCCATCCCAGAGTCAGCGCAAATGTGAGAGTTCCTTGTCTTTCCCAAATAGAAATATGTGCACTGAAGTCACTTTTAACTGTGGAAATACCCCATTTCGACCTTATAAGCTTCTCACCCCTCTCACTGTGAAGGAGGACATCAGCTCGCAGCTCAGCATCAAACACCTGCTCATCAGACAACGACTTTCCCCTAAGACCAGCAGACAATATGCCCAGTTGAAACACTAAACGTTGTACCGGGGCACAAGAAACAGCAGGCATCCTGATGCCGTAAGATTCATCTGCTCTAGAATCCAATCTGTGAACCTGGATATCTGCATTGATAAGAGGCCATGTTTTCTCCCCCATCAAACGGCACTTTGAGGATAAATGATAGTAGCATCCAGTGGAGAACAGGGTGAGCTCTGCAGACAGAAGGCCTGAGTAAGACCTCTGAATCTGAACTCCGCTGGGCACTAGCTGTGTGACCTCAGACAAGCTAGTGCCTCAATTTTCTCATTCATAAAATGGAAATATTATTAGTCCTGTCACATAAGATTGCTCTGCAGAGTTAATTAATTGTTACAATATTTATAACCGTGTTTGGCACATAAAACTGCAGTAAATGTTAGCTGTCATTTTATTATTAGCACCACTACCTACTATTTTGTAGTCATTCCAGATTTATGCTATGCTTAAATTATTATTATGCATAAGAAATAGTTTTAATAAATTTATATAGATATTTAGATGATCAGGAAAAAACAATTTTTATGAGACAGGGTAGCATGCAGCATTTCACTTAAAAGTGAGCACAATTTAAATGACAACATAAGAGGCGGTTTGCAATATTTCATGGTCAACTCTGAGATTGCAACTACTGAACTATTAATACTATTTCAAAAATGCAAAGGACAAGGCAAGGACAGGGCTTTATTAGTAGAATTTACACTCTTGTTGATTTTTTTTAAACATTCATCAACAAAATATACTCTCCATTTAGCATAATGTATTAGATCCTGAAATTTCCTGCTTTGATCGGAATCAACCTGGAAACATTCTCTGAGCCAAGCCACCATCACAGCTGATTGAGGTCTGTGAGGAGGAGCAGGAAGAGGTCTGCACCGGGTGCTTTAGCTACTGCCAGGGAACTACAGCTCAGCACTAACCTAAAAGCCCAAGGCCAACGTTCAGGTCTCACCTCAACATAAACGTGTCCATTCTCTGCCACAGAGAAGACCCCCTGGGAGGGCACCAGAAAGAGGTCAGTGTTGTAGAGCTCCATGTTGAAGGTGATGTTTCCATGGAGCTGGTCCTGGAAGCTACTGGGATTCCTCACCTGCCGCAGGCTGCAATTAAACTGGGAAAAAACCCAAACGAATGAAGATAAATCATAGTCACAAGAAGTGTGAAGGCCCCGTAGCTTTACGAGCTTTGGCCTTTAACATCCAATTTCATTTTCTGATCGTCCTTAATGAAAGCCAACAAATAGTCAACAGTTCTCTACAAACTACCTGTTGACAACAAACACTCACCACCACAATTTCAGGTCGGCTGAATAAGGAAGCATCTCCTTCATCCATATCTCCTGGAAATCCATTATCACCTGACTCCAAATCTTCATAACCATCTGGCCAACCACTACTATCCCCTGGGGATGGAACCTGTATTACAATCTAAAAGGCAAAGAAAGCACAGCCAATGTTATAAAAACACCAAACCACAAGCATTTGGTTCTATCTCACATGAACACCCATATAATAAATTCAGATGCAAATTGAAAATCTGACTTTAAAACAAAAAACAAAAAAACTCCAAGCTTTTTAGGATTTTACCCTCAAAGCAATAAAGAATAAGGAGAAGTTCAATGCAGGTTCAAGTTAAGGTCTGAACTAAAATTTGTATCTTCCCTTATGAAAAATATTGATTTATTTTGTAACTACATTGAATAATTACAAATTATTTGAACGGTGGGAAACCAAGCTTTTTAGGATTTTACCCTCAAAGCAATAAAGAATAAGAAGAAGTTCAATGCAGGTTCAAGTTAAGGTCTGAACTAAAATTTGTATTTTCTCTTATGAAAAATATTGATTTATTTTGTTTATTGAATACTTACAAATTATTTGAACGGTGGGAAAACACTAGACACTGAAATGGAGTTGAATGGGCTTGTTAATAGGCTCACCTATGCTGTGAGAAGGGGGTTCTCCTTAAGGGTCTTTATATTAAAAACTCTAAGAAATACTAAGAGTTGGCTATTGCCAGGAGCTTTTGTTATTTGTATCTCTTAAGGTTTGTAGAAAATTGAGTTTGAGGGTTAGGCATGGTGGCTCACAATTCTGATCCCAGCACTTTGGGAGACGTAAGCAGGAGGATCAGTTGAGCCCAGGAGTTAGAGACCAGCCTGGGCAACACAGCTAGATCCCATCTCTACAAAAAGTAAAAAAAAAAATTAGCCAGGCAAGGTGGCCACACCTGCAGTCTAAGCTACCTGGGAGGCTGAGGAAGGAAGATGACTTGACTCCAAAAACTGAAGGCTGCAGTGAGTTATGATGATACCACAGCACTCTAGCCTAGGCAACAGAGTCAGACTCTGTCTCTAAAAATATTGAAAAAAAAAAAAAAAAGAAAGAAAGAAAAAAGAAAACTATAAGAAAAAGAAATTTGGCTTGAGTTAGAAACAAACGACCTAACTCAAGTAAAAGACCTTTACTATGGAGCCAATCTTCTCATCTTTGCTCTTACACTCCTCTATCTTTTGCTCATTTCTTCCCCAATATCTTTCTGCATGGTGTATGGATGTAGAAAAGAACATTATGTTTTATTCCAGGACAACTATCTTAATGTTAGTTGAAATTATTATTCCTTGATTAGTTCAAAATAAAATGCAAAAACTCACCCAAGGATGATGACCCCAGAAATAAAACCCTAATTTCTTGAGAATGAAGGAAAACCACTTGTCTCTTCTTTACCAAGTCCTCAAAATAAAGTATTGATACAAGAATTGTAGGGTCATAATAAATGAATGAATGAATGAAAGTACTGATGCAACTGAAGCAAGTATTTAGGATATTGTTAATCCTGAACATCATAATAAAGAAATAGCCAAACAGCGAGAGCCTGTAATCTCAGCTACTCAGGAGGCTGAGGCAGGAGGATCACTTAAGCCCAGGAGTTCAAGACCAGCCTAGGCAATGTAGAGAGATCTTATCTCTTAAAAAAAAAAAAAAAGAAAGAAAAAAGAAAAAAAAGAAAGAAAGAAAAGGAAAGAAAAGAAAAAGAAGGAAAACAAAAATATATGAGAAATGAGAAAAAAGGGACTTTCAGGGGTCATGGATATGCCTTTCTCTCCTTAAGCAACCAACACATTTTACTCAACAGATCTATTACCATAGCCTCTTATTAGTGTTAACTTAGATATCAATTTTAAAATGTCAAAATCAAGTTTATCAGTAATATATGACATTCATTATCTATGGAAAAACTGGATAAATGCAAGAAAATTAGTGTTGTAATTAGCAGGAAGTCACGGGTTAATAAATTAATTATTTTAGTAACAAAGGGAGATTAGCTGGGCCAGTATGGTGTCAGGGAAAGATTAGTGGATGAGAGGTCAGGAAGCTGGATTCAATCCTGGCTCTGCCATTAACTAGACCCTCACCTCAAATCTAAGAAGTCTTTCAACTCCCCGGAGTTCAATTTCCTCACCTGCTAAATGAGGAAGTTGAATGAGCTCATCATAGGGTTCTTTCCAGCTCCAACATTCTAAGATTCTCTGAGGAACACTAAACTTGGGCTCACAGGAGAGCCACTGCACGTGAACCACACTGACCAGAGGCCCTGCTTGCCAGCCTCTCTGCTCTGATTGCCAGGCATATTGGGTGACTGGCAGCAGAAAGAACTTGTAGCCGCAGCCCACCCCAGCCCACGTCCCAGCTGGAGTGAGCCCTAAGAACACACACACACCCACCTCGTGTCAAAGGTGGGCACAGGGATCTCTCAGCCTTGTTTTTACCATCAAAAGTACAACCCAAACTTCAAAATTAGCACTTTAAAGTTCTTTTTGAGATTTCATGTTTCAAATTCTTTTAATATTCACTGCCTAGTTTCATTTCTAAGAGAATGGGTTTAATCTGAAAAGATGCAGATGAACTGACAAGGAGGGTTTCTGGAAAGTGAAGGTCAGCTATCGCAATGGGTGATCACTGGACGAACTCTGTGGATCTTCTCCAGGTAACCTCAAAGGTAGGAGATTTTCCTCAATTTAGGGTCTTTGTTAGAGGTGGAGAGAGAGACTTAATACTTTCTTAAAAGCCCTTTTCAGATTTTAAATTCTCTTTTTGGATCTTTATTCATAAGGGAGAGAGAAGTCCTCCTACTTCTGGGCAAGACTCAAATAAGGCCAGAGAGACCACACATCTGGTTGGCTCGGTTGTGTAGAGGCGCTTACTCATCAGCTCAAGGCCTTGGCCCTTATCCCCACAAGCACCAGGGCAGTTTGGCTACAGAGAGAAGTCATAATCACCTTGCCAGTGAACCTTTTGCCATCAGGGGATGAAAGGAAGGGCTGGGTGAGATCACCCCAATTCCAGCTGAGAAAACAGGGCCTCCCAACTCCTTTCAAAGACTCACCAATACAGCAAATAGAACAAAAGAGTTCCAGGTCAAAGTACACCCTATTTGTTCAGAAGTGACACTTGGCTTTGTTCAGGCCTGGGGTATATGCCCTTCCTCATTTTCACAGAAATGTTAAGACTGATTCTAAGGTAACATGCAGCAAGGCTCTGGCAAATGGCAAAGCTTTGCTCGAGAGAACACTCACGGAGTTATAGTAAACCACACCATCGGGGGCCGACCGCCGGTGCCGAGTGCCGCAGCCATTTAGGGGAGACTCCAAAACGAAGTGGGTGCCATTCATCCTGGCCTTGCAGGCAGGATCCAGCAAGGTGAGCTCCATTCCTGAGTAGCCATTGGCCTGAAACAATAACCACCAAAGACATGAAGGAGGGCCCACAGGGGGGTCTCTGCGGCACACAGCTGACACGTGCTGCCTGGTCTTCCGAGTCAAGGCCGCTAGAGGCCCGCGGCACACCCCTCCCCACTCGCCTCTTCCCAGCCGCCCGCCGCTCAACGGCCCAAGTACTATGTTTGTTAGCCTTGGAAATTCAATGGCAAAATATTGACACACACGGATCTGGAACCTCCCCTCACTGAGAACAACAGGAACTGGTGAGAATCGCAGCCAAAGGGAAGTAGAACCATCCAACTGAGAAAACAGTATTAAAAGTCTCTGGAGTTCAAAAGTGAAAGAGATAAGAGGAAATAATGGACACGGACTGGGGCGAGGCAGCAAAGGAGGCGGCCTCTCCTCTCCCCTGTAAGAGACTGCACTGACCTGAAAAGAATCTTTTTCTACAGCCACGATCATCTTCTCGTTGTCACATTTGACTGACAGGGCAACATCCATGCTTCCGTGCACCTCTTCCGGCTCTCTGGGGCCAGGAAACAGCTGTATGCTGGGGATGGCAGGGTCCCTCGGCCGGGGGATCCCATCTTCTCCCCCTTCCTTCCAGCCTCCCCTGGAGATATCAGGGAAAGGAAAGGGGAGGCCTCCACTTCGGCCTCCCCCGCCCCGGATGGGCGGGTTCTGCAGCGCGGGCAGGGTGCCGGGGTCCAGCAGGATCCGCAGCTCAGGAGGGATAGTATGGACTTCCTCATCTCTCATCTCCTCTGGTGGTGACAAGGAAGGCAAAACTTCATCAGTGTTTGATGCCAGGCCACGATCATCATCATCGGAGGTAGAACAGGAGGAATTAGCACACACTGGGCAGGTGTAAAATTACTTTTAATAAGCAATGTACAAAAGTGATTAGGAGTCTGGAAGGCTGAATTCCAGTCCTGATGTTCTCTCTAACTAGCTGAATGGCTTTGGGCAAGTGGCTTACTTCTCTGTGCCACAGTTTCCCAATTTTTAAAATGAAGGGGCTGGAATTGATCAGTAGTTCTCAACTTTGGTGTACATTAAAATCATTTGGTATACACAAAGGAATATTATACGGTCACAAAAAGGAACAAAATCCTGCCATTTGAAACAACATGGATGGAATTGCAGAACATCACGTTAAGTGAAATAAGCCAAGCACAGAAAGACAAATCTTGCATGTTCTCAGTCATATATGGGACCTAATTATTAAAAACAATTGATCTCATGGAGATAGAGAGTAGAATGACAGTTACCAGAGGCTGGGAGGGGTATTGGGGAAGGGGACATAAGGTGGGGATGGTTAATGGGTTCGAAAATATAGTTAGAGAGAAGGAACAATATTTGATAGCACAACAATGTGACTATAATCAGCAATATACTTTAAAATAACTAAAAGAGTGAAATAGGAATGTTCCTAACACAAAGAAATGATAAATGCCTGAGGTGATGGGTACCCCAATTACCCTGATTTGATTAATTCACACTGTATGCCTGTATCAAACATCACATGTACCCTATAAAGATACACACAATTGTTATGTACCCATAATAATTCAAAATTTTTAAAAATCACTTTGGGAGCTTAAAAAATATCCCTATGCCTAGGTTGCACCCCAAGCCAATTAAAACTCAGACTTTCTGGGGTGGGACCCAATCATTACTATGCTTTAAGCTCCCTGTATAATTGTAATGTGTAGCCAAGGTTGAGAACCAATGGGGTAGATAATTTCTAGGGTTCTATAAGCTATAAAAATCTGTGATTCATGTAAGTTATATGGGACAATATTATTCCATTCAAATGTCATTGAAATACTTTCCTTGAATCTAGAGATTCTTTTAGTTTCTCTAAAGATGTCTTGAAACAACATTGGTATTTTAAAATTATTATTTTGCTATCTCCTCTTTGACTGCTAAATTCTAACAGGTATCTGGGTGATCTGGCCTTTTAGAACCTAGTCCCTAAGGGGAAAAGAAAGAGCTACTTAGGCACACTTACTCCTTCAAAGGGAGAGACATTTCCATACAAGCAATACTCAGTATTTTGTCATACTTTCAATAATTTAAAAGAAATAATAATGTCCCCAGTATTCTTTAAATTCACTATCTAACGCCAACAGATGTACGCCTGAGGTCAAATCCATCTCAGTGGAAGCTGCAAGTGAAGATGACAGGTGGACATTCTCTCTCCTTCAATATTACCCTTTTGAAAAAGATGCTACAAATGTATGAGTCCAAAGGAAGTCAGAGCTTTGGAGGATTTGTAATTTGTATTTTAACAAAAACCTTCACAACAACCCTGTTAAGGTAGGTCCTATTATCCTTTCCCCATCACTAGAGAAGAATCTGAGGCTCAGTGGTTAAGTGACTTCTCACTAAATAGTGAATAAATGGCAGAGCGGGGACTTGAACCTGTTACTCCCAATCTTCCTTCTATTGGCATTACACTCAGTAGCGGTACCATGGGGTGAAGAACAGGTCTGGAGATCAGAAAACTTGGAGTTTGAGTCATACTAGCTTAAGACTCTGGAAAACCTCAAGAACTTGTTGAACCTCTGGTTTCTGCTCCATCAACCTGGGGTAGTAACTCCTGCCTGCATTCTGCGTAAGAAACCCCAAGGATCAGTCCTCGTGACTACTTTCCTATAAGATTCAGCCTCTGACCCTGGCCTTCTCTTTTGCGGTCTTAACCCATCTGTATTCTCAGCCATAAGTGGTCGTTGGGTGCCTCTGAGAGAATCACTTAATGTAATCATGCTAGAGATGATCTATAACAAAGTTCTCTGATGTGCGACCAACTCTATATTACTGAAAAACCTGTGTTAAAGACAGGGATAATTTTCATACAACTGAAAAAAAATTCATATTTACCATTGTTTTCAAGCCGAAGGTGAAATCTATTAGCCACAGGAGCCATGGTGTATGATGTTACTGGACTATAGCCATTGTCCAAAGCCCACTTTATCAGATTCCCTTGGGTTGAAGGAATGTCATCTCTTATTGATTTGGTCATTGTCATGGATCTTTCACTCTCTTTCCCAAAGCCAATACTGTTAGGAGCCTGAGGATAACAGCAAAATTTCACTGATGAGTCTAAAATTAAAGTGTTTAAATAATAATAATTAATATCTGAAATAAAAATAGATTCTATACTGTATGTGGGGGAATTATTTATTCTTTTGATCCCTATTTTCCTTGGGCTAAGACAACTGAGGTGAAAACTTTTAACAGCAGATTAACAGACATCGATGCATGCTGTTTGATCATACCATTTGGATCTTACATTGATAAAAATAATCAAGTAACATGTAAGTAGCTATATTCTAGGTATACCTTAGCCTGTAACTCTAGAGTTAGTCTAATGTTTAAACTATTAACACACACCAAATACGTATAACAAACTTTCCCTTCTTACTTTTATTTAAAATTATGTATGAAAGTATAACATACAAACGTTCATGTTACATTGCTCAAAAATGTCCACGCTTCTACTTCCGGTACTCCTAGGTTTAAATGAAAGATGACACAATCTAGTTATGAGTCATGTATCACTTAAGGACAGGGATATGTTCTGAGAAATGCGTCTTCAGGTGATTTCATCATGTGAACAACATAGAGTGTACTTACACAAACCCAGATGATATAGCCTGCCACACACCTAGGCTATTGCTCCTAGGCTACAAACCCGTACAGCATGTTACCATACTGAATACTGTCGACAACCATACCACAGTGGTAAGTATTTGTGTACGCAACCTATCCAACCCCAGAAAAGGTACAATAAAAATGCAGTAGTATAATCTTCTGGGACCACTGTCATACATGTGGACCATTGTTGACCGAAACATTGTTATGTGGCACGTGACTGTACTCCAGTGTGGAGGTTATGCCGTCTTTATAAACTATTAAGTTCTACACAATGAAACAACCAGTGTTTATATTTCATCTATAATTTATGATCAATTTAGCAATCCCGTAATTGTATTCATTTTCCAATTCTGTAACTGAATATGCTTACATTCTATGTTCTAAAAATTAATTTACGTTACTGTTCCTCTAAATATCAATATTTTATCCAGTAATACAAGTCACTCATAAGATTAGCTTTCACTAGATAACTAGTTATAAAATCAAAATGATAGAAATATTTTCGGCAAAGTATATAAATGGACCCTGAGTAACCAGGACGTGGAAGGTAAATTTCTACACCACCTGCTGACGCCTGCAGCGGCGATCCTGTCAGGGGATGAGGGAGCTGAATGCTGCAGTGGGGACGCCCAGGGAAGGCACCGGATTTTCAACAACTGCTCCAACAGGGTTGGAAAGCCCTTCCAGCACACAGATTATGCCATTTTCATGCCGTAAGAAAATTGCTTTAATTTTCATGCCCAGTGATTTTCTCCTGCATACATGCAGCATTTTTCTTAAATTCCTCATTTGTTTCCCATTCTCTTTGCCCCTAACATAACGAAATATTAATCCTTTCCCACTGTAAAACCATAAAAGATTCACAGGCTCTAAGTTCCCTTTGGCCTGTTTGGTTGTGGGATATTGGCTGAGGACACATATTTCAATTCAAAGCTTAAAGGATCTCACCTCATACATTTTCCTATTACCCAAAGCGCTTATCTGTGGGAAAACTGCCAGACTCGCCAGTCACAACAACTGCGCACAAAGGAACCAGACAGAGCTCTAACCAGGTTTGTAAACTCAGCTCAACAGATTCAGAATATTTTAGTTCTAACTCCAATTCAAAGAAAACTCCTTAGGGGAAGGAAGGGTTAAAAGAAAGGAGGAAGTGAGGGAAGAAAGGAAAGTAAAAGGAGGTAAAGAAGGATCCAATTTGTTCTTAGAACTTTTTTTTCCTTTAGAAGCTAAGAAAAACCTGGTTGAGAACTTTTTTTTATTCATTTAGTCAACAGCAGTTTCTCAGGCACAGCTTCTTCCAGACTTTCAAAGCAGCGTGTCGTTTGGATTGGCTGGAATCACACCACTGGCCTAAACAATACTGCTTGGCCTCATCTGCCCTAGTTTTTCATGTTGCTGGACAGCTGAGAAAATATCTTATTTCCAGAACACTGTCATCATAACTACCACCTGTCCTTTTGTACCAATATGGAATGATCTATTTATGCCTTTCCACATTAAATCTAGGTGCTATACATCTCATATTGATTATGCTTCAGAACTTAAAAGGCTATACATCCCTCTTTACATTTGTAAAGCAGCAAGGCTTGGGACGATAGCAAGCAAGATGGTTCCCAGCATTGAACAAACTCACCCTGTATTTCTGGGAGTCTGCAGGCTTTTTCCAACTTTAGTGGAGCTACTCCAAATGAGGGTGTTTAAGGAGGTCTCCAAATACTACCACTATCTTTCCCAGCCACATCTTCATGAAAGACGATGAGCTAGGTAAAGAGTCCAAATGCCTACACCCCCCATATTTGCATCAGAATTGATGGTATAGGGGAGGGGGTGTTTGGGGAACGGGTTGGCCAGAGACTATAGTGCATATTCCCACCGGGATTTAAAAAATGTTCTTTGGCCAGCACCAACCTTGAAGTCCTGAGTTCACATGAAATAATGTAAGAGTAAACCTTTAACAAGTTTACTCCATCTATTCTGTTTTGGAGGTTCTTCTTGCCATAAAAGTGATTATGCGTGGTCCATAGCAGACCTGAGGAACAAGCCAGAGCCGGACATGGCGATGCAGACACTTCTACCCCCGACACACATGCACAAGCCACCCATGTTTAATGGGGCTCTTCTTCAAATTTACTCCATCAAGTTCCTTACAATTCCTTTAGCAAACATTTTTCTTTGTTTCCACCTTGTTCAGAGAAGCACTCTATTGTTCTTACAGACACACTCTTAACGGGTTGCTTATGGAAGTTTGCCCATGCCCCCTTTTTATGCCAGGCACTGTGCTAACAGCTTTACATATATTATCTGATTTAATTCTCCTCCAGAATATAAGGAGAAAGACGTTACTATTCCTTTTTTAGAGAAAGAGAACCTGAGACTCACAGAAATTAAGTAGCACATGTAACTGAGAACTCACCACGTGCAGGCCACGTGGCCAGTGTGTCTAGTGCTTTAGATGAAATACCCTCTACACCCTTAACAAATGTAGTCAAATGAATGAATGAGTGAACAAATTCAGCTAAACCTCACAATAACTCTCAAGGTGAGTTATTATTTGAAGGTGAGTTATCCCACTATCTACTGGGAGTAATGACAATTGGAGATGGGATTTAAACTAGTCCTATCTGGCATGAAGCCAAGATTCCTTCCACTCTACCATGCCATCTCTAAAGGAAATACTAGAAGCAAGGTCTCTATAAACCGTTTCTCCCTTTCTAAGCACTAATTTATACCTTTGTAGTAGCAGGTACCTTCCCCTCACAGCACAGTCAGAATTCACATCTGAAACAGGGAGTTGAGAAATCACAAAGCGTAAAACTGATTGGGAGAATAAAAAAGAACATCGTGAAACATTACCTAATTGTTAAGTAATGTTGTCATGCATTGTCCAAAATTGGGCTGGAACAGGAGTACGGCCAAGGAGAGGAATATAAACAGATCTTGCATTGGGATTAGCAATCTCATATCTAGCCATTCTGATTCATATGAGAGATGGGGACATTCAGAGCAAACGCCAGGACTGCCACAGACCAGGCACACACACTCAGAGGGAAAGAGCCACTGAGGGGTCAGAGCGAAAGAATATTTACACAAGAACTCCAGCAGGGAATTAAAACGCACCGTATGTTTTTGCCTTTCAAAGCATGATTCCCTTTCCTGTTTTTGTTATTCTGAAATTAAAAACATTTGGTTGGTGTGCCAGGCAGCAAAGGCAGCAGACATCCCAGGTCACCAACACCCCCCACACCATGCCAGGGAAGGCAATCAAAACATCTCTGACTTTAGACAATCACGGCTGGGTTTGGGGCTTGACACAAAATTAATGTATCACTGTTACGCATGATGGCACATTGGGATCCTCTCAAAGTTTGAAGGAAAAAACCCACAGGAACCAGAAATGATCACTTTAAAATTAAGATGTGTGTGCTCGTGGCTTTGCCTGCTGCCTCTGGTGAGTGCTTTTCCATGACGTTGCCTAGGGAACCGTTCGCTTTGCTCACTGCAGTATCAGTGGAAGGTGCATGAATGAATGAATAATACCAAAACCAAAGGCATCCCTGTCCCAAAATAGTGAAAACATAAAACCCACTTTGATTGATTCAATTCAGGCACTGAAAGAGAAATTGGCCAATTTTTTTTTTAAAAAAGACAATACATAAAAATTTGAACCTACAAGAGATGCTAAATATGTAATTATCTTCTTCAAAAATGGGGAGGAGGATCTTTAACTTTCAACATAATTCATTCCAATATTCTGCCAAATAGTTATTCCCCAAACATATTTGAGATAAGATTTATTTCACCAAATTTCAACATTCAACTTTTCAGAAAACCAGCTGCTGTTCACCTATCATGCCAACCAGCTAAGCCTCATTAGCACACTGCCTTCATTAAAGAGAAGGCTTAAGGCATAGGCTGGACGATACTTTTCCACTGTCATCTCACTAACCTTGCAGTCACTGTGGTTTCTCACCTTTAGAAGTTAGAAGCAAGCAAAAAGATATGCTGATATCACATATTTAACTCAACATGAAAAATCTACGATGTGAGTTGGGGTCACCCTAGTTTCCCATACCTTCCCTAAGTACCTAATGCTAAAGTAAGGGCTGATATTCAGGACCGTGACGCTGAGGCCTTAGTCTGCAAACTCCTCGACTGCTCCTCAACTCTGACTGGAAAGAACACTGATACATTCAGGAATTCCACACATGAGACAGCTGGAATTTGAGAGGTTAAGGGACTTGCCATGGAAGAGCCTGGACTTAAACCTGGGTCTGTCCTGACCCCAGAGGCCATGTTTTAACCACTGTATCTATTTAGAGGTGTGGTCCGTGCAGGAGAAGCCTATTTGGCAAAGGGAAACATCACTGAGAGAGCTTAGAAAGTCCAAAGAGGCAGAAAGTTTACAAAATAACACATACAAGCACAGCTTATGTGACTGTTAGTCATGAAAACAAAGAAATGCTGGACCAACTTACAATAACTTTCAGGTTTCCTTTAACATCAAAAGATTTGATCACCCAGTTGACAGATTTTTTGCACTTCAAGATCAGGATGAGATTTTTGACCACCTCAGGATCCTCTCGAGAAGGTCTTATATCAATTATTATATCCACCTGGAAAGCACTGCGAATGGGAAACAAAGGCGAAGTTAGGACCTAAATGCCAGAAAGTTGCAACTATCTCCCCTCTTCCAAGTCTTCATGTTTCCAGTGTCTGGCCAGTTGATTAAAACGCTGGAGTTGATCCCAGGCCAATGACATGTGCAAAACAGATTGTTATTGCTCACATAACAAAATAGTTTTACATAACAATAGAAACATACGCCTGCTGATAATTAGCCACTAAAGTTTTTCTTTTCTTTGGGGAAAAAAAAAGGTGGTTACTTAATGTAGCCACTGTTTGAGATGGACTTGAACGAACCAGAGAGTTTACTTTTTGAAGGAGGATGATTGCTTTTTCAACCTTCGACACCTTCGATGTAAAACTTCCCAACTTGGCTATGTATGCTCAAATTCCTTCAAAATGGAAGGGGATGGCAGTTTGGGGAGTGGGGGACGGCAGGGAGAAGGGAGGCATGGTAGTTAAACAAAAAAAAAAAGGGAAACTTCAGAATAAAATAAGAGGCAAAAGGCTGAAGAATTTCTTGATTTATATAAGGTTTGCTTAAGCCATTAACAACTGCTACAGAATCATATCTGCATTTACTTTTCCAAACTTCTGGATATACAGTTATTAAAATAAAGAAAACAGATGGTCAACCAAGTGATTACTGGAAAATTGATGAACACAACCCAAACTTCTAAGAACTCAGAATTTTTTACTAAACAATAACATCTCTGTCATTCTGAATTAAGGGAAAAGTCTTTATTTCCATCTTGCTTTTACACACTTGTAAAGCACAAAATATGTGGTACACTCCAATGAGGCCTTAGGTTTAATATCTAAGCACATTTGTCACATTGCTTCTATTCTTGTTCTCTTTTAACTTTCCACAAAATTCTTTGTGCAGACAGGACAGAATCTTATACCAAAACTGATCTGTAGTTTGTTCATTTTTAAAATCAAAACTTGATTAGAATTTTTATTTTGAAATCCCTCTACAATATAAATTTGAATTAAGTCACTATAGTCTACCTGAAATGCAAGCTAAACTGGGAGAAGGACCTAACTTTTCCTTCTTTTTCTTTCTTTTTTAAAATTCTCTAATTATTCTCGACAGAGAGGGTCAAATTTCCAGTCCAGGGCTAGGAAGGTGACGGGGAGAACACACACACAAGGAAGAGGCAAGTTGCACCTAACAGCTATATGCTATGTCACCACAGAGGGCCTCTCCCCAGAGAGAGAGAGAGAGAGAGAGAGAGAGAGAGAGAGAGAGAGAGAGAGAGAGAGACACACACACACACACACACACACACACACACACACACACACACACACAGCTTTAAAGCAAGCAGTTCTGAGTGCGTAAGTGCTCTAAGGACACAACTTTATTAAAAACAGGATGCTACTAAAATGATAATTATGTTAATAAGGCACATTCTGTAGTTTTCTTATCAGGCATAGCCTTAGTCAAAGGGGATAATGATGGAGTGACTGTGTCCTAAAATGCCCAGAAGTTTCGAACAGCTTCAGGAACTCATCTGTAACATACGGGATCTAGAGACAGACACGGAATATAAAATACACCACTGGTGCCTTTACTCCCTTCTTCAAGGCTTCTGTGAGCCACACTTGACCTCGATGGCTCCCTTCCCTCTCCTGACCTCAAGTCAAGGAAGATCTTTACTTTCGTCTCTTCTCAGGTTAGAAGACACACACACTCACACACGCTTACCTGTAGGGGTTAGAGTTGGGCGTGATCAACTCGATGATGTGTACTTCCTTATCCTGGGGCTGGCTGGACATCACACACCCTTCTGCAGCTTTGGGTTGAAGGTACTCGGCGAGGTAATTGAGCGAGAGAAAATTCTTCCCTATGTTGCACGTCGGGGGGAACACTTGATCT
This sequence comes from Propithecus coquereli, assembly GCF_000956105.1. Taxonomy (NCBI): domain Eukaryota; kingdom Metazoa; phylum Chordata; class Mammalia; order Primates; family Indriidae; genus Propithecus; species Propithecus coquereli. The sequence goes on along the minus strand of NW_012153062.1, from coordinate 7,472,129 downwards.
GAAAGTCAAGCAGCACAGGACAATCTTTCAAACCCCCGAGCTACGTGATAACTGGATTCAAAGGAAAGAGGGTGATGGTGACACTGAGCAAGTGCAGGACACAAGAACCATAAGCCGGAGGGAGGGGCCTTAATCTGCAACCCCCTCAACCACTGCCCTGAAATGCCTCCCATTACAGTCACCAGTAACCTCCTCTTGACCAACTCCAGTGGCCTCTCTTTGTCTGAATTCTCTCCTTTCTTGTTCTCTGTGATACTGCCTGTCCTCGTCCATTTCCCCTGACCCATCTTTCACGTCTCCTCATTGTTCCTCCTCCTCTGCTCATCCTTTGAAAACCAGCAGTCCTCAATCTTTGGTGCACGTCAGAATCCACCTGCTTGGACCCCAACTCAGAGAATCTGATTCAGAACATCCAGGCGGGGCCCAGGCAGCTTTCCTTTTTAAAAATCTCCATAGTTGATCCCAATATAAACCAAGGCTAAGAACCTCAGCTCCTTCCTCAGTCTTCTTTTTGTCTCACATTTTTCCTAGATGATCTCAATCACTCCCGCGGCTTCGACTTGTGCCTAGATCCTGACTCCTTTTCTGGGCTGTAGACTTGTACTGTCATCTGTCTACCAAGCATCTCCCACCTAAAAACCCAATAGGTACGTGCTTCATTCAGCACACTCAACACGGAGTCCACTATCTAGCCTACCCCCAAGGGCACTCCTCCTCAGACATCTGCTGTTTCAACTAGCAGGAGAACCAGCCACCTCATTAATTCTCTGGCCCACCATGTAGAATTAGTCATTCCCTTATAATTACTCCTCACAGAACTTTATTCTCCAAAGATTAAAGGTAGGAGTTCGGGAGAAACAAGGAAGGCAGACTTTCACTCTCTCTCACAGTCTCGACACAGACAACCACTGTTTATGTGGCACTTTACAGTTTACAAGCTGCCTTCACAAACATTATCTCATTGTGCTGAGGCTTGCTCGCCACCTCCACCCGGAAAAGTGATGCAAGTACCACGAGACTGAGGACAATCCCCCGACGGCACATGCCATTTCCACAGCACTGTGGTTGATGGGATTTCCATACAGTGCTTTAAATGTTTAAACAGAACTTGAAAGAAACTGCTGGCAGTGTGACAGCTGGGACCAATGTCAAGGAAGTTCTAGGTGTAGCAAGCTTTTTTCAGAAGGGGTAATTAATCAGAGGCCTGGCACTATAATAAAACAGACTTCTGCCTTTTTCATTTTAAGGATAGGACGCCAGGGTTCAAATCCACATGGAAGTCTCACGCAGGAATAAGGAGTCAGCCCAGGAGGGCACAAGATGGGGTTGCCATTGCCTTTCCCCCACCCCAACTTGTGCAACCCCCTTGTGCCGAAGTCGGCAGCACACACTGGGCATCACAGCTCTGGCCACCACAGCACCCCCGGCACTACCCCTAGAACAGAGGGGACCAAAGCAGTTCACAAGGTCCCTGTTTGTGAGGCTCACTCAGGAGAGTGTTGGCTCTGCACTCCGCAGGCTTCTCTAAAATCCCCCAGGGAGAAAAGCCCAAGGCTGCCGACTCAGGCTGCTAGAGCAGCCTCCTTCCAACATCTGCTGAGGGCTTTGCCAGGAGCAGATGAGGTATGCACACTGCGCAGCTGCAGCCTGCGGATGCCTCCCCCAGATCACAGGATGGAAAATGATACTGAATGGCAGGGCTGAAATTTAATTAAGAAGATGTGTGCATGGGCCGGGGACAGGCCAGTCTGAGACTAGGACCCTCCTGGGACTATGGTCTGCATATTCAGTTCATAGGTGTGCCTGGTGTGTATCTGGCATGTAGCAGGCATATAGAATACGTTTCCTGAATTCACAAACAATGATGTGAGATTTGAGACAAATAACAAAACATTCACCCATGTTTAGCCACTAGGAAAGGTTTAATTGTTTAAAAGTTGCTATTTTTAAGGGCTCCAGTTCCAGATGCTATTGTCACTAAGTCGGATAAGCCGATCCCTTTCTGTTGTGTGTGCGGTCCCCCTCCTCGTGACTTTCCTCATGTCTGGCACCAAAACTTACACCAAGTGCCAAGTAGAAAGGAAACCACAAAGGGGAATCCCTGGGTAGCAACCTGGCAAGTTTTGGGGGGAAAAAGTCACATGCTTATTTGTATTTCAGGAAAAGGTTGGCAAATGACTTGAGACCTGGAATGATACACTCTGAGAGGGAGAATGAACCTGGGAAGCAATGCAGACACCTGCCATGGAAACCAAGACTCCGGTGGTAAATCAGTGTTGCTCGAAGCCTCACAGTTAGCAAAGCCAGTTGCAATAAGAACGAAACTCCTCAATTCTTCTACTCCAGGTGTATAGGTTAGAGCAGTTCTCAAATGTTAGCAAGCATCGAAACCACCTGGAGGGCTCAGTAAACCACCAACTGCTGGATCCCACCCCAGAGATTCGGTTGGTCTGGGTTGAGCCTGAGAACAGGCATTTCTAACAAGTCCCCAGGTGATGCTGATGCTGTTGGGATGGGAACCACACTTTGAGAACCACTGGGGTTAGAGCAAGAGGGGGCTTAGGGCCTGGGAACAAGGAGGATGGAGCCAGGTCAGGTTCTACAAAGTGGCTGCTGAGGCTTGCTCAGTGGAGTCTGACCTATGGTGACAAATGACATCACCTTGTGGTCCAGTAACCCAAACAAGGAACCGTACTTTCCCCAACTGCTTTCTCCCTGGTGTGGCCCAGCAACTTGTGCCCAACAGGTGGCTACAGTCAAGTTTCAGGGGCTCCAAAGGTGTTATCAAGGAGTTAACCAATTTTTACTGGACTGGACACCAGGTCCTTTAAGTTCACTTCCAGTTAAGTGACAACCCCTTGCTCTCAGAGCAGGTGATTGCTGCACACAGAAGCTTATGCACTGTCAAGAGAACAGAGTCCAACATTCTAAATGTTATTATAACAAATTTTCTTACTCTAACAAATTCCAAGGGGTAATCAGCATTCCTTCATGCTACTAGAAATCTACTTCAAAAATGCAGCCCACTGGCCAGGGATTAAAACCTTTATTAAAAAAGATTTTTCATTTTGTCTCAATGGGATTTGACCTCCATTATTAACCACCTGACTACCACGAGAGTGTTGTAACAAACTTAGACTTTTTGAGCCTTCGTCTCTCGTCCAAAACCCCTTCTCTTTACCCCAGCTGAACAAGTCTTTTCATCTAGGTGGCCCACTTTCATTTTTAGCTTTTGCTTATTTGGCTAAGATTTAACTACAGCATCAGGTAAAAAGCATTAGACTCAAGAGTCAGGAAACCTGGGTTTGAGTTCTGGCTTCACCCCTCGGTAGCAATGTGAACTCGAGCAAATTCATTTAGCCCTCCACTAAGCCCTCTGTAAAATGGTATAAATGATGTCTTCCTCCTGAGATTACTGTGGGGTTATGTGGGTGAGTGTGAAGGCCCCTCATATGGCTTCTGCACATAGCACACTCTCTGACATCAGTATCCACCTTTGCTCTATCTGTCTCATACACGATTTTGTTTTTAATGTTTTTAGAGATGGAGTCTCACCTGTCACCCAGGCTAGAGTGCAGTGGCACAATCATAGCTCACTGTGGCCTCAATCTCCTGAGTAGCTGGGACTACAGGCACACACCACCACACCCAGCTAATTCTTTTAAATTTATTGTAGAGATGGGGTCTTGCTATATTGCCCAGTCTGATCTCAAACTTCTGGGCCCAAGTGATCCTCCCACCTCATCCTCCCAAAGTGCTGGGATTACAGGCATAAGCCACCATGCCTGGCCTGTCTCACACACACTTTAAAACAGCCGAGATCCAAACAAGAATTGGGATCATGCATTCAATAAGCCACCCTTCCCTGGTATGCTATCTGTGGGGGAGGAGATCACAGCTGTAGACTCGAACAGAAAGCAGCTGGATGCTGAAGACCAGAAATGTAGTGCTCACATGATCACCTGACTAAAACAAGGACCCATTCACAAGAGTTGCTATTTCCTAGTAACTTATGGGAGGGGATCCCAAATATGCTCAACTAAAAATAATAATAAATTTTTTTAAAAAAATAGGCTTTCAAAATTGATATTCACTGGATATTCATAACTCCCTGCAAGGAAAGGATATTAAAATGGGCAATCCCTTATCAAGGCCGTATAGTTCCTTTCTCCAATAATTTGTCCATATAATCGGCATTAGTATTAAAAATATATTTAAGCTGGGCACCATGGCACGTGCCTGTAGTTCCAACTACTCAGGAGGATGAGGTGGGAGGATGACTTGAGGCCAGGGGTTCAAGGCTGCAGTGTGCTATCATAGCGCCAGTGAATAGCCACTGCACTCCAGCCTGGGCAACATAGGAAGACCCCATCTCTATAAACAAATATTTTTAAACACTTTTCCTCTGCTATCATCCAAAATGTAACTGATGTCTCAACCTCATAAACTGATGCTGGCTTCAAACATTTGCAGAACAACAGGAAGGGGAAGACTCACCTGTTGACCCATCCTGCCAACTCCTTCATTGCATCAGTTGTCACCACCTTTCCCACACCCTCACCTTCTTGTTGCCACTTGCTTCTTCTGACTTCTGTGTGTGGATGTTCCCTGAATCCTACACAGCAACCTCCTCCTCTCTCAACATGCTACCCCCATTGCTCGCTTGGCTATCACCAGGCCTGTTTGCTCAGAAGGAAAAAAGGAAGGAGGGGATGTGGGGGAGAGGGGGACCCAGGGATCCCTCAGGTCCCTGCCAGCTCCAGCATTCTGTAATTCCATGATTCCTTGCCCTAACCACCCGATCTCAGAAAAGAAGATAATGGACCGCTGTAAATCAGTCATTAACTGAAGCCACAGAAAATTTACCTTCCCCCACTTTAATATAAATGTTTCTTGCTATCTTGAGTTCCGTGAATGAAGTAACTGCTCCATACTCCTTTCGGGCCCAATTCAACAGATGTTCATTTCCATGGGGGAAGTTCCTTTCTTCTGTTGCTGCTGTCAAGGAGAAGTTTCTTGATGAAAACTGAACTACAGAACCCTCAGACACCTAGAGGAAATAGAATTGCACGATTAACACAGTGCAGTCACCCAGGGCTGAGTTATAACTAGAGAAAATACTTCTCAGACAACAAGTATCTGTCAATCAAACCTCTTCCCTTTGTTATTATATAGGCAGATCAGCTTTTTTCAAATGCTGATTCAAGAAATAATCCCAAGCCTAGTCCTCCCAGATAATGGCAAAACTACTAACGTAGGATGTCCCTCTGAACTCTGAAAGAATTTGTGAGGAACGACTGCATTGTGCATTGTCAGTAATCATAAGAATTATCACTGCTATTTTCCAGATACCTAAATCTTCAGCCAACCTTCCAAGTAATACAATTTTAAGTCAAGGGGAAAGCCTTGGTGAGTATTCCCAGGAGCTTATAATGGGCTTCAGGGTCAGGATAAGCAGACCCCAAAGTCCTGCTAGCAGCTGAACATGACTAGCAGGTCTTTCGCAGCTGCAGCGTCTGCTGGCAGACCCTCCACAACAGTGAGAGTGGACGTTCTCCTGAGCTCTGAGATAAGAAGAATGGCCAAAGGTTGCCGGTCTTTTACCACATGACTCCCATTTTCGTGGCAATGAGATGAATGTGTATAAGTTTATTTTGTAAGACCCCCCAAATTCGCACAGATAATGAAGTCAAGAGGCTGTTAAACTAATCCTAATAAAACTTTCAGGATGATTTATGCAAGCACCATATTTTTGCTGCATGTATTTAGACCATCACTGACCTAACTTACCATGGTATATATATAATTAACACATACTAAGGAGGAAAATCATCTTGTTGCTGTACTATGATCAAATTTAGTTGCTGGTAAAACTATGCATGCCATCTTTATTGGCTAGCATTTATAAAATAAGTGATTTTATCAATGTCAAGGTAAAAACACAAAATGTGAGCAAAAAGGCCCATGAATTTCCAAGTCACAGAACCATAAACATCTTGTATTAAATTTCACATTAACTATTTATTCTTAGCAAAAAGTGAGCAGTTTCTGAAGGGGTTATAAACAGCCAGAGTAAGAAGCAAGTTAAACGGTTCTACTGCTTACAGCAGCGTTTTCAATGTTAACACACACACACAACAGTATTTACCCAGCTATTGTGCTAGGCATTGATATTTTCTATTCAATGATACATACATAATTTTTTAAATGTTGGCAAAGAAGTACTTAATCGATTCCATGACGTACCTATTGCTGTAGATCCATCTTGGCTGAAGACTAGAATCACCTTAAGAGCTTCTAAGTACCCTGATGCCCAGGCCATACTCCAGACCAATTAGAATCTGTGGGGTGGGGCCCAGGCATCGGAATTGTTTTAAGATCCCTGGGTGATTCCAACAGCCACATTTGAGAAATCCTGCCTTAATGGGCACTGAGTGATCCACAGGTTGAAGAGCACTGTTAACAGGACAGGCTCAGTGTGGACACCTCACAGCCTCCTCTATGCCAGGGGTTCTTAACCAGGGTGGTTTTGTCCCCCAGGAGATATGTGGCAATGTCTAGAAGCATTTCTGACTATCACCACTGGGAGGGAGGTGCTCCTAGCATCTACTGAGTAGAGGCCAGGGATGCTGCTGAACAGCCTGCAGTGCCTAGGATGGCTCCGCAACAGAGAATCACTCACAACGTCAGCAGTGCAGAAATCCTGCTCTTCCCTTTAGACTGACTGTTACTACCACTCAAACATCTACTGGAGCCCCAGTTTGAATCCCCCAACGGACAGCCCTTTCTATGCTAGAAATTGTGTGGTTTAGTGCTTAGCAAAGAACGAGAGCAGCCTGGGAAGCCCTGCGCAGATCATTCACAAGCTGGGCGTACGCCACAGCCGCTGGCAAGAGGTACCGCTTACTGCACACCTGCTCATCGGGCGCCGCGAGGTGCTATTCAGTGCGGTAATTTCCAAATGTCCTGATGCCAGTCATGGGCAAAACCAGTGTGGAACATTTAGCTTTGACCTCGTTTTGAGGTCACTTGCATAAGAAAAAGCGCCTGAGCCATTTTTCTGCCAAAAGATAACCATGCCCACCTGTGTGTAACTCCGCTGAGGCTTAGCCACTCACCAACGCAGAACTTCAAACGTGTTCCTCTGGCTTTCTGACTTAAGCACTGTAGTAAAATCTTTTCACTGAAAAGCACTTATACTAAAAAGGCATTTTTATCAGTCCTGTCACTCACTCTCACACACACACACACACACACACACACACACACACACACACAAAACCACAACAATCCACGGTAGTCCAGAGGCCTCTGTCCCACCGCCAGCACAGCCTGAACGTTTAGGCAAGTGTCCCTGGATATCTACTTCTCGGTCATGTTACAGCTATAAACTACAATTGGGTTTTCAATATGTTATCCATAGAGCACATTTTTTTCAGAGTGGAAAGTGAGACATATCACACTGGTGCATTCCAGAGGCAAGAAAGCAAACAGTGTAAGTAAGAGAAGCAATCAGCAGCAACTTCGGAATATATCTTGAAGTAATTAAAAAGCAATGCCGTGATGCAGCTGATCCTTCCAAAAGAAATGACTCCTGCTGATGCCTCCACACACGGTCCGTCGTCGTCTTCCGAGCCAGCAGCAATAAGGTTCATACGCTCAGGGCTGAGGAATTTGGCGAAGGAGTTCACGGCCACTCCTCAGGCACATTCCAGTATGAAGAGAGCAAGGCTGCCAGGGGCAGTGAGGTGTCCCTGGCTGCAGGTCAGTGGAAATTTTCTGCCTCAGCAAGGGGTGAGCTAGCATCCTCTCCTGACCGCCACCTCTCCTGGCTCTGACAAAGCTGGGGCTGACAAAGGCCTCCCCCGATGCCCAGGAGCTCTAGAAGGTATTGTTCAGATGTTATTTCCATCTGATCCCAGGACCTGTAAGGTAGGCTACCGTGATCTACAGTAGCGAGGAGGAAACCCCAGAGAGGACAATGGCCTACCCGAGGTCAGAGACTCAGCCCCAGGGTCAGACCAGAACATGAGACTTCTGACTCCTGGTCACAGCTGGCCTCTGTGTGAACCCTTCCAGAAAGAAGACCTCACTGGCTCCCAAGACAGACGATTTCCATTCTTTCTTTCTATAAGATTCACCTTTTATTCACTAGTCTAAGTCATGCCTACCAGACCAAAGAATTCCTTCCTCTTTCTTCCATGGGAGGAGACTTCGTTTAATGACTCATCTGACCTTGATCACCTGTTCACTTCTTCAAGGCAACATTCCCAGCTTCTTCAACTCCTCCCCAGACACTATGGTTGTCAGAGCTTCACCAGCATAGTCTCCAAAACATGGTGCTGGGACAAGATTCCAGGTCTCCAGGTGTGAACTAAACAACTAACCCTAAGTTTTTATATGCATGCCCTCTACATTTTCAGCTAAATCTCTAAGAAATTGAACAAGACGGGGCTGAAATCTGTGATTCACAGGTATACTCCCACGCAAAGCTGAGCATATTAACAGTCTTTGCTGGGGTCCCAACTTGTTCAACCAACTGCAAAGCGACCCCACAGAACTGTACTCATCTTTGTAAGGGCATCTTGCTAGAACCTGCCAAGAGCCCTGCTGAAAGAAAGACATCATATATCCATGTCATTCCTCTATTCTACCAGTCAATGTTCCAGACCCTGCTTTAATCTTCATGATGTAATATCCTTATGAGAGTCTGGCTTGTGTTAAAATTTATGTAAGAACATAAGATACAGAGAGAATAGCAAAACACATAAGAAGTAGAGGAAAAATAAGTTTCTAATATGAGGAGTTGCAATCATTATTGCAAGGAAAATAACTACATGAATGTATAGGGAAAAAACAACTTATTTTTCTCTGTACTCACACCACTCTTAATAGTTCACTTCTGAGAACAGATGTGTGGTGTTTTTTCCACACCAACCAATTCTCCAACTCACTAGATACCAACTAGTACCATGTATTTCAATTCAATTCTGACACTATCTACCTGGAGATAGCATCAGATCCCATAGGTGAAGGGCTCAGTCTCCCAAGCCTGCCCCCACTAATTGAAAATCCAAGTGTTTCTAATAATTGGCTATAAATCAAAAAACCTGAGGTTCAATTATTTGCTAGAATGGCTCACAGAATTCAAGGAAATACTTTACTTACATTTACCCTTGTGTGTTTGTTTTTTAGAGACAGAGTCTCACTCTGTTGCCCAGTGCCACACACCATCATAGTTCACTGCAGCCTCAATCTCCTGGGCTCATGTGATCCCCCCGCCTCAGCCTCCCAAAATGCTGGGATTACAGGTGTGAACCAATGCACTTGGCCCATTTACCCATTTATTATAAAGGATACAACTCAGGAACAACAGCCAGATGGAAGAGATGTACAGGGCACGGTATGGCAGGAGTGGCAAGGAGCTTCCATGCCCTCTGCAGGAACACCACCCTCCCAGCACCTCCACCTGCTCACCAACCCGGTG
>NW_012153062.1:7295210-7462592 GCF_000956105.1 Propithecus coquereli | reverse complement strand
GTTTAGTCTTCAGTGGTGACAAACAAGAGGAGCTTTGCTGTGGACAGTGCCACCCTGCAAGGCCTCATCTAGTCCAATCCCTATCCTCCCACCTCAAAAAGAATGCTCCCAGATGAAAGGTCCTGAGGAACGTTCAGGACACACTAGATCACAGGTGGCAATTAAGTTTCACCGTACCTCCTCCAAGTCTACTCAAATCTTACCTTCTAAGTGGGCCTATTTAAAATTACAACCCCACCACCCAGCTCTAGCAATCCTGGTTCCCCCAAACCTACTCCACATTTCTATTGCACTTGTTACCTGTTAAAATAGCAATATAATAAGCTTATTTATTATGCTTATTGCCCATGTCCTTCCACTAGAATATAAGCTCCTTCAGAGGCTGGGATCTTAGCCTGCTTTGTCCATGGGTCTCTCCCAAGCACCTGGAATGGTGTTGGGTACAAAAAAGACAATCAATGAGTATTCATTTAATGAACAGAATGAATCTTAAAGTCCAATTAATTGGCAGTGCCCACCTAAAGTTCTGTGCAAAGAAGGACTCTGAGGTCATGTTCAGGAAGAGTGGAGAAATAGGAATGAGCGCCATGATCATGTGTCTGCAGGGGCCCAGGGAAGGCCATCTTTGCTCTACAGCCATGCGGTCTGACACAGTAGCCACTGGCCACATGGTTTTCATTGACTGATTACATGTTTAAGTGATATTATTTTGTAAATAAATGGGACTTAAATAAGATAAAAAGTTTCTGCACAGCAAAAGAAATAATCAGCAGACAACCTATGGAATGGGAGAAAATATTTGCAAACTACACATCCAACAAAGGATCAATAAAATCTACAGGGAACTCAAACAAATCAGCAAGGAAAAATCCAAACCACCCCGTCAAAAAGTGGGCAAAAGACATGAACAGACATTTTTCAAAAGAAGATATACAAATGGCCAATAAACATATGAAAAAATGCTCTACATCACTAATCATCAGGGAAATGCAAATTAAAACCACAATGAGATACCACCTTACCACTGAAAGAATGGCCATTATTAAAAAGTCAAAAAACAACCAATGGTGCAGATGCATTCAAAAGGGAATGCTTATACTCTGTTAGTGGGAATGTAAATTAGTACAACCTCTATGGAGATTCCTCAAAGAACTAAAAGTAGACCTACCATTCGATCCAGCAATCCTGCTGCTGGGTATCTACTCAAAGGAAAAGAAGTCATTATATCAAAAAGACACCTGCACTTGTATGCACAGTGCAATTCACAATTGCAAAGATGTGGAATCAACCTACGTGCCCATCAACTGATGTGTGGGGAAAGAAAATGTGATATATATATATATATGTGTGTGTGTGTGTGTGTGTGTGAGGAGCTGCATGCCAGAAGAGGCAGAGACCAAACATATAGTTCTTAATATGTCACAATGAGTAAATGTGAAATTGTTAAATATATATATTTTATATATATTAAAAATACATATATATAGGGAGGGGGAGAGAGAACGTGAGCACCCACATGCAAAGATTTCATATTTGGATAAAATAGCAGAAACTTTCCCATCCTTCACCTTGCCACAATACTACCCCATTTCTGGTCCTTAAGTCTTAACCAAACTGTTACAGCCACCTCCTACCCTCCTGTTTCCCCTGTCCCTCCTCCACACTGTCACCTGGGCAGTCTTTCTATAAAGTAAACACAGTGATGCAGAATAGTATCCAAGCATCTTAACGCGGCACATGACCAGGGAGGGCCTCTCCGCCCGAGTCCACACTACTCCCCTACGCACCCGAGAACTACTCGAGGCTGCAGAGCACACTGTGCCGCTGCACTCTCCTGGGCCGTTTATATCCTGCACCCTGCCTGAACCGCTCTGCCCCACCTAGCTCCCAAGGAGAAGTAGCTGCCCCATCCTCCCGCAAGCATCACCTTCTCTGTGAGGCCTCCCAGGCTCCCTTCTCTGCTCACAATGAGCTGCCCTCGCATGTCTCCTGCGTGCCGCCTCTGGTCTGTTCCCGCTCACACCCTCTCACGTGGGCTGCTACTGTTTATCAGTGAATCTGTCACCTTCACTTGACAAAGAACAACGCCTGGAGGGCCAGGGGAATGCGGTGTTCATCCTCACTCTCTTGGGGCTGGCACAGTGCTGGGCACAAAACAAGGACTCAATAATTGCTGGTTATTGTCCAAGTTCAAAAGCAAGTGAAAAAAAAAATTGCTGGTTGAATGAAAGCTCAAAGTTGTTACTTACAGGAAAAGATATACTATAATTTCTTCATTCCCGTTACCTAAACTCCTTGCTCCCCTCACTGCCCAGGAAATGAGCTTTCGGCCAGGCTGTAAAGCTAATGACTTGATTTTTCACCTAATAACTCCACCTAAAAACCAATTATTAAAGCACATTTAGTTATTGCATGCCTCCCCCCACAATCCACTGACTTTCCTCCTGCTCAATAATTAAAACCTAATCCTCTGACATTCGCTGACATGACAAATGTCTTCCTGTGGGAATGAACAGAGCACTGAGCTCCAAGAGCTCCGATTCTTAGCAAGGGTCTGTTGAAGGGACAACCAGGAAGCAATTTAGGGTCTAACAGATCCTGGAATGCTAAGATGGACACCCATTGGATCATCTCTTCTCTCTACTTGAACCTTGCACAACATTTGTACTTTAAGTTCTGGTTATGCTACTAGACTTTTTTAAAGAGCAGAACATTACTCTATCTGCCAATGCTGGGAGTTTTATTACAAGAACTTACGGCTAGGCAACCAGAGCCAAGTTTATTATTTTTTCTGGATCAGATTCAACAACCTCATCCAAAAGTGCATGAAAAAAGCAAAAGAGGCAACAAGCCCTTTGTTTCCACACCTGTGCTTAAGCTTTAACTCTTAAAGTCCTAGGCAGATCCACGGAAGCCTCGAGGTTGATCTCCCCAGCCTGAGTGAAGCGCACAAGTCCTGGCTAACGGTACAGACATCGTTTTCCTGGAACTGAGCTTCTTCATTTTCGCACTTATCTCAGCACATCAGCTGACCCAGAGGCCTGGCGGGTTGCATCACAGCCTCTCTCTGGGCCTCCCCCAAGTCGGTTTAGTCTTCAGTGGTGACAAACAAGAGGAGCTTTGCTGTGGACAGTGCCACCCTGCAAGGCCTCATCTAGTCCAATCCCTATCCTCCCACCTCAAAAAGAATGCTCCCAGATGAAAGGTCCTGAGGAACGTTCAGGACACACTAGATCACAGGTGGCAATTAAGTTTCACCGTACCTCCTCCAAGTCTACTCAAATCTTACCTTCTAAGTGGGCCTATTTAAAATTACAACCCCACCACCCAGCTCTAGCAATCCTGGTTCCCCCAAACCTACTCCACATTTCTATTGCACTTGTTACCTGTTAAAATAGCAATATAATAAGCTTATTTATTATGCTTATTGCCCATGTCCTTCCACTAGAATATAAGCTCCTTCAGAGGCTGGGATCTTAGCCTGCTTTGTCCATGGGTCTCTCCCAAGCACCTGGAATGGTGTTGGGTACAAAAAAGACAATCAATGAGTATTCATTTAATGAACAGAATGAATCTTAAAGTCCAATTAATTGGCAGTGCCCACCTAAAGTTCTGTGCAAAGAAGGACTCTGAGGTCATGTTCAGGAAGAGTGGAGAAATAGGAATGAGCGCCATGATCATGTGTCTGCAGGGGCCCAGGGAAGGCCATCTTTGCTCTACAGCCATGCGGTCTGACACAGTAGCCACTGGCCACATGGTTTTCATTGACTGATTACATGTTTAAGTGATATTATTTTGTAAATAAATGGGACTTAAATAAGATAAAAAGTTTCTGCACAGCAAAAGAAATAATCAGCAGACAACCTATGGAATGGGAGAAAATATTTGCAAACTACACATCCAACAAAGGATCAATAAAATCTACAGGGAACTCAAACAAATCAGCAAGGAAAAATCCAAACCACCCCGTCAAAAAGTGGGCAAAAGACATGAACAGACATTTTTCAAAAGAAGATATACAAATGGCCAATAAACATATGAAAAAATGCTCTACATCACTAATCATCAGGGAAATGCAAATTAAAACCACAATGAGATACCACCTTACCACTGAAAGAATGGCCATTATTAAAAAGTCAAAAAACAACCAATGGTGCAGATGCATTCAAAAGGGAATGCTTATACTCTGTTAGTGGGAATGTAAATTAGTACAACCTCTATGGAGATTCCTCAAAGAACTAAAAGTAGACCTACCATTCGATCCAGCAATCCTGCTGCTGGGTATCTACTCAAAGGAAAAGAAGTCATTATATCAAAAAGACACCTGCACTTGTATGCACAGTGCAATTCACAATTGCAAAGATGTGGAATCAACCTACGTGCCCATCAACTGATGTGTGGGGAAAGAAAATGTGATATATATATATATATGTGTGTGTGTGTGTGTGTGTGTGTGTGTGTGCGTGTGTGTGTATACACACACGCACACACACCATGGACTACTAGTCAGTGATAAAAAAGCATGAAACAGTGTCTTTTGTAGCAACTTGGGTGGAACTGGAAGCCCTCCTCCTAAGTATTTCAGGAACAGAAAAACGAATACCACATGTACTCATTTATAGTGGAGCTAAATGATGGGTATGCATAGTCAAACAGAGTGGTATAATGAACTTTGGAGACTCAGAAGTGTGGAGGGTGGGAGAGGAGTGAGGGATATGAAACTACCTATCGGGTACAATGTAGGCTATTTGGTAGATGAGTATACTAAGAGCCCCGCCTTCACCACTACATAATTCATCCATGTATCAAAAAACCATTTGTAACCTCTAAATCTATTGAAATAAAAAAAGAAATATTTTTATCACCTAAAAAAAGTGATGTTATTTTAGATCTATTGGGTTAAATAAAATGTCTTTAAAATTAATTTCACTTATTTCTTTCACTTTTTTAAATGCACTAAATAGAAGACTTAAAATTACATTTGTGGTTTGCATTATATTTCTACAGGCAGGGCCGCTCTACACCCTCCCCCAATAAGACCCTTAGGAAGAAACATGTTCATGAACTGATAATGTCCATCCATCCATCTGCTTCTTGGTCCGGCTCAACACAAATCAGTGTCAAGAAAACATCTCTTCATCCCTGCAAGGTCTGAGGAAAAAAAAGAAAGAAAAAACGAAAAGAAAATATCTCCAGCCAAGTACTTCCTAAACTGAGATCCTCAGACTGGTGTGTCACAGACAGAAGGCATGTTAAAATGCAGATTCCAGGACAGTGGCGGGTGGGGAATGTAAGGTCTAGGAAACTACGTTAAAATCCTTCCTCCACCACCTGCGATTCCAATGCATACTTGAGGAACACTGCTCTAGGCCACAGATACAACATTATTTAAACTCTAAATAATCTTCATAAAGCTTGAATGGGATTGCTTGAAGAATAAGCAAGAATTTCCTCCCCTGCACTGGTGAGGAAAAGCCAAGAGGGAGAGAGTAAAGCCAAGTCATGGATGGAGTCATCTCCTTGCACATCTAAAAGGAAAAAAAGGGGCCTTGTGAAACAGGAGAAGCCATAGCTCCCCAATGATAAAGAAAAGCCTGTTGAGATCTCAGAGGAAAATCTGTTCCAGGAATCTCGCACGCGGGCACACACACACACCCATAGCTCAGCTGTCGTCCATTTGGAACTTGAGTTATCAGTTGGGTGAGTGCCTGCAGTTCAGGTTACAGGCCCTGGGGGCTACTCTAACTCACACACCCAACTGCCCACATGTCCATGGCTTTGGCATTGGTGGAAGTTCAACACTTGCACGATCAGGAGCAGCTCCTCCCCCTCTTCTGTCTTGCCCTACACCCCACTTTCAGTTTTCATCTTCCCTTTTCCTGACTCCTGCACAAACAAATCTCTTCTTGGAGTTATCTGCTTAGGCAAATAGAAAAAGGAAAACAAATAAAGCAAAGAAAACCTGAAGCAAAAACACCTGCCATGCTAAGAATTTGCTAGCTCAATTCCAGGAGGGAAAAAAGACATAGTAAAGAAGACAGATATTTCTCTAGAATCTATGTTTAGGTTTAAGTAGGATCTACAGATTGGCCCTAGGACTCCTAACAGCCCCCACATGGAAAGGCATTACAGAGCTTACGCTTTTATATATTTTGTACACATGAAGTCCAGCAAAAACAAACTTACTAGAGCATTACTGAAATATTTACCTTCCAAATGAGAATTGAACCCTGCATTCTGAAAGAGGAAAATCACACGTTCTTTCTACCCAATTCCTGGGAGGACTGTACTTGCCTATTTCCTCTGAAGCCACATGATGTGAAATGTGATTCGAAACATGTTTTCTATTAACATATATCATGACTCAATGTTGTTTTTTAAAAAAGGTTTATTTCAAACAAATAATAACTTCCATGCCCACGAACCTACATTCATAATTTGCAAAGCTACATATTCATGAGCCACGTGATTATGGTCTCTGACAATCATGCATTGAAGAAACACAAATCCATGCAACCATTTAAAAATTCCTGAGTGATTTTATTTTGTATCCCAAACCAGATTGCTTTCTTCTAATAAAATGACTTAAAACATATTCAGTTATTAATTTTTCTCAAAACTTTCATGATTATCCTACTTTTAATTTTTATTTTTGCTGAAATATAAAAAACTAAAGGACTGAAAGAGCCCTGTCTTCTTAATGCCCTACATGTTTACACATGTCCAAAAGGAAAGCTTTGAGATGCTCTCCAAATACAAACATGCACTAACTTGAACATGAGCTAATACAAAAGCAATACTCTAATCTCCCATGGAAACGTTACAAGAACAACAGTATATGTGAGTATATATACACACAAAGAGAAGTGAAAGATCTCACTCCATCTGAAAAATGAACTCAGTCCCCACAGGTTACCAAATTAATGAAGTGTGAGCTGCTTTGTACTGCAATTTTCCAAAGCAGAGTCCCAGGCCACACAGGGATCCTCCTCAGCTTTACAAAATAATCTCCCCAGACTCCTAACTTTATCCTTTCCTCATTTTCCAATGTTAGCATGACGTTAAGAGGAGCTTGCCCCAAAATTCAAAGTGCATTTTCATCTAAAGTGCATTTCCATCTAACTGGTCTTTTTTAGGAAAAAATAAAATGTTGGCATCACTGCTATTACTTGCCACATTCCTTGATCTATTTTCACCCTCCATATGTGCTCCCAGGGAACCCCTCAGTAGGGAGGACTTTTTTTTTTCTCTTTTAAGTTATAGCCAATCTGCCAAGCAAGGTTCGAGGGCACAAAGTGTACAGACGCCTGCCTCCAAATAGGTTCCTAGAATTCTCTTTATAGAGTTCTTCTTCATCAAAACTGATAATCTCAGTTCCATTTTACAGACAAGGAAATTGAGGCTCAAAGAAGCTAAAGGACCTGCCCAAGGCACAGAGCTGGTGGATAGGAGGGCTGACAAAAGAACCAGACCTGTGTCTCACCCTAGAACTCTTTCTATTCCTGCGCCATGGAGTCAGCTACCAAACTCAGGAATCAGCAGTGCAGGATAGACAGGAGCCTCCCCAGGCCCTGTGTTAATAGAACACTGGCAGATGTTAATCATAAAAGCTGTACCCTTACTAAGTGCACGTTTGATAGATTCCGAATCCTCACATCTGACAATTGAAAAAAACTGGAGCTCTGAGCAATTAGGTAAAGCACAAGACGACGTGGTTTTAGCAAGGGATGAGTGCAGATTCAAACTGTTTTCAGGACTCTGAAAACTGTGCTCATTCCACTAGGGGAGGGTAGACACTGAATGTGCCAGGACAGGTCATCTCCCTTTGGTGAGGGAACCAACCAGCTGGCAGGTCAGCAAGGACCTGGGTAACATAAGCCAAGCTTTCCACCAAGACTGAGTAGGCAGATGTGGAGGAACAGCCCCAGGCTCTGAAGAGAGTGAGAAGGCAAGGCGGTGACACTGCCCTTCTCTGCCTCTCGCAGAGCTTCTCCCTGCCGAGTTATTTTCTTCTCTGTCCCCTCTGTCCCCTCTTCCCCAGCAGCCTGAGGAGCTGCGAAGGGGAAAGTGAACAGAAGGGCAGACAGAAATAGGAATGACTGGTATGGAAACAAATAATCACTTGGCTGGAAGGCAAGTTATAGTAAACAACAAATTGACCAAGGAGCTTAAAATGGTTGAATAGAGGCTGCAGCAGACACAGCACGGCAAGAATATCAAGCTGATCAATTTAAGATGTAAATACTTCCGTGCTGGTCAGTGGTATATGTCAACTTGGTGGGGCTACTATCCCCAGTTATTCAATCAAACGCCCATCTACATGCTGCTGTGCGGGTATTTTGTAGATGTTATTAAAGCTTGTAATCAGGTGGCTCTAAGGAAGGGAGATTGTACTAGATAACTGGGTGGGCCTGATTCAATCAGCTGAGAGACCTTAAGAGCAAGAAGAAACTCCAGGCCCGGCGCAGTGGCTCATGCCTGTAATCCTAGCTCTCTGGGAGGCCGAGGCGGGTGGATTGTTTGAGCTCAGGAGTTCGAAACCAGCCTGAGCAAGAGTGAGACCCCCCCCCCAGTAAAAATTAGAAAGAAATTAATTGGACAACTAAAAATATATAGAAAAAATTAGCCGGGCATGGTGGCGCATGCCTGTAGTCCCAGCTACTTGGGAGGCTGAGGCAGAAGGATCGCTTGAGCCCAGGAGTCTGAGGTTGCTGTGAGCTAGGCTGACACCACGGCACTCTAGCCCGGGCAACACAGTGAGACTCTGTCTCAAAAAAAAAAAAAAAAGAAGAAACTCCACCTGCAGACAGCAGTTTCCGCGCACGTCTAAGGGTACCAGCTGCCCTTCCTGAAGGCCTCCGTGTGGATTTCTGACTTGCCTTGCCTGTCCCCACATGGCATAAGCCAATTACAATTCCTTGTAGTAAATCTCTTCATACATATCCCCTACTGCTTCCGTTTCTCTGGATAAACCCTGACTGATAGCTCCTGTGAACGGCTGAAACGAGACCCAGAGCTACATATTCCAGCCCGGGAACCACAGACCTAAGAACAGTTTAGAAAAAAAAAGAGGTTCTAAAGGACATTTCCTCAGGAGACAGGAATGGTGGGAGGGGCCTCCAGCTCAAAACAACTGGTTGGACCCCCTTAAACTTCCTAAAATTGGCTTTCCAGCAAAGGCAGAGCCCTCCGAGCAGACCACAATCTTGTGTGCACCCCTATTTTCCACTCTACATTTCAAAACCTCTGAAGACAACCCAGGTGGTCTCCTATGCCGAAGCTAAGGCGGAACTGACCACATTTAGCATGGATGAAGAAATGATCCCCAGAGGGCTAAGGACAGATGCAGACATTAAGCAAGGCATCCTGGTGGAGCTGATCCAGAGATGGTTCAACCAGGAGCCTAGAGGGAAAATGTTCTTGGGAAGTGGATCAAGAAACAGTTTTAAAATCCTTATCCAAGTGAAATATTGGCATGACCTAGATCCCAGTACTGAAACAAGTCATTCACAACGCTCTGCTGAAACAAGACCTTTGCTCACCTGACCTGATGCCCTGATTTGGCTATAAGGGTTCAATTCTGAAGCCCTGTACTTGGGACAGTCATTAGTGGCTCCAGACTAGATACCAGAGTTTCATGCCCTCGCATCATTAGTGTGACTCCAATGAGGTCCCCATTTTCCATTCTGGAAAATATTATTATTGCTAATATTTATTGAGCACTTACTATGTGCTGGACATTATACTAAGCACTTTATATAGGTTATAGCCACCATTTACTAACTGTATGACCATGCATATGTTAACCTCTTTGTTTCCGTTTCCTCATAAAGTGAAGATAACAATAGTACCTATTTCATAAGCTTATTATGAAGGTTAAATAAGGTCCTTTACGTTAAGTGTTCAGAAGGGTGCCTAGCACATGGCACACCCTATACACGTTAGCTGAATACGCACACACACGTATATGTATCCTCACGATAAGCCGTGAGGGTTGTCTCACTGATCTGGAGGTTGACAGGCCATAGTTCATTCTTCATGTGGCAGGACCACAGCTTTTTTTTTTTCCCCCCAGCATATTATGGGGGTACAGATGTTTAGGTTAGGACCACAGCTTTCTTATCCAAACTGCTGGAAAGGGATATAAATACCCTGTTTTCAGAGGTGGGGGCAGTTTGGGCTCCAAACAGCAGCTCTAAACTCACCCTGCAGTCTATATCACACCCAGAACTGTAGAATCTCAAGAATAGGCTCCCCTTGATAAAGAAAAAAGGGCTGGTGATCTCTGTGGGCTTCTGCCAGGGGGACAGATGGAGAAGCCCCTGACTTCCAGGTACACCCTGGATCCTAGTATCACACTTTGTCATTCACCCCAAATGCAATAGGGCAGAGACAGACCAGTGGTGACTCCCTCTTGCAGGGGCGTTGAGAGCCCCAGGCTGCCTCAAATAAATCCAACAATCTGCGCCCAGAAAAGAGTGCGGCCATCCTGAACTCGCTTTCTGAGATGGGGAGTGTGAGCCACCCGTGGAGAACCCTTACCATGGGCATCGCTGTCTGCAACTTATGAGAGGACTACAGGGGCTTTCAAGTCAGCCTCCCAGAGGCTCCCAGTAGACAGATGTTTCTTCCCTGCTGTTACATCAACATAAAATATTCTGCAACCTCCCTTTACAAAACACTTTTTCTATCAAATAGCTCTCTGGAGGTTGTCCGCCATGTCAGCCAAGGGCACCAGGAGGTAACATTTGATACAATTGCCCAACACTTTGGAACGGCAGATGCATCAGATTACCAGATAAGCCTGACAATAAAGCCTTAAAGGACGTCATGGGACTCTACATGAAGAAACACCAACCTTCCCTCCTCAGTGAAAGCAAGTTTACTTAACCTCAATTTGTTGAATGAAAGCAAAGCCTTCACAGGGCTGGGGCCCATGCCTGAGCACAGACATGACACAAGTCCAGCTAGAGCCAGGAAAAGTCTACACTTGCGTGAACCCTCCCGGACAGGATATCTTGCTCAGGAAAAATACACCCAGGCAAAGCTCACAAGGGCCACGGGCCACGGGCCACTCACTAACAACATTCGGCAGCTTTAACCCAGCGAGTTATAATAAATCCTAGGGAGTCTTTCAAAAGCCCTTTCTGGACCAGGTTTACCAGCTGAATCTGGCCTCTTTCCAATGTTCTAATTGCCGTAGTGATGTTTAGGAAGAGCTCTCTCACCACGAAAGGGCACAAACTCATTCCTAGGAAATATGGTAGTTGATTGACCCCAGTTCATGAGAGGATCAAGCCCCTTATAATTAAGGCTCTTAAGGACAAGCCACAAAACCAACAGATGAGCAGCCTCTAGAATAAAAACGCATGGTACACACCACTTGGAATATCCCACAGGACACAATGAGTCATTCCACAAGAGACATTTTAAAAAAGAAGAACCACCACCAATCTCAAAACATTTAGTTATTTACTCTTCCTTCAAGACAGAATTTATTTGGGGAAAGACCTCACTGGAAAACTCAAAATGGTGCATCCAGACGCCTAGAATATAGTGGTGACACTTCTGGTTGAGCCAAAAGCTGTGTTTGTATCTGCAACCCTGACCCATCTGCCACATGCTGCCCCTCAGAGTCAACCTCATGGAGGAAGCTGCCTTAATTGCATTTGGAAGAAAAGAATTCTCATTTTCTCCAATTTCCAGATCCAACCATGGTACTTATTACGGTAAACTGCAATTCCCAATGTTTTAACCAGCTCTCCCGCGTAATGGGAAGCTCCCCGAGGACAGGCAATTCACTGCACTTCTCCCTGAATCCTCCACCACTAGCACTGTTCCCAGCATCCCACAGGCATGAAAAACTGAGTTTTGGATGAACAAACAAGTAGATACATAAACCATCATACCAGGTATGCTAATGTCGTGGTTTTTCTAAACACAGTGAGGGGGAACTGCCAAAGAAGGGAAAGGAAGAAATTAGACAAGAAAAGAATTATTTCCAGATTTTTAAATGCAACACAATAGCATACAGAAGTGTTTTTTTTTTTTTTTAAAGTTCCCTCCTCCACAAGCAAACGTGAATGTCTGAGTTATTCTTAGGGCATTTTTGGACACTACGACCCTTAGTTACACACTGCTTGGCTTCCTGAAAGGCAGCAACTGAACATGCGCTGTCGTGTGGGCTGTGCGCGCCCCTTCCTAGAGCAGCACCAAGCACACATCTGGGGCTATTTAACAACTGATTGGAAATTTAGCCTTCTGATTTCCAGTTAAATACTAGGCACAGGAAAACAAATAGCACTTGTTTTTCACTGAGCCTTGTCAGTCATCCAAACTTCAGTGCAGACCAGAGAACTGCCTGTGGTTTGGTGGCAGAGGCCCAAATATTTTGACCTTTTTCCTTTTTTTTTTTTTTTGCCTCCAGTTTAAGTAAAAGGAATAAACCAGATTTTGGCAAGCCCAGCTTCTTCACCCATCCCTTTTCCCTTCTTAGAAATGCAAAACTGGTTTTAAATATTAAGCATGTTCCTGGTATTAATTTACATTTTTCATTAGGATTAAGTTTTGATTTGTTTTTAATCCAAAGCCAATAGCATAGAGTTTGGCTTCTCTCATTATTTCAGCTGTCCTGCCTTGATATTTACTTGGATTTGCTGAAGAGGCAATGCTCAGATTGCCATTCTCTGTTTCCAATTAAAGTGGGATATAATATCTAGCAGTTGTATTATCAAAGAATCAGAGAGTTTAAAAGCTGGAAGGAACTCACAGCTAGTACAACCCCCTCATTTTAGAGATGAGGAAACTGAGGCCTGAGGAGTTAAGTGATTTTTGTCCAATGACGTATAACTAGTTAGTGGTAGAGCCAAGGCCTCCTGACACCCAGGTCAGGGTGTTAACTAGAAATAAAATCCTGAGTTACCTCTGAGTTGCCAGATAAAACACAGGACACCCGGTTAAATTTGAATTTCGGATAAACAATGAATAATTTTTCGTATAATTATGTCCCAAATATTGCATGAGCATACTAAAAAAGATATTTTTTGTTTATCTGAAATTCAGCTTTAACTGGGCATCCTGTATTTTTACATGCCAGCTCTGGCAACCGTACTTCAGAGACCAACATCCCCCCCATCCCTCACTCAAACATACACATATTTCTCCTCTGATTTAAATGATAAATGGCTAGAAAAAATAAATCACAGCACAGTAATCCCAAGGGTGAATGAGGCTGGAAGAAGCTGTTTATTTCTTGAGACTTTCCTAATCTTAGATACCCTTTTTTTCCTAAACTAAGCCTGACATAAATAGTTTGGCCATGGCCTCTGGACTAGGCATTTTATGCTATTAGAAAATCAGACATTAAGGTCTCATCTTGAAAACTCCTGCTTTTCCAGGGCTCCAAGTATATAGACATTGTAGCAGAGAATACTCGGATTTGGAATGCAAATAAAGCAAGATTTTTTTTAAAAAATCAGATAAATCCGTGGAATAAAGTAAAAAGATACATTTTAAAATCTAATTCACTGATTTTATATCATCACTTGTTTAAAGAGTGCTGCAGCAAGGCTTTTTCCTAACAGCTTTATGAAATATAATTTGTATACCATAATATACCATAATATTCACCCTTTTAAACTATGTAATTATTTACAGTATATTCACAAAGTATGTCATACTCACCACTATGTAATTCCAGAACATTTTTATCCCTCCACCCCAAAAGAAACCCCATACCATTAGTAGCCATTTCCCATTCTCCTCTCCCATCAGCCCCTGGGAATTACTAATCTACTTTTATAGATTTGCCTGTTCTGGTCATTTCATTTAAATGGAATCATACCATATGTAGCCGTTCGTATCTGGCTTCTTTCACTTAGCCTTATGTTTTCAGGGCTCATCCATGTTGTGCTACGTATCAGAACTTCATTCCTTTTTTATGGCCAAATAATATCCATTGTATGGATACAATGCTTTTTTGATCCAATCATTAGGTGATGAACATTTGGGTTGTTTCCACATTTTGGCTATTATGAATAATGCTGCTTTGAACATTTGTGGACAAGTTTTTGTGGACGTGTTTTGCCTAGTTATTTCCCAAAGAATGGTTTTACATTCTCATCAGCAACATATGAATGTTCTAAGTTCCCTATATCCCCATCAACACTTGTTCTCTACCTATTATGGCCATCCTAATGAGTGTGAAGTGGCATCTCATTGCAGTTTTGATTAGCAATTCTCTAATAACTAATAATATTGAGCATCTTTTCATGTGCTTTTTGGCCATTTGTGTCTTTTCTCTAGAGAAATGTCTATTCAAATTTAAAGATAATTTAAAATTGTGGCTCTTACCAATCTTTTTCAGTAAACTCAGGATGAAAGTTCAGACATCTATTGCCCAGTTGAGATACCCTACTTTTTTCTTTAGTGTAGAAATGCTTTCATAAATAAAATAGGTTTACATGAAGCTTCTAATATATTTTTATTTATAGTCTCAACACAATACACTGAGAAGGTAGGATTATTATAAATATTTTCATTTCTGATTGCATCGAGAGACAACTTTAACCTACTCACTATCATTTGGGCCATACATCCTGCCCAAGGCAAACGATAACGCTATGGCAACTTCATCATGTGTGCACATGTGTGTGACTCACTCTCAAAGATCCACTACCTGAAACCCAGCCTGCAACAATCATTCTTCATCCCACTCCCATTTCCTAGGTAACAACCACCACCAGATAAAAGAACTGCACCGGCACAGAAAACTAAATCATAACACTTTCTCCCTGCCTGACGCGCTCCCTCTTGCCTGGGCTATGGAATCATGAGGACACTGAAATGATTTGACAGAAAAAGACAGATGCCTTTATGAGACACTATTAAAGTATCATGTCTTTTAATCACCCTTGTGCGTGGCTCAGAGATGTTCTGAGTAGGCCCTCCTAACTGATTGTGAAAGTTTTCCTTTTTTAATGTGGGCAGTTACAACAAAGCAGACATGTCAATTTAAATTAAAAGGTCACCCTGACAAATGAGTAGATGCCATTAAGTGAATTTTTCTCATCATTCTACTTTTTTTTTTTAAAAATGAACTGTTCAAGTATGATAACTCTACCTAGAAAGTAAAGACAGTTTTCAGACAGTAATGCAAATCCTTCGGCAGCATATCAGGGAAAAAGTAAAGACGCCTGCATCTTGGACTGGAGAGTCAGCAGACCCAACTCTTTCTCCTCAGCTTCTCTAAGCTCTCTGGGTAACCTTGGGGAATCAGCTTCCAGAGATTCCACTAAAGTGTTTAATGAAATACTTTACGTAAAATAATTTAGTTATTTTACACCCCCCCACAACCCCCCGCCAACTTTCACTCCTAACAATAAGCGATAAACAGGATAGAGTACTGGTTTTCTATCCATCTCTGGTCCCTCTGTTGCAAAGGCTGTCAAGCGGATGAGCAGACGCCGAAATCCATTTCAGGCCACAGAGAGGAAGGGAAGCACCTGCCTTGGGAGAGGCTGCCCAGGTTGTGAGAGAACTTGCATCACTCGTTATCTACTGATGTGCGAACCTGAATGAACAACAGATGTTCCACCATCTCTTCCAGGCCATGAAGAAATGTGCAGAGGGGGGAAAACCATTTTCCCTAAAGGAAGCCTGCTGGACAACAAAGCAGAATTCAGGTGTCCTGGAATTTAAGTCCTCGACTTCTCCCAGTGCTGCCTCCCCCACGTTGGCAGTTTTAGGTTCATCACTTGATCCGTAATCTCCTTACATG
Organism: Propithecus coquereli; assembly: GCF_000956105.1. Classification (NCBI taxonomy): domain Eukaryota; kingdom Metazoa; phylum Chordata; class Mammalia; order Primates; family Indriidae; genus Propithecus; species Propithecus coquereli. The sequence goes on along the minus strand of NW_012153062.1, from coordinate 7,446,814 downwards.
GGATTAATCCAAATAGGGTCAATGTCGATTTGTTTACTAAAGCTGTCTCCTTTTTTTCATTGTTGGTGTGTCTTCAACTGATGGACAAGAAGCAGTTCTTACAGATCTTAAACAAAATTAAAGCAAATAAATAATAACTAGGAATAAGATACCTTCCGTTAAAAGCCGTGGAATGGCAGATTGAAGAAGGGATTCAGAAAGTGGTAAGTACAATTGTGACATATGTGGCCCACACTTTTCATCTGGACCAGAGAAACAGGAATTCCTTTCAATCTGGGGCCAACCAAGCTAGATATTTTATAATTACTAATGTAAATTCGACATCCTTCCCAAGTGCTCTTTACTATGACTAATAATAAATAACAGCAGCAATGGTAACATAGTGTCTAGGATTTTATCAGGCACTGAACAAAACATTTTATATATAATCTATTTTTTGTTTGTTTGTTTGTTTTTGAGATAGGGATCTTGCTGTGTTACCCAGGCTGGGATGCGGTAGCATGATCACAGCTCACTGCAGCACCAAATTCCTGGGCTCAAGCGATCCTCCCACCTCAGCCTCCTGAGTAGCTGGGATTATAGGCATGAGCCACCGCACCTGGCTGCAATAGAATGTAATCAAGATAACAACCCTATGGTGTAGGGGCTATTATTATTCCCATATTACAAGTGAGAAAAATCAGGCTTAGAGAAATTGTATTTGCCCAAGGTTACTACTTGGATTCAAACCAGGATAGGCAAAAGCCTTTGCTCATAACCACTCCATAACTGGTCTACTGTGATAATCACCAGCTCCATGTAGCTACTGAGCACCTGAAATGTGGCTCAGCATGACTGAGAAACTGAATTTTAAATTTTGGTTAATTTAAATAGCCATGCATAGCTAGTTCTTACAGTATTAAACAGTACAGCTCTATAGCATGAGGGCTGATGTGCATATGACCTTATGATCTGAGTCATTTGTCTTACTAACACAAATAACTTTAATGAGAGGAGACTGACAATGATTATGAGTATGAAGGGAGCCAGTTTAGCATAACAGGTGTAGAGTAAATCCTATCTGGGTTTGAGTCTCAGCTCTGCCAGTAACTAGCCCTGTGATTTGGGCCACTACTTAAGTCTTAGTTCCGTATCTATAAGGAGAGGTAAATACACCATTGTCTAGGGTTATTGTGAGAATTAAAGGAGATAAAATATTAGAGCATTTAGTGCAATACCTGGAATGTACTAAGGCTAAATAAATGTGCTAGTAGTAATAAAAACAACTAAGTAACTACCAATTTTGGGCCTTTTTAATGTAGAGGTAATTTTCAATTCTCAGAAAAGGCTATAATTTATTAGTAACACCCACCTTATAAAAATGTACCTTTTGAGTTTTTAAATGTTTTATTTTGAAATTATTTCAAGTGTGCAGCAAAGCTGGCAGTACAAAGGACTCTCAGTTTTTAACATCTTGCCACATTTGCTTATTATTCTCTCCGTACATTGTATTTTTTCCTGAATTATTTGACACTTTAGCCCTCAACACTTAAGTATATTTACTGTATTTCCTGAGAAGAAGGATGTTCACTTAGATAACTATGGTATAATTATCAAAGTCAAGAAATACGACATTGGTACAATACTTTAATCTACAGGCTCAATTCTACTTTCGTCCACTTTCCCCATAACGTCCTTTGTAGCTGCTGCCCACCCCGACCAAACAGGCTGCGGCTCGGATCTCACGTGTCTTTTTAGTCTCCTTTAATCTGGAACGGCTCCCCAGCCCTTCACTGTCTTCATCACTGACATTTTCGAAGAGTACAGGCCAGTTATTTTACAGATTGTTGTTCGCTTGGTTTTGTCCAGTGTTTCCTTACGATTAGATTCAGGTGACACACATTTCTGGCTAGATTGCTACATAAGTGACGCTGTTTCTCATTTACAGGCATGAAACGTCCATCTGCCCCATATTGGTAACGTGAATTTTGATCACTTGGGTATTTCTCTGCTCTATCTAGTTGCTATTTTTTTCTTTGCTAATTAGTAAGTAATTTGTGGAAAAGCTATTTTGAGAATATCTAAATATACTGTTCCTCAAATTCCCTCCACCTCTGCTAGATTTAGCATCTGTTGATAATTCTTGCCTGATCAACTTTTACTATCATGGTTATGAAATGATTTTCTAACTCCATTATTCCTTCCATATTATTAATTGACATTCTACTATAAAAAGATTTCCCCGTTTCCTTTTTTACTCATTTATTTATCTACTCATTAACTGTAATGACTATAGATTCTTACTTTATTCAATGGGTATATTTGAGCTTTTAAAACTACTCTTTAAATACAAGTGACAAGAAACTACAGATCTGGATTAAGAGTCATTAATCAGGCAAAGTTTATTTATTAGGCAAGAGGAAAAATATTAACTGAGGACTCTACTTGTTTTGGATGCTGTGGGCACAAGAGGTTTAAAAGCCACAGGCTCTGTAGTTCAGAGGACATTATTAGCATGTAGCCCTCGCAATAGACAATATGAGTTATTGCTACCAAGTTGCAGTGTTGCTCATCATCAGACATGATATCATACCAAAAATATTCCATCCAAACAACCCATCTATTTCTCCACAACTAGCAAACTTGAATGTTCTGGCAAACTCAAAAGGACATGATTTACAAATAGTAGGTAATATTTGGATCTTTCCACAAGAGCTGGGTTCCAGCTTCTTTAAAATAAAATACAAATGATTTCATTTTGGAGTTCACTGTGTCACTTTCTCAATAAACAGATCCTCATATCAGAAATTAGGACTATGTTATATACAAATAGAATGGGTTTGTGCATATTTATTTTGTGGTCAGAGACCACACACCCAGTGGCTATTTACAATATTTACAGTGCTCATGATGCCACAGTCTCAGAGCTGAAACCAAAGCTCAGGCCACACAGAGTATGACTACAGGCCCTGCTCTAACATGCAAGCTAGACCTGACTCTCCATCCACAGAGGAAGACACGTGGGTCGTGTTTGATTTCTGTGAATGTTTACCTATGCCATCCAAACACCGCTATGTGCATGCTCCAAATGTGCACTCTTTGGACACTGCTATCATTTCGATGAAAGCAAGTCTCTCCTTGCAAAGTTCTAGGGCCACTATACCTTTATGCTAAGGATCAGTTTGGGAGGATTTTAAACGCTTACCAAGAAAAGTCTAGAGACACCAGTGGCAAGTCTCTCCGTCTTCAGACGCCAGAGCAGGGGCTGCGGGGAGTTGAGAAGAAACACGACAGGCTTGTGGTGAATGTGGACTGAGGAGATGGGGTTCAGGTGCAAAGTGACCTAGGACGCAACAAAAAGGGGAGAGAAATCTTAGCATTGGCTTTCCATGAAAATCACTCAGAGAAGCATCTAGAATACTTTTTCACAACTTAACAGAAACAAGCCATAAGCTAGTTCAGATTCTATGAATAAGATACATTAGGTTGAACTAGATGATTTGGCCAATATTTGACCATTTTCTACAAAACGGCTATGGTTCAAACTACACTAATCTCAACCAGAACATGATTTAGCTCCCAGTGAAAGAACACAAATGGACAGAACACATTTTTCCCCCCAAATTTGCAAGTGTGGAATAAAAGTTACCTTCCCTCAGGACTGCCTTTTCCTTTAAGCCGAATGACTAAGCTTAAAATTGGAGACCAGAAGCCCCTGGGGGTGGGTCATCCCTCTGAATCTCCGGAGAAATAACTTTCTTCTCCTTCAGGTAAGCTCCAAGCTCTATAAAGTTAAACGTGTTCTGCCAAAGAAAAGTGCCGAAAGCTAAGAGAAAGGGGCTGCCAAGGGTAGCTGCCAGTGCTTTCATCATCCCAGCTATTTGCTTGAAGGGCTTTTCCAAAGAAATGAAGCACAGAGAATGCACAGAATAAAAACTGTCCAAAAAAAAAAGAAAAAGAAAAAAAACAGGGAAGAAAACTATGAGCCGGATAGGAAAACTGTGGCCATTTGTGACAGTAGATCAAGGACTACTGCAGGTTATCGCTGCCATCATTAGCAGCACCAAAAGGCGCCTGTGAGTGGAGATGGAAAAAGTGGACTGAACAATGCCCTCTTGGAACACTCAAGCCAAGGTCGGCCGACATGAACGTAGGAGAGCAAAAGGACACACAAAGCAACCCTGCCTAGATGCTTTCCTGTAAATCTGTCCCACACTGGCTTTCTGTACGGTGGGTGAGGTAAGACCCAAGAATCATATATTTAAACAGGGTGAATTTGCCAAAGATCACCATAAAGTAATAAGGGAGGGAAAAGACAAAAGGACTTACTTAGGCTGGAAAGATACAGAGCGAGTGACACATTGGGAATAATAGCACCTCTCAGCCACAATCCTCATAAGGATCAAATGGTCCAGATCAGTGGTCCCCAACCTTTTTCTCACCAGGGACTGGTTTCATGGAAGACAGTTTTTCCACAGACAGGGGTAGGGTGGGATTGGGAGGTCACAGGGGTGGGTGCAGAACTCAGGCGGTGAGGTGTGGCCCATTTCCTAACAGACTATGGACCAGTATCTGGCCACGGCCCAGGGGTTGGGGACCACAGGTCTAGATCTATGATCTGAGCCTACATATTCATCAATGATATAGCTCTAAAAGCTGGACAACTTTACTTTTCCCAGTGGTTGCTGGCCCACTTTGATCTCAACATATTCCTACCTTTTTTTGTAGAGAGACTGCTTATGACCAATGTCACTTATTACAGTATACCCTCAGGTCATTGATAAGTAAGGCGCTAAACTTTAGTTATCTTTAAAAATCCATGCTTTAGTGCATGGTAGGCACTCAGTAAGTGCCAATAGAATGTTTTAATTCTCTGCTTTTCTATGCCACAAAAGTACTTTATTCTATGAATGATTTGTGCTGTAGTATATAATAGCCTCTCGTTCATTACCTATTGAGTGTGCATATCTTAATTGCCAAAATAGACTGTCGACAAAGATATGTCTTACATTTAATACTATGCTTAATATTGCACACACAAACATTGACTGATTTATCATAGGAAATTCATAAATTTATGTTACCTAAAAGGTAAAAAAGGCTGAAGATATTAATAGGTTCAAAGGGATTTAGCTAGCTAAGCAGCAGAAAAATAACAAAAACATGAGCAATACTCAACCCATCATGAGTTATCTCTACAAAGAGCTAGGATCATTTTTATATTTGGCATCAGCACAGTGCTAAAAGGACTAAATGAACAGTGACGTCAGTACAGCTACAGCAAAATAACGTGTTCCTTGGTTGTATAGACTGTACCTCACAGCGCCCTTTGGAGATGCTGCATGCATCAGGAAGTACACAGGTTGATAGCCACTGAAAACAAGAGAGGCTGTAGAAAGAGAGCAGAGGCACAGCGTCAAACTGTGGCACTAACTGGACAGAGAGATGCATGCTACAGAAAGCACGTGCTGTGGAAAGTGAAGAAAGGAGGATGAAACCATGACTCGTTCAAGACTATCTGAAAACTGCAAAGCAATGCTCTGAGTTTCACTAACAGCATGTGTCCGTAAAAGGTTTCCCTATCTATTCATTCCCAAACTGTTTATTGAGCACCATCAAACCACAAAGAATAGCAACGTATACCTGCAGAGGGCACATCAACTCATTTTCTGATGATTTTCTTTGCAGCTCTCAGGCATGCAATTCTTAGAGCTCGTGGATGCAAAAGTTTTGCATATCCAATAAGTATATATCTCAAATGAACAAGAAATTTTTTTAAAGCTTATGAAATAAGAAAAAGATGTATGAGACAGATATTGGTGCTCATGTCCAAAATTTTCCAGATGGTCAAAAGTGTTGAGGCCTGGCTCACACAATCAAGGAATGATTTCTAGGAGCCACAGCTCTGAGCTTTCCTGGAAACGGCTCCCTCCTCAATATGTGGCAGTGTCTGGCCAAGATGAATCTCTGACTCTGGCACACGGGGTCCAGGCAAAGCCCCAAAAGCTATTTGGCAAAAAAGAATTCACATTACAATTGGGAAATTAAAAGTACCCAATACTTTTTCAAAAAGATCATTTGGCAGGAACATAGAGTCCTGTGAGCACCCGCTCACCTAATCCCTCAGCAACCTTCCTCTTCTATCCTTCCTCCACTTGAGCAAATCTTGCTGAAGGGAAGATAAAGAACAACCAAAACAACCAACCAAAGAATGAAGGTATAAAAGCTCCCAGAAATGTGGAGAGAAATACCCAGAATACCTCAAAGAAATCCTGGCTAAGTTGCCTAATTTCTCCCAGGCTGAAAAAAGAAAAGAAAAGAAAAATCCTCTGTAGGATCAATTATAGCTCAGTATAGACTACAGTTGCAAACCTAAGGACATCCTGCTAAAGTTTTTCATGATTGGACTGTTCAGCAATCATGGTCTAAAAATCAGAGCTGAGGCAGACTACAGCAAAGAAATATCCCATGGAGAAATAATACAAATGGTGTCCAACAATTTCCAGCTTGGAAACCCAAAGAGTAGTTTAAAGAGTTGACCCTCAATCCTATGTCAAATTTATGCATAAAAATACAGGTAATAGCTTGGTGTATGGGCTTCGTAAGGAATAAGGAACCGACGCCATGTGAGCTGAGAAGGCTACTGGAGCTAAAGGGGATGCATCCCAAAAGAAGGAACAATGATCAGTCTCTAAATCCAGTGGTTCCTTTGTAAGTCCTTGGGAGTCATAGAGCATTTGAGAACTTAATGTTTGTATGAACCCTCTCTTCTCTCTCTCTTACTCTCTCTCTCACACACACACACATAAACCCATCTCACATAAAACTTTATACATAGTGTCAGGAAAATACATCCATTGCAGGGCCCATGAACTCCAGGGTAAGTAGCCATTAACCTGGATTAAGGAACTCATCGTAAAAGAGCAGGAAGAAATGGAAACGAAAAAGGCTCCATTTAATTAAACTAAAAATTACACCTCTGGTCTTAAAATGTCATCCTTTCAGGGGAAGAACTTAATAGATGACAACCCAGACCTAAAAAACTTTCAGCTGTAGTTTCTGGTGTGTCAGTGACCTCTTGAAACCCATATTTTGACAACACGCTGGTCCATGAAGCCTAGTTTAAGAGTTCCTACTCTAATCATGCTTGTCTCAAACTGTGCTGAATGTTCAGTCTTCCCAATGTTTCTCTTCCCTGTGAGAAAACCTAGGTAAACCTGATTTGCTGCATCCCACATGTACATAGACACCATCCCTCATACATCACGGATTCCTCCCCTAAATGGAGGTGAACTAACTGGTCTACTCTATACCACATCTATTCCTACTAGGTCTTCTGAGGTTATCTGTGAACTGCAACAAACATATTAGATATAATTTTATAAAGAAATTCAAAGCAGATCTTTTCTATTTTTCTGGAGAATCTGAACACAATTTTGACCACAGTCAAGGCCAACTCTAAGGAGCATAAATCCTCTGCATGGACAGACAACCTTGCCACCTCCCACTTGGGAGGCATGGCCTTGCCCACATTACCACCAGAAAATAACAAGGACAGCTTTCCCTGGACCTTGTTGTGGCGAAGGCCTCTCAGTTCTCTAAGGATTGTCTTCGATAGGCAAAAACTACATATTGTCTCAAACTCTGTAAATCACTTTATGAAAATGGGAAACCCTACTCTCTTTATGGAAAGGCGCCATATGAAAATTGCTTTGAATTTCCCAGGATTCACAGCATAAACACAAGACATTTCTACCATAGAGATTTCCAAAGATTTATGAGTTAGAAGCCTTACCCCTGGGGTTTGTTAAACAAGAAAGCAAAGTGAGCAAAATAACTGATATGGCAGTCTAACAATTGTCCAATTTTGCTAACATGTCAGTGAAGTTGCATTTCAACACTTCTGATTCTTAGAACAACCCCTGTGGACCCACGAAGCAATGAAATCATCCAAAACACTACCAGAGAGACTCCTATTATCTAAAACCAGACCAAATAATGCTCTGAAATGGATGATTCAATAATCAGTTTACACTAAGATAGATAAGAACCCCAACAGTGTGTCTATGATCAAGACCCATAAAGTCACATGCTGGTCTGTACATAGCCATCATCTCTCTCTTCAGAGGTAAGGACATCCATTTAGCAACAGCCTTGGCAGTAACAGAAAACATCCCGAATCTGGGTCTCCCAGCACCCACACTTCACATAGATGGACAAAGAGGCACAAACCTATTCCAGGAAACTAGGGTTCCACAGCTGAACTTGAATTTCACTCATATTTGGGCAATATGACTTTTAGGGACTCAAATCTTCCCCCAGATAGACCTGAAATATGTAAGCGATTGCTGAGGGTAGGAACAGTATTTAGTTAGTTGCTGCTGCAAGTTTAAAGTGTATTCCAGCCTGAGGACCCCCTGCAGCTGACATTTTATTTGCCATTGCTTGTCTTTCACCATTTGGGAATTGGTATAAAAGGATTCCCTTAAAATATTCTTGGAAGGTTGGATTTGGAGCTCTTTAAAATTTTCTTATTTTTTATTTTTATATTTCTCTGAATTTCTAGAGGGATATCAATTAGTTGGTATTAAATTCAAGAAATCTCGAGCCCTTAGTGTTCCCTCCCTGATTCTGGGAGTCACCTGAACATTCTCCTTGTTCAGGTCTAGAGAAGCATCAAGGTCAAAGACTCCACACTGCTGTGGCAAATGACATCAGGCTCTTTCCCAATGGTTTTGTCTTGAAACCACTTAATGTGCCAAGAGGGACACAGTCAGTTAATTTCAAAATGAATCCCACTTCCCCCAACAAGGACATGATTGAGGATTCCCTGGGAGCCTCTGAAAATAATCTAATATAACCATAAAAGAGAAAAAAAAAGAAAACCTAAAATGAAAGTCTGAAATGTAAGGCAGAAAAAAGTCTGCCTTCTCTGCTCCATATTTTGAATGCCCTGGAAAAATACTGGGAACTAAATTTGGGTTGGGGGTTGAGGGGCAAGAGCTCATATAAACAGAAGAGTATTTATGAAACTACAGGTCACGACCCTCTAAAGGGGTCCTGGGAGCGCTGCAAGGGGATTCCAGAGACCCTGGCCCTCCCTTCCCACAGTAGCCCACAGCCCAGCGCTGCCGGGAGGAGAGACAGGGAGAGCTCGGACCTGCACGTGGGCACACGCGGGTGTAGGAAGGCTGCTGGGCGCCCCAGCAGGCCGCTGCTGATGGCAAGTCTGAGGACACCATTGGGCACTTTTCTGTTGTCCAGTATTAAGCACAGGCCGTGTGAATGGCACACCGTCTACGTCACTAACACAGCACAGCCTTTTGGGATTCTGGCCTGAAGCATGCTGCAATGCTCCCGACGGACACAGGCGTCCAGCCCACAGTGCGATCGCCAGTGGAACTTTTCCCCATCCCCCAGGCGGAGCCAGAGCTCAGCTCCGCTCCCACAGACAACGCTTGTGTCTCTACCTCTGCGTGGCACTGTAACAGTCTGTTTAGATGCCTGTCTCCTCTGTCACACTGTGAAATCCTTGGGGATTCTTCAAGGGCGGAAACTGAGTCACATTCATCTCTGCACCCTTGGGCCTACCACAGGGCAGGACACCTAGTAAGGTCTTCAAGTCAACAAGTCTTCCGAAGGAATGAATAAAAGGAAGAATCAGTAACAGTTATTAATGAAATGCCCCTCAAAAAATGGTTACAGAGTCATGCTGTCCTGTTTGTCTGGCCCAAAAACTGGCTGGGTGGGGGGTGGGGTGTGCATGTAGTAAAGAGAACATTAACTTCACTATCAAGTTCAATTTGAACTTTAACACAGTCCAAAAAGAAAAAAAAAAAAAACCAAGCAGAATCCAACTACTTCCAGAATGAAAGAGAGGGGCTGCCTGGAAGGCGTGCTGGGGAGGATCCCCGGGCCACATCCAGGCTCGGTGGGCACCAACACCCTGATTATCACCCCTGTAGGACAGGGTAAGAGCAGCCCGATGCCACCCACGGGGACCAGGCTAGGCAAAAAAGAAAATGGAAATTTTTTGTTATCTGTAACAGTTATGCAAACAAAAATATGTAAAATGTGAAAAAATCTTTGGCCCATGTTTTCCTCCTCAGGGATAGATAACAAAGATAAAAAAATTTTGACCAAATGCGCCACTGTCTTTTAGAGGCATAGAATTTTAAGTGGTTTTCATTCAGGCAATGAAGTGTATCGGAACAGTTCAAAATTAAAATTCTACGCAAACTGAAGGAACTCAATATTTGCATATTGATTAAAGCAGGGAAAAAAGTTTGCTTTTATCTTTTTTTACATTCCCTATCATATTCATAAATAGGCCCATTCCAATCACTTTATTTTAGTTTCCAACACTAATATATAACCAAAGCCCATGTAACTATATACTCGATAAATTTATTTCCTCTCAACTTTTACTAATGAATGGACTTGAAATTTGTTTTTGCTACTTACCCTATTAACCAGTATTTTGATATGTATAGGTTTTTATCAATAGGATGTCAGAATAGCCTATGTGTCAGTACTGTGTTAAATTGAACTGCATAATAAAGGGAATCATTGGGGTGACTATTAGAAGCTGATTTACAAAACAGGCATAGCAAGAACCCAGTTCCCCCATGATTTGGGTACTGGAATAATCATTTCCAACTGCAGTCATAGATCTCAATAATAATTTCTGTTTAAATACCATCTTAAAGTTAGTAAATGCGTGATAGCAAAAAACACAAAATGTAGTGGTGTTCAGGTAATGATTTTAGATTCTCCCAGCCTCAAAGGATGGCATTTGGATTCCCTTGAAGCTGGTGAGGAATCTGAATAGGGGGACCTGTTGCCTTTTTAGCAGAAAACAGAAATCTGCAAAGGAGTAATTATTAAGATGTAGAGATTCAAAACTACTACACTTGGATTATTATTAATAAAAATAGTCATGGTAGCAGCAGTGATAACCATCATCACTGTCTTTTAAGGAAAGACAATAGGCAGAGCCATGGCTCCTTCTACTGAGTTAAGACTGCTCTCATCAGAAGGAACTGTTTTGCATAACTAATTATTCCCATTTTAAAGACAGAAATTGGTGTTTTAGCCAAAGTCATATGGCTAGAAAGTGGCAATGCTGGGAGAAGAATGAATATCTCTGTCATTCTGTCTCTCTCTCTCTCCCTACCTTCCCACCCCTATCTTTAATCTTGGGTGTCAGCCTTGGGTCCTAGAGGAGAATAGGAAGCTGTTCTGCAGGAGTGGAAGGCAGGCACTATTTTACTGCTGGAAGAGAAGGAAAGATAAGGAAGAAAGGAGGAGGACCGAGTTGTAAGCAAGATGCCCTCGGGAGCTAGCATAAGAGGCCAGTGAACAGGTCCACAAGGATGGGTCAACAAATATTTTCATGAACAGTGATGTCTACACACCAGCTAAAGCAACTAGAGTTGCTTTGATGTAAATTCTCCTCCATCTCCTCCACAAAACCTTTCGTAATGCTCACTGTTGTCTTGAATGAATGTGCTATGGAACTCAAGATGTTGGTTGTGTTTCAAATCCAAGTGACTCAAGTGTGTCTCGAACACATCACATGTAGAATTAGAAGCCCAGGAAGCAGAGAGGGCCACAAGAACATGAGGCTTGGGCAATCTGCAGAAATAGACCCTCCTCTGGATTGCCACAAGCCCTGGAATCAGCAGAGGTGCAAACTAATCCATCCCTTGAACGCCAGGGGCTCCCAGTTGATACGTGGATTAGACTAAATTATTCTCTAAGGAAACTAAATTCTAATCAGGGTAGGAAAACCTTGGGAACTCTGTGAAATCTGGTTTCATTTGAAAGCTGTTACAAAAACAACTCCTGAAGTTCATGGTACCAGCCCCCCTAAGAGTACTCTGGTCTCATCCACCAGGTTATGATTTCAAGGAAACGTAGAGGAACTTTAGTTTCAATGTTACATGGACTATCTTGAGCGAGAGAAGAGAAGTCAACCCAAAAGTCAAAGGCAGGAGAACATATTATCAATTCATGTTTGAGGAGCATTTTTCCTGAAAAAGCATTATTTTCTTTGACCAAATGTCCCACTATCTTTTAGAGGCATAGAATTTTACATGCTTTTAATTCAGACAATAAATAGTACCAGAACAGCCTAATGTATAAAAGAGCAAAGGCAGGTTGCAGTATTCACATTAGAGTTCAGTCCTTTTGCCTGTTTTCCTCTGCAGAATCTGTTTTCATGGAGCCCTGCAATGAGTTTGCAGGCTGAGACCTATGATCACAGAAAGCAGAGGGAAAGTTGCCAAAATATGCACACAGAATTTGGCATGGTATAGTTGATAAGTGTCTGAGATGGGATATCATCTTCCTAAAGCCAGTATTCGAGGGTGTAAGTTTCATTATTTTCTTGAGTCAGAATTAAAAGCAATTTCACACATTTGTTCTAACCGCAAAGGAACAGAGCTACAACAAGATCAGGATACCTGGCAACAGAATTTGTTACAGTTACTCTATACCTTAAATATCCTTTAAGTGCTTATTAATAATTTGAAGGAAAAAAGTAAAAGAAAGAAATAAGCAAAAGATCTAAATTGTGGGAAGTCTGAACAGTGGTCCTGTAGACATTTATTTATGAGTAAATCAAAACTGAAGGTCATGGCAGGAACTAGGAGTGGATTTTACCTCAGAATGAAATAAAGTGCAGGTCAGGCGTGGTGGCTCATGCCTGTAATCCTAGCACTCTGTAAGGCCGAGGCGGGAGGATGCCTTGAGCTCAGGAGTTCGAGACCAGCCTGAGCAAGAGTGAGACCCCGTCTCTACTAAAAATAGAAAAAAAATTAGCCGGGCAACTAAAAATAGAAAAAATTAGCTGGGTGTGGTGGTACACTCCTATAGTCCCAGCTACTTGGGAGGCTGAGGCAGGAGGATTGCTTCAGCCCAGGAGTTTGAGGTTGCTGTGAGCTAGGCTGACACCATGGAATTCTAGCCTGGGCAACAGAGCAAGACTCAGTCTCGAGAAGAGAAGAGAAGAAGAAGAGAAGAGAAGAAGAAGAGAAGAGAAGAAGAAGAGAAGAGAAGAAGAAGAGAAGAGAAGAAGAAGAGAAGAGAAGAAGAGAAGAAAAAGAGAAGAGAAGAGAAGAGAAGAGAAGAGAAGAGAAGAGAAGAGAAAAGAAAAAAAGTGCAAATTCTAACATAAACCATTTGACTTTCAAGTTATATAACTAATACTAGACCAGTCATTCAGCAATGAAGATACTGTAATCTTGTCAAAGCTATATAGATAGTCAGCAAATTTAAACCCTGATAAATCGAGTTACATTAAAGGTAATTTGTGAGTGGATAGAGCAATGGAAAGAAAAAGAAGATATGAATTATCTTCCAAGGGAATAATTAAAAGTTTTGGTTCCCATATTTGACATTGGGAAATACGAGATTCTGCTTTACCATATGGAAATCCTATGTCCCATCTTTTATTTTTATACTTAAAATGAACGTCTAATATCTGAATTCTACTCAATGCCTTGAACGTGGAAGGCACTCAAATATTTCACTAAGCTGCTAAATGAAAGGTGGACCACCTGTATCTAAAGAGTTTGAAGGTATCGTGAGGGCTGGGTTTCCCACGCAAATGGAGAAGGTCCAAGCCACTCTTTCACAAAGACTCTCTAAAGAATTTTCTAATTCTAACCAAAGTCTGGAGGGTCCCAAAAGATATCAAAATCATACTGCTTAAGCTCTATTTTGCAATTCAGTCAAGTCCTAGATGCTTATTAAGTCAATGGTCCCTAGTCTACTTCTCATTTTCAGCAAAACTAATATAGTCTACAATTCTCCCTCTGCCTCGTGCTTCGAAAAGACCACTAACTAGTAAGAGCCAAAATGGGAAAAGTAGAAGAGGGGCGGGGTAGAGGGGAGGGTGTTGCATTACAAAATATACAGGCCTTGATTATAAATTTAAATGCATATTGCAAAGTTAGCAGGATCTTACAGAAGTAACTAAAATTTGTGATGTGTAGGCAGAAAAAAGGAAATTTGACTCATGATATGACAAATCCCTTTATAAAAATGTGCTATAAATAAACAAAACATAACATTATCCATTCACTGGAATATTATTTGGCCATAAAAAGAAATGAAGTACTGATACATGATACAACATGAATGAACCTTGAAAATATTATGTGAAGTGAAAAAAGCCAAATACAAATGGCCACATGTTGTATGATTACATTTATACAAAATATCCAGAACTAGCAAATCCATGGAGACAGAAAGCAGATTAGAAATTGCAGGGGCTGGGGGTAGGGAAGAACGAGGAGTTACTGCTAATTGGTATGGAGTTTCTTTTCCAGGTAATGAAAATATTCTGGAACTAGACAGTAGTGATGGTTGCACAACATCGTGAATATACAAATGTCACTGATCTGCATGCCTTAAAATAGCTAGAATGGTTGTATTAGTCAGGGTTCTCCAGAGAAAACTATCTTATATATAGATATATAAAAGGGGATTTATTATGGGAATTGGCTGATGAGATCATGGAGGCTGAGAAGTCCCACAATAAGCCATCTGCAAGCTGGAGAACCCAGGAAGCTGGTGGCACAGCTCAGACGGATTTTGAAGGCCTGAGAACCAAAGGCACCAGTGGTATAATTCTCAGTTCCAGGATAAGGCTGAAGGCCTAAGAACTGGGGAAGCCCCTTGTACAAGTTCCCAGAGTCTGAAGGCCCAACAACCTGGAGTTCGATGTTCAAGGGCAGAAGACGGGTGTTCCAGCTCCAGAAGAGAACGCAAATTCACCTTTCCTCTGCCTTTTGTTCTATCGGACCCTCAGTGGACTGCATGGTGCCCACCCACATTGGGTGAGGGTGAATCTTCCTTACTTGGTCCACTGGTTCCAATTCTAATATCTTCCAGACACACCCAGAATTAATGCTTTACCAGATATCTGGGTATCCCTTAACCCAGTTAAGCTGACACCTAAAATTAACTATCACAAGGGTAAATTTTATGCTGTGTGTATTTTAACACACACAAAAACTGTGATTTGAACTTTCATATGGTACACACCCGACCAAGTTAGGTGTTTAAAATCTCATCTGGAAAATACCTTCATGTGTTACTATAAGGAATTCATTTTATCTTGAAAGGCTGAAAGGTCACATCAATCCTCAGAACTTCCCATCCAAGGCAGCCAAAGCTAAGCCACACACTAAGCTAGCTTCAGATAATAAATTGTGTTTCCTATGTATTTTTTTTCATTTATCAAACAGCATTAGTTAAGTAGCTATTATTAATATATACCAGGCACCATGTCAATTACTGGCAACAGAAAGATAAGTGAGATGCAGCCTATCTTTTCCCAATTTGCTCACACACCAGAGGGAGGACAGGTACATGAAAAGATGATTAAACACGACGACTGAGATATGTTCATGTATATATAGAGAGAAGATGTCAGGAATAGGGGGAGCCAATAGCAGTTTGGGCTGGGCTGGGTCTCCCAGACAGGAAAAACAGGACCCAAACTTCTGTTAGGAAACAGGCAAAATCTGTCACCATGATGTATGTTCTTGTTTTTCCCACTCCTTCCCAATTTTTGGAACTGCTCAGATAGACTGCATGACCACTTGTCAGAGATACTTTGGAAAAAAATTTCCAAACTAAGTATAAGCTGGACAGGATGACCACAAAGACCCTTCTGACCCCAGAGGCTAGCAAGTCCGTGACTTCATTACTAAATACTTTTCTTAAGACTTCTCAGAATCTCTTTGCCTACTTCCTATTATATTTCTTCTCTGAAGAAGTTCCATAAATTTGTTTTTAAAAATCCATATATATGGTAAGCACTGTAGCAAAGTCCTTGAGAGTATTTCTCAACAATTATATCAAAAGAAAATGGCAGGAATCTATTAGGGAAGTGATGACAGTTCTTTATTATTTCATAAAGAGTTCAAAATACTGTCTTGGTATGTTCGGGTCCCATCTGTCCATGTCTGGGAATATGTGCATCTGTGGGAGCTTGTGGCCTCTTGCTTGTAAGTCCAGATCCCAAAATTAAAACTGGCTTCAAACAAGCCATCATTTTTTTATAAAATATTTATTAAATGTCTCTGAACCTTAAAAAAGACCAATCACACAGGATTATTGAGGTTGAGTAATTTACATTTACTATAAATACAACTCTTTGTAAACTCCACAGTATGAGAAAATTTTATTATTCTCTCAAAAAAAAGGATAAAGAGTTACATTTTCCAGATCATTACGGAAGAATAATATTCTAAAATACCCTTATTTAGAAAGAGGAAAATCTGAGAAATTCAAAGTTACCTACACAATGTAGCCATCAGTTTACACGTCCTTAAGCAAACAAATTTTCTAACCAGAGTTAACAAGTAGTAAAGCTATATGAGTTTTGTGATTTGTTTCCTCTTCTATCAATTTTCCACTCACCATGGAAGGTTGCTTTGTGTTATCAGTGCCCCAGAAGGAAGCTTTTTCTTACAGATGCTCCTGACCTATGTCCTGTTGACCCTTCTCTTAGAGCATCTAGCATCTGCTGCCTTGTATTAGGTTAACTTTGGACATATAGACCATCTCAGAGGAGGGGCTGGGACTTGTCTTATCACCTTAGAACCTAGTCCAGTATCTGGCACTTAGAGAGAACTATACAAATATTTAATGATGAATGAATGAACGAACCCACACACACATTGTAAAGCATAATTTAATTTCTTCCAAGATCTACATTTTCTTCCAAGTTGGCCGGCGTCTGCTGTAACCCAATCCTTTGGGTCACTCTGCCTTCCATTCTAAAATCACAGGCAGTTTGACCTGGTGGTTAAGAAGAGTGACGCAGAGCCAGCCTCTGGGTTGGAATCTCAGCTCTCCACCGAGTAGCCTTGGGGACTTGAGTACGTTAAGACTCTACGGGCACAAGCTTCATCCAATGTAACGTGAGGCTCTTAGTTGTACCTATCCCATCAGATGTCGAGGCATTAAATCTGCCATTTGTGTAAAGCACTTAGAACAGTGACTGGCACATAGTAAGCGCTCTCTAAGTGTTAGCTATTATTACTTCTACCCTTGAAAACCACAGCTATTTTTCTACGTTCCCTAGGTTCCTATGGAAAGCAGCTCTTGTCTATACTATCGTCCACTGAGGTTTAAAGTCAAAACAGCTTTCCTCACAGTCCTCCAAAGGCCAGATTGCTGGCATCCTTGGACATGGCCCACATCCTCTTCCTAAGCAACTTCTCCTCTCTGGGCACACACAAGCCCCGTTAAGCTGCCCCTTTGCCACCACTCTCTTTCCTCCCCACCTGGCAACTCCATAAACTTCCTCTGTCACTCGCCCAGAGCTCTTACTCATAGCATTATCATGACCAATGACATCTCCATGCTCACTTCACTCTGGCTTCAGCCAGACTTGGAGATACTTCAAAGACCCCACATGATTGCGGGGAAGGATAAGGGAGCTGTTTATTTTTAAATGCAACATATCCTGAATAAGATGCCCTGTTCCCATATATTTGCTTACCCTGACACAAACCCATCATTCCCTGGCTTGAACAAGGTTGGTGAAGACCTCCACCAGATACAATACCAAAAAGGTTGAGACAGCTGCAAAGGTTTCTGTTTCCCTGGAGATGGGAGTTTCATGGAAGGCTAAGAATCACCACAGCAACCAGACTACAAAAACAGTCCGTGGGCTTCAGCACCATAACTCTGGTAAAGCAATCTGTACTCCGTGAAAAGGCTGGGGCACAGGAGTTGAAAAATGATCAAAGTAAACACTGCTCCTCAAGCACCATTTTCTTGTGCAGATTTCAAGGCACCAAGTCACAGCATCGACGTTCTGTTATGAAAGATGCTCATCGAGTGCCAGGGATTTGCCAGGCTGAACTGTCTGCTCCGGTGCGAAGGTCTGAGGAGAAATTCATAGCACATTTTCCAAAACGACCATTTCAAATTTGCTCTAAGAGCAGACCAGGGTAAAAATGTATGCCATTATATCAAGTTACCCTGCCCCATGCTAGAACAGCTGTTGATCTCAACCCTGGATTTAAAAAAAAAAAAAAAAAAGGACAGTGATTTTTCTGATAAAACTCTAAGTCAACTTTATTCATGCTGACTTTACATGGATTAATTCCTATAAATTTAAGAATCTCTAAACCTTATTAAACACTAAATGAGAAAATGTCTGTTCTAGAATCTATGATCTGCTACCCTAAATCTACACTATAGTTTAAATAGTAAATAAGAAACTACAGTGTACTATTTCTACACTATATAGAGGCAACAACTATACAGTATAGCAACTTAAAAACAGAAATTTCAGGCCAGGCACAGTGGTTTATGCCTGTAATCCTAGCACTTTGGGAGGCCAAGATGGGAAGATCTCTTGAGTCCAGGAGTTCCAGATCACCTGGGCAATATAGCAAGACCCTGTCAGTACAAAAAAATTTAAAAAAAGAAAATTAGCTGATGTGGTGGCCCACACCTACAGTCCCAGCTCCTCAGGAGACCGAGGAAGGAGGATCACTTGAGCCCAGGAGTTTGAGGCTGCAGTGAGCTATGATGATGTCACTGCACTCTAGTCCAGACAACATAGTGAAACCCTGTCTCAAGAAAACAACAACAGCGACAACAAAAACCTAGAAATTTCTCCATGGATTTATAAAAGCCCTTGATTTTTATTAGTATGATTAATTTAATTATTAACTATGTTAGCTACAGCTTGAATATACAGAACTTGTTTTTTCTTTTTTGAAGGAACTCAAAGGGGTCCACCTGAGTAGCCTTACATCATCCTCAAAAATTAGGTAAGAAAAATACACAATTCCCATTAGCAAGAATTTATATAAAAATCCTCAGACTTAGATTATATTGGCAGTACACAATACATTCACAAAAAACTTAGCTATAGTGAGAAATACGTGACGTAAACTATCCTCAGCAAGAACATTTAGAAATTCCACTAGCACTGTGATGTGTACACACGCTTATTGTACCCCCTTTCTCTGGGATGCATCCCATGTATAGTGCTGCTTCCTGAATCTCTGTGGGGAGGGGATCCACTTGCACAATTTCTGGAGTTTCAGCAAGATGTTCAGTGAATCGGCAGGGAGTCTGCTACCCACCAAATTTACTGTTCCACGGGCCCCACGAGCCCTGCTGTTTGCAATATATAAGGAAGTAATTAGTAATGTCTAACACCTAAATGCTTCACAGACAGGAATGAATGGGTTGGCTTAAAGCCTTGCTCAGTCTTTCTAGCTTCTCCTTGTTTTATCTTCAGGTTAACAAGCATGAAGTTACTAAGCTAACAGGGAAAAGAGGTTCTTATTTTATATGTTTTGTGCATTTACTATTCATTCCTCAGATACTGAATGGTCACTGTGTGTAAGGCTCAATCTTTCCAAAGTGTAAAAATATCTAAGAATTTTTAAAAATATAGTTTTTATATATATTTTTTTATGGGTATTAAAAACAATTTCATGTTTAGGATGTTCAGGATGAAGCTAAAGTAATTTTTTTTTTTAGTGAGTAGATTTAAAGAGAGATATTAAATAATAATATAAATAGTATATGAATACTGCACAAACCATAAAGACAACACATATAAACTTATATTTGGGGAGCAAGGTAATAAAAGGGCTTTGAATGTGAATCAGACACAAAAAGTTCACAGTTTGATGGAACAAAAAGACACACAGGGAGCACATATGCAGGGCAACTTGAATCTATGCTGCCAGTATAGTCCTTAAACTTGGCCCAAATAAACTCTCTCCTTATATTTAAAAAAAAAAAAAAAAAAGACATACAGATACAAATGCACTTCAGGGCACCTTGGCTTGGCCCTGAGGGTGGACAGGGCAGGGACAGGCAAATTAAGAGATGGGGCAAGGAGGAGGGCAGTGGAGGCAGCGTGGGTAGGTCTGAGGGGTATTTAATTCAGATGGCACTGAGGAAATATTAAAAAATAATGAAGAGATATTAAAGTTGAAAGGGTGACTAGAGCCAGAACACAATGGGTCTTGAAAGCCAAGCTTAATTACTAATAATTAGTGAAGACAATCGTAAGAATAGTGTATAATACGATTCACTCTCCAGCGATGTGGACCACAACTCGCTTCCTGATAAATAATGGGCACGTTAACTTCCGACATAGTAAGTGTCACTTAGTTATTCACATTACTGCGTTCATTCATTAAACACATGTCAATCGCCTGACTGACGCGCCAAAAAGAATATATATCATTAATAGATCTAAAAGCAATTTAAATCCCATGTTGTTTAGGATCCCATTCCACGTCTATAGTGTCCTCTTAGATTGTTACTGAATTACCAAGGAATTGAATTCTCATCTTGCAAGGTGAGAAAATTAAACTTTGGTCCTCAACCGCAAATCTCCCAGACTTGAGGAGTTTGTTCCCTGGCTTTGTCCCCAAGTCATAGGCCCTCAATAAACACTTGTTGAGTTTGGGTACATTTAAATCATAAACAATCAATGAATCAAGCACATGAGCTAGGAGCCTTAAGCAGTTTTACAAGTAACAATTCACAGGGCCTGGTAACTCTGGTCCTGGTTATATTATTTCATGCAAAAATCTGTAAGTCCGGCCAGGCGCGGTGGCTCAGGCCTGTCATCCTAGCACTCTGGGAAGCCGAGGCGGGCGGATCGTTTGAGCTCAGGAGTTCGAAACCAGCCTGAGCAAGAGCGAGACCCCGTCTCTACTAAAAAAATAGAAAAAATTAGCCGGGCATCGTGGCACATGCCTGTAGTCCCAGCTACTTGGGAGGCTGAGGCAGGAGGATCGCTTGAGCCCAGGAGTTTGAGGTTGCTGTGAGCTAGGCTGACGCCACGGCACTCCCTCTAGCCAGGGCAAATGGAGTGAGACTCTGTCTTAAAAAAAAAAAAAAAAAAAAAAATCTGTAAGTCCTACCCATAGTTCTCTGTGTAAGAAATGAGCTGGATTAAGCCTCTTATCTATTATCTATGCCTCTAATTTATCATCCCTAAAGTATAAACCAGTCACCATTCTCCACCCTACAACGTCTTCCTGATATGCCCTCCTAAATCTCGACAAGACCTAATAATATATTATTAGCATTTCTAGTACATATCGGAAACAATTTGGGGTCATAATCCCTCTCACATCATTCTTTTCAAAAAAGAAAGTAAGTAAACTATTGGTAAGCAATTTTAGAATGAAGATAGGATTGTCTGATTTCCAGAAAATAATCACTTGTTTGCCCTCAGAGAGAAAAAGTTAATTATCCTTGCCTGAGAAATAGAGGAAATTAACTTTCATGTAAACCACAAACATTGGTGCTTCCCCATCTTGTCTTCTCCTAGTGTAAGATTTTTGACATACCACTCATTTTAAAAAAAAGTTTTGCTAAAGTATCTTACTTTGGGCTTCAGTTTCCCCATACTTGAAGAAGCTAGACTAAATCCCTGTGGCCACCTATAACTGTAAAGCCTGTGGTTCTTTGAATACCTGACGGAGTCAGTAACAATCTCTGAGACAGACCCCTAGAAATAGATGTAGCTAACAAGAAAGAATGGGTTGATGTGACTGAATCATCGATCTCATAAATGTCAGGTCATACTAAATGATTTGTGTACTCAATTAAAAGGAACAACTGATAAAAAGATTAGTTTAACCTGTCAAAGTGAATACACAAGAACAAAATAGAAGTCCTTTTTTCTTTCAACAAGTGAAAAATTCCTGAAATAAATTAATTTTTTAGACCAGTGTGAACATGTTTTAGAGAGTTTCTTTACTTTCCTTTAATTCTGGGTCAATGCTTGCCCTCTAGTCTTTTACGTTTGGCAGAGGCAAAACAAATAATGAAATACTCAAAGCTAATCCTAAGGGTAGATCATGATTTACAGTGTCTTTTAAAATAGGTAGTGCTGACAAGATAATAGTCTTAAGACGAGTTAATTTATTGGTTTAGCTAATTTCTTTTAGATATACTTTTCAATGAGAGTTGTTTGATTCATACTGAATTTCAGGAAGATTGGCAGATTTTTCTATTTTACACCGAAATTAGAGCTTCCAATAAATCAAAATATGGTTTAAAAAACAAAAGAATAAATGCAAACATTATCACACTGTCAGAATTTAAAACACCATTTTGACAGAATAAATCCTCCTTAATAAGGACAGTGGCAGGTCTCAGTTAAACCCTACATCATTAGCCTGAGAATAAGTCTCAGTCATCACGACCGACTCATCTGGGGATTGGGAACTCTTGGGGGCAACAGGCAATGTGCTAAATGGGCACTGTCAGGCACACTGTGCAAAGTTATGAAGCTTTCTCATTTTCCCCCCATTGTTTACTTCTTCCTGACATTTTTTTTTCCAAGTACTTCACTGGCTGCTCCAGAAGCAAAGGAATCAGGAAAAAAAGCGAAATTAGAACTAATGAGTGAACTTGGCTTAAGAACACTGATAAAAGTTTGAAAGAAGAGTATAAAACCCAAAATAATATTTGTATATAATGAAATCACCAACTTTTAGTAATAGAGGAGATTTTAGACATTCTACTCCAAATGTTTGTTATAGATAAGGAAATTGAAGTCCAAAGAGGTGACTTGCCCAAGTTCCACAGCTAGTTGTAGCAACACTGGGACTGGAACCTAAATTTCCATTCCAATAAACTAGCTTCTACTTATCCTGCTAATGGAACTATTCGCGTCTCTCCTTACATAACCAATTCTGTTTTGGGGAAAGAGGGATTCCCCAAGTTTTCAGAATTCAGGACCAGCTCTTTCCATCACTGGAAAAGAACAGAGAAATCTAAGAAATGCCAAGAAACAACTTCTCCTGCAGAGCCCCACACGATCCAACCCCGGCCTGACCAATCCCACCTTTCCCTACCCTTCCCCTCGCTAAAACTCCACTCCAGCCACACTGGCCACCTCTCTCGCCTCCAGCGAGCTGCTTCCAAGCTTAGGGCATAGACATCAGCAGACGCTTTATTTGGCCTCTTTTTCCCCCAGTCTCTGCATGGTTCGCTCCTCATCATCATTCAGGTCTCTATTCAAGTGCACTTACTCAAAGAAACCCATCCTGGCCAGGCGAGGTGGCTCACTCCTGTAATCCTTGCCCTTTGGGAGGCTGAGATGGGAGGATCATTTGAGGTCAAGAGTTCAAGACCAGCCTGAGCATCATAGTAAGACCCTGTAGTCCCAGCTAACTTGGGAGGTTAAGGCAGGAGAGGATCACTTGAGCCCAGGAGTTTGAGGTTGCAGTGCTGCAGTCAGCTATCACCACGTCACTGCCCCCATGCCTGGGCAACAAAGACCCTATCTCAAAAAAAATAAAATAAAAAAATCCTAAGCATCCTAACAGCCAACTCTTCCTGTCACTTGAATACCCAGGTACTCTGTGTTCAAAACCATGTAAGCATTGAAAGGAAGGGCTGAAACTTTGCCTTGTTTAGCATTGTATCTCCAATCCTAGAATAGTGCACACACATTTTCAGAATGATTAAATGAATTAATGTATGAAAGACAAAGGAAAGATAAGCCAGCATATGCAGTGGCTGGGAAATCCTTTAACTTACATTTTTATAAAATTGAAAGGAAAAGAAGACAGACAGCCTGTTGGCTTCTATCCAAAGCACATCTCCTGGACACTTCTTATAAAAGGTCATTGCCAATAAAACAAAAAAATCCAACTTTCAGCCTAGTCAAGATATGCAAGAATTCAAGTTCAAGTCAGAATATATCTTCAAAGTTTACCTGATTCTGCCAGCAGGAGCCCTGCAGGGCTGAATTTTTGGGCATGTGAATGATAACATTGTTTTATTCAAACATTTTCCAAGATTCCAAATTCAACTCCGTGGTCTTTTTTCACTAAAGGGCAAAACACTAACCTGTTTCCAAGCTCTTTAGTAATATTTTGGCACAGATAATCCAGTAAAGAGAACCGTTTGTATAGAACAGAGCTAGTGTTAAGATCAGGGCACCCTAACCTGCCCTCTTTCTAAGCTCTTAACCTATAGATGACGACCCAGCTATTCACATTTAATTCTTACCAGATGGTTGTTCTATTGCAGCTCAGACTTACCTCCAATATGATTAAGTCAACAAGCAACACTGGGAGCAATATTTAAGCCCACATTCAAGAAAAGAGGTTGAGATCATCTAAATGGGAGCAGGAGCAACTCACTATCCACTGTATCTATGTTACCTTTGGCACATTCTCAAGGTTAGTGGTGTCAGGACTGCCAGTGTCTGGCACTGTGCCTGACAACATAACAAATGCTTAGTAAATAATGATTTAATGATTGAATAAATCTCTAAACCTTGGGAAAGCCCACCTTGCCCACAACCACTCACACTGAATGTCGACTCCATCTACAGGAAGTGTGCTGGGAATTCAAGCTTGGCCTCTACGAATTACTTCCTAGCTCGTGACCTTGGGTAGAGTATTTAACCTCTCTCAGCCTCAATTTCCATACCTGTAAAACAGCTAACAGTATCTCCCTTGTGGGGGTGCTGAGAAGACTAAATAAAACGCTGGGTTTTGCAATTCTCTGGAAAGCAGCTTACCAGTGTTTGACTTTGACTCTGATCAGTGTGGTGCCGTTACCTCCTGCCTACAGGTCCCTGGATTTTGAAACAGGATGACAAATTGATGACAGCTGCATACATGGCCCTCAGACCACTTGGCTTCCTAATGATGACCTAATGGTTTTTCCACAATTTGTCAGCCTTTCCTTCACCTTTGGGATTTGGAGCTCATTAAAGACCAGGCCTGAAAGATACAGCGTGGGCAGCACAAATGTAATCATCTCTCCCGCCTCTGGCTTCACCTTCCCCCGTTATTCCTGTGCAGGCACTGCTAACCTGGACAGGCTGAGGTCTTGCTCTCCAAACTTCACTGGAATTTTGGGTGCTTATGAATCCAACAAAGAAAGGTCCTAAGAATACCACACTCATTCCACACCTGACCCCAACACCACAGCTGCTCTGAGGAGACCCCAAATTTCTGAACAGAAACTCAATCACCTGTGCTTGCTGGTATATGCTTTCCAGAGAAACAGGAAATGCTAAAGCAATGAACTGCTTCCAGGGTAGCTGAAGTCACTGGATTGTGAGGTAAAGCTAAAGGATTCTTCCAATCTGTAGCTGAAAAGTGTGGGGATAAATATTTATCTTTAGAGGCCTACCTAAATTGCCCCTTCCAGGGTTAAAGATTTTAACAATTCATTTGACTTTGGAGACCTGCAGCTGAACATCCATTCTCCCGGCATAAACACCAACAGGCAAAACCATCAGACACAAGCTTTCACAGCTGCCAAGGTACTTGCTGTCTTCAACATATTTCATACTCAACTGGGCTCTATTTTGTTTACCAGTCTCCTCCCCTGGTCTTGGAAAATTCTCCTTCCAGTCCTCCGCCAAACCACATCCCTATTTCAAACCTCTCCAAATTCTCACCTCCAAAAAGCAGCGCCAGGCTAGTGCACCTGGCTCCAATTACTCCACAACGTGCTTCCCCCGGCCCCAGCCCCCAGCCCTCCAACATGCCTGATTACTTAGCACTTGCGAGTTTATTTCAGCCCAGCTGCAGTTGGTTAAGTCTATTTGCTTGCGTTTCTATCACATGCGCTCAGGGCAGTGCGATGTTTCTGTGTCTCTGTCCTTTCTGTTTACAGGTGTTGCTCTTTGTCCTTGGACGCACAGTGGGTTGTGAGGGCTGCTTCCTTCCTCGCTCCCACAATGCTTTGCGCTGGTGCCCAGTCCATGAAGGCTGCTGCCTGTCCAAGTGCATGGTTCTAATTTATGCTGGGAGGGGCCTTTGCTCAGCGAACTGAAATGATTAGTTCCTCTAATCTTCTATATTTCAATAAATAAAAGAGAGAGGGAGAAAGATTCTTGTGTGTATTCTGTCCTGATGAAACAGTAGAGCTCTTTGGAAAATCATGAACTGTGCAAGGCAGTAAGATCTAAGCAGTGAAATTCAGAAGCATTTCCCAAGCATTTAGAGGCCAGACTTGCCCCCAGATCTGTAAATCCTACTTAATCCAGGTTTTAAAAAAAACACATAGGACGACATCAGACACCCATAGTTTACATTTCGGCTATTAGGAGGTTCCTTACCCACTGTAAGCTTAGGGTTTCTTATGGATATTTTCTAGTTTAACAATCCCAGAAACACTTTCAACTTTTTTTTTTTTTTTTTTTTTTGAGACAGTGTCTCACTCTGTCGCCCAGGCTGGAATGCAGTGTCGCAACCATAGCTCATTGCAGCCTCAAACTCACAGGCTCAAGCTATCCTCCCACCTCAGCCACCAGAGTAGCCGGGACTACAGGCACGCACCACCACGTCTGGCTAATTTTTTATTTTTTGTAGAGACGGGATCTCACTAAGTTGCCCATGCTGGTCTCAACCTCCCGGCCTCTAGCAATCCTCAGCCTCCCAAAGTGCTGGGATTACAGGTGTGAGCCACCATGTCCAGCCTGTAACTTTCAATTGGTATTTATTACTAAATGGAAATTATGCTGTTTTCATAATGTCAACCTGGAGTAACTACACTAAAACTATATCCTTAATTTTCAATGGAACCTCAAAAGACAATAGCAGTGAAAGAAATATTAGGTTGAATTTTCCCAACCTGTTTATATTGACAAAAAAAAGAAATTAAGACCCATATGGGTCTATACACTTGTTCAAGTCTAAACAAAGAAGATCAGGACAGGACCGGGCGCGGTGGCTCAAGCCTGTAATCCTAGCACTCTGGGAGGCCGAGGCGGGCGGATTGTTTGAGCTCAGGAGTTCGAGACCAGCCTGAGCAAGAGCGAGACCCCCGTCTCTACTAAAAAAAAAATAGAAATTAATCGGACAACTAAAAATATATATAGAAAAAATTAGCCGGGCATGGTGGCACATGCCTGTAGTCCCAGCTACTCGGGAGGCTGAGGCAGAAGGATTGCTTGAGCCCAGGAGTCTGAGGTTGCTGTGAGCTAGGCTGACGCCACGGCACTCTAGCCAGGGCAACACAGTGAGACTCTGTCTCAAAAAAAAAAAAAAAAGAAGATCAGGATATATGGAGGACTGAGTCCTGTATTCAGACTCACAATCCCGTGCTATCTTCTACCCCTTGCAATCTTGGCTTAAGAAACATTACTTTAGCCTGAACATACCAGTATCAATAATTATATCTTCCAAAAAATATGAGAAATTTCCAAATACAAAATTTCTAGATTTAACCTATTTGCTAAAGCTCAACTGTTATGCCAATATATTCATTTGTTCATTCAAACATTTATTCAATGAATATTTATTGAGTGCTTACTATGTGCT
Source organism: Propithecus coquereli (assembly GCF_000956105.1). Taxonomy (NCBI): domain Eukaryota; kingdom Metazoa; phylum Chordata; class Mammalia; order Primates; family Indriidae; genus Propithecus; species Propithecus coquereli. The sequence continues at coordinate 7,419,518 of NW_012153062.1, read as the reverse complement.
GGACACTGTTCTAACTGCTGGAGATATCAGTGAACAAAATAAAACATCTATCCTCATGGATATTCTAGTGGAAGAGACAGACAATAAACATACTGGAAAATAAATGAATATCAGATGATGATATGAATTATTTTTTGTTAGTAAAACAAGGTCTGGAGACAGTGTATGGGAGTTCATGGCTATTTCACATGGTCAGTGCAGGCCTCTCTGCAGGGGTAAGAGCAGAGCGGGGACTGCCTGAAGGGAGGGAAGGTGCCACATGAATAACCGGGCGAAGGGCTCCAGGCAAAACCAAGAGCCTGTGCAAAGGGTGGGAGGCAGGACATCAGGGCCAACGACTGCAGGGAACAATGGTGAGAGTGGTGGGAGAGGCATGAAAAATCAGTTAGGGCTCTGGCAGGGATTGGGGATTTTATTCTAAATGTAATGGGAAACCACTGCATGAAGCTGAGCCGGTGAACTTCGTGACTGGACTGAGGTTTTTAAAGGATCATGCTGGCTGCTATGTAGAGAATAGATCTTATTAGCTACCAATGACAGTAGCTGATGTTCTCTGAGTGATTATATTCCACACACTGTTCTAAGCACCTGTCATATTTTAATTGTTTAATTGTCACAGCAACCTTATGAAGTAGATACAATATACCCACATGAGGGAAAAGAGGCACAGAGAAGTTAACTAACTTGCCCTAAGTCATACAGCTCATAAACAGTGGAGCTGGGCTTCCAACACAGGCCCTCTACTCCGGACCTTGCACTCTTAAGAGAGGTGGGCTTGGGGTCTACTGCATCTCAGGCAGATTCACAATATATTCTTAGGGTAGAACAAACAGGGTTGGATATGACAGCTGAGCAAGCATAGGAAGTCACAGATAATGCCAAGGATTTTGGTCTCGGCAACTGGGTGGTAGTGTCCTCCACAGAGATGGGGAGGAAAGCGGTGTGCAAACTGGGCACGGGAGGGATGCACAGAACTCTAAAGTGAGACAGAGTGTATCTGTTTCCTGAGCCGCTGTGAAAAATCACCAAAAACTGGGCAGCATAAAACAGAAGTATCTTCTCCCACAGTTCTGGAGGCCAAAAGTCTAAAATCAGTATTGCTGGGCCAAAATCAAAGCTGTCAGCAGAGCCACACTCCTTCCAGAGTCTCTGGGAGATAATCCGTTCCTGGCCTCTTCCAGCTGCTCGTGGCTGTTAGCATCCCTGGGTTTGTGGCCCCATCCATCTCATCTCTTTCCCGACGGTCACACTGGTTTCTCCTTTTTGTCTGTGCCATCCAATCTCCCTCTTATAAGGATATACGCACTTGCATTTAGGGGCCACTAGATAACCCAGGATAATCTCCCCATCTCATGATTCTTAATTTAATCACATGTACAGAGGCTTTTTCTATGTAAGATGACATTCACAGGCTTTGAGGGTTAGGATATGGACATGTCTTTGAGGGCCACTATTTAGCCTATCACAGCCAGGAAAACCACAAATAAGAATAATAAAATCCACAGATGTGGATAAAGAGTTAGCAAAAACTTTTTTCTTTTATATGAGAATTTGATCTTCTGTTAACTGCCTCACTTCTGTAACCCTGGTAATCTGGTAAGACAATATGTCAACTATAATACAAGGCAACTTGCTTACTGGGACTGGAAAAATTTAAAAAATATCTGATAGGAAGTGATATTTGGGGGCTTCCCTGAGAGCAGGGACTCTTATAAACCGGGCATGTTTACAAGAGTGGGCACTGTAGAAATTATTCCTATAGAGCTACAGTCCCCAACCCTCGGGCCGCAGCCCGGTACCAGTCCATGGCCGGTTAGGAAACGGGCCACACATCACTGCCTGAGCTCCTTGCCACCATGCCCCCACCCCTAGTCCATGGAAGAACTGTCTTCCACGAAACTGGTCCGTGGTGCCAAAAAGGTTAAGGACCACGGCAAGTATAGAGCATAGTTCCTACAAGGATATGAGGCTTTTAAACTAGGGTATTACATCCACATACACACACACCTCTCATGTTCTGGCAGTGAGCCATCAACTGGAGCGCTGCTGGCTGTACGAACTGATGTGTAGATGGCACAAGGCACCCAACAAAGAGGTCTTGCTGCTCTGCTGCCAGTTGTCGTTTCTGTCCCATATCCTTCTAGTAGAATGAAGCCACCTACCTATGGCCTGTGATAGTCTCTTGGGTCTGAATGTTTATTTGAACCCAAGAACCCCCCACCCTGCATGAGTTTGTTGCCACATGTAATACAAACACAGTTTCAGTTAATTACTTCCATTGCTCCTCCACCAAACCCTTTACCACAGTTACCAGCAGGGAAAACGGGGGAAGCATTTGTTTCATCTGTTCACACTCTTGTGGTCTCACTCGCAAGCAGCAAAATGGCTAAAAGGGGCAAAGGCAAACCTGGAAGCAGAAATTAGTAAATTCACAAAAACTGGGTTGACTGGTCCCTCAGGGAGGAGGAGTGAGTAGTACCTATAGACAAATATGTCACGCTGCCTGCGCTACGCCTTCCAGAGGCCTCTCCTGCAGAATTAAATGCAAAATCCCCAACCCACAACTCTGCTGGAAACGTGCAAGTGGGCTCATTACTCAAAGTCAAGATAAAGGATAAATCTTTATGAGTACCGTAAGTATGAGTCATAAAAAATAGGAAACACATGTAGGACGTATACCCAGTAATAGCACCAAGCCAGGGAAAGTGTTTAGGAAACGTGTATAAGAACACATGGCAAAACAGGACTAAAAATTGTCCTTGGACATTGCCCCAAAACATATTTTAAAAAAAAAAAATTTCACAGCAAGTCAAGGGTCCATATCACCCTGGTCGCTAATAAACAGAGGTCATTTCCGTATTTGGAAATAGGTTGGGCTTTTTTAAAAAATGCAAATAGGAGGAGAACTGAATGAAGAAAAAGTAACTTGGAGTAGGCTTTGAAAGATTTTATGATTTGGGAAATTTGAATGGCTTCCAACTAAAATACTGGGAATTAGATCTTAACAGTATTAAAAATGAACAAGAAAGATTCTTTCAGAAAAACACTTGTTCGCAATGGTAACATTACCATTGCGTTTAGATTCTCACTATCTTAACCACCAGTGGTGATGAAGGGAAAAAAGTGAAATCTTCAAACCTTATGAAAGCAGGAAATAAAAACAAACAGCAACGCATGCACTGACAACAGACCGGCAGCAATAAAAGGCCCGCAGGAAAGCCCCCGCGAAGACGCGGGGCGCGGCAGGAAGAACTCACAGCCCCCTGGTCACCTGCACCAGACAAAAATCTAGGGGTGTTCAGAATATAAGGGAGGGTGATCGGGCCCCAAAGTCCTCTAGGGCCAGATGACTGGGGCAACATACATCGTGATTGGACATTAAGCTCTTCAGTTGTCATTGACTTTGACAGGCTCCAAATTTAAAACTGCACATGGCAAGCAAAGGAGCCAGCCCGAATGCCCGTATGCTCACACCGAAGCATGTCCCGACGGGCCTTCCGCTCCCCTGGCCTTCTCCTCTACCTCCAGGAACTGCTGCTTCCCAAGGAAAGCACTGCTTGCATGCCTATCTACTTGAGGTTGAGCGGAGTTGAGAGGGATGTGTAAAGTATTGTTTTTAAATTCTTTAAGTGTAAAATTTACCTAAGACTCCAAGAAAGTCAATGCTCTTTAGGAACTATTCTGAGGAAGAAATCCCAATATAATTCCCACCTCACAAAAAATCCAACTCTAGGCTATTAGAAGACCCCAACAGCATGGCCAGAGCTGGGAAGTACGATAGCTCATTTTCTCTCTACCTTTCATCTCTCAACCCTCTTGGCAGTCCCTAGACCTCTTTGCTCCCTCCTCCAAGGCACCTGGGTATGTGCTCACATCGCTAGCAGTGAGACCACATTTACAGGGGGGCTCACCTCTTAAGAAGACATCACTGCGGCTCCCATTTACGTCAGCCGACGGGTACTGAGTACCCACCCTGTGGCAAGCCCAGTGCTACGCACAGAGAACTTACAGCCACGTCACCAACTTGCTGCAGCAAATTCAAAAAGAATCAGATGCACGTACACGTGTGCATTTGAAACAAAACAAACAGAAATGAAGCTTTAATGTGCACAATGTGATGCCTGGACAAGGGTTAGGCGACAGCAGTAACAGTGGATCCTGAGGCTGGCTCTGTCCCTGGCTCAGGGTTAGAACCAGTAACATCTAATCTGGTCTCCCTTCAAAAGAAGCCAAACCATGCCTGCAGTTTGCAGCTCCCCCTCCAGGAGAAGTAAAATTGTTAGATTCATCTGAAAGATTCTGTGGTTCAGGTAAAAAAAAAAATGCCATAAATATAAAGCACTATTGTAAGGTGTCCTGGACTAAAACCCTATCTATCTAACACACTGGGCCTTGATATTTTAGCCTTTAAATGAAGCCAAGGAGCTCAGGGAAAAGGATTATTTCACTTAGCCAACAGTTAGCTGAGGTGCCCTGGCGGGCTGGAAAGGAAAGAAAGAGCACACAACTGCAATGAAGCCAAGGCGGCAGGTCTTCCAAACAAAGATTCAGATTCCTGTGTCTTTAAGGCCAGACCCTCATAAATGGACTGCTTCTGCTGGACACCACGCTCTAAATAAACAGACTCTTCTGGCCGACACACACTTCCTGTAGGGTTCTGGTGGGTAAGGCTTAAAGGCTGCCAAATCCAATGACCAGCAACTTTTGAGCTGACTTAGAAAACAAGCTACAAAGACTTGAGTCCAGAGTAAACAAAGGAAAAAGCCACATTAAACAGGGAACAAATTACTATACAGGCAGAGATATTTTAAGTGCTCACTGAGCAAGAAAACAAAATCAAAAAAATTAAGTTATAAGATATTTAATAATGCATGGTAGAGTAAAATGCCCTCATTCAATTGGAGGAATCAAAGTTAATTAATTCCAGCAATATTAAGAAATGGCTGGGAGCCACCCCTACATCATGAGGACAGATCATTCTCAATGGCCCAGCTTCAAACCCGGCTCAGGTCAAATGTGCCACCCAAGGGAGCAGCATGGAGTCGAAAACCAAAATTTATAGCCTTTTACCCAGCTGAGGGAAAAGACTAACCAGTTTACTAGCAGATGACTAAAACCCCTAGGAGTAAAGAAGAACGTAACAAAATTTAGAAATGGGCTAGGGGAAAACTGAAACAGAGATCTGCAAAGTTTAAAGATTAATTAAAGGAGATTTAATTAAGAAAAAATACATCAAAATAGTAATACAAAATGGAGGACACCTGCTTTGCTCTAGGGGTTAAGAGGGACCTGGGGACCAAAGACCAAGTCCACTGATAGAATGCAAATCAATAAAGATGCACTGTGGAAAAGGAGTGTCATTCAAGACGACTTGCAGTGATGCTTTAAATAACATGCACACCACCATTCCAGAGCCCAATCTGCATAGTGCAAAAGAGGCCAGAACCTAGTTCCTGCCCTTAAGAAGTCAACTCACCAGCTGGGGTGTGCAAGATTAACACATGTGATTCGGCAGCAAATAATATAAGAAACCACATAATTCCATACTCTGGGAGGTGCAGGCTGTGGTGGGAAGAAGAGGAGGATTCAAAGCAATGTTTAGAAAAGAGGGAAATGGACGGGGGTAAAGGAATCAGGAAAAGGTTTGCTGAAGAGTTAAAACATAAGCATGGGCTTCTAACATGGCAAGGACTGAGAGACTGAAAGTCCAGGTGGAATTAAGAATAAAGGAGTAGGGCCACAAATTCAACAGGTAAACCAGGGTAGGCCCAGGAACCTGCACCCAGGGATTCAGATGCAGGGCGTCACATACCACGCACACTTTCAGAAGCACTGATGGAAGGACCAAGTCCAAATCCTCACGCGTGTGGCCTTTCAGGTCTCATTTTCTACTCCAGGCCCCAGCCCACCCCCACCATCGTCCCCAGCCGCTATTCTAGGGATTGGCAAGCTCTTCCTGCAAAGGGCCAAACAGTAAATATTTAAGGCTCTGCGGACCATGTGGGTCTCTGTGACAGTATTTAACTTTGCCGTTGTTGTGAGAAAGCAGCCACGGACAATATTTAAACAAACTTTATTTACAAAAGCAGGCATCAGACTGATGAATGCATAAACAAAACATGGTAAAGCCATACAAGGGAATACTATTCAGGAATAAAAAGGAATGAAATAACTTTTACAAGTTACAACACAGAAGAACCTCAAATGCATTATGCTAAGTGAAAGAAGCCAGACACAAAAGATCCAGATATTGCATAATTCCGCTTATATGAACGTCCACAATAGATAAACCTAGAAAGCAGATTAGTGCTTGCCTTGGGTTAGTGGGTCAGGGGTGTAGGTGGGGCACCCGCAAAGAATGGGAGAGTGACTGTTAATGGGTACAAGGTTTCTTTTTAGAGTGATGAAAATGTTCTAAAATTAGATTGTGGCATTGGTTGCACACCTCTATAAATATACTAAAAATCATTGACTTGTACATTTTAAAAAGGTAAACTTTACAGTATGTAAATTGTACTTCAATAAAGCTAGACTTTAAAAAAACAGGCAGTGGCCAGGCACATCTATAATCCCAGCACTTTGGGAGGCCAAGGCAGGAGGATTGCTTGAGGTCAGAAGATCAAGACCAGCCTGAGCAACATAGCCAGACCTTATTGTCACAAAAAAATAACAAAAATTAGCCAGGCATGGTCACACGTGCCTGTAGTCCCAGAGCCAGGATGATCATTTAAGCCTGGGAGTTTGAGGTTGCAGTGAGCTGTGATCATGCCACTGCCCTCCAGCCTGGGCGACAGAGTGAGACAGAGCTGGCAAGGAGATGAGATCCCATCTTAAAAAACAAACAAACAAACAAAAAACCACAGGCAGCAAGCAGGATCTGGTCTGTACACCTGCCACACCAGGTACATGGAGAACTTTCCTCCATACCTGGTTTCTGCTCTTCCCATCCCTTGGTCCAGCAACATCTACTTGACTTTTAAGCTCTTTCTTCGGGGAATCCTTCCCTCACTTCCAGGTAGAATGAACACTCCCTCTGTTGGTCTTCTGCAAAATTTTGTTAATATGTTATTATATATTATTGTCGTGTTTCATTAAATTTATTCTCCCTCAATCCCAACAGGTGCAGAAGACATAAAGATGATTAAGAATCTAGTACAGTGTCTACCTAGCACACAGTAGGTTCTTAATGAAGAATTCACAGAAAGGGTCTCTGAATGAAGAAACAAATGAATTATTGAGGTATTATCTTGAGAAGACTGGTTTTATGAAGTGGTTCCCAAGCTAGACCAAAGAAGCAGAGCCTAAAGCTGAAGGCGCCAGTCCCAGGAGACCGGTTAAGGAGGCTGCAGGGTAAGCGGAGAGGAATAGAGGAATTCAAGGGAAATTGCAGAGGAAGTCAATAAAACATGGTGATTGGCCAAATATAGGGTTTAAAGGGGAAGCATAAATCCAAGATGGTCCAAAAGTTCCAAGACAGATGGTATCAGTGACATTGATGGGACAGGGAAGCTGGACTGAAAAACCAGCACCAGGGTCAAGAGAACTGGCTCAGGAAGGTTCTTCAATTCAATTTTAGAGTTAACAAAAATTATTACTGGCTACCACGTGATTGTCTACTGTGTGCCAGGCATACAGGCTGGCCGAAGTGCCACAGAGACATCTCTCAGTCCTCTGTGAACCCTCTAAAGAAATGCTATTCCCATCTCCATTTCACAGACGAGGAAATGAAGCTTACAGAATTAAGTAACTCATCCTGGGTCACACACCTGGGGACTGACAGAGCTGAGATTAACCCTGTACCTGACACCAGAGAGAACTACAGTCACAGCCACTCCTCCAGGCCACCACATCTCAGGCACCCAGCAGCTCGAGATGGGACCCAAGAGGCGGGGCACTTTAATACACGTGACTGGAGCGCCTCTCGAGAAGCCTGGAAAGAGTTTTGGGAGTCGCTGGCAAGGAGACGAGAACCAAAACCCTAAAAACAGACAAGCCACCTCAGGGAGAGTAACAGAGGACAACAGAAGACAAGGACTGCGCCTTAGTCAAGAATCTCCCGAGAAGGAAGAAAGAGCACCTGGGAAAGGAACAGAAAAACAGGTGGAAAGGTAGAAGGAGAACCAGGAAACCAAGAGAGATGCCAGAGGGGGGTCCTTGACAACACCGAACGCAGCAAAAGCTGGAGAACGAGGGCAGAAATGCGACGTGGGGAAAGAGCTCTTCAGTGGGCGCTGGAGTCCCTGGGTGCCAGTCCAGCCTGGCACCAAATTCTTGGTTGACAGCAAACACATCACCACTGTGCTATCTGGCCTGGTCACCTCTGAAGGTGGTTAGGACCAGGTGGAGTCTGGGGCAACTCTGGTCCCAACGGCCCATGAGTGAGTCACAGGGGCATCTTCAGTGACTCCCCAGAGATGAGCTCAGGCCACAGAATGGGAAGAGGGGAAAGAAGGACTCATAGACATTCACTCATTCAAGCGGAGTAGGAAAGGAAAAGAGAAATAAGATGGTCTGAGAGGTGATCAGAGCGGCCAAGTCATACTCGGCCTCTTCATCATGGAAGAAAGAAAAGCAAAATGAGTAGGGCCGGGAATAGTGGCTCATGCCTATAATCCTAGCACTTTGGGAGGCCAAGGCAGGAAGATCGCTTGAGGCCAGGAGTTCAAGACCAGCCTGAGCAAGAATGAGACTCCATCACTACAAAAAATAAAAAATTCTCCAGGCATGCTGGTGTGTGCCTACAGTCCCAGCTGCTCAGGAGGCTGAGGCAGGAGAATCACTGGAGCCCAGGAGGTGGAGGCTGCAGTGAGCTATGGTGACACCACTCTACGCTAGCCCAAGCGACAGAGCAAGACCCTGTCTCAAAAAAAAGTAAAATAATTAAACATGTATCTAATTTATACAGGAATATTTGGAAAGCACTGTGGAGGAATGATTGAAGGTAACACAAGTACTTCTGCAGAACGTGAGTACTTAAATCAGAGACATCAGCAGTAAATTTTCTTTTATTCTCAAGCAAAATGTTAAGACAGCAGATAAGCTATGGAAACAAGGTACGAATTGGATAGTTAGATAATCTGCACGCACACGAACTGGACATTTGCCCAATTGGCACATCTGGGGCTCAGATTTGTAGGCCTGCTCCTTTCTTGGTTTTATTGCTTTTTTTAATACTTTCTGAAAACTTCTAAGAGCAAAAAGTCACATTTTCAATTGTGGAGGGTACTCTTGTAGGAACATTTTCTAACAGCATTTTCAGGAAATTATATAATTTTTTTCTTAAAAGTTAAGAGCAGTTACCATAGCAACAACAGTACAGGTCAGGGTTCTAACCCTAACCTCCATAAAGACAAAGCCCCATTGGAAAATGCTGCTGTGGGACAAATTTTAAAAGGGGTCAGGGCAATCTCCTCCATCCGGGGGGAGAAGCAACAGCTTCAATCTGCCCAGCCAGCATAGAACATAACCCGGCTTTGCCTCTTGCTAAAATGGCAGGATACAAGTAGGCTCAATCCCTCTGGTAGGGTAGAGGGCGGTGCTTTTCTAGGGCAATTTTGCAGCATCTGGACATTACTGTGGTAAGTGACGGGGTTTAAATGGTGTGGCCAGCCAGAGTCTTGGGAGGAATGTTGTAACTTCTTAGCTTGTATCCTGGTTTGTTTGCTAAACCCTGGTGTTTACTATTCTCTCTCTGATTTCTGCTTTCACTTTTCCTGAAACTCCAAGACTGGGTTTTTGGAGAGTTCTTACTTGAGAGTTAGCTGAAGTTTCAGATTGAACATCTTGTCCCACAGTGTTAGAAATCATCTAACCCTGGCTGGCCCTGCCCCGAGCCAGGACAGCCAGTGGGTGTGCTGCCTTGCTGCCCCTACCCTGGCTCCTCTATCCAGGCCTGCACTGGCACCGTCATGCTGCCCCACAGGGTATCACCATTTAAACAGCACTGAGGGTCTTCAAATGAAGAGACAATTCTTTTTAAATGATGTGAGTGTCCTATTCATTTAGGCCCTCCAATCTCACATGAGAGATAGATTCGATTGTCTTCAAAGGTAATGAAATAATTTCTACAGCAACACTCGAATGGAGAGCGAGGGAGGAAAAGAAAGAGAGAATAGAGGAGGATGAAGAGAAGAGGGGAGAGAAAGAGAAAGAATGAGGGAAGGAGGGAGAGAAATGCATGTCACAAGTTCTCATCAACAATGGACCACATATATAATGGTGGTTCAATAAGATTATAATACTATATTTTTACTGTACCTTTTCTATGTTTAGATATGTTTTACCTACAGTATTCAGTACAGTAACATACTATGCAGGTTTGTAATCTAGGAGCCATAGGCCGTCCCATCCAGCCTAGGTGTGCAGCAGGCTACCCTACCTAGGTTTGTGTAAATACACGCTTTGACATTCATGCAACAAAATCACCTATGACACATTTCTAAGACTGTATCCCTGTTGTTAAGTGACATGTGACTGTATACCTGTTGCGGGTCTGTGACAAAATGGCCAATTCAAAGGTAATCTTACCCGTCAGGCTGAGGTGATTTCCAGAAAAAACTCCTTTTAAACAAACACTAGGCATTGTTAATATGTGGAAGATACTTGTCTAGAAACCAAATTTCACCAATACATAGTGTCTGTGTCTGAGTTTACTTTGACACTTGCTTAGTACATACTACATATAAAATATCTCAAACATAAATAGCCTTGGGTTTATTTATCTTTTTTTCCTGCACATGCACAGGACTAGCATTGGGAGGTCATTCATAAATAGGAGCAGGGGAAAAAATGCCCCAGAAGGAATGTAGCTAGTTTGCTGGTGTTTATTTGGTGGTTTTGCTCTCATATATGTACTCTCCAAAAGCCAGACCTGAACTTCTGTATCAGTTCTTTTAGTGGTGATGGGTAAAAGCAAGACACACACCCAGTCCTCCCCACCCCCATCACTGTTGTGTCTATATTTTGATAATGGGGGATGGGGGGGGAAATTGTCCATCTATTAATATTGCAGAAACAGGGAAAGACTACATATAGATAGATAGGTAGGTACTTACATAGAGATCTACAAAACGGTTAATCCTTGAACCACTGAATTCCTCAAAGTAAACAAAAAGATGTCAAATCAGAATACTGAAGCTCTTGCATTTCATTCTTAGCAAGAAGAGTCAATGTGTTAGTTTTCTCTAATCACACAGTTAAATCAAGTTTGGATATGAGAAGTAGTGAATTATAAGCAGAGGACAGGTGAGCTACTTTTGTGAAGGCAGCTGAAAGCCTTGGGGGTGGGGGGTTGACTAACTATGAAAACAGACAAGAACACAAAAGGCCTCTTGGCGGTGGCATTTAGCATGGGGATTAGCACAGCCACACAGAGTGCAATGGCTCCTGAGCTCAGCCCTGCATTTTATAATTACTGACATTTGGTGTGATAATCCTAAACCATGAAAGGAAAAGAGAGACACTACCACACACAGACCAACCTTAATACTGCCGCAAAGCTGCAAGGAAGGGAATAAAAAACGGACTCCCAAGGACTGGAAAGCACTATCACAAGCCTATGCACAAAACCCAAACCCTCACTAAGAAACCTGCTGGCTCATCTAACAAGTTTTGTAGCCCAGAACAAAGTAAAAACTAAAAGGAAAAGGGAGGCTGTCTGGAAGTGTGGAAAAAGCTTGCAGCGTAGAATCCAACAGACACAGCTCAGAGGCTGGCTCCACAACTGGCCATCTGGTTGTATAACCCCCCCAAGCCCCAGCGCCCCTTTCTGTAAAAACAGTGACCACGAAGCCTCCCCTTGAGGCTGATGACTGGGAATGACAGAGCCAATGCCGGTGCGTGGCCCCCAGGAGAAAGCCATCTCCACCCCTACAGTTGCTATTACTGTTATTTGGGAAATATGGGAGCTGTTAAGAGGCAAGCAGAACAGTGAGCAGTTTAGATATGTTTCCTTCCTTTTCTTTTTCCCAATTGTGGTTTCTCTTGCCCTCGAAAAGAACCAAGAGAGGGACAATGTTATGCCACAGTCCTCAGAGAAGGTACAGAGTAAAAGGGGTGTGGAGCCACATGTGTGAGTAACCACACATCCCATCTGGCTGTGCCTGCCAAAGAGCTTGAAGCCAGATTTCACATGCAATCCTACCAACCATATTAACCCACACGGCTCAAACTACACTCTTCTTTTTACTTTGGTCCTCGTTTTCTATTTCTGCTTACATTGTTGGTATGTCTGTTGCTAGAAACCCACCCCAAATCCTCTTTCGGAATGAGGTAAAGAAGCAAATACATAAAAGTATGGAGGGTTATGAGTTTTCTGATGGGTGAAGTCATTAAACCTGGCCCCTCTCCCATGATAATGGAGCCTCCCAAACCTCACTCCACCCCTACGGCCAGGCACGGGCACGCCCAGAACAGTCACTCCTTTACTGTCAAAACAAGTACATAAATTCAAACGCCCATATCTTTCGTATACATATGTAACAACTAACTAGGGACTTATCCTCAGCAGCTTTTCATAATAAGCAAGCAATTAGGCAAGTGGGAAAAAGAAAGGATACACCACCACATAAAAGCAGGTCACAAGTAAAGATGAGATGAGAGAAAGGAAACAAAATTGTTGCCGTTCCAGCAACTAATGAAAGTATGTTACTGTAAACACTCCGCTGTGGTGCTGTAACTCTCCTCAGGAATCAGGAAACACCCTGAGGGATCAAACTGGGGAGTAGGACGGGAGGGGATGGGTGCATTTTACTTCAAAGTCAAAGGTCACTAGGAGCTGCTTCCACAGCCATGAGAACAATGACACCAGTCCCCATTTATTCTGAAATAAATCTGATCTCCAGGGGCTGTTTACTGTCTTCTGCTCTCCCGTGGCCAGAGAGTCTTTTTCCAGTTTCCTGTTCACTTCCAAGTCTGTTGTTTCCAAAACCAAGGATTACAAATGAGAGGTGTGTACTCAGATAAAACCACGAGGACAGGTCTCCTCTGACCTGATGAGAAGCCAGCAGGAGGGCCGACGGCAAAACAGCGCTTTGGTACGGAGGCCTTTTTCTACACTGCTGTATCAAGGGTGCTTCTGATACAAACTCTGCACTGGCCTATAAAATTGTTTATCCCACTTAAGCTTAACTGTTTCCCCAAATCTTGTCAGCCTGCTGTGGTTATTACTTCCAGGTGTAGGCTGTCACCTCCTCCACACAGGAAAATAAGCCACCTCCTCTCCGCTGAAGAAGCTTAAGGCCCCTGGGAAGTAGAAATTGAGGAAAATTTTAGAGAAGGGATGTTTTATAATAGATCTTGATGCTGATCCTGCACCAGTAAGGGGTTGATTTAGTGATTCCCTCGCATTTAAGCATGACACTGTGAAAACAACCGCGGTGGTCCCATCACAGTCACAGTCGATTATGGCTTGGAGCCAGCATGGTAATTCTTTTGCTCATGTGTAACAGCCCTTATCATTTCATTTTCTTAAATACTAATATTTACCTTCAATATTTGGTAGAGACTGAACACAGGTTGCCTCTGGCCCTCCTGCTATTACCTCCAAACAGATCGGCTGTTATTCTCAGCATGGACCATATCATGGCGTATCTATAAAAATCAAGCCATCCATTGAGAGAAACAACAAGTGTTGGCTGAATTTAAGTTGGAGGACGCTGCAATCTTGGTTTAAAAAGGCGATAGGCTAATTAGAATGTCAGCAGGTTGAATGATTTTTTAAAAAAATAGCTTTATGGAGATACAATTCACATACCATGAAATTAACCCATTTAAATTACAACAATTTTTAGCATTTTCACAGGGTTGTGCAACCATCACCACAATTTAATTTTTGCCATTCCCCCCAACCCCCAAAAACCCACGTAACCATTAGCAGTCAACCTCCATTTCCTTCTTTCACCCTCTGGCCCTAAGTAACCACTTAATCTACTTTCTGTCTCTATAAATTTGTGTATTCTGGACATTTCATGTGGATGGAATCATACAATACATGGTCTTTGTGCCTGTCTTCTTTCACTTAGCATCCACGGTTCATCCGCACTGTGGCACATATCAAGTAACAGTCCACTGTATGGATATACCACATTTTATTTATCCATTCATCAGAAGACCAATATTTATTTCTACTTTTTGACTATTATGAAAAACTCTGCCATGAACGTTCAGTTTTTGTGTGGACATATGCTTCTGTTTGCCTTAGGTATATACCTAGAAGTGGAATTGCTGTGTCGTATGGTTCAAGTGGTTTTTAAAAACAGTTTGCACAGCTTCAGCAATGTATCTGCACAGACATCTATGAAGAGAGTGAGCGATATTAATACTTCTTCCCCCACATCTTAACATCCATAAATAAACTCTCTTTACCCTTGCCCTTGTGGTCTGACATCTCCCTCTACACTCACTCTGTACATGTAAAATACCCCTAGGTCTGCTGTGTGACACCGACCCAGAGCCAGATGGAATCTCCAAAGATCAGATATCCCAACATCCTGTTTTCAAACAGGGTTGAACTACAACCACCTAATTCTTAAAGGTCCCCAAAGAAGGAAATAGTGCAATTTCCTTCAGTTGCCTATTCTCAGAAATGTCTTCAAATCACTAGCCCAAGATGATACATATATTATACAAATATTCGAGAAGAATAATCTTCAGGTTTTTAAAGTTTGAAACTATCCTCTGAAGGCACTCTTTCTTTTCTTCCTCACTACACATGCTATATCCCTGATGCCAGCTAATTTTATGTGTCCTCAGTGCTGCCGTGTCCTAAATGAGCTCCATTTTGAACTAACATAGTGAACACAAATGTGGGGAGTTCTGCTGTCACTCCTTGAGCTATTTTTCTTCTGCTTCAGTAGTCTTATTTGAATCTATTTTCAGAGTCAACAACAGTACCGCACAATTTAACATCAAGAATTTTCTGCTGTTGCTGCTTCTGTAATAGCTTGGACTTTCTTTTCCTTCTCAGTTCCTCTGAGAGAAGCATATATAAAATGAGTAATTATTGCTGCTAAAGAATTGCTGGAGTCAGCAACGCTTCATAGGAACTGCATTTCCTCCTCTCCTCCTCTCCCTCCCACCACAAACTCTCCCCCATAAGTTAAGAATTAAAGACGCATTACTGGATAAAGAAATCTGACCTGAAATATGAGTTGCAGCAACAATGGCAAGCAACCAAGAGTATTAACAATAATTTCCAATGTAGCTGGAAAGGTTAGATGATCCGTCTTTGAAATGAGCCAACTCTGCACACTTTCACAAGATTAAACTCAGTTTGCTTTTCCTTCTGCATGCCTCGTGCCTCTCCTAGTCCTACTACCCCAAAAAGATGAGGTGGGTGAGGCACACAAAGAAGTGATTCTGTAAATTAACTTTCTGGACCAGAAGAAAGCTCAAAGATAAATTCCATTCTGCATTAGTTTTTCTATACTTCACTGTGGTCAGGCTTTATTGTGGTTTCTCTCTCCCTAGAGAGACAATACCTTAGTGATAACATTTCTGACACACAGAAGCTTAAAAACAGAAAGAATGGTAACTGTGTGTTATCTTGTGGGGAAATCTACTCTCTTAAATGATGACCATTCACCCACAATCTAGGCCGTTTCTCTCTGCAGGTGATGACATTCAGCAAATGAGTTCTCTCTGCACCTGGAATTAGTGTCTGAGTGCTTCAAATGGTGCTGAGCACAGAGCACTTAGGAACTGTGAGCTTGTCTCGTCATCATCATCGCCATCCCCATCAAGACTACCATCATCTTTGAGAAGCTGCCGGGATGGCGACAAGGCGCTGCCCTTAGGGCTTTTCAGGCAAGTTCAAAGCACTGCCCTCCTTATCCCGGAGGGTCCCCTTTCCCCTGACTCCTCCTGCAGGAGCAATAAGACAAAGCGAAGAAGAAAGAGGGACAGGAGGAAATGGGAAAGGCATGTCGCAATTACAGAGGAATGGCACCTTATTTTGTTGTCTCACAATCATGCTGAAAAGGTGAAATTCTTATCAACACTCTTCCCAATCTGGAGGGCCAGAAAAGGGGAGAGCCAAGCAATCTCCGGAGAGAGAAGCCCTGACGCTGCTCGGGGACCAGTCCGTTATTTTCAATCCCACTCTCTCGTATTCATACATGAGCATCCTTGTGGAACCCCAGAAAATCATCCCTGCTCAGAAAATCATCTTTGCAGGCTCGGAGGAGCAGTGAGTTGCAAGCCACCACCTGCACCTACCTCTCTGTGCGGCTGGCCGGGCCCCTGGTCCGCGGTGCGGAGGTTCAGGACGTGAACCTCCTGCGGCAGCCCAGTCGTGCCTCTGCTCGCGCAGCCCGACAGGACGGTGAAGCTCTCCATCAGGGCCTGGACAGGATGGGAGGCATTGACAGGTGACAGTTCACACTGGGCGCCAGGCTCTCGACCTGCCAAGGGAATTGCAAACATGAACCATTCAGAAACAGTGATTAATTCTGCCTCAAAGGGGGCATTCTGAATGATCAAGCCACTGCCAAGCCATCAGAGATGCCTTTCCAGGTAAGCTGTTTCCAGAACTACGTGCCAAAAAAGTTAGACTATTCTAAAAATCCCAATCTCCTAAATTTCTTTTGGATGATTTTGATACGTATTTGATTTTCTTACTTCCCTTTTGGACTCACAAGTCATGAATGTATGCCTCCAGATAGAGGACACCTTCCATCTGATGTTTGTGCTTAATTCCTCCTTCCTCTCTTGGGAGAAAATCAGAGATAAATGGAACAAACTGCTTAAAGTCCCAATAATACCATGCATAAATAATATTAAATACCTAAAATTGCAACCCCCAAAAGTGTAAGATATAGTTCCTACCTTTTAAGAGCTTCCCTTTATCAAGGAAAGCAAAATAAACTTAAGAACAATACAAAGCAAGATGTAATGAACAGAGGCAATCAGGGCCAGAGCTGTACAGCAAAGTTTGAGCCAGAGGTCAGAAAAATCCTCCTAAGAGGTAGGATATGAGGAGAACCTCACATAAAAAAGTAGAATCTGGTCATATTTGGTTCCTGCTTCCTAGCTCCCCCTCTAATCAACCAAGGCTCAAATTCTAAATCCAGCCATTCCTCTCCATCTCTACTTCCTTACTGTCCCTAGACGATTATAAATCTTCCTGAAAGGAGTTTCAGGTCTCCAGCTCTCCAAGCCACCTTCCATACAGGACGAGCCTGCTCTAACCCAGAGGTGCTTAACTGTATGGTTGTTCCAAAGGCAAATACCTGCCCCTCCCACCTCTGCAGGCATTTCCTGTCCCTTGAGAACTGCTGGCCTCCTTAATATGGCACACAGGCCTTTCTTAATCTAGCCCCTTCCTATCTCTCAACCCTCCCCACTCCAGCAACACTAACTTGCTTACAGGTCTCCAGACATACCATAACGTTTCTCAACTTCATGTCTTTATTCAAGCCTATTTCCTTTACCCAAATTTCCCTTCCACTCTAAACATCCCGAGCTGCGGGAGGCACTCTCTCTCTGTCCTCCCATAATTTCTCTGCCTGTCTCCACTGCTGCGTTTACAACATGATATCCACCACTATACACATCTGCCTTTGTCAGGCAAATGTGACCTCTCTGAGGGCCGTGGGTTACTCATCTCTGTATCCTCAGCACCCAGCTACAGTGCCTGGCATATATGAGATGCTCAAAAAACATATGTTCAATGAACAAGTAAATCATTGCACTTAAAAAAAAAATTGGCTCCTCTCTGATTGGTGAGCAGGGCATCCTTCCTGGGACTCGGATTTGACTGCAAGGAATAGAGGAAATAGGTTGCCGCAGGGATGTGAGGTACCGCCCCTCTATATTTCAGCCTCGTTTCACACTGGCTGGGTTGATGGAGAGAGATATCCAGGGGAGCGGAGGAACTGGATCTGTACTCCTCACACATTTCTGTGAGCTTGCTGCTATTGTCCCCATTTGATAACTCAGGAGACTAGGCTAAACACACAGCATCCACTAAGTTACAACCTTCGAGACGGAACCTAGATAAAAGGCCTGAATGTGCTCTAATTAGTCCTTCCTGACTTCTAAATAAGAAAGGTACTCTCCAGGGTTGCAGCCCAGATCTATACGCAAGGGTAGTTCAGAACCAGCCAGTCCTGCACCTCACTGCTACACAAAAAGCAGACACCCTCGCCCTGCCTGGTGGGCCAAGTCTATTTCAGGACTCACAGAAATTATCTAGGCTGATAATAGCTATCTGGTCTGTAATGAAGCATGTGCCTTCTCAAATAATCACTGCCACTCTCTGGACTGTATTGCTGGACTGTGCCCAGCTGCTTTCTGAGAAAGCACGAGGTGGTGAAAGAAGATGTCCCGGCAGCAGCAACAAGAGGTCCTGAACACACGTTCCCTGGAGCCCCCAACGGGGCACAGGGCGACAATGTGGGCAGGTGCTGCCCTGCTGCCCTCCTTCTGCCCTCCCAGCCACGGTGGTTTGTCTGGTGCGTTTCACACCCCAGAGCTCCAAGAAAGTCTCCTACTCCTACTCAACTCTGGGGACACACACTGAGAAACCCTTCTGAATTGGTTTCGCAGCCTTCTGCCATGAATTTGCAATTATCACAAACTAAGCACAAGTAAAATGCTTTTCAGTTCTACTTTGGTATGTGTGCAAAGCTCTGACTGGGCTGCAGTTCGACCCAAAACACATCTGCAAAAAGGCCTGCAATCGGCTTGATTTGCTCTCCTCCTCACGGTGCCATCGCCCTTCGGGATCTTCCTGAAATCACCACACTGCTCATCCCCACACTGGAGCAGGAGCAAAAACTCAAGGGAAACTAATCAGAGGATAAGGTACTCCCCACAGAGGGAGGGAACCAGGGCGGGAAGCCCTCGGTGCTCAGGACCAGCACTCCTTGCCTTAGCGTCTGTGTTCTCTGTCCTGCCAGAGTCCGAGACAGGGCAGAACCCCTCTTTAAGGGCTGTAGCTCCCGCCATGGGTTATGCCAGTCAGTCCAAGCGGGGGGCAGGGGGGGACCTGCAGCCTTGGGGTCACCCGTGACCTTCTGGATCCTTGAGTGTGGCCTTTGACTGAATCTAATTTTTACAGAACAAACCCTTTTAATAAAGGGATTTGTTCTGTGAAATTTGGATTCAGTCGAGGGGCCACACCCGGCGATCTGGAGGCCCCCCCCGTGGCCTCGAGGCTGCAGGTCCCCACCTGGCCTGCCTCTGGGCCCCCTTCATAGGCAGGATCCTCAAGTGCAGGGTCAACACTCATGGCCTGGGCTACTGTGTCCGCACTTGCTGTGAGAATCAAAAAGCAGACGTAGATTTAGGGGTGAGACTTACGGTTTTGTAACCTACACTGAAATGCATACAAAGAAATAAGATGGACTGATGGAGAGATATTTGATAAAGCAACTATTGCAAAACGTTAATTGTAAAATCTAGATGTTCACTGTACAATGGTTTCAACATCTCTGTATGTTAAAATTTTTTATTTAAAAAAATGCTGTGGGAGAAGGGCAGTGCGTATAGAAAACTGAGGTCAGAGATGCCTTAAGAAACCTTCCTCAAGAAATGTACCACACTCACACTGCCAATGAGAGCAAATTGGTGTAACTTTTCAATGGTATCAAAAGACAAAAAAGAAGAAAAGTATATATCCTTTGACCTGGCAACTTCCCTCTAGTAATTCATCTTGAAGACATAACTGGATAAGTGTGTAAAGAGTGCAGTACAAGTGAAAAAGATTAAAACTTAGAGAATAAAAAGAATTTCATGTGCAAATGGCCAGCTAAGGATATATTAACTACACATATGATGTAGATTAGGCGCCCCCTAAGAGAACAGATGCTGTGTAGGACTGAGGGGAGAGCGGTTTCCCTGGGAGAAAAAGAAATATCCTTTTACCAATGTAAGAAAGGGGCAATGTAATTTTATGAAATTTTCCTTTATGTATCTTTCACAGACACTATTCTGCTGCTAGCTGCTCCACCTACGCCTTCCAGGTAAAATGCGCCGCAGGCCTTCCTGGAGTGCTCTATCCTTTCTCCACAAATTTTCTCAAGCACTTCCATAGGTTCAATTCCAATCTCTTTGTAGAAACTCACAAATTTACAGGTCCATCTCAGACTACTTTTTCTAAGCACCAGGCCCAAATATTCAAGAGCTTCTTCAACATCTCCGTTCGTTTGTCTCATGGACACCCAACCTCAACATGCAGAGCTCAGGATCTTCATGCCTCGAACCTGTCGTTCCTACTTCATTCCTCCCCCTCAGTAAATGGCACCCGCCTCCACCTACATACACCTGGCAGAAATGTGGAAGCTGTCCCAGCATCACCCCTTCCCTCCCCTTATCTGACGGATTCTCCCTCTAGCCTCTCAACTCTGCCCCCTTCTCTCCACCTCCACTGGAACCCTCACCTCTCTTACCCTGACTACTGCAAAAATCCCCTCATGCTTAGCTCCACCAAAATGTCTTCTACAGAGCAGCCAAATTGATCTTTTGAAAAACACAAATCTGAACAAGCTTCTCTTTGCTTAAAAAGTTGTACTGATCTCCCCACTGCTCTACAGATGAAGCCCAGAAAACTCACCATGACTTACAAGGCCCTTTAAGATCTGGCCCGGCTTCCTACTGTGGCCCCATCTCCCATTACCTCAGCACTTTCGCACTGTTTTTTTAGCCATTTAAATGAGGCACAGACCTGCTAGTTGTCTCCCTATATCAATTGTTCTGCTTCTCTCTCCAAATGTTAGCCAGGCACACAGCCACTGAGAATGAAAGCTATATTGCCCCATCCCACTTGCAGCTAGGTATGGTCATGTGACCAAATTCTGGCTAATGTGATATATACGATTTCCAGCAAATTTTCTTATGAAGGGAAGGAGATGTGTTCTTCTGCCATTTCCTTCTTCCTGGTAGCTGGAATATAGATGCGATGGGTAGTGCTAGAGCCGCCATTTTGGGCCATAAGCAGCAACATGCTGAGGAGGACAAAACAGTACTAAGTTGCCTGAGTACCTGATGAACATGGAGCCACTGGATCAGCTCCGAACTGCTTTTTTTTTTTTAATAGGAAACACATGTAAACTTTTTTCTTCCTCAAGTCAATGTACTTTTGGGTTTTCTGACACCTGCAGAATAACCTACCCTAATTAATATACTTGCCTTCTTCTACTCCATCAAAAGTGCCAACCTTCTTCCCACAGGAGCCTCCATATAACAGCTTCTGTCAGGAACATTTGCCCTACCGTTCTGGTCCTTCCCTCGCCTTGGCAAGAGGGACTCCTATTCACTCTTCTGATCTCTCAAGGAATTTCCCTTACCTCTCTATGCTAGGCATGTTTTTTCCTACTTTCATGGTACTATTTCTCTTCACAGAACTTCCTGTGATTAGATGTGTATAATTATTTTTGCAATTATGATTTTAACGTCTACATGCTCCCAAAGACTGCAAACACTGCAAAAGAATAGAACCCAACCATTCCATTTTTTGTTGTATGCCTTACCTCAGCACAGTACCTGGCACACAGTAGGTACTCAATAAATACTGAGAAGAGGGGGAAAAAATCATGAGGTGGTCCATGCTCGATAGATTTCATAACAGTAAGAGACACCTATCCTAGAGTTCTTCCTTTCACATTTTAGCTAAGAGTCAAAGCTTCAATCGACACTAAAGAGGGGAAAAATCAACCATGAAATGAAGGAGGTGGCATTTCTGGTTGCTAAGATTCAAGTCCCAGTTAGGGCTTCCCCACCTTCAACTGTCACACAAGGCAGGAAACCCAAACTTGTTTTTGTCCTCCCTTCCCAATCACCCTTCTGGCAAGGCCCTTTTCTTCAGGTGGCACACCACACCCCAACCTCATCCTGCCACCTTCTGGGCCAGGCCTAAGCCCTCCTGCCCCTCTCCCTCAGCCACAACTTGCCCTTGAACTGGTCTCCCATCCTTCCTTCTTAGCCTCATAGTGCTTCCTTCTGCAATCTGCCCACACAATGCCAGACCCCGGTCCATTCAGAAAAGCTTCCACCGGGGGATAGTGTGACCCACCCCACAGGCTCTATCCCATGTGCCTGAGGTCACAGGGCGTCTCTGATTCTCACTTAACCACCGTAGGGCTGGAGTGTAGCACCTCTGGGGCACAAACGCTCAGAAACCAGGAACACATGCCCTAAGACCCCGTCTGACTCATCTTCTCACTTTGGTGGTGACCTGTGAGCTCTGGAGCTGCTAGCATAGGCCCTCACTGGCAGCCTCAGAAGGCTGGGAGTTGCTCGTGGCCACGGCTGAAAACCAACAGCCATTCGCTTCCCCGCAGTCGAGAGATGCGTGAGTGACCTGCTCCGGTGACAATCCTAATCAGCACAGCGAAAGCTACTTGTCCACAGTAAGGATCAGCCAGGCACCGATGATGAGGACAGAAACACTGGCTGAACGCGACAACACGCATAAACATGCATGCCTGTTAACTCGGCACCATACTTTAAAACTAAAAGGTATGTTATAGAAACTTTATCTGAAGCCTTCCAGAAACTCTCTGAAGTGGGTAGAACAATTATTATTGTTCCCACTATAAGTAAATTGTCATGAGCTGGGTGCGTATTTCAGACAAGTGCTTCTTGGCAGTCATGCACATACAGATGCACCTCCAGAGATATTCCTCCCTGGTGGCTCCCAGTCCAGATATTTCTGCTTATTCTAGTCACCTGGTGCATGCCCTGTCCAGGATTCTTTGGGAGTAATTCCCAAAGAACTAATTTTCCTTGGTCTCAAAGTGTTAGCTGAGTTTATCCTTCTCCACTGGCTACTTGAGAAATCCCTTCTCCTCAGAATCTTACTGGGTGTTGTGTTTTGTTTGAACTGTCCTCCTCCCTCCTGACGTGAAGTCAGCCTCTGTTCCCTGTCTGCTACACCCTCCTCAGCCACCAGAACAGAGACATGGCCCCTCTTCACCCACAAGATGCTACTTCCATTGACAAAAGCATTTACTCACCTGATGACAGCACAGGTTCAAGTAAACCCTGTGATGAGAAACTCACTAGGTGGCCCAGACCAGGGCCACACTGACAAGGCCACCACCGAACCAGCCTCCTTCACAAAGCAGGGCCCCCACCACTCGGGTGTTCAGCATCTGGGCCTGAGGCCACACTGTGAAGCATACCGTGGTACCCTAGGCTTGGCTGTGGTCCCCAACCCCAGGGTCACGGCCCAGTACAAGTCTGTGGTCTGTTAGGAATTGGGCTATGGATCATCACCTGAGCTCCGCCTCCCTGCCCCTCCTTCCGTGGAAAAATTGTCAGCTGCACATCTTATCTGGACACATAGGAAATGTTCCTAAGATCCAGCTATAACATCAATATCTAAATTCCCAGTTCCGCTTGGAAAAAAAAAAACACAAATGGACCCTTTCATTATGCCCTTTAACTGCAACACAGCATTCCAATCTTAGTTACAGAACCCCCACATCCACGCTGGCCACAGGCCAGCTCCAACACTTGATAGAATGCAGACAAAGCATTTGGGAACGGATGCATTTGCTGCACACACTTTAAGGTGAGGTGAGCGGTGGGCCAGCGAGCAAGCCTTCATCTGTATTTACAGTCACTCCCCATCGCTCGCATCACCACCTGAGCTCTGCCGCCTACCCCCCCAACCTGCCCAGGTCCCTGGAAAAATCGTCTTCCATGAAACCAGTCCCTGGTGCCAAAATGGTTGGGACTGCTGCTTAGGCCTCCACCTCATGTGATAAGCCAGGGGGTAACTCTTCATGTGTACAGTTATCATGCACGTACTCTGGGTCATATACTTTGTACATAATGTTTCTAATTCTCATAACACCACTGGAAAGACAGGGTTAAAACTCCCATTTTAGAATGGTGGAAACTGGGGCTCCGAGTAGTTAAGTTACTTGCCAAAACACAAACCAGTAAATGGCAGCAGGGGGTTTGAACCCGGGTCTCTCAGACTCCAAGTCAGGCCCTTCCCGCAATAGGGCACCACCTGCTTTCACCTTGCACTCTCCAGTCCGTCACCTGAGGACTAGGTGAACAAACTTACAGGCCAAACACAGACATTACTTCGCATCTGCAAAAATAAAATAAAACTGCTCAGTTCACACTTGCAACCTTTGGTTGACTTAAAAACTCCATGAACTTAAAGAGAAAGCACAAGCTCCTTTATCATTTTACCAAACGTCCTCTTCATCTTTTTCACTAATGCTTGCTTATCTGGACACACAGGAAACATTCCTAAGATCCAGCTATAACATCAATGTCTAAATTCCCAGTTCCGCTTGGAGAAAGAAAAATGCAAATGGACCCTTTCATTATGCCCTTTAACTGCAACACAGCATTCCGATCTTAGTTACAGAACCCCCACATCCACGCTGGCCACGGGCCAGCTCCAACACTTGATAGAATGCAGACAAAGCATTTGGGAACAGATGCATTTGCTGCACACACTTTAAATTTAACCTATCCCAAAAGAAATTATTAATATCACACCTCATGCAACATGGAATAAAATATTATGGGAGGGGGTCATGTTTGGGGGACGGTATAATAAGTAATTTTCACATTTAATAAACGTGATCCTCAAGCATTCAAAATACCAATGCATACCAAGTTGACACAAACATCTGGTACCTATTCCACATAATTTCCAGCGCTCTGATTCCCCATATCACCCAGGGTACTAATGAGGAGCGTGTGTTCAGTTGTAATAAAAATGGTAAAGATGCAGAGGGAATTAAGGGGTAACATTATAGCCTGGGACCAAGACATCGCAGTGAAGAGATTTTATTCCAACAACACCATTGGCTAATAAGGGTTTCTGTTATTGTCCCACAGGGAATTCTGCAATGCTGTCAGCTGCAAAGAGGGACAAACTCCCACAGATTGTAGGACTGGGCACTGCAGAATATATTTTGCCCTCGAGCTGAAAATCCCTTCTGCCCCCATGGGATGCAAGGATCTGTAAGAGGGCACCCAGGACGATTTCTCAGCCGATAGCAGAGTCTGGCTTTAATTGAGCTTTATGAGAGGGAATGTTACAAACACCAGGATACGATGCAAAAACAAAGAAAGCCCCAAGAAAAAACACCTGGAAGGTCTTGAGCTCAAGAGCAAGCCTGGAGTGTACTTAACATGCTCAGTGTTTGTACCATCTCAAATTACAACTCATTGGATCTGCAGCCCTTGGGGATGGAGCTACGGAATGTACCACCATTAAACTCCAAAGGGGTCCCCCCCACCTGAGTTTTTCAACCATAGACCTTGGCTTGAGGCTTAAATTTATCCCTGGTAAGAAAAAAGGCAGAAGAGTCCTAAAATCTGTAATTTGGATTTCTCAGGGGGGAAAAAACCTATATCTTTCTACAGCACATCTCTAGGCATATCTTATCATAGTTTCTTTCATCGTCTAAAAGAATATCTAAATCCAAATCTTCCTCTTGACAAACCAACCTTCTTCCAAGAAGTCAACTGCCAACTGAATGGGCTAAAAGCCAGTGCATATTTGTATATTGTCGTGTTGAAATCACGGTGCAACCATGTTGAAGAATTTCCTGTGTTCAATTGTGTTTCTGAATGTTCAAAAAGAAACAAAGGGCAGAGCTTCTTTAAAAATCTAAATTCTCTAAGAGCTGGGAAGGACCAAGCCATAAAGGACACTCACTTTCCCATCTAAAGCAAGATACCATTACACACCCTGGAGGTGTCAACAGAGGGGATTTTTGTGGCTCTGTGAGCAGGTGATGCTGTTTTGGTTTGTATTTTTTCTGACCTAAAGAAGTTGTAGCAGAGGGGACATGTCTCAGCAGTCACCACTGGACATAGTGACAGGAGTCCTTGTGTTAGAGAAGCACCAAGTACTGGACCAGGAGATACTGGAGCTGGGTTTTACATCCAGATCTGCTGCTTATACCAGTTGTGTGACCTTGTTTTTAAGCTTCCTGTAATCCCTCTCCTGTTCTATGACAGGCTTGACTTACAAATCAAATGAGACACTATACATGAAAATGTTTTACAAACTTCAAGTACTATTAGAGACATAAAGTCCCTTGCGGGGAGGAGAAATAAATGAATGAAAACATTTTCTCCAATTGAAAAATGTTTTCTTTGTGGGCTTTTAGAATGATTAATAAAATATCTAAGATAAGATGTTCTTACACTACTCCCTAGCCATTACTCCTCCAAAATTATTTCTAAGACTTGCACTGGGAAGATTTAAAATAAAACTATGCTCAGTATGAGTAGATATTTCTATTCTCCGAGCACATTCTGGAAGTAAAACTCCTAAAGGTGAGACTAGTCCTTGTTTCCGCCCCCAGGGAATTCCAGCAATCCAGAAAGAGTAATTTGGCACCATCTTGGCCGATGTTCTTCTGGTTTACTTTCCATCTATAAGATAGTGCTGTTCTTCTGACAAGAGCTAAAGGAAACTCACATAGAAGGGAACACTGGCTACAGCATTCATTTGTGGGGAAATTCAAATTTATGGGATGTTATTGCCTAAAAGGCTCAGCACAGAGACCAAGAACAAATGTAAAGACTGAAGGATGGAAGAAAACAGAATCTTTTTTTCTCCTACCCTGTGAGTTTGGCAGACACGAAATAACCAAAAAAAAAGTACACATCTTTATTAAAAAGAAAATTCTTAATTAACCTAACAGATTTGAAATACTAAACTGAACTTAGCCACGTAATATAAAATTGTGACTTAATTCCTACTAATGCAATATCTTACGGCAAAGTGAGGCTTGCAGAGCTACAAAGCTGCTCCTCAGGAACCCCGAGGGATGACATCACCAAATCTGTTCATCTCTCAGACCTCAACTCACACCTAAGATAATCACTAAACTATTTTTCTCTCTCTTTTTTTTTTTTTTTTAACTTCTAGCAAACTGGTATCTGGTAAGAAAGAAAAAGATGGGAGAAGCGGAGGTAAGAACGTGCGCAGAAACACACCCTGGGCGTGGTGAGATTGTGTTAGGGCCGGTGTGCAGGGTCTGGGGCGGAGAGTAAGTGGCAAGACCAGAAGCCTGACAGCGCGATGGCCGGGAAGGCTGGAAGGGGAAACCACAACTGCTGGGGGGTTGAATGGTAGCCTGTAACCACTGGTCCTGATAACAGATAGGAGACAAGAGATTGGAAAATCTACAAACGTTTGGTTTGGCCATGCAAAATATTACTAATTACAGCCATGTGTACAAACTGGGCCATAAACTGAAACACATTTAAGGAGTTTATGTATTATATATAATCAGGGCACTCAACAATTAGTTGTTAAAGGAATGAAGGAAATGATTAACATGAACGCCAAATTACCCAGCTTAATGTACACGTCAAATCCAGTTACAAGGCTAAACTGTATTTCTTCCTCTTCGGGCTAGCTAGCTCGCTGCCCAGGCACTTGTTGTCAGAAGAGAACACAGAGCTGGCAGTTTGTAGAGGCATCTGTGAGCACCTGGTCACTAGTGTGCTCCTGCTCCTTTCACAGTGAATCTAACAGGCTCTGGAGAAGCTATGGACCTGGTACTTCCAGAGTCTGTAGCGGGTATGGGCCAAAGAGCACCATCGATAGAACTACTCAGGGTAGACTGGGGAACCCTGGACCCTAGAAAGACAGGAGGATTGTGCCCAGCTAAGTAGTTCTGGCCCAGAACCACATTTTTCTACTGTACCTGATCAAATTCAGAGATTCCCCTAAAACCTGTTACACCTATTATACTTTCCCTTTATAGCAAATATGAGCTTTCATAAACCTATTGTTTCATTTATTTGGACATGTGTTCGTGTGTCCTCTACTTCACCGGAAACTCCGTGAGGGAAAGGACCATGTTTCTTTTGCTTATGCTGTACCCTAGTGCTTGACACAGTGGCTGGCGTGCGGCAGGTGTTCATAAATACTTGCTGAGTGATGAACTGATTAGGCAAACAACCAAACTCTCAAGCTGCTAATTCTCTATGGAGCCAGTCTCCTAAGTCTGTATCTCAGCCCTGCCACATTTTAGCTTTTTTTTGTAACCTAGGGCAGTTACTTAACCATTCCATGTCTGTTTCTTCATCTATACAATGGAGATAATAACAGGATCTGCCCCATAGAACTGTTCATAGGATCAACTCATTTTTATTATATTACTACAATTATTATCATCTCCCTAATTATGGGATGTGCTCTTGTAAAAAAAAAAATGCAAAAAAAAATCTTATCAAAGAATCTAGCTATAGGAAACTACTTCATTTGAGTGCCAAACATAGTTCTGAACTTTCTAATAGCCAAGATAAAGAGAAAATATGATTCTTACATAGATCTCATAAAAAGTAAACAAATAAGCTCTTTGGACAAGAGAATACTTTTCCAAGTTCTCAATTTAAGAGGCTATAATAATGCAAGGATTGGCCAGTTCAAGAATCATTTTACAGAAAGCACAGGCGCATCACTCTTCCTATATGATCTCATTAAAAACAGAAGGAATACCCTCTATAGTGAATTTTACTCAGGGTTCCAGGCAAATCTATTTCATATGCACAAAACTCCTTTTCTAGAATTGGGAGAATTTCATTATTTAACTTTTTAAGCCAATAATTTGCATTAATGTAGGAACGAAGGCAAGAAGCAAACTGGCAGTTTGTTAAATGCATTTGGGGGATTTTGTGATCTTGATTTTCAAAAACATGCCATGACACATCAAAAAGTTTGGATTTTGCTGTTGGGTCAACAGCAACTTCTGAAAGGATAAAATCTGAACAGAGGTATCAGTTTAGTAAAAGGCTAAGAGGGAAGGGTATGATTCAATCAAATGGTATTTAATCTAAAAACAAATATAAGTTATTGTGTTGCTGTTTAATAAACTCTCCCCATTGCTTCTCAGCCTTTTGGCTAAGATCAAGTGTAATAAGCTCTCCCCCCAAATTTTAAACTGGGATAAATGAGATACCTGTTCAGAAAAACATCTACTGCGCATGCTCATGACAAAACCTCACACACAGTAACGTACTGTAAAACACACATCTGTATCTGACAAAGCAACCTTTCAAAACAGATGTGTCATATTGATTTTTCAATGCTGAAATTTTTTTTTAAGTTTGTCACATTCAGTCAAAACAATTTCTGTTTTTTTGAAATCTGTGTGTGTTATTTTAGAGAAGACTTTTCTTCGGTGTTTTTCCACTCTGGATCAACTAGCTCCTCTCTTTTCCTCCCAAGTGAACCTCAGGAAACCACACTGCCAGAGGGACTCACCTCTTCCCACATGGAGACAAGCTCTCAGACTTTCAAATGGTCAATCTGAAAATAAAATCCTTGCATGCCATTTCCCACAAAAGGGCTTTGTTTCAAGATCTGCAAAGAAAATATGCTAAAGCTACCTGCATTTTTTAAGACAATAATTGATTCCTTCTCTCAGTATTTCATATCATACTCCCACCTTACTTCATCTGGCCCTTAAGAACCACCTTCCCACCACACGGTAAATGCCTCATTTATTCAACATACTCCACACAAGCAAATTTTCCAACTAAGTCTTTATTCCTTTCAAGAATGACTTTAGGGGGAAGGGGGGGGGCAGGGGCAACATACGTAACCTAAACATCTGTGCCCCCATAATAAGTTGAAATAAAAAAAAAAAAAAAAAGAATGACTTTAGTCATTTTTAAGGGAAATCTACCTAAAATGTACTACATGCATAATTACTTCCTGTCCATCTTAACTATTCTGAGCATCCTGAAACTCACTTATTGTATTTTTTTCTTGAAGATGTAGGGTCAGCATTATGAATACTAATCACAGTTTATTATGGTTTGATAGGGTATTTCAGTATTTATCTCTACCAGATGGTCCCACATTTCTATGCTTTATAGTTTTGCCTATATTTTTTTATACTTCTGGTTTTTTCCAACTCTGGCTGCAGGCCTGTGTCTCTGCCTCAAGCCCATCACTTATTGCCATTTACACTCCATTTTAAGTCAATCCAGCTCTGCGCGAGGGCCAGAAGGTGGCCATGCCACCTACACCATAACCTATACGGACTTTTGACAGCTCTTTTCCTTGTAACTCACTAAAACGTTCTGGCTTCCTTCATGAAGCACAAACCAGCTGTAAAACTGATACTGTGTAATAATATTAGTGACAATATTAGGGACACTGCCCCAATGGCAAGCCATCAAACAAAGTGAAGCTGATGCACTAAGGGTGAACTGTTAGGAATTTAGTTCACACCAAATTGTGGTAAAAACCCTTCTCTCCTATTGCTTCTGGGGCTTCAAGCATTTTAACAATTCTAAGAAGAGGAAAAAAAACAAATATATAACTAGCTCTGATAAAGTTCTTACAGTCCCCCCTCCCATTTTCTCATGGTGGCCTTCCCCACCAACACTTTTTTTTCAGGATGAAGAGACAGTTAACCTGTACATCCCAGATTAATTACAATTTTAGCATCATCTGCAAATTCGTCCACTGTAGTTCCTCAGTGGAAGCTGTAGTCACCATTCTTTCCTGTCTTCATTCTCACGTCAATGTCAGCAGGCAGCAGTCACAGAGATCAGTTACTCCTGCCAATGCTCCCTGGTGCAGGTCAGCACACGTGATCCTCCCTGTGCCAAACAGTCCAGCCTGGAAAGAGCCATTTCACAAAGAAAACACACGATGGGGCCACTCAAAGAGCCCCTCTATGATACCCGGCTTTCTAAAATCCAGTCCGAACATGGAATCTTCCCTGCCTTCTCCTGTTAGAAGCAGAAGTCCAAATGCACTCTTTGCAAGCCATTATCATGTAAGGAAAGGCATATATACATATATATACATATATCTCCATACACACACACACGCACACACCAAGGGCTATTACAGTTTCACACACTCAAGAAGGTTCACTTTTTAAGGTCTTTTCTGAAATGAAATAGAGTTTCTTTGCCCCTAAAGATAACTCATAATTTATCCTAGATTTCAACTTTTTTTTACTGTAAAAAGTATAGGAAGTTACATGGAAACAATGAATGGAAGTGTACTTTTTTATCAAACAAGAACAGGAAACTTTCAGTAGTTTATGGTAAAACTACATATTTGAGCCAAAGGAAAAAAATAAACTATGGTCTTTCAACTCCTAACTTTCTACCCTCCCCATCCAAAACATACAAGAACATGCACAACTGACAACCAGGAAACAAATCTCAACACCAAGAAAAAATTAATATTTATAGGCTTCAAAAATATACTTCCCCAAATTACTTAATGAATCTCTTCAAACAGGCCTACACCTACTACTTCTATTATTGTATGGCCAAAATGAGTCATAATAAAACTTTGGGATATTAAAGACAATAAGTGAGGAAATTCCAGAAAACATAAAAACTATTTCATGGAGCCAAAACAGAACTGTATTTATTTTCTTATCCAAATGCATAGGAATGAATAAACTGGCAAATAAAACAGGCACTCACAAAAGTAAACACATATCTGGCTGCAATTCTGCAGCATAAAGCCTTCCAAATGTACCACCTCCTCCGTTCTAGAGAAATAATGTCCTTAAACAAAGTTAACCTCCAGCACCCCCTGAACTGTAAGAACCTCTACTATACTGTGAGCAATTTAAAAATAGGTATTTTTCTGAATCCATAGAAACTGACACACAGTAGGAGCTCCATGTATGTTACAGAAAGGCAAAGCTCAAATTTAATTATCATTCACTTTAGTCTTAGTACAACCCTGTTTGGGGTATGGCTCCAATTCCACTAATAACTTAGCACTTTCCCTAAGCCTCAGTTTTCTCATCTTTGAAATAGGGATAATACCTGTCCTAGCTAATCCCCAGGGTCATTATGAAAACAAATGAGATCGTGCATTTGACAGGTTTTTAATTAAACCAGGAAGTTCTGTAAAAATGTAAAGATGTTACCAATAAATATATGGAAAAAAATCAATAGAAAAGAACCTCCTTTCTCCTCACCACTCCACCATCACCCTCCAAAAAGGAAGACCACAGCACACAATGAGAATATAAGCACAGGGAGCACAGAGGAGAGAAGGCTGCACTCAGAGCTGGAAGGCCTGGGTTCCAGGCTCAGCTCTGCTGCTAACAAGCTGCTGGACGTGGGGCACCTGTCTTAGTTTCCTCACCTGTGAACTGGGGCTAATGCGACTGACCTCGTCAAAATGAACAAAAGTAATGGATGGCGAAGAATTCAATAACCTTAAAAGTGAGATATGAGAGATACACAAGAGACTAATGAACGAGATCTGCCAAACAAAAAGTCTGGGCTTCAGTGGCTTGTGTTATAAAATGGATAGACAAGGAAAGAAGCTGGCCAAAATCAGACTCTTCCTAAACACCCCAAGGGAGACAGCTAACCAAAGACAGAGGAGTGCAGAAGCTTCCACAGTGTGAACTCAGAAGAGCTCGGCTTGTGTATTAACTACTGAATAAGACGGTGGCTTTCAAAACGGGAATTTTGAGAACATAACTGTGGATTAGAACCCCTCTAAGTCCGCTTAAATTTGTGAACTGAAATACTAGGTCAGATTTTCTCCATCCCTGGTAAAGATAGAGGCACATAAGTCCTAATTCTAAATCTGGATGGCCAACATTCCAGAATAAACAGCAGCTCATGGAGAAAGCAACAGAAGGACAGTAAGAGGAGAAAATGGATCAACAAACTACAACAGATTGGTCACTCAGTAATTAAAAAGAAAAAAAAAAGAAAAGAAAATAACCCATCTCAAAGTTCAACTCAAGGCTGAATTCCTATCAGAAAGCTACCAGAGGCCAAAGACTACAGCTGCATAATACTTTAAATCTGAGGCTGGCCTTTGAGAAAACATTTGATGAAGATTATCAAAACATCTATTTTTCTTTCTTTCTACTCATTTTTCCCTAACTCTTGCACTTCACTTACCATGCCTGCTTTCTCAACTGTAGTAAGCAAATACGTACAAACCTGTATAACATTTTCTTTTATATCTATTCTACCTTTTTTTAGTTGGATACTTCCCTTTTGTAATTATGAGTGAACAGCAAACATACATGCAGCTAACAATGAGTGTCAGAATCATGCCTGTCTCTGCCTGAGTGTGCCACCTGTTGCAGTTGAGTCTTCCATCTTTATGGGACTGTATTTGGAAAACCACGAGAAGCTGTGGTTCCCACATATTGGGCTCCACAGAAACTTCAGACTTGTGCAATAGGTGCTAACATTCAAGTATTAGAGTGGGAGCACAATAAAAGTGAAATAAAGCATTAAGAAATTAAATTATATCCCTTTACATAAGCAGGATATGAATTACTTATTTTTCCCCTAATACAGGATTTTGACGTTAATACATGATTATTTTCAATTACTCCCATATAATGACATTCTTATTAAAGAAAACATCTTGTCACCATATATGAATTCATCTCATCCCTAAGTACCTTGTCATTTATCATCTCTACAATTATACATCTGACAGAACCAAATTGTGGCCCTAAGTAGCAAGAATTACTGGTCTAGCTAAGAATTTGAGAACTCAGTATACAGTCTCTAATTATGTATTTACTTTAAAATAAGAACAATTACTTTTAGTTTTACCTTAGGTTTGGACTCACCTCCAGCCTGATCAAAAAAAAGCTACCATGAGGCCTAATTCCAGCTGTCATTAGTGAACATCCCTAGTCAACTAACAATATTTTTATAAGCAAAGCATCATAAAGAACATATGGTTCAAAAGACATGGACACTGTGTTTTCCAAGGTCCATATCTGACGATCTTTAGAAAAGGATTACAGATACTAGCACAGCATAACAAATAAGCTGTAATCCCCTCTTCACATATATCAAGGTCAGTTGCAAAAGAACACTGTGACCTTGGCAAAGTTCTCAAAGGTTCAGACAAATAGAAACTTCGAGAAATGTTTGTTTGTTTGTTTTCAAACACTGCCTATTTAAATTATCCCCTTGATTTTTAAGCCAGAAAGGATGCAAATGTCTGAATTACTATAGTTACCTTCCTCCCACTGCTTTTAACTGCTCTACAAAGCAATCCCTGGACACCAATCTTAAACTACCCTGGCCCTTGCCAGGACAAATGTTGGCCCATGTATTCCAGTAAGGCCATTCTGAAGGTCAAACAAAATACAGATTATTTCCAATCAGAAAGGAAGTCGGTGCTTTCTGGAACAAGGCCCCCTAGCTCAGCCTTGACTTGGTAAGCAATAGGCCAGTAAACCAAAAACTAGAAATGGCCTTACTTTTTAATCAGTGCTTTCTGAAGGATGCTACTAACAACACGAGGAAAATGTGAATGCACTTGATATTCACATCTCCCTCTGTCTTGGCTATTTTCTTTTGTAGATGCATATATAGATATTTTAAATAGTAGTCAC
The DNA here is from genome assembly GCF_000956105.1 of Propithecus coquereli. Lineage (NCBI taxonomy): Eukaryota > Metazoa > Chordata > Mammalia > Primates > Indriidae > Propithecus > Propithecus coquereli. The sequence continues at coordinate 7,385,199 of NW_012153062.1, read as the reverse complement.
TAATAAAGCTTTAAACTTAGAGTATGTAAATTTGGATTCCTGTACCGCTTATGAAAAGTCTTGACCGTCACTTAGGTTTTTCTTTTTTTCTATTTTACCAAACGAGTTTCCACAAGTCCTTCCAATAGCAAACAGTTTTCTCGTGATAATGGAGCTAAAAAGGAAAAATAAGAAAGGAAAAAAGGGAAAGCTGTTTGAGGTCTACTTTTCATAAAAGGCTAAAAACCTAGTTGTTTTCAAGCACTAAGGAATCAGACTAGTGAAAATCTGCATGCCTATATTACAAACATAATGTTCTCTTTCTTTCTTTGGTACACTAAAACAAACAAAAAATCTCAACTGTATGGGGGGGGCGGGGTTCTTAACCAACAAACATTTATTTCTCACTATTCTGAAGGCTGGGAAGTCCAAGATCAAGGTGCCAGCAGATTCAGTTCCTGGTAAGGGCCTTCTTCCTGGCTTGCAGATGGCATCCTTCTCGCCGGTTCCTCACATGATGGAGAGAGAGACTCAACTGTCTTTTTTACAGATGAGAAAAGTGAGTCCCAGAGAAACTAGGAGACAGTTAACCTTGGCGGTCAATACCTATTATACTAATAAGGCCCCCTTCCCCTGGAGCCTGGCCATCAGAAAGGCCTTACGGTTCCCCAGCTCCATCTGTGGGTTCCCTGAAATCCCACCCAGCTTTTAAAGCCCTGCTCCGTGTTCTTCACCACCTCCATGAAGCCTCTGTCAGCTAGATATAACCTCGCCCTTTCCTGTGAATTTCTACAGCAGGTTGGTTCCTCTCTGAAGGGCGCACACCGCAGCGCTATCACTGCGGAGCTGAGCGGTGTCTTAATGACTCCCCCAGCATCTAAGGGAAAGCGTTTTCTTATTAATTCTCCCCAATACCTAGTGCATGGGGCCTTGTGCATAATAAGCATTCAATAAATATTTGTTAAATGAAAGTATCTGATTAATGAATAAAGTGATATTTCCAGGGTCCCACAGTAAGAGAGCAGCAGAAGCAAAAATAAAACTCATGCTTCACGATGACCACAGCAGCACAGCTCCTACCATACCACGATGAAAATCCACGATTGTGTTTGTATTTATGTGTGGGTTAGTGAGGTGTTCTTTGTGCTTACGTGTGTGCGCGAACACACACGTCCTCATGACCAAGCAACGAGCATGCGATTTCTCACCATCGAATTAGCTCTGGTTTTACACACCCCCACAGCCCTGCTATTTGATATCTGCACCGTTTACTATTAAAAAATGTTTGAACTACATCATTTCCCCTTTGCCCCTAGTTTGTTGTTGTTGTTGTTGTTTTAAGGAAAGTTTAGGACAGCAGGAAAACTGCTGAGCTGTGACACAAAGAAAAGCTGACTCTGCACATGCTTCATTGTTTTCTATTTTCATTCCAGCACAGCTGCGGCTGGAAACCAGCGTTTAGGATTCCCGTGGACCTGCCATCCCCGGTCCCTGGTGCTTTAAAACATTATACTTTCTACACTACTCAGAGAGGTGTGATTCAATTGAGTGTGTTCCCTATGGTTCTATGTGAGGCTAATATATATCACGTTTCTTTGGGGAAGTGACCAAAATATGTGTTTGGGGAAAAGGAAAAATATGGGATCAAGGGAATATTCAAAGATGTAGTTACACATATACAAGTGGGACCTTTTGTGTGTGTGTGTGTTGGAGGCGGGAGGTTTAATGTAAACATTGACTATATTTGTACTTTTGACTTTTATATACATACTGCATCACCACACACTTGCATACACGTCTGTTAAAAATGTTGACGCATTCACTATAAGAACATCGTTTACCCTATTATGAATCAGGGTGTTTTGTTTTTGTTGTTGGCGATTTTGTTTTTCCAGATTTTCTTAGTTTTCTTCCTCAAATACATTTGATGACATTTTTAAATTTGAGATTATTTCATCAACAAGATCCTCCTACAATCCATGAACACAGATCTTTTTACTATGGAATAGAACAGATTCCTAAAGGCTGCTCACACCTACTTCAAGGGATCTACAAACACAGGGTCCAGGAAGAGTTCAGAAACTACCTTTAAATCCTAAGCATCATCCCACCTCCCTGTCCCTGTATAAGAGGTCACTTCTGAAAGAGTTAAACCTTCCCACAGGCTAAAAACAACCCTTTGACCTACACAGAGATTAAAACTCAAAGGAAGTTGAGACAATTCATCCGCCGAGTGCCATTCTTCTGTTGGGAGAGGGGCTACAGGAGTCAGGAGTCAGCAGCATCTAAACACACAGCCTTTCCGGGCGGTGATTTATTTCTTAGCATGATACTAAATCCATGGTTCACAATAGCAGGACGCTGCTGTCAGACACCAAGGTCTCTTGGTGTAGCCACCACCACAGCCTCCTGATGACAGGGCTAGAGGCTTGCCCACCACCACCCCAAATCCAGAGATGTCCACTCTTCCTTTCTCTGATCATGCTATGATTCCATTATTTCAAAGACATTTTACCTTCTAAAAGTTTTCTCCTTTAAGTTCTTAAGAGAATAAACCAGTTTCAGAACCAGGAAAGAAACACTGAATTGATAATCAGGGGACAACGGCTCAAATCTTGAACTGGCTTCTTGGAAGCTGTGTCACTTCATGGAAGTCACACTCTTTCTCAGTCTTAGCTTCAGATAAACAGAGGAGAGCAGCACATCTTTCATGAGATTATTATAAGATGAGATTATTATAAGATTCAAATGAGCGAATACATAAGAAAGTACCTGGCAAATATTAGGCGCTAACTAACCTTCTACCTATAGAGCAACCTAAACGCTCAATTCATACTTTTTAGTGGTCGTTCAATAATAAAGACCAGTAGGAACATTTTAAACCTTTTGCAATCTTCTTGGCCAGGTCTGGATAGCAATTGAACCATCCAACCTCTCTGTAAAGATATTACATCATAACCGCAATTACACTGTGTGGTAACTGGGATAATTGTAAATACACCAGCTGTATTATATCGTAATTTTACAACATAACTGTGAAGGTATTACAGTATTACAGGCATAGGTGTTAACTGCCACAGTATTTATAATAGAGAAATACTAAAAATAACCTAAATGTTCATCAGTAATGGTATACCTGTACCATGAAATATATACGCTGCATTTAAAACAGTGCTATTTGTGCTGACAGAAATAATAACATGTTAAGTTCTATTTTGTAACTGCAGAAGAGTATGTAAAGAATGATACAATTTATTAACCCTCTATAATATGTATCTATATATATAAATGTATACAAAAGGGATGGAATGGATAACTCTTAACTGTAAATATTATAGTTCTTACCTGAACTGGGGTGATGCTAGAGAGGAGTTGGGGAAATGAGAGGAACTCTGACTTTGCTCTCTGTCCTTCTAGACCATTTAACTCTTTTACTATGCAAATATATTTGAGTATTACTTGTGTAATTAAAAACTAAAACATATGCCCTACTTTATTATACAAATAATTCTGACCAAAGCCAATGCTGGTTGATTGGTTTCTGCTCCGAATGTCTCATTTCAGGACAGCATCAGACGTGGTTCAAAAGAATAACCCCAGTGTCAATATCTCCCAGTGTCTGCTGTAGGCTGAGACTAGCAAAGCATTAAAACATAGATGAATCTCAGTGTGACCTTCCCAAACACAGCCTTCATTTTCCAGCCTCCCCAATCTTCTGAGACAGAAGATCAAGTTAGATCCCTTTAGAACCAATGAGTAATAATATCTCTGCACATCTAAATCTATCTTTTGGTGCTGAGTTGAAATCCCACCTCTTTCATCAGCCTTCCCAAATCCTCCCCATTAAAGGCCATCTCTCTTTCAACTCCCATTGACTTTGTTCTTCAACTCTATTGATTTCTACTTTCCATTACAGCTGTTTCTATGTCTAATTTTATCTCCTTTACAGGGCCATAAGCAACCCCCCCCCCCCCCCGTAAAGCTGAATAATGGCCAATTCAGTCACCCATTCACAAGCATTTATGGAGCAGCTACTTAGATGATAAGTACCACACAAGGTCCTGGGGATACAGAAATAAGAACAGAGTCTCCATCTTCAAGGAGCTCACAGACTAATGGGAAAGATGGGCAAGTGAATAATCAATAACCAAGATGCTTTGGGAGCACAGAAGAGGATCCTCCCTAATCCACCTCAATAGCAGTTTCTTATAAAGTTAAGCGTTCATTTACCATACAACCCAGCAATTACACTCCTAGGTATTTACTCAAGAAAACTGAGAACATATGTCCACAAAAAGACATGTTTGCAAATGTTCGTAACTACTTAACTGCATGATATTCAAAGAACAAACCCAAACAAATGTCCATCAACAGGTGCAGGAATAAATAAATTGGGCTATATCTATACAATGGAATATATTCAGCATGGAAAGGGAACAAATTACTGATACATGCAACAACCTGGCTGTTGACTCCCAAAAACATTTTGCTGAGCAAAACGGACCCACACACAAGAGAGTATTTGAAATCCTAGACCAGGCAAAACTATTCTAGAAATAAGAAAGCAGATCAGTAATTGGCTAGGACTGGGAATGCTGACTCCAAAGGGGCATAAGAGAATTGGAGGGAGGGATGGATGATATAAAAAACTGCTTTATATTTTATTGTGGTTGTGATTATACAGGCATATGCATTCATCAAAACTCATCAAAATGTATCTTTAAAATGTGTGCATCAATAAAGTTGATTTTAAAAGGAAAAAAATACATAGCACAGAACACAGACTTTGGAGCCAGACTGCCAAATGTATGATTTATTGACTGTTAAAGCATTAACCAATAATGGTATTAGTATTAGCATCGCATTAGTATTCATATTACAGGAAGATAAAAGAGCACAAGCAAATATCTAGAGGTAAGTAACAACATGGCAGTGTGGGGCTACAAACAATTTGGTGTTTTGGGAACACAAATTAAGAGGAAAGATGTGAAAAGAGATGAGGCCAGAGAGGCAGAAAGGCCAAAGGTTGCTCATCTCTCTGTCTCCAGACTTAGCAAATAGCTTCTGACATGCAGTGGGTGTCCAAGCAAATGTTGATCTTTTTAAAAAAATTGATGAACACACAATGAGATACCACTTCACACCCACTAAGATGGCTACAGTCAAAAACACAGATAATAACAAGGTTGGCAAGGATGTGAAGAAACTAGAACCCTCCTATACTGTGCTGGGAATATAAAATAATGCAACCACTTTGGAAAACAATTTGGCAGTTCCTCAAAGGGTTAAATTTAGAGTTACCATGTGACCTAGCAAATTCTACTCCTAGATACCCAAGAGAAATAAAAGCATAAGCCCACAAAAAACCTTATACATATAAGAATGTCCACAGCAACATTATGAACAGCCTCAAAATGGAAAAAAATGCAAATGTCCATCAACTGATAATGGATTTTTTAAAATATGGTATATACAAACAATGGAATATTTGGCTATAAAAAGGAATGGGGGGGGTGAGTGATGGGAGGTTGCTCGGTGAGTACAATGAGCATTGCTCCAGAAATGGATGCACTGCAGGCCCTGACTCCACCACAACAAAATCTATCGATGTAGCAAAATTGCACTTGTACCCCAGGAATATATATAATACAAATAAAAAATAAATTAAAAGCAAAAAAAAAAAAGGAACCAAGTACTGATACTAAATACATGCCACAACATGGATGAACCTTGAAAACATTATGCTAAGTGAAAGAAGCCAGACACAAAAGGCCACATATTGCTTGATTCCATTTATATGGAATGTCCAGAATAGGCAAATCCCCAGAAAGCAGATTAGTGGTTGCCAGGGGCTGGGAGAAGGGGAGAATGAGGAGAGACTGATAATGGATATAGAGTTTCTTTTGGGGGTGATGAAAATGTCCTAAAATTGATTGTCGTGGCAGTTGCACAACTCTGAGAACATACTAAAAATCATTGAATTGTACACTTTAAATTGGAGAACTGTATGGTGTGTGAATCATCTCTCAATAAAGCTGTTATAAAATATGTAATGAGTAAGGATGTCAACAATCCACTTATTTCAAGCAATGTTTGATAAAAGTTAAACACTAAAGAATATGAAGAATCTCTTTTCATTCAATTTATTCAAACCCATATTAAGTCCCTACTATGTGCTAGGTAGAGTGGCCACAAATACCGAATAAGCAGGGTGCCTTAGCCTTAAGAAGCTATACTCTAGGAGTAGGGAGAGAGAGGCAGGTACAGAGTGAAGTACCATATTAGAGGGCCCTATAGAGGGGCCCCACAAATAAGGGCTATGACCTACTCTCCATTACTTTGTCTTTGACCTCTCATCCCTCTGTCATGGTCCTACTACATGATCATTTCTTCTATTTTAAGTCCTGCTCATGGCCAGGAGTGGTGGCTTGCACCTGTAATCACAGCATTTTGCGAGGCCATGGCGGGTGGATAAATTGATGCCGGGAGTTCAGGACCAACCTGAGCAACATAGTGAGACCCCATCTCTACAAAAAAAAAAATTAAAAAATTAGCCAGGTGTGGTGGCACACACCTGTAGGCCCAGCTACTGGAGAGGCTGAGGCAGGAGAATTACTTGAAGCCCAGAAGTTCAAGCTTACATTGAGCTACGATCACACCACTGCACTCCAGCCTGGGTGACAGAGCAAGACACTATCTCTAAAAAAATAAAATAAAGTAACTCCTCCTCACATTTATTTTTGTAGGAGGCCCCTGTGGTGAGCAGCATGCGACTCTCCAGCTGAGAATCACTGTAACTCCATTACTTTTGCCAGTGACTGATTCAAGGGTGGCTAAGTCGACTCAGCCAATGAACGCAGGGGCATACTGGGAGTTCTGGGAAGGCAGCTCTCTCACGAAAGCTGAAGCCAGCATTGCTCTTCCCGTTGGAACAAGCACACTGACAGCTCCTGACAGCCATCCCTAACCACAAGCAAATCCACCTTTAGCTGAAGATGACCCTATGGCCGATAAAGCAGAAAGACAAAACAACCTAAGTGTTGAATGAAATTAGTAAAGTTTCAATTTTCTCCTACCTACCATTAAGTTTAAAAAGCTCCTGACCATGCCACCTGGTGTTTTCTCTTCCCTCACTGGTCAGGAAGCACCTACAAAGCAGGGACTAGGAGTTATATCTGTTTCATTTCCTCCTCTCAGAGCCTAGTACTTAGTCAACCATTGCAAGTCACATATCTTGAAAGAATAGGAAAACAACGAACAGAGTTATTAGTCGGTTCTTCTTACACTCAATCCAAAATATTTTAAGCAGCATAATTTAACAGGGAAAAAAAATTTACCTAAATAAAGGCATTCCTTATTAAAAAAGATGAATACAGTCCCCTTGATCGATTCAAGCAGAAAATACCACATTTTTACTGAGGAAAGGTTTCTGTCTTTTTCCCTCCCCCACTTCCCGTGGTGCCAATAAAGAAAGGGTCCTTGGCTCCTAGGGAAGGTAAGCTGCTTAGGGTGGGGACCCTGTAAGTGTGATGTAAAGTGCCAGGCATATGGCTGGCATTTGATGTTAAGCATCATAGCAACAATCACAACAACAGAACCAGTGGGGCATACATGGGCTGGCGGTTACAACATGAAATGGTACTGGTTTCTATTCTCGGCACGTGTCACTGATTTACTGACAAGACAGTTAAACATAAAAAGTTCATTATCAGTAGTAACTGGGATAGAGTCCTGGGACAACAAAAATAAGAAAAATCCAGCAGTAATCTCCCAAACCTCCTATTTCTCAACAGTTTCAATTTCCTGCTCCAAACCTTTTCTAAAACTGTCATTACCAAAGTAAACTGATTTAAGTTGACTGCTAACTTCCTTTCCCTGATGTGAGGGCACCAAAGGAGGAGCAGGAAGAGACACAAAGGACCCAATGGCCCTCCCCTTCTCAAGGTTTCTTTGTATGCACACTGCGTGAGATAATTCATTAACTAAGATTAAGTTACTGGTTACGATAACAGTTGCTGGCACACAGTAGGCACCTGACAAGTGTTTACTGAATGACCACAGGAAACTAGGAGAAAACATCTGAGTGCTGGACAGAGAAACGAAGCCTTGACTCTCCCAAGTTCACTGTTTTAGCCAACCTATTAACAACAATAATAGTGCATGTCATTAAAAAGCTGAAAAAGAGCTGGTTTTCGTAAGGCTGCTGTCACTCACTGCCCACTGAATGAATAAATCTATTCAGTTTGTCTGACCCCCATCCAGAAAACAAGGTGGTTATGGCCAATACAGACATGACTCCCAAATGACTTGTTATTAACCTCACTGGCCAACTGTGACTGGGTACTGGAGAAACCAGTTCAGCTGCAGACTGTCTACAACATCATCTTGTTTAGGCTTCCTCTCTTCCAAGGTACTAGCTTTTCCCATCACCCTGGGTCTGCTTTTCAAAGCCTGGTAGCACCAGGGCAGGACATCCTCTAACAGTCCTCTTCCTTGCTGCTTCCCCAGGAGAACGTGCATGTCATGATAGCTGTGGCATCAACCTGGAAAAGTTTACTTCTTTCCCTCATTGCAATTACTCAGAGTGAAGCATTAGATTCACCTGCACCAATGTTCACACCCACAAAGAACTCTCAAATAGAACCAATCACACCTCCTCTCCCCCCCCACACCCCCAACCCCCTCCAGCCCTCCGTGAATATTTTGGCTTCATTAACTAGCCAGAGGAAAAAGAGTTTGCCAAAAGGCAAACTCATATTTCACACAGGTATCTCAGCCAAGACAGGAAGGAAATATCAAATCCATAGCCCAGCATATAAATGCTCAGCACTGAAATGAATGAAAACCAACAGGACACTTGTGGTTACACTTTAACTTAAATCCTTAGTTAAAGGAAAACTAAAGCTGATTAGTTCAGTTTATCAACAGGAGAGTTCGTAAGGAATTACCATAAGCAAACTGGGGCAGCCGCCCCATAGCTGTACTTGCCTTCGGTGGCAACGGAGGAGCAAATGACCTTAGCTTCGCCACTGCCCACAGTGAAGGGGTCCCTCTGGACGGGTCACCCTCACGAGGGGCAGCAGCTGGTCCAACCCTGCGCACCCTGCCAGAGTGAGGAAGCAAAAGCTGGGGCAGAGGCAGACTGGAGTTCCCCAGGAGGGAATTCTGGTTAAGCCCATGTTCCCGTCACTACAGTCACAGCCAAGAGCACCCCCGCCCCAGGTCCCTTCCCCCCCAACTCCTGGACATCTAGTCAGAGCAAGAAGAGCAAGTGAGGGACCTCAAGGCCTCCTCAATGCAGTAAATGGGTGTTATAAACCTTAAAGCTAAGGCTGACTCACATGTATGTGAAGGAATCCCTCTTTCTTTGGCTCATGTTCCTGGGCCTCTGTTCTGTTGGCAAATCACCAGTGCCAGCAAACTCACCTCCCCAACTCCTCTCCGCCACCGGGACACCTGGGCCACCACCCAGGCGCACACACAGTGACAAGGCATGGTGTGGAGAAGGGAGCCATGGCATGGCATCAGAAGACCACACACTGGCTCTGATCTGCCAAAGTGAAGTGTCCCAGTGTGCATCTAAGTGAGGCCAAAGGGCAAATAAGCTGGAAGGGTCCAGCCATGGAAGCATAAAACCTACGAATGCTAGAAGTACCCAGAACATAACCTTCCCCTCAAAGGAAGCTCTGGGCTTCAAAGTGTGCCCAAAGATGTCTCTATGGCTTTTCCCATGGGGGGGTCAAAACTACCAAGGGTGCTCTGGACACTAAAGACAATCACTGTGAGAGCAAGGACTCTAAGAGGACAAACTCCAAACTCAGTTGTTCCAGACGAGGGTTCACTCTAAAGGTACAGACTAAAAGCTTTAGAGTTTATATAAAGGCAGGACCTAAAATAAGATTTTCAAACAGTCAGATCCTTGGTCCTAAACACTGCTTCCATCTAAACCCATCTAAATCCAGAGCTAGAGGCCAGGCCGGCGCATACAAGGTTGTGTTTGCACGCTGCCCATACTAGTACCATGGTCTCTGCCTCTTTCTCTGACATATCCAGGAGAAGCTCGCTCTGACATGGTTCTGCTTGGTGAAGGAGGATACAGGCAATCAGGCCGTGGTATGTGTGCCCCCCTACCACCCCCCAAGAGCAGAACACTTCCTGGCTACTTGTGTTTGGTATGTCTTTGTTTTGGTTTAGCCCTGGCAATCTGGCAGGCAGTCTATTTCCAGGAGGAGCTCTGTCCACAGTGTGGATGTCCCAGGCTTGAGGTCCTCATTCATTTTCATAAACAGAGCCAGTTGCCACAGTGACTGGTGCTGTGAGCAGCTGCGAAATAGCAGAGGTCACCCAGAGCTTTCTTTGGGTTCTACAGTCGTTCCTGGGCATCTGTGAACAGGGGGTCCACGGGAGCTGCAGTCACGTGAGCTAGTGCTCCATGTGAGAGTCCGGGCCGTGGAGGAACTGCCGAGCGAACCGCAAACACAAACGTGGTTTCAGGCGGGCCCCAGACCCCACCTGACAGATCTCAGCCTGGGGGCACAGGAAGACCGAAGGGTATAAGCAGTGGCAACTTCCTCCCTGTGACTTCAACAGTCCCCGGAGCAGTGAGAGGGTACAGGGCGAGAGCAGCGCAAAGGGAAGGATCTCGGAAAGGTGAATGTGGAGTTGGACCGGTGCCACTTCTGCCTGGCATGCGTCCCGCTCCCCCGCCCCCACACAGCAGGAAGCACATCGCACCTCCCACTCCGCACACACAGGTAAAAACTTCTGGAGTCCCAAAGGTCTTTTCAAACCAGAATCCACCACTATTGTGTTTCCTCCTTCCGAAAGCAAGACTGCCCAAAGGCCAGAGACCTGTAACACAGGCTGAAGCTCCGCAGGCACCCCTGCCCACCTGCCTTGGGTTGTCCATTTGCTGAGATCAGTAACAATGTGTCTTTTCTCTGCAAAGTGCGGCTTCTGTCCTCAAGGTAGATGCTTTCAGACAAAAACAACAATAAAAATGAGACTATGTAAGTCCTAGTCACTCTTGCAAAACCAAATCACCCTGGCAGAGGCCCAAGGAAGCTATAGAACAGAATTAAGCATCAACTTCACTTAGTCTTTCAGACTCATTCCCATGTTAACAGCATGGAAGTAATAAACATTCTTTGGCCCTAGTGCCAGTTCCAGAGACAAGTGATCATTTAAAACTTAAACAAAATTAGGTTTTACCATTCCCAGAAACATATGCTTCTGTCTTTATCAACCATGAGCCACTTAGACCACTACAAGGAGAGGAAAATAGAATTAAAGTTCCCTAATTCGTCAGCATAACTCAAAGGTAAACTCAAAGGTAAAGCATGTATGGATCAAACATGCTTTGCAAGCAGGACCCAAATGTCTTACATATAGAATTTTTTGTGTTATTTCCACCACTGTAGTTTATCGCACAGGCCAGAGGAAACCTAAACAGTTTGTCGTTAGGCAAACAGTTCAATAATTTAGACTTCAAAGTCTCCATATTAACCTCTGTTTACACAAAGTAATGTGTTTCCTTTGCCTGCGGAACATCAAACTACTTCACAATTAATTACCTCTACTTTTTAAAAAACTTAAGTCTTGTTAAATATAATAGCCAATATATTTTAAGCAGCGGGGGGAAGGTTATGTTCCAAATCTGCTCCATTCGCTGCAGAGACAAAAATGATAAGACAACATCCATGGAATTTACTAACATAGAACAGTTATTTAAAAACAAAAATCTTTTTCCTCAAATGTCATTTTTCTTCCTGCGTTATCTGCTTTCCTTTTCCATTTTGCCTATGAACACTGTGAATCTAATAATGGATCAGCATAGATTTTTAACCCTTTGCTTAGAAATTTAACAAAGTTAAAATTTCAAGTAAAGGTAAGGCTTAGAAAATTCAAAGTTATTTCATGTTCTAACTAGTCAGCACTTAAACTTCTTTTCCTCAGAGCATTCCTAGTTGACGATTGATGGAGCACCCTAGAAATTAACTCCACAGCCTGTATAGGGAAGCGTAAATGGACACACAGCAAGTACCCATAAATGAGAGAGAGCTTTGCAAATACTAAGGTCACCTTTGATACACAGAGACAATCAATCCTCCTTTGAATTTGGATAGGAATTTTAATTTGCAAATTTATTTTATCTATTTTCCATTTTATATTACCCTCAAAATAACCACATTTGACAGTGATAACATTATTATCTGTGGAGTGTTTCCTATGTGCCAGGATCTCTTCTAAGCATTTGATGTGTATTAATATGTCTATTCCTCACAACAACCTTGAAATATACTATTATTATCCCAATTTTACAGATGAAAAAAACTGAGATAGAATGATAGTAAGTAACTCACTCAAAGTCATAATGTTATTGAATCAAACTATTAAGCCAAGCCAGCCAGCAGGGTAATTTAAGGTCAGAACGTGGACTAGTAGGCAGCCCAGCCGTCCGGGTTCCAAAATCAACGGTGTTTCTTCCTAGAGAAAACCCTGAATTGGATATCCTGAGGAATATGTCAAAGAGTTCTGACCTAAATATATGTCCTTATTCTATGGAAAACTTAGCTACTGGCATATTAAAGAGAGATACAAACACTAAAGAAAAAAGGAGTCCAGATTCCCTTAATTATATGCTCAAAATTCTCAGCTAATGTCATTCTAATTTTATACATATTTTCTACACTGTCAGATAGTCTTTGCAAATTACCTAAGAAACTGTTTAAAGCCTTCAGAAAGAGAAACCATTCGGACAGTATATGTTGAAATTTTCACTACATTTTTCTCCTACATTGTAATGTTTTGATGGCTTTTTACAATTCGTGATTTTGGCAAACTTGTTTCATTAGCACTCAACTAAAGCTAAGCTCATGGAACACACCACCCCAGCTGCAGTTTGAAACCACCATCCAGCTGGCTGATGTAAAAACTCAATTCTGATAGCATGGTATACTCCTGCTTTTGATAAGATTAGAAACCTTTCCTTTCTAGAAAATCCTCACATATCAAAAGAGAAAAAATACTTTTCTCTGAATGCAGTTGAAAGTTGCAAATAATAATAGATACTTCTCCTGAGATCTTATTTCCTATCCTCTGATAGGTTCCACTTCAGTTCAGGCCCAAAGAATGGGCCATGATATACAAGTGAAGGTAATATTTATTTTCCTGCACTAAAATGGAAATACATTTCCATTTGAGAGTGCAGAGTCTATCTTTAATTCTGTCACTTAAATATCGAGCGCCTATACGCCAAGTTGTTGTGGCTGCTGGAGATACAACAGTGAACGACATCGCCAGCTTCTCCTCCGCTTTCATGGAGGTTCCATTCTAAGTAGGAGGAGAAACAACACACAAACATGCAAGATCAAGTTTTCAAAGTGCAAAGAAGCTCCACCTTCAGGAAAGGACAAGTAAAACAGTGCATGGGGGTGTTTTGTGAGAGTGGGGCCCAGAGACCCAGGCACTGTCTGTCCCATCTGGCTTACTGCCCCATCACAAACTCACTGGGACAAATTTCTGTGCCAAAAATGTTCCCAACTAGCTCAGGACAGCTCTAATTACAAATCGGAGCCTTACTTCTTTTACCAACAGGGAGCACCCTCAGCTTGACACACACCATCCGGCCACTTTTATACAAAACTTAATTGTCCAGAATTTGCTTAGCTGTTACCATTCAGATGCGTTATTTATTAGCCAAAATTCTCTGTAGCTCTGCCCAGCAGAACCAGGGGCTGGGAAAGGAGGTTACAGCCAGGTGAACTATAGCACAACATAAGGAAGGATTTTTCAAGAGTCAAGAGATGTTTCAAATTCAAGCAAAGGTCTGGGCCTCAGTCAACAGGATATGAGAAAGGTGATTTGTGTATCAGGCAGAGTTAGAACAGATAATCTCCAAGGATTCTTAAAATGCCAACATACCACTAGAACTCTACTATGCTGTATGAATACCAAATCTTCCCAGATTTAACTTACCTTAAACATTACTTTATGATAATGTTGTTAACGAGATAAAAATTCAGATGTCGTGAAGAAATAAACAATCTAAAAGATAGCACTCATTAACTAAGCAATAATTATAACAGCATACAAATACCGACAGCTACCGCTTAGCAGTGCTTTGTAAGTGCCAGGCAGTGTTTTGGGCACCTGAGGCACAGTATCTCATTACATCTTCAAAACAGCCCATTTTAGATGAGGACACTGAAGCAAACACAGGTTACACAGCTACTCAGTGGCAGACCTAGGACTTGCACCCAGGCGGCTGGCTCTCAAGTCTGTGCTCTAAAGCAGTATGCTCTGTTAAGAAGTCCTGTTGAGGGTGGGGAGCCTTTTCCTCCTCGATTGTATTACATAAATATCCTGAAATAGTAACTATTTAAAGGAACCTTTGAAATTTGATGAATGAAACTTTATATTATAAGATAATCATAAATTTCTATTCTAGAAATAATATTTACTAAATTTACTTTACTATAATTTACCAAATTGTAGAAGGTCTCACAAAGTTCAGTTTCCAAATCTTATTTCCAAGTAGTAGCTTAAACATTGGAAGAATCTGGCTCGAAATCAATTATAATATTTTCCTATGACAATATAACACAAACACACACTGCATTAGATATTTATATTTCTGCTAAATATCAGAGATGCCAAAATTGGCAATTATGACAGGGCTGGCCCTCAACCATGGCAGTTTCCATTACAAAATCCACTTTACAAGAATGCAGGATCCTGTTTAAAAATTGATTTAGACTGATACTTAATATGACAATATACTATTGGCTTCCTCTTCTCTTGTTTCCTCATTTTAAAAAGCTAAGCCATCAAGTCTCTTTCCACTTAAACTAAAAACAGAAAATGTTAGTTCCAAAGTTTGGGATTCTTAATACATTCCAGTCAGTATTTTTTTAAGTTTATATTTGTAAATATTAATGATGTTTAAAGAGTCTTAATAACCAATTTTTTTAAAATACCAAAATAACTAATTAACTTTATGAAGACTGTAAGTCTATATGTAATGAATACAGAACTTGAGTCTGCTTCAATATAGACATCAGTGGTATGTTAAGAACCTATTAAAAAATTTAAATGATTTATGCAAATACTTATAAATATTCATGTAAAATAAGTTTACATACACACATTACAGCAGAGAAATTCTTGGAATCATGCATTTTTTAATTAGTGACATATATAAACTGACAAAAACATTCCGCAATAATTAAAAATCTTGTGTTTGCTCTTTATAGTAAAATCCAATAATAATTAAAACTTCTATTTTTAAGGGAACAGTGAAAGAAATAATTTACAAGCCCAAAAAGTCAGAACAAGGCCTTCAAGTCCCTGCCTCACAAATACTACTGTGTCATATCCTTAGGTATGATCTTCTTCAGGTTTAACCTTGCAAATATCACACTCCAGAGATTGCTGTATCACTCCATAATGCCCAGGCGGCAAGATGGAATCTGCAACAGTGATTTGGAATCACAGAGTTTGGGCTGAAAAGACTTGGCGATCCTATAGGCCAATCCCTCTCATCTCCCAGTTGAGTAAACTGGTCAGTGAGTGACTTGTGACTTCCCCCAGGGCTAAGACACCTTGGTAGAGCCCTTCACTGAATCTTTATTTGGTCCAGAAGAAAAGATTTTCCCCACTAAAATATCACTTCTGTATTATTCGGAAAGCAGCAATTCTGAAACTTCTTGGTCTTAGGATCCCTTTATGCTTTAAAATTACTGAGGACTCCAAAAACATTTTGTTTATATGAGTTATATTTATCAACACTTACCACAATAGAAATTAAAACTGAGAAATTTTTAAGATATGTATTAATTCATTCAAAACCAATAATAATAAATTCATTGCATATTAATGTAAACAGTATCTTTCATGAAAAATAACTATTTTCTGAAACAAAACATAATTTAGTGAGAAGAGCAGCATCGTTTTACATTTTTGAAAATCTCTTTAATGTCTGACTTAATAAAAGACAGCTAGATTTTCAGATCTACTTTTACATTCAATTTTTTGTGATACATTGTTCTGGTTGAAGGATATGAAGAAATCTGGCCTCACACAGATACAGTATATGCATTTGTAAGTTACAAATCTTAATAATCTTTTCATATACTTGTGGCTATTTCTTTTCTTAAGGTTGGTTGCGATGTAGAATCTGAATCACATAATGAATTTTTCATAATCTGTAACATTAAAATCAATTGCTTTCCCCAAAATACTTAGTAATTTCAAAGTGAAAAATAATAACTTTACAGCAGAGAATTCTGGCAGACAACACTCTAACCAAGTGATCGAGGTTAACATCACCAGCAATAAGTCCTACCAGCATAATGTACCCAGGGTTTGATGCCCTGAAAAGGGCAGGTTACCTCTGTGGTATTCTTCCAGATAATGCCTAATCTCGGTGTAATCATGAGAGAACATTAGACAAACCCAAATTGAGGGACATTCTCCAGTACTTTTCCAAAGTGTCAAGGTCATTGAAAAACCGAAGAATCACCACAGATTGGAGGAGACTAAGGAGGCGTGACAACTAAATGCCATGTGAGATCCTGGATTGGATCATGGAACAGAAAAGAACACTAACAGAAAATTTGGTAAAATCCTAATGAATTCTATACTTAGTTAATAATATTGCACCAAGATTAATTCCTTAGTTTTGATAATTGTGCTATGGTTATGTAACATGATATTATAAGGCAAAGTTGAGTGGCAGACGTAAAGGAATTTTCTGTACTACTTATCCAACTCTTCTGTAAGTTTAAAATTATCTCAAAATAAAAAGGTTTTAAAAAGCAATTGCTCGATATTATACTCTCAAGATGTGGGATACTTCACCCATGCATGATTTGACAATATCGTGCATTGGTCATCTGGAAAATAATGTTTACTGAGTTATGGAAATATGCCAAATGAGACATATTTCATTATAAGATATCCAAAAAAACCACATTTGTTCATATCTCCATTGATATTATCAGAGAAGTACTTAACTATTGACAAACTGTCACAGTCATGGTGATGAATATAAGTTTTCCAAAATTTTAATTTTTGTTCGAAAAATAAAATTTTATCATTGCCAACAAATACTATCAGTTGTCCATGAAGTAATGGCCTCATTTTGTTCACTTTTTTAAAATGTCTGCCAAATACCGAACTCTGGATGACCATGATTTGTCTACCAGTCATTCTTTCAAGTAAAATGGTGTTCCACGAAAAACAAACAAGTTCAGCTCACAACTGCACAACTGCTTTTCCTCAAGACAACCATCATACTTTGGTATGTAGAATTGCTACATGCGTACTTCTCGTTTCATCATACAGAATATGACATGTTTGTGAAGGTTTATACTGCTTCATCAAGGTTTTTCCCAAAGACACAGTCTCACTCTGTCACCCGTGCTGGAGTGCAATGGCACAATCTTAGCTGACTTCAGCTTTGAATTGCTGTGCTCAATCGATCCTCCTGCCTCAGCCTCCCAAGTAGCTGGAACTATAGGCCTGTGCCTTCATACCTGGCTCATTTTTCTTATTTTTTGTAGAGAAGGGTCTCGCTATGTTGTCTAGGCTGGGCTCAAATGCCTGACCTCAAGCAATCCTCCTGCCTTGGCCTCCCAAAAGTGCTGGGATTACAGGTGTGAGCCACCATACCCAGCCAAGAACATTCTTAAATGAAACCGGCAGTTTTTTATTGCAAGTGTCTGACAGTGAAGCACAGCCTTGATTCCTGCTAGGTCCCAGCAGTTTTATCTAATACTGCTTTTATACCATCAGTGCAATTTTAACTCAGTGAAAAAGACAATAGCTTAACATTATTATAAAAATAGTTTAGCAGTATTTTGGGAGGCCAAGGTGGGAGGATTGCTTGAGGGCAGGAGTTCTAAAAAGAGTACTATGCTAAGCTTTGTACTATGCTAAATTTTATCATTTTAAAGAAAATCACTTTGTAAAGTCTTTAATTGTTAGTTATAACATTTTCATAATATCTCACAATTTAACTGGGATATACCAGTAGGTCTTCACATTGTGGTACAGCATTACTCCTCCAAAATAAAAGCATAATGAGACTAAAAAAAGAAATACAGCAGCAAAGAAAAATCATACTCATCTATCAGTTTGAAAGCTTTAAAAGTATTTTTTATAATCCTTCACAGCTGTGGGATCTGCATTCCTACCAACTCCATTAAGTTAGGTGGGGATCATCGAGCAGAAAGGGTTAAAAGTTCAAAGTTGCTGCTCCAGGCCTTCTGGCTAAGAAGGCAGGTTGCCCAGGTCTCAGGACAGTCGGCCTCACACAGAGCAAACACAGAGGCTGCTGTGCACTCACGAATAAATTCCTCAACCAGCACAGACTCTCCTGAGGCATCATGTAAGCTTTTTCCAATAGATTCCAAGCTGAGTAATAAACAGAAAATAATAGATTTTGTTGGGCCTTCCTTGAATTCAGGAAGATCTGACAATATCACGAAATGGCTTAGCACAGTCCTCTGAAATTTTTCATTAGAATTCTTTTCTCCTGAATCATGTTAATAAAGTAAGATTTGCTCTGGGATTCGTACAAAATGACTTGCTCAAAGGTTGCTCAAGCCCAGAAGGACGAGAAAAAAGACACTGAAGCCTATCGGGAGGAGGCAGGGCCAGGCCCAGGAATTGGCAGATTTCTGGATGGATATTTTCAAACTGAGCGATGCCCACCTCCCTTACATAACATTCGATTGGCTCTTAGAGAAATCTGAAATACTTTCATCTTCAACTGTCTGCACTGCCCTCAGAGTCAACAGAAACGAGCACTTGGCTCAAAATGCCTCAAATCTCTCTCATCTTTAAGGGGCAGGGACTTCTATTATTTTTCTACAATTCAGTAAGCTGAGCTAATTCTAGGTATTATTATTCTGTATGGCAAATGTAGCAAAATAATGAAAACCTATTTTTCCCCTTCATGCATACAGTATGCCCTGAACGTAAATTGGCATGCACTTGATTTCAAACTGAGATTTTTTTTTTTTAAACACCGTTTTCCAACTGCAGTAGCAGTTGGAGCAGTTGGAAAATTCACATTTTGCTGATCTGGGCCACCTAAACAGCGGACATGAGGATCCCGATTTGTTTTATTTTAAAAGGACAAAGGAAAAAAACTACTTAAAGCCCTGACTCTGATTCCTTTGAACATTTAATACTTAAAACCTGAATTGTTTCACAACAAACTAGGGCTCCTTTTCCTCTAAGAAGAGGCCCTTGGGAAGTATTTATTTAGTTAATGAATGTTAGGTAATTGTGTTTCTCTCACAAAATAAAAATAAACACAATCTCTTGAAGATGGATGCTGTGTGGGCTCTCTAGGTCCACATGAGCTCCCTCCCAGAAAGCCTGGAGCAACAAACTGGCAATTTAGGGAACAATATGGCCATAAGCACTTCTCCAAAAATAAAAGCAACTCCCCTCTTGGCCCAACTCCAAAAGGCAATTGAGCAGGGTAAGGTCCAGGCTAATCTCTGAACAGTCTCTCTGCCAACTTTCTCCTACAGGCATTAGGTTTTTCAGCAAGGGCTTTGCAAATAATCTAACAATTAATTAGGGCTTTTGAATTCACCCCATACCATTAATGGAACATTGCCAGACAGCCTTTGATAGTGTATTTCTAGGGCTAATTAAGCTTGGCAAAATAGAGGACACAGACTCCCTGGGCACCCACAGGGCCAGGCTGAGACCTAGCAGGTGACAGACAGTTAAGTTGTCCTCATAGACAATCCTAAGGTGACGAAGGTGGTAGGCTGCCTGGTTCGGGTCCTTAGGGTCCTTTATAATATGCCAGATCCTGCTCTCAAATTATATAATTATCAGGTTCTTGATGTTCAAGCTATTCTTTCACCCTAAAGACATTTTCTTCTTCTGAGTAGAAACTCTCGATTTGGTATTTAATATTAATAGTTTGGTACTGATTCTAGTCCACACTCCCAACACTCTACCCCCAAAAAGATTGTTTAAGAAGGAAAAAAAAAGATGTATAGTAATGTATAGTCATTTTTAAAATGTGTACCTTAAAATAAATGTCATCACAAAATTTTCTTTTTGCAATCAAAGAGGTCTTGCATAATCCAAGATTTCTCACTCCCATAACCTCAGTCATGTGGGAAATCTATTTTTTTCACTATCTAATGCCACACAGAATTCCAGACTGCTCCACATGCATGGCCAGCAAGATAAACACATTTTTTGGGAGGCCTAGAAAAAAGCTAGCAGGGGGCAAAAAGAAAAAATATTGTTGCATTCCTCTGGACTTTTCTGGTTCAATTTCAAAAACAGAATGACCACCACATGGGGCTTACGGCAATCTCCAGAGCCGCACCTAGGTTGTTCACTGCCCCGCTAACAACAGTGATGAGGCCTGAGAAAGCAAATCCGAAAACATCATAAACTACTCAGTGGCAAAACAAATAAACACAAGTTATTTTAAAACACAACTTTTCAGGCACAGAGGTTAAAATCTTCTTAGTGTCTTACCCCAATTTGTAATAAATATGGTGTCAAGGTGCTTAATAAATATCAACAACTACTTAGGGAATTTTTTTCCCCTGCAAAAATGTTAATTTTTTTCGATTTCTAGCCTGGATTCTGATTATAGGAATAAAGTAAGAAGTCAGTGAGCAAACCCAAGTTAAAAACTAGAGCCCTTCCAGCAGAAATGAGGATATGCTCCACTTTTAACTTTTAGTCCCTAGACCCCAGAGCCACCCTTGCAAACCCACCTTAACTCCTCACAGCCAGCCTTAAAGTCTGTGACTACCTAGAGTCCTTCAGCCACCACTGCCTGAACCAACGTCCCCACCCTCAGAGAGTCAACACAAGTCTCCTACCTTGGTGTAAGTCTCAAGGCAAGAAATGCAAAAAGGCAAAAGAGGCACAGAAAAGGAATAAATGGGGGACGGGGATTCCTTCTTTAACAACTAAAATGATTATGTCAAGGTGTCGCCCCACCTAATTAAGATGCACCTGGTTTCTGCAGGAGCACCACACTTACAACCAGAGAGTTAAAGGTGTCTGTGGAACTCACTCAAACGAACTTCCCCTCCAGTACAGGGATCCCTCTGACCCAAATGAGTTTACTGAAAGGTGTTCAAGGTAGCTGTTTCAAAGGCACGCTAAAACCAAGCTGAGAAATTTTCTAGGTGTTTGCCTGTTCTGTTACAATATGTACATTGAGAAAACAGATCTATGCTGTCAAATGTGGTTCTCAGACCAGTGGCATCAGCATCATGTGGGCCTGTTAAAAATGTACAATCTTTGATCTATGAAGAAGATCTACTAAAACAATCTACATTTTAACAAGATCCCCAGGTAATTCTCATGCACATTAAAGTTTAGAAAGCACTGGTCTAATATCTGTTTATAACTTCCAACTCCAAAAATAAAACTTCCTACTCCACAAGCAAGACGATTATACCTGTCAGGCAAAAGCAATATGAATGAATATCCATATTATAAAACACATATTTATATGTATTTACTTTATTTATTTATTTTTTTGAGACAGGGTCTCACTCTGTCACCCGGCTACAGTGTAGTGGCATCATCATAGCTCACTGCAACTTCAAACTCCTGGGCTCAAACAATCCTCCTGCCTCAGCCTCCCAAGTAGCTGGGACCACAGGCACATGCCACGATGCCTGGCTAATTTTTCTATTTTTTGTAGAGACAGGGTTTCACTCTTGCTCGGGCTGGTCTCGAACTCCTGGACTCAAGCAATCCTCCTGCCTTGGCCACCCAAAGTGTTAGAAGTGTGAGCCACTATGCCTGGCCAAACATATTTTAAAGTGATTATTTTCTTTAGAGAAAAAAAAAAAAATTCTTCTATTAGGTTATTAAGTATGAAATGTCCGAATTCCTTAAGTACTAAGTTTGACAGTTGGTATCTCTGGCATTTCACTTTGACACTCTTATTTTATTTCTTCTGTGAAGGTCCCTCCTCAGTCTTTCAAATGCACATGTTGGCTTGTGATTACCTTTCACATTTTTTTTTTAGAGAAATTTCTGTGAAACCATGGATAAGGTCAAAAATCGTGTTATTTTCAAATGAGTTCTGTTGTGGAATCAATGCAGTGCAGACAGCTCGAAATATCAACAAAGTGTTTGGGAAGGATGTGGCTAATGAACACACAGTACGTCAATGGTTTGAGAAGTTCTGTTCTGGTGATTTTAGTCTTAAAAATGAGCCACGTGGGCAACCTGAGACCAAGGAGGATAATGATGAGCTAAAAGCTGTAGTGGAAGCGAATCCATCTCAACCTACGCATGAATGAGCAGCAAGGTTTGACGTTACTATTCCAACAATATTGGACCATTTGAAACAAATCAGCAAAGAAGCTGGATAAATGGGTACTGCATGAATTAAACAAGTGTCAGAAGAGAAATCATCTCAAAGCTTGCCTTTCTTTGCTCTCACGACATAAAGGCAAACCATTCATACACCATATTGTTATGTGTGATGAGAAATGGATTCTTCTTGACAATTACAAGCATTCAGCACAATGGTTGGATAAAGATGAAGTGCCAAAGCACAGTCCAAAACCAAATACTCACCAAAAAAAGCTAATGGTGTCTGTCTGGTGGTCCAGCGCTGGTATTATCCACTACAGCTTCATGAAACCTGGTTATTCAATTACAGTGGATGTCTGCTGCAGCCAACTGGATGAAATAATGAGGATGCCTGTGATTAAGCAGCTGAGATTGGTCAACAGAGACAGGCCAATCCTCTTGAAAGACAACACTAGACCACATGTTGCACAAACAACGCTGCTCAAACTGCAGAAGCTTGGAAACTCTCTGTCATCCACCATATTCACCAGACCTTGCATCAACTACCTACCACTTCTTCGAGGCTTTGGACCACTTCTTGCAGGGAAAAATATTCAATTCTCAACAAGCTGTGGAAAACGCCTTTCATGATTTCATTGCCATTTGCTGTCTAGGCCTCTTCACTGTTGGCATAAGCAAGCTGCCTTAAGATAGCAACATTGTGTTGATAGTTTACTCACATACTTTGATTCATTCTACTGCTTCTTGTTTGAGATATAATAAACTACATTTTTTATTTGAAATCAGACATTCCATATTTAATGACCTAACATAAATATCAAGCTCCTTGCTCACAATACGTAGTTTAACTTATAAAAATGGGTTTACATACAATTAAAAAATACTCATTTACTATATAAAGCTAGATGCAACCATATTTCTCTGAAACACTAACTAAAAACAGTATAAGAAGCATTTCTGCAAAAGGTAGTAAGACCCTCAAAACTCAATCTTGAAAAACAGACTACTTGAGGAAGGAAAGGAACAAGACTTGGAAATTCAGGAGGGTTCTTGCCACTAGAGACATACTTCATAAGGATAAGGATTTTTGTTTTGTTCACTATCATATCTCCAACACCTGGAATAGTGTCTGAAATACAATAGGTGATTAATAAATGCCTGTTGAATCAATCAATCAGTATCTTAGGAAATCTGTGTTAGAAAAAGATGGGAAAACTCATTCTTTGCACTACCTCCAAAGTCCCCCATTTCTGTGCATCAGAGGCTAGCAAAGTACCTGAGACCTGGTAGGTACTGAAAGTTCACTGACTAGACTACAAGTTCTCATCTAAAACATAGCAGTTATTTGAAAGTTTAACGCAAAGGCAAAATGATAAATGGCTCTTTCCTCTAAGTCAAAAGGAAAAGATGGGGCAGGCGGGAGCTATGCGGCATTTTGCTTCACCATGCAGTACACGTAACTATTAATATAACTTTCAGCAATGAAATATAATTGTCATGCACAGATGCATCCCACCGGAAAAGCTTATCACAGGAAAATGCTGCAGCAGCCTGGTGGTGTCAACGATGGAAACAGAGCAGGGGCCAACTCCAGGAGCGGATGCTCCACTCTCCCTGAGCGCTGTGCTACCTGAGCATGCTTTTGGATGGGGTAGGAGAGTAGGAAGGAGGGAGGTGTTACCCCTGATGGCTCTGGTGGATCTTGTAGACTAGGACTAAGGTATTCAGGCATGTGAGGACAAAAAGAAGCAACACAAAGAATTTAAAGCGGTTTTATTGGGCCTTTTTCCTCTTGCCATATATGGTTCCGTTCATTGCCAACAGAGAATAACTTTAACATAGAATTTCTTCTAAATCATTATTTTCCCTTGAAGGTAGTAAAATTTTCCACATTCCACTCTAGATTTTTTTTTTTTTTTTAAGATTTCTACGAGTTGGCAGAAGGAGCAGGAGAATAGCTGGGCTTCAGTCCCCAGAGCACCTGCTGCCTATTCCTTGGAAGGAACATTCTGAAAGCAAGTGCATTTTTAAGCCCTCTGGAATTCCACCTGATTTACGGTGTCCTCTCAGAAAACAAAAACATGACTAGATTGGACTCTAGGATAAATGTTTTTAGACCACTTTGGCAGAGAACGTTTTAAAGAAAATGAAAGTCAGTGGCTCATATGGACGTGGTACAGGATGAGCCAATCATCCGAGAGGGGCAAGCGCCCCGGTGCCCGTGTGCAGGGCCAGTCCCGGAGGCAGGCCTCGCGCTGGAACACAGCCCAGAACGCTCCCTGCTCCCACATCGCTTCCAAAATCAGCATGCTCGGAGCTCTATCGGGTGAGTCAAGGCGGCCCCGGCATATCACGGATTGGTCATCAGAGCAAAAAAAGCTAAGAAAGACTAATATCCTATATACACGACTGGTAAAATTACAAGCTTTTATCAATTAAACAGCTGTGTAAGCACATACAGATAGCTCTGTCCTGATGGAAATGTTGATCACTATTTTTAAAACAGACCATCACTGATGTCCTAAAATAATCCAAATAAATCAGAAATCCAGAAAGCAGGGTGGCAATTGCACAGTCTAGGATAAGGATGCAAAGGAGAGAGAAACCTGGATTCTCTTAACTTGTCTGACATCAAACCTAGCAATAATCTTACTCACATACTTGAGAAATATCTTTCTTACACTATATACACCTCCAGTTACCCAACTAGCTATTGGTAAATTTGCTTTGCAAATGAAAAAAAGAAAAAGGCCTTTTATTAGATATCATATCACATTCCACCCCCCACACACCCACCTAGGTCCACGCAGGACAAGGAAATCTTTGAGAAATGAACTCACCTTCTTCTCGACTACTGCTAACTGTCCCAACTCTCTCTCTCTCTCTCTCTCTCTCTCTCTCTCTCTCTCTCTCTCTCTGTGTGTGTGTGTGTGTGTGTGTGTGTGTGTGTCCTTGTGTTGTTTCTGTGGAAAAACCTACAGGAAAAGGCAGTGGGGGGGACCTCATCACACTTGTATGTACCATGATATCCCCAAGGGGAATACAGTCTAAAATATATGCCATTCTATACACTCTGGGTTTTTTAATAATAGTTCTTTGCTCTTTAAAATACACAGAAAGTTGTCACCCTGGTGACAGCTGGTATCAGAATTGACAACATCCTTTCCCTGTGTGTCCAAAAGCAGAATTAAACATGAAAGTGGTTATAATGACCACCTAAAGATCATCATCACAATAATCATCACAGACCAAACCAACTAGCTGTGGCCAAAGAACTGGGGGTTGGCAATAGAAGGCCTTTTTTCAATCTGCTTTGAACCTTCAAGACCATCCATCCTCTATCCTCTGCATCCCCTGGTAGCAGCCCACACTGGCCCCCTGCTCATTTGATTAGCAGAGAGGAGAAAACTATGGCAGAACCACCTCTGAGGTTCTCATGTCATTATTTCAAGTCGAAGATGGATAAAGAAAACATACACATAATGGAATACTACTCAGCCTCAAAAAGGAAAGAAATCCTGTCATTTGAGACAACATGGATGAACCTGGAGGACATTATGCTAATGAGCCAGGCACAGAAGGACAAACACTGAATGATCTCACTTATACGTGGAATCTAAGAAAGTCAAACTCATAGAAACAGAGAGTAAGATGGTAGTTACCAAAGGCTGCAGGGTAGCGAGATTAGGGAGATGTTGGTCAAAGGACACAAAATTTCAGTTAGGAGGAATAAGTTCAAGAGATTTATTGTACATCGTGGTGATTACAGTTAATAACAATATATTATAGGCATGGGGCACACGCCTGTAGTCCCAGCTACCCAGAAGGCTGAGGCAGGAGGATCACTTGAGCTCAGGGTTTCCAGGCTGTAGTGAGCTATGATCGTGCCACTGTACTCCAGCCTGGCAACAGAGAGAGACCCTGTCTCTAAAAAAAATAAAAACAAACAACAACAACAACAACAACAAAAAAAACCAATTGTAGCAGCCACCGCCACAGCTGAGACCAAGATAGCCTTTACCCCTGCAGGGACGACCCACCCCTCAAGGACTTGTGCCTTCCTCAAGAATGCCTGGGCCATGGAGCCGGTCATGGCTATGTCCTTCATCACTGGAGGCCTCACTATACTTCTGCCCCTACTCAGCCCCTACACCATGTACACCATCCTGACCAACTGGGTCACTCTCTCCAACTACCCAGTGCCCACAGGATGACAGGAATATGCCATCTGTGCCCGGCCACCCCCAGGACCCCAGGGCCAAGCCTGGAGTGGCTGAGGAAGCTATGAATACCTCACTGGATAGAAGGACGCCTCCTCCCCTGCTGTGGGCCCCTATAAAAATGTGAAAACAAAACAAAACAAAAAACATAGTGCATACGTGAAAATTGCAAAGAGAATAGATTTTAAGAGTTCTCACCACAAAAAGTAAGTATGTGAGGTAATGCGTATGTGAAATAGCTTGGTTTAGCCATTCCACAATGTATACATATATCAAAACATCATGTTGTACACCATAAATACATACAATTTTTACTTGTCAAGACAGGCTGACAGGTGCACTGTAGCAAAAAGAGCATAGGATTTGTTGGTGCAGTTTATCTGCAAAAGTGTGTTTGAGTTCCAGTTCAACCAAGAGTTGAATCATTTTTGTAAGTCACTTGCTTTCTCTAAGCCCCATTACCCTTACTCTAGATATGAAGAAAATAATACCTGTCTGCCCCAGAGACTGTTGTGAGGATCAAATGAAATACTTGGTGTAAGAGCCTTTGGAAGATTATAAATACAATATGATATTAATATTAGACTCTCCCCAAGGCTGCAAGGTTGTGCCATTCCAGACCAAGTATTAACCAGCTGGGATCTTGGCTTGCTGTCCCCTGGACACAAAGAGTTCAGAGCTTTCTTAGCAGAAAAACAGCTCAGACTAAAAATATCTCAATTTTCCTATGGACTCTACCTGGAATTCCAGGTATACCTAGTAGAGATGAAATCAAATATGTTTCCCAAAAGAAATGTACAGGGTTCAGGTTGCAGACAAGCTTCCAAAAGGATGCATCTGGGCACTGGATCGAGACAGTGGAATACAGAAACTAGCCGTCCCATAGATAGCCCTCTGGCGTCGACACCAGCAGCACCCCTTCGACTTGGCACAAGGGGCCAACGGAGGGCAGACAAACCCAGTCCTTCCAACCAAACTGATTTCCCTCAATTCTCTGTGCGTGCCTCTTTTTCTCGTTAAGGCTTCTGGAAACACAGCTCTGCCCGACGCTGGCAAGCCTCAGAAGCAGCAGCAGCTAATATTTTTTAAAGATGTGTAGAACAGGGTTTTGTTTTGGGTTCTTTTTCGCCTTTTTAAGTTTTTATTTTTATACATTTTTTTGTATTAAAAAGAAAAGCACAATTACCACAAATTACAAAAGATGAAATAATGAATAATGAACGAACCACTTCAGCCTGGGAAGCAGATACTCTCAATATTAATGTTATAATACAAGTATAGAACAGTTTTTGGAGTGAAAACTTGATGAGGCTCATGCCTGCAGTAGCAAGAGTTTATTTTTTAAACTTCTCACTTTCCTTACATTAGATAGGTTATAGGCTCTAAGAGAAGGTGCCAATAAATACCTAAGGTAATTTCTAATCAGGAGGCACAAGGGTCCTACACAGCTCGTGTTCAGCAAGAGCATGCTCGCCCTCCCCGCAACTATACAATATACCAAGGAACAAGGGAGGGAGGAAAGCATGAGTTCTATCAAAGCAACCACTAACACTGGGACGCAGCTGGCTGCCCTGGCCTCCTTCACCCTCCGCCAAAGCAGAGAAGGGATAAAAGGCTTTCACTGAAGGCCCAGCCAAACTCAGAACTGGAACAAGCAGGCCCCTGCTATTCTAGCTTGGGCTCATTTTATGCTCTCCACCGTGCTCTGCCCCTGCCCTGGCCACGCATCAAAGGGAGGCCTGTTATAGCTCTCACCCTTCTGCTACCAAGAACTCTGCACCTTCCCTCTGATCTTAGAGAGTTAAGGTTATTTCAGTGAAGCCACAGTACACGTGGAGAAGGCCCATTACTTGAAGGTCCTTCTGCTCTGATGACTTATGTCCATCTCTTCTGAGGCCAAACGGGCTTAACCTGGTTTCAGGATGGCACGCCAGTGGCTACTCACCTGGTATTTAATCAATCAAGAAGATGTTTACTCATTCCACACCAAGGGTCTCCTCTTGCGAGAAGGATCTAGTCAAGTGATGAACGGGCTGCATGCTAAAGCCAAACCGCTTGGGTTCAAGTCCTAGCTCTGCCGCTTACTAGTTATGGGACTTTGTACAAATTATTAACCAAACTGAGTCTCAGTTTCCTTGTTTGTAAAATGGAAGTGATGAAGTTAATGATAATACCCACCTCGTAGGGTTGTCTTATAAATACAAAATAAGTTAGCTGGCAGAAAGAAAGCCCTTGATAAATGCCAGCCTAAGTGCCAGGCCCTGTTGTGTCTGAAGCTAATGAGAGTGTATTCTCAGCCTCACTGTTTGAGGCCACAGTTTGAATTCTAAGATTAAATAGTGCATGCCTTTGGCTACAAGGGATGGAATAGAGAATCCAAACCTCAGAATGAAATCCACAAGCCTCAATCTACTCCCATTCTTCTTCCTATTTCCATACTAGCTCTCCAGGTCATCCATTCATTAAAAACAAACAAACAAAAAAAAAGTCAAGCACCTAAGTGCCACATCCTGTGCTGGGCATGGTTCCCATCTGGTCAACCCAGTGCCTCTTTAAGACAGAGCTGGATGCCTAGTGCTTCCACAAAGCCCTCCCTGGCTGCTCTATCCCACAGCGGTCCCGCTTTTGACCCTTCTCAGGTCTTTTGGGTTTTACTTGGTATTCACCATGCATGGTTATTTGGTTATAGGGTGATATGTTTCAAGCCTAACTAAACTACAAGCAACTCAAAAGAAGGATGAATCTTACATTTCTTTGTACATGTAAGTGACTAGTACTGTGCTTTGCACTTAGCAGGGATTCAGTGAATTAAGTGATTCACTTAATGTTTCAATAGGACACAGATGGCTTAAAGCAAATCCATTATCATTCTTTCAAAACAAACCCTTCCTCATAGTGCAGCAGCTTAAAGGCTAAATCTCTAGACCTAGAACAAGTAGGTTTATAGTTAAATTTCCCATTTATTAGCTGTGCATCCTTGAGGAAGTTACTTAACCTCTCTGTGCTACAGTTTTCTCACTTATAAACTGGAGATAATCAAAGTATCTATACTTCTTAGGGTAGTTATAAAATGTAAAGCACTCTGAATGGGACCTAGCATACAGTATTAATACAGTAATTATTATTATTAATAATTATTAATACATTTAGAGTACTATTATTATTTCTATCTTCATTAAGTTCAACTCATCCAGAATGCCCCAAAAAGCATTTTGTAAAGTGTGCTGAGCCTATGTAGTAAAACTACTGCATATCATTACATACAAAACATTTTTCCTTCCTTCATTTGGCCCATTAAGTTGTAAAAAATGGAAACAAGCAACAAACTTCTACACCAAAAAGGCATCCCTTCCTCTGTGCTATTTATCAGTTGCCTCAAGCTGTTATAAAATCTGTAATTTTAAACTGTTCTTTCCACCTCAGCAAAGCTTTGAACATTTATACAACTAAAAAATATATATATATTTTCCCAATACCTTGAAAGAGGAAAAGAAGATCTTAAGCAAAACTAATTCACTATCAAATCATCAAGGTTGTACAAAGCCCTCAAAAACTCAATGCTTTCCCATGAAGCACCTCCCTCAGTTGTGTTTTTCAGTCTGACCCAGGCATCAATGAAAACCCTGCCTCAACCCCACCAGGTATGATTATACATCTTGTCATCAAAACAGCAAATTTTCCGTCAAGCTGTTTCTTTGTTTTTTTTTTTGCTACTACTTTTCAATGACATTTTAATTAAGATCTGTTTTAATGTACAGGCTAAAAGGCGAATAACACTTCGATAATGAGACAAAATGAAACTGCTGACAGATAATAATACAGAAAGAATGGGCAGTTCAAATTCACACACTGGCATTCAAAAAAAAACAAAAAAAATCTAGCAACTTTCTTTCAAGATATTTGCCATGAGGACATTCTGCTTTCCAGTCTCATAAACCAATTTTTCCCAGCTAGCTTTCGCTCAGTCTGTGTCTACATATGACCCCTGGCCTGAGTCTGTTGGAGTTTTAATGGCAATCTGGTTTCTTCAGTATAACACAGAGGT
Source organism: Propithecus coquereli (assembly GCF_000956105.1). NCBI lineage: Eukaryota > Metazoa > Chordata > Mammalia > Primates > Indriidae > Propithecus > Propithecus coquereli. The sequence continues at coordinate 7,354,620 of NW_012153062.1, read as the reverse complement.
TAAGAATATAGATGTAGGCAGGGAGAGGTGGCTCACACCTGTAATCCTAGCACTCTGGATGGCTGAGGCAGGACGATCACTTGAGCTCAAAAGTTCGAGAACAGCCTGAGCAAGAGCAAGACCTTACCCGTCGCTACAAAAAATAGAAAAATTAGCCAGGTGTGGTGGTATGTGCCTGTAGTCCCAGCTATTTGGGAGGCTGAGGCAAGAGGATCACTTGAGCCCAGGAGTTTGAGGCTGCAGTGAGCTATGATGATACCACTGCACTCTACCCAGGCGACAGAGCGAGACTATCTCAAAAAGAGAACAAAAATCTGGCTCCTCTACTTCCCAGCACGTGACACCATGCAAGTTACCTACTCTCTCCGTATCTCATTTCAACATCTATAAAATGACAAAAATAATAAAATAATTATACCTAACAGAGTTGTAATTAAGTGAGCTCATTAAATAAGAATATCTTTATTCATTTTTTTTCTTTTTTCTTTTTCAGGATCTTACTTTCAAGTGATTTATTCATTTTTATATTCTATAATTGTTTAGCCCAGTGCCTGACTGTAGTGCACACTCAATAAATGGTGATTACTATCACTGCCATCTGTATGTGCAATTCAGTAGCCAATACCAAGAGGCTAATCGCTTCTCAAGTCAATGCTTTTCTTGTTGAGACTTGCCAGTTTCCAGAACGGGTCCAACAAATTAGTTTTATGTAGCTCATTACTAGAACAGACACAAAGCAAATTATAACAAAATCGAGCAAATTAAGCTTCAAATTTATTAAGTAACCCTGACAGCAAACACTGAGATACTGGTGTGGGGTGTCTGACACTCTTATTTAAGCAACAACATTGTGACCAAGTCATTTGCTTTTTCTCATCTCCAACCTCATACTCAGAAGGCCTCCAGGAAGTACAGTGTATTTCTCTACTTTTTAAAAAGTTACATATTAAACTATCTGAAATAGGCAAAATTAAATACCTCCCAAACAGCCCATGTCGGGAGAGTCATCTCTATCTAGAAGGTCTATTTATTTTGTAATAAAGAACAAAAAGGCTTTCTTGAAATTCTTATTTAGGAACAAGAATGTAAATATAATCTATGCATGTAACAAAATTAAGCGGGATTAATCATTAGCATATTTGTTCCCTAACTGCCTCCACACAGGTTAGTTAGGTATCTGCGTCACTGACACTACAATGTCTAGCACCTGGCAAAATACAGCACAGGCAAACATTACGTATGTGTACAGTAGTCAAATATTTTATTTCCCCAAAGAACATAAATATTCAAGTTCTTCATGAACATCACATGGCCTAAATTCTTCTAAACTGAAGAGACTGAGGACAAAGATATCCAAAAGAATAATACAAACATGCAATTTATATTATGCAACTTGCCTGCCATGGCTAAAGAGGAGCTCATCAGCGCAAACATGGTGACCACGTAATGGGAAGTCATTTTTATTCTCCAACAGTGTGTCTTGTCCAGTCACCTCTGCCTGCTATTCTTCAGAAAGCAGACGATCTTTGCAGATCAGAAGTGGTCTTAAAATTCCTCTTAACAATTTTTAAATCGCCTGTAAAAGTAAACAAACTTCAATAAGAAAACAGTGCAGAAACTTCTTTTCGTAAACACACATCAAACAGAATTTCTGAAAAGCATTAAGATAAGAAATTTATCTTAAAAGTTGCCAAGAAAAACTCAAGAGAACTAGGGTGAGGGTGGTAACCACCTAATAAAGAGGTTTATAGCAAATACTGTTGCAAATGCCATGCTTATTTTTTGTTTGTTTTTTGTTTTGTTTTGTTTTTGTTTTTGTTTGAGACAGAGTCTTGCTCTGTCACCCTGGCTAGAAAGCAGTGGCATCTTCATAGCTCACTGCAACCTCAAATTCCTGAGCTGGAGCTATCCTCTTGCCTCGGCCTCCCGAATAGCTGGGACTACAGGCACACGCAACAATGCCAGGTTAATTTTTCCGTTTTTTTGTAGAGATGGGATCTCGCTCTTGCTCAGGCTGGTCTCGAGCTCCTAAGCTCAAGCGATCCTCCCACCTCGGCCTCCCACAGTGCTAGAATTATAGGTGTGAGCCACCATGCCCAGCCTATTTTTGACATTTTAAATCTTTGGTTTTATACAGAATTTTCAGGAATATAGAGGAAAATCGGGGTGCACCTTAAATGTACCATCCCCAGTTATGTTGTGGTACTAAAGTAATCAATGCTACTTGATACATGTACTCCCTAGTGCCAGCAAGAAAACACAAACAGCTCAGATTAGAGACTCAAACTAATGCTATAATGACAGGGTTATCACAAGGATCAAATTAAATTACACTGAGAATCAATCTGAAAAAAATAAAGAAACATAAAAAGGCAAGGTTCTTATTTCAACTATTTGCCAACATTTCAACGGGAGAAAGTCCTCCCTGCCTCTCAGCCCCATCTGAGACTACCTGGTTACTGGACTAGAGGATCCAGAAGGTCCTTTTCTAAGCTTTTCCTACCCAGAGTCTTGAAAGAGAGTTTTGTGGTAGTTTTCTTATCTTGAATATTCTTCCCATGGCCCTGCTCCCTCACTTAGACATTCCTATGTATATTTTCCAGCCCTCTATCCCTAAACCGGCCACAACCCACAGAGGTTGTTCAATTCAACAAACATTAATTGAGCACCTACTATGTTCCAAGCACTGTTCCTTCTCTTCAGGAATAAAAGTTATCCAACACTGAATAAAAGTGCAAAGAACCTGCCTGATCCAAGCCCTGGGAAAGGCAGGATGGTGGAGTTTCCAGGAACCATTTCCAACACCTGGGAGTTGTTACCCAAACCCAGGAAATATCATCCGCAGAACCTGCTCACTACCTCCAGAGACAAAGCCAGTTTGGTCATTTGCAGATACAACATAAAAATATTAAAACAATAACAAAATGAGTTTCTAATTGAATGGTCTTAGTTCATTGTATCAAGTGTCAAGAGAAAGTATTTAAAATGTCTCTCTGCAGTTGTAATACTAACTGCCTACATATGAGAAGTGGGGAAATAGGGTGATTAGGGGACAGCGTGGGAGGGATCAGGACCCTTTTCACCGAATTCCTTGCTGGGTTTGTACCATGTGCAAGTACTACCCATCCAGAATAATAAGTTTCTAATTTCAAAAAGGATTTCTAAGATATGCCTTAAAACTAAATTATTGCATATACAGGATGCACTATGGCTCAATCTTGGTATATGATAATGATTAAAAGCCTAGTATGAATAGAATATGGGTTGTGATGGCAGTTATAACTCTGCCTAGGTGTGAGCCCACTCTTCCACCTCTCAAATGGGTGATGTTAGGGAAATTACTCTTTAAGAATGAACCTATCTCATGGTAGGATATGGTAAGCTGTTGTGAAGATTCAATTAGTTAATATAAACATATGATGCTTAGAGAAGTGCCTAACACATAATCAATAAATATTAGCCATTATAACTGTACTGTATCACTACTTGTCTTTGAGGAATTTATAGACAAATCGGTGTGTAGCTATTTGTGTAATTCTTAGCTAGTATAAAACCAGCTCAATCTTTTGTTTACTCCAAAATAAACATTATAACGGACCAAATAAAGGAGATAAGCTAATGAGTGGAATCACTGAAAGAAGAAAATTGTCAGTCAAGTTGAGACACAAGTCATAGGTGACACAATAGTCCTGTCTCAAAAGCTGACTAAATTATAGAGATAATTTGGAAGCCATTAAGATGACTTCAATCATCCATTGCAGTCCAACATTTCTGTCACCATAATTCCACATCACCTCAGATCAAATGGTAATCTTCTCTGGTAACTTAAAAATTCAACAACAGCAAAGAGAACTTGTCCCTATTTTTTCTCTTCAAAAAATTAAATTTACTGAATGGATTGATAAGGAAAAACCTCTCTAAAAGAATACGCTATCTCAGCAAATGCTAGAGACAATTTTTGTAAAGCAAAACCCAGTAAGGAGATCTCAGAAGAAGATGGCTTCCCAGAGGATTTGTACGGGGCACTTAAACTGTAAGCAGCACGAGGCTTACGGGGCAATATCTAAGCAGCTTACAACGCCCCCTGCCCACAGCTGCAGAGGGTCTGAGGGATTGTGCTGCATTGATCCAGGGGCTTAAACTAGGTCTCAATGAACCTGTGGAAAAGAAAGGCAAATGGTTCTATTAAAAATATAAACTGCAAATTGCTGACAGGAATATTGGGCAATTATTAAAATGCAGCAATTACAGATATAATAGAGCCAAGCTAAACAGTTTGATGCCCAAAGGCAAACCACAGCAAGTTTACACCGGATCTTAAAACATCTCCGAGGAAGTCCAAGACAAGTTGAAACTACACACTGCTGTTTGTAACAAAGAGGGAGCTTTTCTTCTTTTAGCTTAAAAGTCCCTCTATAATGTAACTTGTTTGAAAAGAAAATAAACTGCAGAGAGTTTTTGTCTAATCTTCCCAGTGTGGTGACAGGCTCCTAAGGCAGAGGAGAACAAAAGGGAAGCGTCTCATTCCCTTCAGCTGAACTCCAGTTTAGGCCACAACTTGTACACATCAGCGCCTTAACACACAACTTAGGGATTGGTTCTCTAATCAGAAGAACGCAGGGTGACTGAAGACTTCTGAAAAGTTGTAGCTTTGAAATAAAATTAGGGAAATGCAAACTCTTTCTTCTGTGAGGTTCTACCATACTGATTTTGCAAAGACCAGAGTTTGCTGACCCTGGCTTTTTTATGTCATTGAATCTCTGGACTTCGTGAACTAAATGTTTCCTTTAGAAATATCAATAGAGTACTCTGAGATCAGGAAAGAACAATTTGGGGTCTACTGTGCAATAGTTATTTTGCCCATATTTCAAAGTAATGTGTTCCATTCAAAGGGTATGAGAATGCTTTGTATGCACAAATTAACAGAAGAAAATTCTGAGTGAGAGTTTCATGGGTTAAAAAAGATGAATGTACTATTAATTCTGCTCATTTCAGAGTTCCCCTGTGTTTATTTCTGAGGACATTAAACTAAGCATGCCGCCCCGCCTTCCCCAGTGATCCAACAGAGTGCACAGGTACAGACCAGGATTAGCTGGAAATCCTACCCAAAAGAATTCTTAAAACCATCACAGGTTAAACCAATGTTCAAAAGGAACTAGTTGGGAACACCAGTCCCCGGGGTGAGAAGAGTTTTAAAGAGCAAATGCTCTATCTTAGAAGAAATCTGTGGCAAAATGGATGTCTGGCAATAGGTATGAGCAAGTAAGAAAAAAGTACTAAATTCCCTTTAGATGGCCCACACGCCTGGCTATATCCATGAGATGATTCAAAATCAGCACTAAATTAACTTGTAGCTGATCAATTTTTCAGTTAAAAAAAATAGCATGCTAAAGATGTACAGTGAATGATTTGTAAAGTTGGAAAATATCAACATGATTTTACTGATGAAGAGGAAACCCAAACTCCAAGACCAATACTTGCCTAAAACAACATAGCAGAGTCAAGGCCAGAAACCGGGTCTCTCACCATGAGCACCATTCAACCTCTCAGCTTCAGGTCTGTCACCACCAACTGGGAACCATTTCTCCCCCTCAATATTCAACCTCTGAAAACAGAACCTTTTTTCCAAGAGAGGGGGAAGCCTACCTCGGCTGCCAACAAACACTGGTATTTCCACCTTGACATGCGCTCTGCACAAATCTTAACTGATCACAACTGTGACTTAACCTTAGGACTGTGGGTACCAGCTGTAATAAATAAACAATCCTTGGTAATGCTGACCTCAAAGTTCTCTGAAAATGCAAACAGCAAGGTGAAGCACAAATCTGTGCCTCATCATATCCTAATGCTGATGCTGTTTTGCCCACAATCAGGAGAAGAAAAGAAAATCAGGAAAATATTCAATAAATGTGAAGATACATTGAGTGGAATTTAAAAGTTACCACTGCCTAAACTCAAACAGTAAATAATACCTGAGTTTCTGGTACCTTACACATGAAATAGTTTTCTAACAGATCATTAAAATGTTTTTAGTCTGCCACATAAGCGAATTTTTTGGAGAAATACACAGCTAAGTTTACAAATGGTTAAGCAAAAGCTGGTAGAAGAATTGTTCTGGTGGCTATTAAACATGCTGATCAGGGCATTTAGAAGACAGGCAGATAGGTGACACCAATATCTAGCTTGGCAGCCTATAAAAAAGGGGTGTACAAGATGTAGGACAGAGACTGTTGTTTGTCTGATGACATCTGGATGCCCTTTAAGAACCTGTACACAGAAAGCAAAGACACCTTCCTGAGTCACCACAGCAACTCTCAGATTTCTCTACTACACAGGGAAGTCGGATAATTCCAAATCCCCATTTTCAGATAGACTTGGCACAAAGAGGGAAAAGTCCTGGATATGGATAAGAAATCTTTGGAATCACATCCAAGCACAATCAATATTCAACAAATATTTACTACCATGTGCCACGCACTGTTCAAAATGCCAGGGATACAGCAATGAAAACAGGAGCCAAAAATCCTTCCCTCGTGGAGCTTCTATTCTAGCTTACATTATTCACTGCTTTAGGCAAGACATTTAATTTCCTGAGCTTCATTTCTTCTTTCAACAAATCTTTCTTTGTTGCTTGCTGTGCCAGGCAACGGGAATATTATGGCCAAACAAAGAGACATGTTCTTTGCCCTTATGGGCTTAAAGTCTGGTGAGACAAACAGACATATAATCACAAATTTGCAATTACACCGTATGATAAGAGCTCTAAAGGAAAAGTATCCGCAACCTGAGGATAAGCAGAGGTTCAAAAGGTCAGGTGAGGAACGACACTGCAGGTGGAGGAAGCGCCACAGGCCCGACCCGGGAAGGAACAAGGCTGCTGAGCCGAAAGGAAGAGAAGAAGAGTAAGGTTCAAGAAGGGCTATCAGCAGGGAATGGTGTGATTGGGTTTTTAAACGTTTCCCTCGACACTGTACGGAGAACAGACTGAAAGGAGGTCAGAGTGCATGGAAGATCAGTTCAGATCCTCACAGCAGATCAGACAAGAAAGGACAAAGGCTTAGATCAGAATGGAGCCTCAGTTTCTTGCTTTGTAAGGAGTTAACATACCATGAATGAGCGACTAAAAAAATAAATAAGAAATAAAGGAGTTAGCAGACTAAACTTACCTACATCACAGGGTTATTGCAAGCTTTACAGTATTAAAGCTATTAATATCATTATCTATCATTAGCAGGCTGTTTCTACCAAAGAGGTTTATTGTCCTGAGGTCTAAGGTTAATTGAGTTCCCAACACCCTGTGGCTGCCAGTGGCAAGAAAGGAAAGGAGGAAGAACACTCTAACTGGCTGTACTGGTAGGCATGGGGGAGGCGGAAGGCACAGAGACACTGGACTCCACTCTCCCTGTTCCACACTGGATGTCTTCAGAGGCAGGGTGTGCTGCCGCCCCTCCTGGGCCTGGCCACCCTCACTCCTAGCTAAGATCAACACACCGGCCCCAGCATTCTTGACTTCCTTGGGGCTGAACTTCACTCAGTCTTTAAAAGCGTAATAGACCCCACTCCCAAGCAAAATACAGCAAAAAAAGGAGGGGGTGGCATGGATACATTTCACAAGGTTGTAAAAGACCATGTTTTGTTCAAATTCACAAACTAGGATGGATCTCCCACCCACCCGTGCAATACTCTAAGAATCACCTTTTCACATATAAGATTTTTGCATGCGTGGGCTGGTCCAATGGTAGTGGGCTATGAGAACTTATTAACGTTAGTGTCACTAAAGTTGGTATAAAACACCCCCATGCTACTAAATTTGGCTTAAAAAAGAAAAAAATATTTAAAAAATTAGCATGCCATATCATAATATCATAATATCAATAAATAAATCCTTGTTCACCAAATATAAAAAAAAGGATTTTTGCATCCAAAGATTTCTGTTGCTTATCATTTATAAGAGCATCTGCTTTTAAGCTAGAAATAATAAAAAACTATACTTGGGGTTTCAAAACCTAGCTTACCCAGCTGTGTTACACTGGACAAGTCATTTAGCCTCCACCACTCCCTCACCTATAAATGGTCATAATTTTTTTTTTTTTCAGAGACAGGTCTCACTTATTTCCCAGGCAAGTGCAGTGATGAAATCACAGTTCACTACAGCCTCAAATTCCTGGGCTCAAGTGATCCTCCCACCTCAGCCTCCTGAGTAGCTGGGATTACAGGCACATGCCACCACACCCAGCTTTTTTTTTTTTTTGTAGAGACTGGGTCTTGCTATGTTGCTCAGGCTGGTCTTGAACTCTTGGCCTCAAGTGAACCTCCCAAAGTGCCTCAGCCTTCCAAAGTGCTACGATTACAGGTGTGAGACACCACATCCAGCCAGTAACAGTATTTTGATTATAATATATGAGACAGAATATGGGCATGGTACCTAAAACAATACCTGGCCCACACAGATCATTTTAAATAAATAATACTCATTTTTTTTTTTTTTTTTTTTGAGACAAGAGTCTCACTCTGTTGCCCTGGCTAGAGTGAGTGCCGTGACGTCAGCCTAGCTCACAGCAACCTCAGACTCCTGGGCTCAAGCGATCCTACTGCCTCAGCCTCCCGAGTAGCTGGGACTACAGGCATGCGCCACCATGCCCGGCTAATTTTTTCTATATATTTTTAGTTGTCCAGATAATTTCTATTTTTTTTTTTTAGTAGAGATGGGGTCTCGCTCTTGCTTAGGCTGGTCTCAAACTCCTGAGCTCAAACAATCCGCCCGCCTCGGCCTCCCAGAGTGCTAGGATTACAGGCGCCCGGCCTCATTAATGTTTTTATGGTTAAAATATACCTAGACTTTCAAAAAAAAAATAAGCAAACTACTTGTAGCAAGATAAATAGCAGTTTATTGCAAGTTTTATAATGATTTTGAGATTAGACTTTATCTAGAATTTCAACAATTCCCTCCATCACCAAAAATAATGATTCCAAATGCAATACAAGATATGAGTTCCAAAGATTCATAATGTTGCAAAGCTATTCAAAAGGGTGGTGAAGCCACTGGCCTCAACATTTCTGGTATAAGTTACAAGGATCTGTCTCCATGACCCTCCACAATTCTATTTTATGATTCCCTAATTAGCTGCAGGGGTTTAGCTGGGGGCTGCAGAACCTAGCCTGGCACTGCCATCAAACCAACCAAGCTACCTAAAATGAGGAATCAGATGTTGCTGTAAGGTTTGAAATCATGAAGCTGTAATTATTCTAGCAAAATTCGACACATCTGAATATTCTCAGGACAACTGTCATCATACCTCTGGCCCTAGCAAGCACCTGGCCATTGAAAAAAAGCTCTTGAAAAAAGCTTTTGGAAAGCTACATCTCTTAAACTTCTAGTAGACATTCTATGCAATACATTGTAATTTACTGAAACGTTTGATTCATATGTTTATTTATATTTGCAGGGACTCTGCAAATATATGAATTCAGAACCAACACTCTAGCACTAGATATTGTACTAACTACAATTAAGCATTTTTTTTCTTCTCACTTCCCATATAAAATTATTTCTCTGGGGAGAGGGTAGTCCCTCAACAGATACATTTCAATTATTTAACTCATAAAATTTGGTAAGGAAAGGGTTCAGCAGCCCAGGCATGTGAAACATTAAGAATTAAAACCTTTCAGTGGTTGCCCACTGCAGTCAGGATAAAGACGAAAACTCTTCCCCTGCCTATTTAGTCCAAGCTCATCCTCCGTGCACTCCAGCCGCACTAGTGTCAATTCAGTCCTACAAAATGGCCAAGTCCTCGCCTTTCAGAAGCAGTGTTCACTGTGCTGGAACTCAATATCCCTCCATGGTTCCCCTAAGACGGCCACTTTCTAACATCTCTAGGTGTCAGCATAAGCCTTACCTCTTCAAAGAAACCTCCTCTGACTTCCCTGGATGAAGTTAAACTTGGACACCTGGAATGCAGTGCAATTCGACTCTGCAGGCTAATCGATATGCAATTATTTCCCTCCAGTTATGCCTTTCCCACTCGTCTGTTAACTCCAGCAAGACAGATCACAGTCTATCTATACCTGGCTTGCAGTGGGTGTCCAATGAAGATACCATAATGGATAGCAAGTATGAAATAATATTGTGCACATTATAATAAAAATAGTATGGTAAGATGATAAATTATTAGAACATTTCTCAGTATCAAATGACAAACCAACGAATAAGAAAAAACTGCAGGCATCCTCAAAAGAACAGGAGGTGGGAGTTCTACCATGAACAGGTATTACAAGCTCAGACATTCTTGGTCTTACTTTCTTAATCTGTAATATGAGGTGATTAAACAAGAAAGTCTTTTATTCTATCTCTTCTGGGTCTTTATAGTCAGAAAAAAAATCTTTTATACTATACCTTACTTACAATTGTCATTATATGGACTAACAATCCTGAATCCTTCCTAGAAAATGAGACTTCAGACACACTTGTGGAAATTTGAAAAGCATGATTATTGGCTAGTAGGAATAACTTAACAAAACTGGGAAGTATTACCCAAGAAAATCATTAAACTGGACAACATAAGAATAAATAAAATATGAATACTACATTAGCTATTTTTAATATATAACTTAAACAAAAAATTTAAATGCAGTATCTTTCCAGCAATATAAGCACACACAATACCTGAATTTTGTCAGATCTGTCCATTTTATTAAAACTTACCGTTTTTATGCTATTTCTTAAAGTCTAGGAACTCTACTCTCATCATCTCATTCCAAAAGCCACTTTTGATTAATTCCATCCCACTGTAAACACTGTCTCCTTAATATATTGTGTATAATTTGTTCCATGTTATCTTCTACTCAGAACCAACTCAGAATGTTAGAAATAGAGAGTATCTACTCCAACTCTTTAATTTTACAGATTAGCAAACCAACAAGTAGCAAGGCTCAACGACTAGCCCACTGTTACACAGCTATTATAATCAGTGGCAAAGCCAAGACTTGTCTACGTGCTGCTCTGTAATTATTCTGTGGTGCTCAAGTGTTTATACCTCATTCCCCTTCCTTTTAGAGACTAACACCCTTGCTTTCTTCTGACCCCACAAAATGTCAATAGTTACCATCTATTGAGCACCTACCGGGTGCTTCACAATTTCTCATTTAATCCTCTCAACAACCCAAGGAGACAGATGCCCTTTACTTCATTTTATAGTGAAAAAAGTGAGGCTTCAAGATGCTAAGCAACCCCAGGGCACCAGTTAATAAGTCCTGGCACCAGGATTTGAGCCCAGGTCTGTCTAATTCCACAGCCCATGCTCTTAACCACTACAAACACGGGTTCCTCCAGAAACAGCTAACTTCCAAAAAAAAAAAAAGGCAGGACTGTGCCTGATCACTAAACCACTGTGGACATCAACCAGGCCCTGCATGGACAGCCACCTTCTGGTGGTGGGCAGTCTGACGAGCTCTGACACAAGGAACAAGTTACTTCGTTCTGAAACCAGAGTGGCAAGCCTCAATTGGCAGTTTTAGTTTACTTCATTCATTCACTCGACAAACTTTTATTAGTACCTACCATATGTTGGGCACTATTCAGGGAGCTGGGCACACAGCAATGAACTAAAGGCATCCCTGTTTTCATGGGGTTTACCCTCTAATGGAAGGGACAGACAACAAATATATAATATGCATCGCAGGCAGTGCGGATAGCAAGCACAAAGGCACTGAGGTGACAGAATGCTTGGTATTGTCCAGGAGCAGAGTATAGTATCATGTAGTGGAAAATGTCAGGTCCCACCTGAGTTCAAATACCTGTCCTGCCTCTTTCAAGCAATATAATTGGGGGCAACTTACTTAAACCTCCACATCTGATCTGTAAAGTAAAGACAATGATTCCATCTCCCTCATGGGGTTGTTATGAGGATTAAGTAATAACAGAAGGCGCTCAATACCTAGTATGTTGTTAGGGTTCAGTAAATGGTAGCTATGATTATTTTTAACTAGTTATTGATAACTCGGCTCCATTCAAGACAACTTATTTTCAATTTGATGGCTTTGAATCCCAGGGTTAAATTACACCGTCAGATTTGTATATGGCCAATAACTTCCTCCTAAGCCTTTGACTTCCTTGGCTGGGCTTCCTGTCCTGATGAGGAGGGCACTGAAGGAAGCACACAGATGTTATCTCAGAAAGAGCGGGAGACAAATTAACTCTACTATTGCATTAATATAAATTATGCTCTTCATTCCACATACCCCTACTCCCAGGAATCTGACACTGCTTCAGTATTGAACGTACTGCCCCTTGGATTCAAGTTACTGGTTTCACAAGACCAGGTCCCACCAGTCTTGACTCCTCACTTGCGCCACTGACAGGAGCGAGTAGTAATTTCAGTACAATCCTCTCTATGTTGAGAAGGGTTAAACTTCATTCCAAAATTAAGACAGTAATTTAACTTTTAAAAATCCTTTCTCCAATGTCCTTTTTGCCTAAAATTAACATTTCTTTTCAAAGAAATGAGAACATGAAAGCAGAACTCAAGAGTCATCTGGCCTGGCAGTCTCAACACTGTTCCTTAGGGCACAGCCCCCAAGCAAGGCAACTATAGAAGGTACCTTGAGCAGCCAAGGGGATGGGCTCAGACCCGAGGAAGATGTCAAGGCCCCCAAGGACATTCTGCCCCTCTTCTCCAGACCCTCATTTCTTTAATGTTCTGTTTACTTTTCATCTTTGTAGACTGATGGGTTAGAGGGCAAACCACAAGCAAGAGAAACCACAGTAAGTCCATGCCTGCTAGAGGTAAAACAGGAATCATCCCAAACCACTTTAACACTGGGGAGAGCCCACTGTGACTGCTTCAAGTCAGACAATGAAAAAGAGGTCAGTGCTCAAGTCTTAAATGAGGCTTTTTAAAAATCAGATTCTCCTTCTTCCAGATAGATCTAATGTTCCCCCACCCCCTTTTTCTTTTAGAGATAGGGTCTGGCTCTATTGCCCAGGCTGAAATGTAATGGCGCAATCCTCGAACTCCTGGGCCCAAGCGATCCTCCCACCTTAGCCTCCCAAAGTGCTGGGATCATAGGTATGACCCACCGCGCGTGGCCTGATTTTCTCTTTTTTATGCCCTGAGTGCACATATAACTGGAGCTATAGGAAATCCATGAATTCTTCTTCTCATTCATTCATTCATTCAATAAATATTTATGCAGTGCCTGCTCCATGCCAGGACTGTTCTAGGTATGAGGATTCAACAGAAGACAAAACATAAAAATCTCTGCCCTGATGGAGCTTACATTCTAGTCAGGGGAGACAGATTACAAACAAGATATGCAATCGTGTAATATATTAGACAAAGATAAATGCTAAGAAAACAAAACAGAGAAGAGGGAAAGGAAGTATGTGTGTGGGTCTCTGGTTTGTTTCTGTTTTGAATAAGGACCTACAGGAAGTGAACTCTGTAGGTATTTGGGAGAAAAACACTCCAAGGGAAGGAAACAGCACATGCAAAGGCCCTGAAACAGAGCGTGTCTGGCATGCTCAGGGGACAGAAAGCAGGCCAGGCAGCTGGAGCAGAGTGAGCAAGCCAGAGAGCACAGGAGGGAGGTCAAAGAGGTAATGGGCAAGGGAGTGGTGGGCAGTGGTTGTGCAGGACTTTATAACTCACTGTAAGAATCTTGGCTTTTACTCTGAGAGACAAGAATAAGAGAGTGTTGAGAGCAAAGTAATAATGGGATCTGACTTAGGTTTTATAAGAATAATCATTCTGGCTATTGGGTGGAGACTAAATTGCAGAGGGGCAAGGAGGGAAACACACTCCCTAGCTGTGTGATCTTGAGTAGGCCGCCTAACCTCTCTGGTTGTTCTCACCTTTAGAGGGACTTAAAGACAATTATTCTAAGCCCCACTCTAACTCTAAACTTGGTGATTCTATTTGCTGTGTCTTTCCTATAGCTATAATTTATATAGACTGTAAGCCTGATCTTTCCTCAAAGCTTTAACAGAAGTGGAACTGAGTTGAAGAAGTCAGTTTGACAAACACATACTACAAACCAGGCCCATGCTACAACCCAGCATACAAAGACGGTACGACTTGGTCCTGCTCTGGGAAAGTCCACAGTCTTCCAGAGGAAGAAAGCACGTTCTCATGAGATAGCAAGAGAAGCACCTGCCAGGAGGAGCATGTGAAGCTGTCACCAGAGGAGCCGACAACAGACAGAGCCTGGAAGAGCAAACGGGGACCACCACAGAGAAGGGAAAGGAGGGACGTGGGAAGTATCGGCGGTGGCACTGTGCACCACAGAAGTAGTATGTTGGGCTTTGGACTCAATTTTAACAGAAAGACCTATAGAACAACCAGGTGGCACCATCCAGTCAGCTGCTAGGAATACGGTATGAAGTACAAAACTGGGAGTTACTGCCATGAAGCACAGAAATATGAGCAACTGAATGTAGACAGAGAAGAGAAGAGAAGAGAAGAGAAGAGAAGAGAAGAGAAGAGAAGAGAAGAGAAAAAAGGAAAGGGAAAATGGAACCCTGGAGAAAAAGAAGACTGAAGAGAGATCAGGAACATAAGGGGAAAGCCTGGAGAACTAGTTCCAGGGAAACCAAGAAAATAAAATGTGGGGAAAAGAGGAAAGTAAAGCAGCAAATGCATCAGGGAGAGAACAATGAAGACGCTGACCGAAAGCAAGCAGGGAACTTTGCACTTAGCACCTCTTCTAGAGCTGCCTGTGTCACCGCACTGTGGGCGTGGGAGCCCGCCTGCAGCAGGCCACGCAGTAGATGGGAGGTGAGAAGAAAAGAAGCAAGGGCTAAAACTAGCCCTGACAAGACTACATGTTATCAAAGATCCTGTGCCATCAGGAAAGTCTTATTCAACACTCTGTGGAGGTGTAAGGTGTGAGAAACAGGAACTAAGACCTGCTGGGGGTGATCTTCTGGTGGTGGAAAGGAGATTTCTTAGTTAACACCTAGGTCTCACGGGACCACTAATCCTGAAACTAGCAGCAGGCATTCGGAAAGGCTAGTCGCTTCTTACAAGTGCTGAGGACAATATGTTCACCCACACGTGGTCCAACTACTTAGACTTCTCACCTCCATACCCTTCTCACACTAGCATCCCTAGTTTTTCTCCCCCAGCAGAATAATGCTAAACAGCAGGGACTGCATTTCAGTTCAAAGCATGGTAAAAAATGTAACAAAAAAACCATAGCACCTACTACCAACTATGATGCTGTGAGCCCATAACCTGGCACCATTCAGGCAGGACAAGGCATCACTAAAAACATAAGCTGGGTCCCACAACACTGGGCCCAAACCCTTTAGTGTCAGCACATGCTGCCTAAATGCTCTTCTGCTTGCTCTCTGAGAAACAAAAAAGAGCCAAAGGAGGAGAAAGTTTTTAATCCTAAAATTATTCTTATTTTCCAATACATAGTGCTTAAGAAAAATCTGAAAGTCAACAGAAAAAATAGCAGATTCTTTAAAATGTGTGTCTACAGTCCTTTCTCCTTTACCCTCTGCAAAAAAGCAACCCAACTCCCAAATGATCATTTTTCTTGGCTTAATTTCACTATTTTTTGTGATACATAATTGGAAACAGACTGCTTTTTCCTGGCTTTAAAGAACAGGATCTTCGGGGTTATAAGAGTTGCCAACTACAGAACCTCAACCTTAGCAAAATTTCTTTTGCAAACCTCTTATCTATACACCTACTTGAAATATATATTAATTCCAAAAAAAAAACATTTAAATCCCTTATTATTATGCAAAAGTGGATTTTCTCCTAACAAATTAGATACTCCCCTCCCTTTCTTTGCCTCCCTACCCATTTAAACAAAGTGGAATCCTGCTTTGTGTTCAGCTATTTCCCATTCAAACATTACCAAAAGCCCTACCCAGCATGGTTATCTACAAGGGATACTTGCTGGAGGCATTTTCAAGAATTTAGTAGAACTGGTTCTACAGGAAACCTCCCTATTTAGCCCACACACTGAATGAAATTAAAACCTTGAACATCTTAGAAAGCAACCACTCTAAAAATGAAATAAAGATGCCACAAACTGAAAAAAGCATAAATGTGCAAAAATGTGAAATGTAACGAGTAGATCATCCTTCCCCTGGCTCCTGTGTCAAAAACATGATACAACTAATGGCTGTGCAGCAACTGTAATGAATAATGAGTATCATGGATTAAAAACAAAAAGACAGGTGGCTTTACAAAATGGATTGTTAGCCTAAGTATTTTTTCATGATTCATATGGTATATTACAATACATGACAAGTAACGATCTCTCTAAATCTCAAATATAAGAAAACTAATAGGAATTGTCTGCTCAGAAAGTCTTTGGCAAAAAAAGAGACACCAGCAACGGTAAACATGCCCATTTAGAAGATCAGAAACTTCTCCCACACACATAGGGAAGACCTTACGCTGCAATGATGCAAAATGTATGTAATGAGTCAATGGTGCTTTCCCTAACGTTGAATTTAATTTGCCAGCCAACTGCACAAAGTCTGATACAACAAAACGAGACATTTATTCTTTATGGACACTCAAGAGTTTTGACTTTAAGTATGTTTTGTTTTAAACAAAAAAACCATAAAAGAGGGAACGCAACAGTGAGTATCACACAAAAGCACTTAGGGTGCCACATGAACAAAGGGCTTGGTGATTAGAATCTAAGTAGTTCACCTCAAATAACCTTCTAAGTATGAAGAAAAAAGCCGCATTCTACAACGGCAATTATCATACAGTTAACTAATTATAAAATGAAATTTGCAAATAGCCACCAGTGTATTTTTGCATCCAAAGACCAATAGCATACTGTCAAAACACATAAATCACTAAAAATGCTAACAAAATGATACTCCCAAAAGGGACTCTTTTCACTCACCAAATGGAATTAAGTATTCATCAAGTTTCCATTAACAAAATAGTATCATAAAAATTAAAAAAGAAATCCAAAGTTCTGCTAGACCCTGCACCTGGCCTATTTGGCATTCTCACCCACCAGCGGTGGTTAGTCATCATGCCTCCGGAACTGCAGACCTGCTCCCAAGGCAGTCAGATAAACAGGGAAGCTCAAGGACTAGTATCTGTAAAGACTGTTTTCTAAAGGTCATTTTTTCAGGGACTAATCAACTTAAATATGTTTTTACAAATGATGCATCAACTATTTTACACAAAAAACTGACTTTCAGTATATACCAGAGACATGAATTATGTCTTTGGAAGGACAGAAAAGCAGGTGTTTCATCCTCCTGCAAACAGCACCCAACTCCAAAGGTCCCTTTCACTCGTCGTAGTCCAGTGTCCAAGAGGTAGGAAGAGTATACACTTCTTGTATAATCCTTTTTCTTAAAGTGGAGATACAGCTAACATTTCAGACTTAATTCTAAATTATTATCCTGGCAACTATTTAACATTAAATTCTAAAAATGAACTTTACCAGGCTCTACATATCACCGAGTCCTCTTCCCAGCCTGGAAGAAGCTTTCAACATAAAGGAATCACCAACACAAACAGCAGACATTAACCTTCCCTCCACCCCCATAATTATCTTCAGCAGGATATATTAGGATAGCCTGAAGGAATGGTTCTGGGGCTATAGTTCCAGGCCTTCCCTTTTAAATATGGTCTCCACCCCTCATAAGTAGTTGTCAGTCCATTAAGCCTTGATCTTTGGCCTGGAAAATTGAAGAATAAAAAAATGAAGAATAAGGTCCAAATGAAAGTAGCTTTATGCAGAATTTATATTAATGTTGCTTCAAACACACATCTTGGTTGAGAGCAAGAGATCAAAATCATTACTCTCCAAGGTGGGGAAGAAGAATGCTCAGAAATCTGTGCTAAATCTTAAGTAAGAACTTTGCAAGCAGAGAAAATAAAGCTCAATGTCAGCAAACAAATGTGCTATTTCAAAAGATATAAAACAAGAAATCTAGAAATGGACAGAGCCCAGGAAATGGACCTAGATCCTTTCTGTAAGGCCCTTCCAAGCTGTGTTGATTTATTTCAGCTTGACTAGAAATCGAACAAATTAGCAACAGCTTGTATTTTATGAAATGGTACAAAAGAAACAATGCTATCATTCCAAGTGTTACTCTGAAGATGTGGAACCAGAGAAATTACTGCTACGGATCTTGGTACACTTAATTTTCTTCCACGACACAAACGCCTTCATTTAACATGTTAAAGGCTCACTGTTATTTGTTGAACTCTAGCTTTTCATATAACCTAGAGTCACTCTTACATTCCAAATTGTCTATATTCCCCATGGCAATGCAAGATTGCTTTAAAGTTAAAGACCCCTACAAACATTAATCTTACTCAAGGTTATGCAAATTTCAAAAAGTAGCTAGCATTTTTTAAATAAGTTTGAAAAGTTAAGAAAAACGTTCCAGTGGGACTGACTGAAACAGCAATAAAATCACTTTTTTAAAAAACTGTTAAGAGTAAAAAACAAGACTGTCCTGTAGTAAGTAGTAACTTTGACAATTATCATTTTCATCCAATATCAATGAAAAAACAAAAAAAAATATATTTCAAAATGAATTCTCAAGAACAGGGTAATACAAAATGACCACAGAGCAGAATTACCCAGGAAAAATATTAAAGCAATGTTACTATTTACACTGCTGTTCTCTAAATTCTAACTGTTCTGTCTGTTAAGCTTAAAATGTAAAGTCGGAACCTTTCACAGATTTATGATCCCAGGAAATTGGTCCTCACTTATACACTAAAGAAGTCAGTAATGATCACCTTAGAACTCAAAGGACAGTTGAGTTCCCTGGGCTCTTAGGCTCAGATACTGCCCTCAGAAAAACAAGCCATCACCTGACTGTTACAAGTTACAACCAAGTTTTAATGCAAAAGAGAAAGAGTAATTCCTTAGAGTCTTAAAAAGAATGGGACAATAGTTTCCTTCTATGGAACCAATGTTGTCAATCCTTAAAGGCTTTCCAAGATAAAACCCTAGGCTACTTTAAGCCTCCCAGCTACCAGAGGACGGAATGAGGACAGCTAAGTTGCTGAACTTTAAGACCAGGAACCGTAAACCTATTAGGGAGTTGGGGGTTGATAAATGTTTGCTGAATCAGTAAACTAGAGCAGAACATGGGAAGATTAAATGAGATCCTAAAACGCTACTCTGTAGTGTGAGTGAAATGCTAAGATTTAGAAAGAAGCGGCTGGGTACAGTGGCTCACGCCTGTAATCCTAGCACTCTAGGAGGCTGAGGAGGGAGGATCGCTTGAGCTCAGGAGTTGGAGACTAGCCTGAACAAGAGCAAGACCCTGTCTCTACTGAAAATAGAAAAAATTAGCTGGGTGTGGTAGCACACGCCTATAGTCCCAGCTACTCTGGAGGCTGAGGCAGGAGGATTGCTTGAGCCCAGGAGTCTGAGGTTGCTGTGAGCTAGGCTGATGCGACGGCACTCTAGCCTGGGCGACAGAGTGAGACTCTACCTCAAAAAAAAAAAAAAATTATTAAAAAAAAATAGAAAGAAGCGACTAAGTTTGAAAATCATTTCAAAATAGGATCCATTGGACCCTGACTTGGTAAATGAAATAAAGTTAATCAATACTACATGATACACAAGAAACAAGAAAGGAAACTGGCCTGCAAAACTGAAGACAAAAATTGAATACCTTTTTTAAAAGTCAATTTGATTGATTTTTCCAAGCATGTCACTTCTTAAATATTGTTTATATTTGTAGGAATGAGTGCCCACAGACACTTGTATCCTAGTATCAAATATGATACTTCTGAACTATTACTATACTAAAATATAAGCCTCTGAGGAATGCTCAGTAATAGAACTGCTATTATTTAGGATTAACAATTCCTTATTGTCTTAGACTTGGAAGATGTTAATGAAAGATGAAAATGACAGGATTGTGAACACACCAACCTCCCTGAAAACAAAGTCATTATATCCAGTTTTCTACAAAAGACAAATGATCATTACAAAAGGATTCACAATGGATTTCTCTGGGTTGCCAGCTCTCCTAGATAACTTGAAATATTATTCAAACTACATTAAATCATTTTACATACATACCTCTTAAGGAAAACAAATTGAAAAAACGACATGTGTGTATTTAATATCTGTCCAGCCACCATAGAGTTCTTGACATATATGCAACCTTTAGGCCCTGTCTTCGAGGTCATTCTTATTTTAATCAGTTAAAATTAAATCAAGTTCTCCCGTGTAAGCCCAGAAAACAACCTGGTTATTTTCCTAGATAAAGCCACAGCATTTTCAACTTCCAAAATGTATGTTTAATACTCTAAAAACTGGTTTATGTGCCTTATAGATATCAATAGTGTGTTGTGCGCCCCCTGTTGACTAATATTCAAAATAACGAATTCCCCAGGGATTGCCTTTGAAGTACTGGGGTTCAAAAGTATGTTGGTGATTTTTGTATTTAAAAACATGAGCTGAATCAACAGTTGTTAGGCAAAGCTGTCATGTAATGGTCATATTCCATCAAAACAGGAAAAATTAAAGTTGACAAAGACAAACTGAAGGGCAAAAAAAAAAAAAAAATGCTGAAGCCTTGAAACACTAAACAATGCAGAACTAAAGCCAAAAGCAGAGAACACCAAGAAACATAGCAACATCCTTTGACACAATGGCATGAAATCAATTTCATTTTAATAGTCCTTAGGGGGGTAAGAATTATTTCCCTGCCTCCTTTGCCAACCCCAAGCTGTTTCCTAAGGAAGCCAAGTAAGGGTGATCAACAATGTCTGGAAAATTAATAAAAGAAATTAAGAATAAAAATCCATATGAATACAAGTCCGAGTTCTATTTATAATTATTTGGGGCCAGTTTCAAAGGAGCTGTAATTTGGCACCTTCATAAGTACATATAATCACCTAAATTAATCACAGATAGTTGAGTTTCAATAGACAGTGCTCCACTCAAATAGGAGGCTAAAGGATGGGAGAAGACGCGTGGACTGGCTGCACACAAATCTATGTACACATATATCTGACTGCATTTGCTGCTGTAGGCTGGCGTCAGAGCTAACAAAGTTGTGTGAGATTTTGGACAAGTAACTTAACCTCTAGTGTGTCTTGTCTGTAAAATGGGGCAATTAATGGTGTTTTTACCGTAGAGTTGGTATGAAGATTAAGTGCACAAACTACAGACTCAACAAGCGTTACTTATTATTATTACCCAAAAGGAACGACTGCACAGGAAAGTAATTGCAGTCTGAGTACCAATTCAGGAAGATTAAAAGGTCTTGACAAGTGTTTTTACTGCGTGTGGAGACTTGTCCCCTCCCCAAACGCTCATTTCTTGGAAGGGAGATGGAACTCAGAAACGCCTAGTGCCCCATCTCAATCTGTCACTACTCCTACCCCTACCCTCGTCGCTCTTCCCCCGCCTCCGCAGGGCTGGGGGCAAGCAGCGCTAACGCCCGTGCAGCACTGACTCGGCGCCAGGCACTGTTCTAGCACCTCACACATATTAAATCATTCAATCCTCACAGCAACTTTATGAGGCCAGTACTCTTATCCCCATTTCACAGCTAGGGAAATGGAGCGAATTTCTTCTCCCAGCTCTTTTGCGTGGACACCAAATCATTTAAGTTCTGCTCTGCCAAGGTAATTCACGCTTGACACGCTCGCTCCGTGCACTATGTGACTCTGGAAAGCGGGGCAAATGCCCTAATAAGAACAAGTCTGCAAGCAGATTCTTCCAGCAACAGTCCAAGATTTCTAAGTTTGTCTTAATCAAATTAACACACTAAGAGAGCCTTCAAAATAAAGGGGGTGCGTTCTCCGCGAGGGCTCCGGGCTGCAGCGTGCGGCGCCGCCCGCAAAGCACCCCGAGGGCGCGGCCAGTGGGGAGCGCGGCTCGCGTCGGTGCGCGAGTCCCGTAGCCGCAGCCTCGGCCGCGGCAATTGAGCGCAAACCCACAACAAACTTTCCCACCGACGCTGTCACGCGCCCGGAGGGAAGTGGCCGGCGCGCCCCGCAGGGGTCAGAAGGAACCGCGGAGAGGAAGAGTAAGGGCGGGCGTGGAGAATTCCTCCGCAACACAGAGCATCGCGCAGAGCACTGCCCATCCCCGGCGGCCGCTCCCCTCGCGCCTCCTGCCACAGGTCCCCGCTCCTCGGTGCGTAAACACCGCCCGCCCAGCGCCGCCCTCCCAAGCCCGGAGGTCCCGGCGGCCGGAGCGGTCCCGGCCGGGAAGCAGGCACGGACAGCCGGCGCAGCACGACGGGCACCGCGAAGCCTGCAAGAGCCCCGCCGCCTGAGCGGGTGCTGAGCGGGCGGAGCGGCCAGGGGCGTCCGGGCGCGGGCTGCAGCGCCGCGGGGCCGGGCCAGCACGTACCTCGGAGGCGGTGTGTCAAGCGGAGATCCACTCGCAGCAAGTTGGAGGAAAGCAGAGCAAAGTTTCCCCGCCCAGCGCTCGGCGGCCGCGAGCTCCGGCAGCTGCTGCGCCGCGGCGCAACTACGCCATCCGGACCCGCCGGGGACTTTCACCTCCTGCAGGGAGCTCAGCGAATCGCGCAGAGAAAGTGGCCGGGCGCGAGAGCCGCCGACTTCCCTCCCTCACTCACTGGGAAGAGGAAAGTGCCGCTCGGCGTCCCCGAAACCCTCGATTACCCCCATCGGGCCGACCCAGCGCACTGGCTCTAGCTCACACACGCGCGGGCGGGGACGGGCAGGACGCCACAGCAATCAGCGCGCGGGGGGAAGGGCGCTCTCCTCGGCCGTCCCCACCGGGGGGCTCTCGGCCGCCCAGAAACTCCTCCTCCCGCTCCCGCCTCCTCTCTCCTCCCCTTTGCCTCCCCGCCGATGGATGAGCCCCGAGCGCTGCTCGATCCTGCGTTTCCCTTCGGGCCGAGGAGGCAAGGGGAGAAGGGGCTCGGGGTGCGGCCGGGCTCAGTGCGCCCAGGTTGGGGTGGCGGGCGGGGGCCCCTGTCCCAGGGGAAGCGCGAGCTGCAGGGACTCTCTCCTTCAAACTAGGTCCTTCAAACTGCCCAGGACTCTCCGGAAGAGTTGGGTTTTTATTTGGGTCCTCTGTCTTGATATACAAATTCTGAAATCTCAAATAATCCGATCACACCCTCTTGCCCACTCCCCAGCATAGCCCCCCACGCGCACTTTCATTCTGTCCCTGTTTGGTTTTTTTCCCAACCTCCAATCCCGCTTGTTATCACGCTCTGATGGTGGGCGCCGCCGGCGGAGTCTTGCCTCTTCCTTTCTAACAGCTGAGAGTGCATTACCCAGGCGTTTCGCCTGCTAGCTAAATAAATTAACACAAGTAATGGAGCTGGGTCAGCATTACTGGCGTTACCCTGAGGTTGGCGCGATATAATGACAGTATTGGCAATGCAACGTCCTACGTACGCGTGCCTGTGAACTGTCCGCTGCAAGAGTTGAATGCAGAAATCAGACGACTTTGATACTCCTCTTTACATCCCGTTTTTCTATTAGAAGATATACTTAAATAGTAGGACACTGTCTTACGTGCAGGCAGGTGAAATGACCGTGGACTGACTGGGGTTTCAGACACCAGACTTCCAGTCCTCACTGTGGGATCTTGCACAAACTGCTTAAACTCTTCAAGGCTCAGTTTTCTCTTTAAAATGAAGGGGTTGGCCTTCCAGTTCTAAAGGTCTGGGCCTTTAATATGTTGGAGAGTGGAATGGGAAGAATTCTTATAGTATGACTTACATTATTATTTGGGAAATTATTACCTTTCCCTACTTTGAGAGAACAGGGAATATTTCTCATCCTTTCTTTCTCTTATACCTATGCATAGAGAATCCACCCAATGGGAGATTTGTTCACAAAGGTCAAATGTCATTGATCACTTGAATTACTGCAAAAAACCTCCTAATGAATCATTCCTTTTTTCTCAATATTTATTGAGCACCAACTGAATGAGAGACTTGAGCTAGGCATTCAGAATACAAATAGGCATGATGCTTTGAAAGAATAAACAGTACAGTGGAGTTAGCTCAACATTCATACAGTGTCTTTAAGTTTAGGACCTTAAGATTTCTCCTAGACTCAAATTACATAGTATTCATGCCTCAAGTTATCAAGTTTTAGTTTCAAGTGCAGACATGAACACTTGAACTGGGTGTGAATATTTAATCCCACATTTAAATGTATCAATCATATGAAAGTGTTCTAAATAAAATGACATGGTAGAAAAAAAGAGAGGAACCAAATCCTAGATAATTTGGGAGTGTCTTTTTTTTGAGAAGAGATCGTGCTCTGTTGTCCAAGCTGGCCTCAAACTCCTGGGCTCAAGGGATCCCCCCACCTCAGCCTCTGGAGTAGCTGGAACTACAGACATGCACCACTGCGCCCAGTTTGCCAGTATCTTGTTTTTAAAGAGTGATGAAAGGCTGGGCACAGTGGCTCATGCCTATAATCCCAGCACTTTAGGAGGCCAAGATGGGAGGATCACTTGAGGCCAGGAGTTTGAGACCAGCCTGAGCAAGAGTGAGACCCCAACTCTGTAAAAAATAGAAAAATTAGCCAGGCATGGTGGCACTCACCTGTAATCCCAGCTACCTGGAGGCTGAGGCAGGAGGATCCCCACTTGAGCCCAGGAGTTCGAGGTCGCAGTGAGCTAAGATAATCACTCTAACCCAGGCAACAGAGAGAGACTCTGTCTCAAAAAAAAGAGTGATGAAGCAACTGTTCTCCATGGAGCCGGATTCACAATAGTTCATCAACATCTGTTGAAAAATTTCTCCATGCCAGGCAGGGTACTAAACACTCTATACATATGAGCACTTCTCATAGCCCTCTAAGACCATATACAAATGAGGCCTATATACAAGCCTATTTACAAATTGAGGCCTTATAACTTGCCAAGTTAGTATAGCTAATAAGTAAGAAGGCCAGGATTCAAACCTTTCCACCTAGCTTGAAGCCCAAGTCCTCAACTACCAGGGTCTACTATCTGTCAGCAAAAGCTTTAGACAAAATTAAAGGGTGTTTGTTTTTTATTTTTTTGTTTTTTAATTTAGAGCTATTTAGCTTTGGTAGCTGATTTAGAAAAACACAAGAAATTTTATCAGTTTTTACAAAACTAACAATGTCTATAGAGGTATGTGCTCTTTAAATTTTTTTTTATTTTTTTTTTTTAGAGATAAGGTCTCACTTTGTCGCTCAGACTGGAGCACAGTGGTGCTATCATAGCTCATTGCAACTTCCAACTCTTTGGCTCAAGCCATCCTCCTGCCTCAGCCTCTCAAATAACTGGGACTACAGACACATGCTACCATGCCCAGCTAATATTTTTCATTTTTTTAGTGACAGGGAACAGGGTCTCACTATGTTGCTCTGGCTGATCTCCAACTCCAGGCCTCAAAGTGATCCTCCTGCCTCAGCTTCCCAAGTCGCTGAGATTATAGACATGAGCCACCGCACCCAGCTCTTTTCTTTAAATCTTCATACTATTATTCAATGTTCTAGTATTAGCAGAAATCCAGATACCCAAAGCCCAGAGCAAGGATTTAAAATAAACTTAAATTTTTCATTCCCACGCAAAGCTCTAAAAAAGAGTTCCCCTACCTTTTATTAACAACAGTATTAACTGATTTCTAAAGGGATGGATCCTCTCCTTTCATTGGTTTCTTATGATCTAGGACTGCTTTCAAGTTACAGTATTTGTTACCGTAAGATACCAGCTTTCTTTTTGTGGTGTCTTAAACATTTGTTCTGAATTTTTTCAAAGAGAATTGTAAGCAGGGAGGTGAAATAAAGAGTTGCACTTTATCTCACTTGCATAAAAAATGATTGACAGCAGGCCAGGCAAGGTGGCTCATGCCCGCAATCCCAGCACTTTGGGAGGCTGAGGCAGGAGCATCACTCAAGCCCAAGGGTTCGAGGCTGAAATGAGTTATGATCGCACCACTGCACTCCAGCTCAGGTGACAGAGCAAGACCTTGTCTCAAAAAAAAAAAAAAACAACAAAAAAAAAGTCTTTGACAGCAGAGAGTCTCAGTGATTTACTGAGGCTGTGTTTCCCAAAAGGAACCACCCCTCCTGTAGGTGTGGACCCACATGTTTACGATGACTCATATTTAGTCTCCAGATTCTACTGATTAGCAGAAAACTGAACAAATTCATAATAACTCGTTTATGCCACTAATGCCGTATACTGACTCTACCCGGGTTCCTTGTAGAACCAAACACCTCAATTTTTTGAAAGACCACATCATTAGAAAACTCATTTTCTTGTTTCTCTTTTTAAACAAGTCCTAACGTAGTACTTAGCACATGCTGCACACTTTATGTTAACTCATTAAATCCTTAGAACAGTTCTATTATCCTCATTTTACAGATTAGAAAATGATGCACAGAGAGGGTAGGTAACTTGCCCAACATCACACAGCCAGCAAGTGACAGAGCCAGGAAGCAGAGCCAGGCAGCCTGGCTCGGCGTCTGTGCTCTGAACCTCCACTTTGAGCTACAGGTGAAAGTGAGCCCCCTTCCACTCAGAAAGAGTCGCATAGTTTTAAAGCTCAATTCTTTAAAACCTTCAAAAGACAAAAACAAAAGTTTGTTTAGAAAAAATATTACCCCATCACCAACCACCACCACATAAAAATAGATTCCTTTAACCCAGTAAAGGACACTAACTTAAAGTTTGTGTAACACAGCCAACAGCTTGGAGGCAATTGCACAACTACTCTTAGGAATGTGTGACAGAACATGAACCAAATGTTGTTCCAAAATTGTTGTGACAGGACAGTGGTCTACAGACGACAGCATGTGCTCTTATTTTCTGGTTGGTTAACTTATTATTACAGACAGATTTACTACTTTATTTCTAAAATTCGCTCATAATGATTCTGATTCATACTTGTTGGTATTTTATATGTCATCATAATCTAAGGCCATAATTTAAAGCCACATTTCTATATCTATATCCAAGATTAGAATTGAGTTTTCACCGATAAAATTTGCAGCCGGCAAATTTCAAATTAATGAGGAAAAAATACTATCAGATGAATGTGTATGCAGAGCAGAGTCCAAAACAGACACCTGCTTTAGACCTGGTGAATTCTACAGAGAATTTAGAAATAAAAATCCAAAGCAGATTGCTTGAGCTCAGGAGTTCAAGACCATCCTGAGCAAGAGCGAGACCTCGTCTTTACTAAAAATAGAAAGAAATTAATCAGACAACTAAAACTATATAGAAAAAAAAAATTAGCCGGGCATGGCTGTAGTCCCAGCTACTCGGGAGGCTGAGACAGAAGGATTGCTTGATCCCAGGAGTTTGAGGTTGCTGTAAGCTAGGCTGGTGCCACGGCACTCTAGCCCAGGCAAAAGAGTGAGACTCTGTCTCAAAAAAAAAAAAATCCAAAGCAAATTTCCTTAAAGTAACCACAGAGTTCCTGCAAACTTGCCATTTCCTGTGACCATGCAGAGCCTCCAATGGAGGTTTCCACAATACACCTTCAATTTCCCCCTCAGCTGGGGTTCTGACAAAGCAAGAAACTTCACACCATTTCGAAGAGACAGCGAAGCCCCCTGAGATTGCTGTGGTCATAGCTCCATAGGGGACCTAGCAGAGCCTTGCTCTCTCAGCAGCAGGAGCTGAAATTCAGAGGGAGAACTCTGTCCCCAGCCCCACCTCCATAGCACCCTGCAGAGAGCTAGCCCCACCCCTTTTGGTTTTCTGTTTTTTGTTTATTGGGTTTTGGCCTGGAGAAGAAATAAAAAAGAATCATGAATTATGAAATATTATTTTGTGCTCAGGGGACCAAAAAAGAGAAGGGACACCTAGGACATATATTAATATCTGTAAATGTTACAAATCTCAGCCCATAACTCAAGTGTGCCAGAAACATAAGTTTCTTTATTTTCCAGGGCCCCTAAGTCAACTGAGGATCGCCATGCACCTTGTCTGTTCAGGGTTATACTTAAATTCAGGAAGACTCACATAGAGCCGACATGAGTGAGGGGACCATCTCGTCCTCAGGATTATAATTTTATCTTAATGAACATGTACCATTTTTATCAAAAGTCATGAGATGGTTATTCCCTTGATTTCAGTAATAACTTAAAAGTAATGCCAGTTTATAACTGAAAGAACTATAAATGTGTATTATTATTCATTTTGAGTTGCATCTGTGTGGTATTTTTCATTCATATAGTTTACAATACTTGCAAGCGTAAAACAAGGCAGCTTCAGGGAAATGCTTTATTCCAGAAGCCAATTAATATATCCTTTCCTTCCTTACAACCTTCATTCTCAGTTAACCCCCTAAAGAAAATGACCTCATTGCCTTCGTTTGAACAAGTACAAGAAATGCCAAAACCCTACTTCTAAAAATATCCAAATTTTAAAATTATTATTGGCCCTCTGTTATTACTATTATTATTATTACCCTTTTATTAAGCACTTACTCTGTGCAAGGCTCTGTGGTAAGTTTGGCTTTATAAAATTTATTTCCTAACATATTTTGAAAATGATCATTTCCGTGTATTTGTTATAAATTTACCTGCTGTAACATTTCTTTAGGTCGCCCACTGTTCTTCTAACACATAATCTGAGGAGAAGGAAAGTTTCTCAACTTGTAACATATTCTTTAAGATTCAGGAATGTGTTAAATTAGAAATTTGTTTTCACTTTGTATTTTTGCTTTTTTTTTTTTATATGTAAAGGTTTAGCTAGAGATGTATTTTTCTTTTAATGATATTCTTAAAAAGCAATCTTTTACCCTGTTTTTATTTTTGACAAGAATAATTATAAGAATCAACAAATTTTCTTTCTCATAATAAAAGACATCATTTGCTTAAAGTCAATGTTTTTTAAAGTTAGGAAACATTTTCCTAGAGGTCTCTAAGAATTTTTCTCTTTAAAAAGAGTTCATACATTGTTAACATTTGAGGAAAATGCTATAAATTTTTTAACTAAAATTTCCCCAGTTTACTCATATAATATATGCTGCTTTATGGAAGATACTGGCTTATTCCATGTTCCAAACACCAACCAGTCCAGTATTCATTGAAATTTGCTAAGCCATGTTAAGGGGTGAAAAATACATGTGAGGGTAACAGGAAATATAATAAAAAGATATCTAAGGAATAGAAAAATATTAACTATTAACTACCAAATGAGACTATAAGTGCTAGAGGAATTGAGATGATCCTTGATTTGAAATCATCAGAGAAAGATAAGAAGTGAGCTGAAGATTCAGTGGATGCAGATAATGAAAAGAACATTCTGAACGATCCCAAAAGGATGTTATGGCTGTAAAGCAGGAGTGCCTGGGAGACTGGTCCCAAGAAGGAAGCTAGAATACATGGATCATTCACCTCTCCCTAAGAGACCAGGAGGACCTCACAAGCCTGTTTACACCAGTCTTCATAAGAAATCCAAACCTTGCTGGGCACAGTGGCTCGTGTCTATAACCCTAGCACTCTGGGAGGCCAAGGCAGGAGGATTGCTTGAGGTAAGGAGTTAGAGACCAGCCTGAGTAAGAATGAGACCCCCTTTCTACCAAAAATAGAAAAAATTAGCTGGGTGTGGTCCCAGCTACTTGGGAGGCTGAGGCAGGAGGATCGCTTGAGCCCAGGAGTTTGAGGTTTCAGTGAGCTGTGATGATGCCACTGCACTCTAGCCTGGGCGACAGAACAAGACTGTCTCTAAAAAAAGAAAGAGAGAGAAGAAAAAGAAATCCAAGCCTACCAAGTCATCCCTCATCACCTGGATTCTTACCACCACATGGCTCTTAACATCCCCTAACTTGATTCAATCTTCCTCCCTTCCCCAACCTTCCGAACCCATCCAGTTTGCCCTCTGGAATTTATGGCAAATCAGTGGTAAAATCCCTTTATCTTCCACCTGTGGAAAACCTGGCCTCTCAGTTCCTTCTCACCTCCAGGGCCCTGTTCGTCACCCTATTTCAGCCACCTAATACCACAACCATGTCCAGATCACTTTCATTAGTAATAACTGCTTCATCTCCCCAATCTCAATTTCAAGCATTCCTCTCTGATCACACTGCTCTCTGTATTTCCAACTCATTTACTCTAGTGCCTTGGTTCCAACAATAGCTTGACCCACCAGGATCGCCAAGCCATTGAGCCTACCACTTTTTCACCATCCACAACCATGGCTAATCTCTCTTTAAATTTATGACCACAATTCTCAATGGGCCCTAGGGCTGCTCAGCAGTTCTAGTATATTTTCCTTATTCCCTCACTCCAACGAGTTTCAATAGGTTTATTTTATAATACTTCACCTCAAATTTTCAATATCTTTTCCCCCCTCTTTGAACTCAGATGATGACCTTGCTTCTTATTTTACTGAGAATAGTGAAGCCCTCAGATGAAAATATCCTCCTCTTCCCACCATTACATCTGACAGTTTATCTGTGTGTCTTCTTTGCTCTCTGTCTTGTTACCCTGGATGAACTGGCCCTCCTGCCTCTATGTGTGCACTGGATCCCATTCCTTTATCTACTCAAGGACTTTCATCCTGTAGTAATACCCTCCTTCAACTGCATCTTCCGATTTCTCTCTTCCTTGGATCATTCTCATCAACTTACATACTGTAAGATTTCTCATTTTTAAAAATCTTACTTGACCCAACCTACCCATCTAATCCCCATTTCTCTACTCCCTTTGTAGTAAAACTGCTCAAAAGAGATGCTATGTTTGTTGCCCATGCTTCTTCACCCACCATTTCCTCCTCAACCAGATCCAATCAGACCACATTTGTCAAGGTCACCTTGTGACCAGACCAGTGGCCAAGTTTCGGTTTTCATCTTACTTAACTGCTCAATAGCTTATGACCCAGGAGATCATTCCCTCCTCCTTGAGACATTGCATTTGGCTTCAGGGATAAGAAGCACCAATGGTTTCCTTCCTACATCACTGGCTGTTCACCTATGCTGGCTAGTCTTCCTGCTTCCAGGATCTAAATGTTGGCTTGTCCCAGGGCAGTGTCCTTGGTCCTCTTCTCTACTGAGATTCTCTCTCGAGGTGTTATCATCCAGACCCATCTCTTTAAATGGAACACACATTGATGATTCTCAAAATTTTATCTCTAGCCTGGACCTCTCCCTCGAACTTCAACATCATGTGTTTTAATTTCTTTCTCAATATCTCCACTTGGTTTGTTCAACAGAAAAATCAAATGTAACAATGGAAAAACTGAACTCCTGATTCCTGCACACACACATCCCCTGTTTCCTCATCTCAATAAATAGCCCTACTGTCCACCCAGTGGCTCAGGTCAAAAATATATGGGTCGGCCGGGCGCGGTGGCTCACACCTGTAATCCTAGCACTCTGGGAGGCCGAGGCAGGTGGATTGTTTGAGCTCAGGAGTTCGAAACCAGCCTGAGCAAGAGCGAGACCCCGTCTCTACTAAAAATAGAAAGAAATTAATCGGACAACTAAAAATACATAGAAAAATTAGCCAGGCATGGTGGCGCATGCCTGTAGTCCCACCTACTCGGGAGGCTGAGGCAGGAGGATCGCTCGAGCCCAGGAGTTTGAGGTTGCTGTGAGCCAGGCTGATGCCACAGCACTCACTCTAGCCAGGGCAACACAGTGAGACTCTGTCTCAAAAAAAAAAAAAAAAAAAAAAAAATGTATGGGTCGTGATCGACTCATCTCTGTCTCTCACACCCCATAGTCAGTTCATCAGTTCATCTTCTTTGCTCTACCTTTAAATAATAACCTCACCATTTCCACTGCTGCCACCACCCCAGTCAAAATACCATCATGTCCAACCTAAACAAGTTTGGTAGTGCTGGTCTCTTTGCTTTCAGTCTTGCTTTCCACCCACCAAAGCACACTTTTCTTCAGTACCTTCTGTGTACAGGTCATGTTAGTGAAGAAAACCTGGTCCCTCCTCGGAGCAGGCCTCCTGTGTAAGCTCCACGTTATGCTATAAGCACCGTGAAGGCAGGGGCTGTGGCTGTCTTAATCAGCACTATATTCGCAGCCCCTAGCAGAATGTCAGCATCTGACAGGTATCCAGTAAACTTTACGAAATTAAGGGACGGCTTCATTCCAGAGATAGGTCCACACAGTTGAGAGATTGAGGAAATTAGTGAATTTTTGCAGCAACTATGAAGAGAAATGCACTTCCAAGGGCTCACAACAGACTGATACGAGGACCTTGGGTGTTATGTAGGCCAGGATTTGGGAGACAGCAGAATACATCTGACATGAAGGAATTAGGACCAAATTGTCCAGGCAGGAAGTAAGTATGTGATATAAACAGCTGAATGAAGCTTGACCTGGAAGCCAGAGGTTCTATCATCAGGAAGGGGCTTCCCAACTGTGGTCAAACCTGTTAACATAGACTAGATAAACCAAGCCCCAGGATGGAGCAAATAACCCTGCTGACTAAAGTTAGCTGAAACAAAAGAAAGGGTCAAGTACCACTAATAGTGGAAATAATGAGTAATGACTTACCATATCGCTCTTTTTTATCTTATAATACTATATTGGTAGAGATTTAAAAATCATATCCGCACTGCTAGTATCATCACTGGAACATGCCGGCTATCTCCTAGAGAAGGAGAAAGCAGTAGGTCTACAGGGTGTTTGGCTACTCCCCAGGTGAGAGGAAGGAAAGAAGCATCATTAACTTACACATCGCCTTCCTTCCCACTTACTTTTTCCCTTTGGCAACGGTGGCGTCCTTCCTTTGCTTCTGATCCCCTTCCCTTCACTGCTAGCCCTGTTAGCACTGCCTGCCTTAAGTTTCATCTACAGAATGTTCAAACACCTTTAACTCTGTTTTAAAACATCAAGCAAACTAACTGTTCAGGCCCTGTGTTAAAAATAAAAAATTTTTTTCAAAAGCTTCATAGGGTGTTATGTATTGTGTATGGCTTTTTGTTCCTTAAGCTTTTTTTCTTCTCTTTTCTGTCACCAGATTTTCTCTCGTGTCTTAGTTTGAGCCACTGTAACAAAAATACCATAGACTGTGTGGCTCAAACAGCAAAATATTTATTTCTCACAGTTCTGGAGGCTGGAAAGTCTAAGATCAAGATGCCAGATTTGCTGAGGACCTGCTTCCTAATTCATAGATGGCCACCTTCTCATTGTGTCCTCACGTGGCAGAATGGGTGAGAGAGCTCTCTGGGGCCTCTTTCACGGGGGCACTAATCCCATTCATGAGGACTCCACCCTCATGACCTAAAGAACCTCCCAAAGGCCCTGCCTCCTAATACCATCACATTAGAGATTAGGATTTCAACATATGAATGTTAGGGGAACACAAACATTCAGTCCATAACATCTTGCTTTTCCTTAAATATAAGTTTGTTAAATTTAATGTATAAGTGGAGCATATATGATTGTAGAGTTCATGCACATTTGTAAAAATGAACATAAAGTATTTAATACCACTGCACTGTACACTTAAAAATAGCTAAGGTGGTAAATTTTATATGTCATTTACCACAATAAAAAAATTGGAAAAAAATAGAGAGAAATCCTATGTACTTTTACTCATTTTCCCCCAATGATAACACTTTGCAAAACTACAGTACAATATAACAACCAGGATGTTCACATTGATACAACTTATCAATATAATCTTATTCAGGTTTCCCCAGTTTTACTTATACTAATTTGCATGTGTGTGTGTGTGTGTGTGTGTGTGTTTAGTTATGCACAATTTTATCACATTTGTAAATTTATGTGTTCACCACTGCAGTCAAGATACTGAAAATTTTGTCAGAGCTCTCCCCCATGTGCTGTTTTATAACTAACTACACACTCCTCCCCCTGCCCTCACTCTCATTCCTAACCCTAGGAAAGCACTAATTTGTTTGCTATTTCTAAATTTTGTTATTTCAAAAATGTTATATAAATTATGTACCCTTTTGCCATTGCTTGTTTCATTCAGCATAATTCCCTGGATATTTTCAAGATACTGTATATAATGTATTAACTGTCCACTCCTTTTTATTGCCGAGTGGTGTCCCATGTTATAAATGTACTCAATTTGTCTGGCAGTTTATTTGTTGAGGGACATCTGTGTTGATTGCAGCTTTTGGCTATTGTTTTCCCTTCTATGAATTATTAATATTTTCCAGTCTTTCATTGTACCAAATGTCTTGAAAACTTCACTGGGTATTCTTTCAACTTTTCTGTAGGCCTGACATTTTTCAAAATCCCAAGGTTGTGGTGGGGATAAAACTTCACTGGAAATGCTGAACTATATAACTTTGCATTTGACCTGGGATAGTCTCAGATTTCATTCTATTGGTCCCTTTCAACTTTTTTTTTTTCAGGGAGTGAAGCGTATGTATCTTTAAAAAAATGTTTTTAATAAAAAAAGACAGACAGGCTGAGGCTCCCAAACTGGTTCTTCAGACATTTGACTTTTCTTAAATAACTCCAGGTTTAATTCAGCTGGAATTTTGAGTGCTGCTTGAGTGCACTTATATACTTGCCTAGTTGCTTTTTTCTTTCCTATATTTTTTAGTAACTGGTATTTCAGCTCATGAGACTCTCTTTCAGAGTAGGATGTAATGGTTTGTTTTCTTTTGTTTTGCAAGTGTGAAATGAAGTTTGTTGAGGAAGGACAAGATAGGTTCACAGAGCAAGAGCAAGATACGTTCGCCATAGACAACAAACAGACCCCTCTGTCGCAACAAAAAGGCCAAGGGTCTTTTCATAGAACTCTGCAGCTCCACTGCTTTTGTAGGTGTTGTACAGTCAACCTGTAGCCTGCTGTGTTATGACACAGCTTTTGCGTATTTATTAATGTGTGGCAGAGGTACGGCATCAGCACATTTGGGGAATGCCAACTTGACCTGGGGAAGAGGTATATTACTTGGAAGGGATGATAGGCCTGAAAAGCATACTTTGTTCAAAGGTTGTGTTTCTTTCGGAAATCTCATGTAGAAACACTGGGAAAGCTTCACACCCCGCTGATATGGCACAGTTCTGGTGGCAGCATATTTTCCTTGTATACATTGGTTCACTAAGGGCAAACCCAACTTCATAGTTACATATGATCGTGACAAGATTAACTGAATGGACAATCCAAATGGCCTGAAGGTCAATCAAGGGGCTCTCTGTTCAATAATACTCTTACTCTTCAGTTTCTTTCAGGCCGGCTTGGTGAGAATGTGGCAGGCAGCATGCAGAGGATTACACATGCTTTGTTCCAAGACTCATTTATTACTACTGTGAGGACTGAAAAGTGCACAACTTACCAATCATAGGCAGAAAGCAGAATGTTGATCTTCAAAAGACAAAACAGATCTTACTTATAAAAAAATCTTCAAAATATAGAGAAATGCAAATAATGCTAACAAACACCTATGGGTCAACACCCAGAATTGATCATTATTAACATTTTGACAAATTCTTTGTCCTTTTTTTTTTTTTCTTTTGAGACAGATATCACTCTGGTGTTCAGGTTAGAGTGCAGTGGCATCATCATTGCTCACTGCAACCTCAAACTCTTGGACTCAAGCGATCCTCCTGCCTCAGCCTCCAGGTAGCTGGGACGACAGGCATGTGCCACCGTGCTGGCTAATTTTTCTATTTTTTTAGAAAAAATGTCTTACTATGTTGCTCAGGCTAGTCTGGAACTCCTGGCCTCAAGTGATCCTCCTGCCTCGGCCTCCCAAGGTGCTGGGATTACAGGTGTAAACCACTGTGCCTGGTCTATCATTTTTAAAAAACATATACATATATTTTAAGAGATAGGGTCTCACTCTGTTGCCCAGACTGAAGTGCAGTGGTGCCATCATAGTTCACTGCAAACTTGAACTCCTAGGCTCAAGCAATCCTCCTGCCTCAGCCTCCCCGTTAGCTAAGATTGCAGGTGCCATCACACCTAGCTAACTTTTTTATTTTTATTTTTGTAGAGATGGAGTCTGGCTATGTCGCCCAGGCTAGTCTCAAAAAACTCCTGGCCTCAAGCAATCCTCC
Organism: Propithecus coquereli; assembly: GCF_000956105.1. NCBI lineage: Eukaryota > Metazoa > Chordata > Mammalia > Primates > Indriidae > Propithecus > Propithecus coquereli. The sequence goes on along the minus strand of NW_012153062.1, from coordinate 7,318,718 downwards.
CACCTGGGCTTCCCAAATGCCGGGATTACAGGCATCAGTCACTATACCCAGCCTTATCATTTTAATAATAGTAATATTGAAAATCTCTAGGCCAGGTGCAGTGGCCTAGTAATCCTAGCACTCTGGGAGGTCAAGGTAGGAGGATCACTTGAGGTCAGGAGTTTGAGAGCAGCCTAAGCAAGAATAAGACCCCATCTCTATTAACAATAGAAAAATCAGCTGAGCATCTGGGCATGTGCCTGTAGTCCCAGCTACTCAGGAGGCTGAGGCAGGAGAATCACTAGAGCCTAGGAGTTTGAGGTTGCAGTGAACTATGATCACAGCACTGCACTCTGGCCTAGGGCAACAGAGTGCAGACTCTGTCTCAAAAAAAAGAAGAAAAAGAAAGTCTCTATTAATGAGAATCTAAAATATGCAACTATAATTTCCTAATGCCATAACTAGTTGTTTTTTTTTTTTAATAAAACAACACAGAAAAGTATCACATACATGAAACTCCGCACCGTGACCATTTCCACTTTTCGATATGTATTCTTGGCTCACTCTCTTCTGTTAGTGCCAAAGGCAGCATTGACACCCTTGCATAATCCAAAAGGTGGTCCAACATTAATGTTCTCTGTTTGGAAAATAGTTGAGGTGACAGCAAAGCTGAATCATCATATAGCTTTACAGGGCCTCATAACAACAAATGCCAAAACTGCAACTGCCCCACTCTCTAGATATTTTCCCAGTGGTGCCCATGGTGAAGGAGCAAACTCAGGAAAAAGAAAGCAAGTTACTGTCTCAAGGAAAGCACCAAACAAGGATATCATGCCTCTTATGATATAAGGCACCATTCTCAAACTGGTGTTTTGGAGACTGGTTCCTTGGTCAAATGGAATTAGGAAAAACATATATAGATTATATATATCTCAAATATATTAATATGAAGATTAATACATTAACATTGATATCAACATAATGAACATTAACTGTTAACATTAAATATGAATGCCTAATGCTTAATATCAGCCTACTATAATATTTATAACATTAACATTGACCTGACCATAGTAAAGCCTTTGAGAAATTCTGGAGTAAAGAATCTCATTTAACTCTTTAACCCTACATTGTCCGAAGTTTTTGAGCCCGGAACACTTTTTTAAAATGAACTAATGTTGTATAGAACACAGTTTAGGAAACTCTGCTAAAAGATAACAAACATGATTTATTATTTGATTTAAACAATTCATTAGTGCATTTCATCGACAAATATTTCCTTTACTGGTGACTGACACCTACTAAAACAAAGTTGCAGGATGCTGCCTCTGGCTCACAGATTTCAGGAAAATAATTATGCAGCAAAATTCAGGCGCTATCCTTTATTTGTCCCCTGCCCCTTACAAACAACCTTGGATTTAGTCCTTAAAACTGAAAAGGAACTCTCTGACCTGAGACCCCCACCCCACGCACCCAAACATTGATTTAAGCACTGGGTTTGCAGGAAACTGTATTTGTCTCTTGTAATCTAAGTCAAATATTTAATGGCTTTTTCTGAGCTCCAGTGTAAAGATGAATTCCCACCAAGCCTTAAAAGATAATAAAGGAGCTTTCTGGATCATCACAAAAAAATTAAAATGTGTTTACACATGGTTTTTTTTTAACTGTGGTAAAAAAAACACACACACATAACATAAAATTTACCACCATAACACTACTGAGCTATATACTTCAAAAGAGTTAAGTATATTCACACTATTGTGCAACAGATCTCCAGAATTTTTTCATCTTACAAAACTGAAACACTACACCCATTAAACAACTGCCTATTTCTCCCGCTCTCTCTAATCCCTAGGAACCACCATCCTATTTTCTGTTTCTATGACTTTGACTACTTTAGCTACCTTGTATAAATGAAATCATGTAGTATTTGTCTTTTTGTGACTGACTTATTTCAATTAGCGTAATGTCCTCAAGTGCATCTACATTACACCATGAGATAGGATTTCCTTCTTTTTAAAGAATAAATAAAATCCTAGTGTATATATGTGTGTGTATATATATATATGTATATACCACATTTGATTATTCATTTATCCATTGATGGACATTTGAGTCACTTCCACCTCTTTGCTAATTGTGAATAATGCTGCAGTGAACAAGGGCGTGCAAATATCTCTTCAGGATCCTGCTTTCAATTCTTCTGAATACATACCCAGAAGTGGGATTGCTGTATCATACGGTAATTCTATTTTTAATTTTTCGAGGACCCTGTATGCTGTTTGCCATAGCAGTTGCACCATTTTACATTCCCACCAACAGTACACAAGGGTTCCAATTTCTCCACGTGCTTGCCAACACTTATTTTCTATGGTTTTTTTTTAATAGTCATATACAGTTTTTATTAGGTATATTTTTATTGGTTCTTAGTCGCTGAAAAATATATAGCAACTCTTCATTAATTCAAATATTTGATTACCTGGAACACATACATAGAAGGAAAGCACAGTAAGAACTAATAGCTATAAATATGCAACTAAAGGAAACTACATCCACAATTCAGAATGAAAAAAGGCAATCTTTTCGCAATTATCTGATCACATAACATGATTTAAGTAACAATGATTTATGTTTTTACTCAGCTATTGGTTTAAATAATAGCATTGTACATTTGAATACTACAGATGCTGTGTACTACATTATAACATGTTTAAAGATATTAAGCTGACTTTTTCAACTATTCTTGAAATTTTATAGAAATAAACAGAATGAATGGTATATTCACTGATACTCAAGAAATTTTTAAAGGATCTTCCTATCAATATTAGTAGGCTCTAGTCATTTATAATAACTTTAGTCCTTTAAAACTTATGAAGTACTAGCATGTACATCATTTTATTTAATTTTCTGTACAAGTTAAGTATTATTTTTATAAAGATGAAGCGCAAACAATCTGCCCAAAGGCATATAATATATTTAATAAGTGGTTAGGGGAAATTCAAAGCTAGGTGTTCTCTCTCCAAATCACTGCCACTTTTCACTCCTCCATTAGAGAACATAGTTCTATTTGAATTAGTGCAGTTTTCAAAAGTTTTTTTCACATCTTTTTAGGGTCTTTAAACACACAGAACACATCTTTTTCAAACATGCGTTCAATTAATTACACTCTGGACTTGGTCCCTGTGTGAGAGATTAAAACAAACATGCAGTACCAATACAGCTCCCAGCTGTGAAGAGTCAACGTGAAAACAAGGCATTGTCACAGGCACAGATGGTGAGAGTCAGGACTCCAGCTCCGCACCAGAGACTTGGCTTAGAAAGGTTGTGGATGGGGCCAATGCCAAGCTCTCCACCCCTTCTTCCTGCCTGCCATGCTGAGGATCTCATTAGATGGGCAGAGATGCCCTCCAAGTCTTACAAAACCACCGAGAGTTTGTGCATTTTTGGAAAAAGCAACAACCCCAGGTCCTGTGTGTAGTCTGCTAGCACCTCACTTTTTTTTTTTTTAATGCCAGCCTGGGCCTCTTTCTCTCATAAGAGAAAGTTTCGTAATTCAGATAATGAATTTTTGATGGCTAATTCTGATTTGTCCATAAGAGTTTTGGGGTTCTTTTTGTTTGTTTGTTTGGTTGGTTTTTATTGCTTAAGACATTTAAGTGCTTAACCATAAGAGTTTTGAAATAAGATCTCCATGTGCATTAGAAATTCTTATACCTGGCTTATGGTAGGTATAGGTATATGCGTATATGAGGGCTGTCTGGAAAGCATCCAGCTATAATTTTCCATATTACATGGATACTTCCTGGACAGCCCTGTTATATATGTATTCAGCAAAATATGTTGAAAAAATTGGTAATTGAATGAATTCTTATGATCTGATAGTTATAGATGGTTGGCAAATTTAAAGAATCAGTCTAACATATCTAACATTAAAACTATAGCAAAGCCCTGATAACTCAGAAACACACCTTGGAGATTTACAGAGAGCACAGTGGTTAAAAGCATGGGCTTTGAAATGAGAAAGACTTGAGTTTGGATTTTGGTTCTACTACTTGTCAGCTGTGTGTCTTTCTAATTTCAAAGGCCATGTCTGAGCACATTGCTGAACCTCTCTAAGATTCTTTATCTGTAAAAGGAGAACGATACCCATCTTTTAGGATTTCTGTGAGAATTAAATATAAAATAATGACAGGCTTAGCACATTTCTTGGCACAAAGAATGTGCCAGTATGTTATAGCTATTATTAGTACAGAGCTTTGGGATCACATTTCTCTTGGCATCAATTCAGAAAGAATAATCCCATTAATGTTGGAAATGTAGGTGATTAAGTTGAATCTACACTGACACCCTGACATAACCGGGAATTACATCCTTGAATAATCTTTGGGATCAGTTTGTTTATTTAACACTTGTCTCTAGGGTACAGAAAAGTGTTAGTTATTTGAGCTCTCTGAATTTAGGATTCCAAACCAATAAAAACTTACTGCTTATTCAAAAGAGACCCCAAATTCGAACTGTTGATCGTTTACTTTTGTTTGCACCAGTTTGATCGTTCTCGCCTCTAGATGGAAAGCAATATCAAAGCTCTTTTGGTTGCAAGTGACAGAAATGCAACTTAAATTAGATTAATTGGCCAGGCGCAGTGGCTCACGCCTGTAATCCTAGCTCTCTGGGAGGCCGAGGTGGGCGGATTGTTTGAGCTCAGGAGTTCGAAACCAGCCTGAGCAAGAGCGAGATCCCATCTCTACTAAAATTAGAAAGAAATTAATCGGACAACTAAAAATATATAGAAAAAATTAGCCAGGCATGGTGGCGCATGCCTGTAGTCCCAGCTACTTGGGAGGCTGAGGCAGGAGGATCGCTTGATCCCAGGAGTTTGAGGTTGCTGTGAGCTAGGATGACGCCATGGCACTCTAGCCCGGGCAACACAGTGAGACTCTGTCTCAAAAAAAAAAAAAAAAAAAGCAAAAGGGAATGTATTGGCTCCAGTAACTGGGAACGTTAAGGGTTGATGTAGCTTCAGAAGGAACTGAATGTTGCCAGAGCTCTGGCTCCCTCTGTGTGTTTGCACCATTCTGCAGATAGCTTCTTCCATGAAGCCTGGTGTTAGGACCATGGGCAACTTTAGGCTCATGCCATTCTTTCAGCTTGAGGGCACAAAGGAAAAGAGCTCCTTTCATTCCAAGTAGCTGGAAATCTTAGAGAAATAAATCTTAAAGAAGATTCTTACTAGTTCAGAGTAGATGGGACACTGTGGTCATCTCACTAGAACCCCATGGCTAGAGGAGGGGTGATTGCTCAGAAGAAAATCAAGATCTAATTTCAGACAAAGAGGAATGGCAGAGGAAGCAGGTAAAAACAATACATGCCCACAGCAGATAGTTTGGGTTGGATTGCCTGGAAACAAAGATCTCAGCATGGCCATCATGACATCTATTAAAATATACAACTATTTCATGAAACCACATAAAAATGTTTCAAAGGGGCATTGGGGTGGGCCATTCTTGACTCATGCTTATTCTCCATGCTAACTAAGCTCCACATGTGGTGAACATCTGCCAAAATAAAAAGTTATCCTCATATGTTCTGCCTCCTAAGCAGTATAGTATAGTGTGTACATAATTATATGAAAAGGGAAAATTATCTTTCAACATAGAAAAATCACCAGGCTGTTAATAAATAATGGTCATGTACAATTACATAAAAAAGTAACAAAGGAAAAATTCTCTCCATATTAAAAAAGCAAATCAGGCAATTAATAAATAATAGTTTAAAAGTTCTTCATAAAATTTTACCAATATCAAAATAAGAACGAAAGAGTTAACATTCTAGAACCAATTTCCATAATACTAAAAAAATAAAATAAAAGGGAAGGCATTAGTATTATTTACATTATCAAATACCTACTGTTGGTTCAGTCAATTTTTCTAAGTGAAACAGAATCATATTTGCAAAGAAAAATAAGTTATTTTGAATATTAAAGAAACACAAAAAGGGAAACCCTATCCCCTTTGTTTAGTCCCAATACTGAAAATTACTTTTAAACTCCTGGTTTCATTGTTCAGCATTTTGGCATATGAGTGCATAGAATACTGATGCCTCACAAATTAGAAGTTTCTTGCTGAGACCTCACTGTGCTCTGCAAACATGATCTCATCTTTCAGCTTGGTTATGTTCCAAATCCAGGAGTGAGGGATAGTGTATGATTAGGGAGGAAAAAAGGAAAATATTTACATAAGCTCCATAATACAACTTTTTTTAAAACCAAAAAGAAGTCCGGGCACAGTGGCTCATGCCTATAATCCCAGCATTTTGGGAGGTCAAGGCAGAAGGATCATTTGAGGGACAGAATTCAAGACCAGCCTGAGCAACATAGCCAGACCTCATCTCTACCAAAAAAAATTAGCTGAGCATGGTGTCACAAGCCTGTCCCAGCTACTTGGGAAGCTAAGGCAGGAGGATCACTTGAACCCAGGAGTTCAAGGTTGCATTGAGGTATGATGATGCCACTGCACTATAGCCAGGGTAACAAGTGACAATGAGACTCTTCTCAGAAAAGAAACAAACAAAAAGAAATCTATGATGAAAAGAATATGTGTGTGTGTGTGTATGTGTGTGTCCCCACACACATACATACACACACTCTATGGGGTACACAATACAGGTAAGGCATAGTCACAGAATATGGGGAAGAAGTTAGAAAAAAGTAAAGTCACCCTTTGCAATGGAAACACACAAAAAAATGAGATGAACTATCTTAAGATATCTTCCAAAGAGTGACACACCCAAAATTTAAAACCTTATTGTTAATAAACACCAGGGTATCTTCCTAAATCACCAGGATATTGCATAAACATCTCATCTGGAAGGCATCAAATTCAAATATTAACTAATCAATTAATATATAATAAATTGACATTCCTACAAATGAAATATTGCAAGGACGCAAGGTTTTGCAAATAGCGAGTTAAATATCTGGTGTATTTCCAGAGTCCTTTTGAAGGAGAATGGACATTGTATGCCTACTGTACATGATAATTAAGTAGAATCACTTTACAAGAATCTAATTTTTCTCTAATATTCTCAAAATATTTACTAAATTCTATCATAAGAACTTCAGGTTCTTACCCACACCATCCCAATTTAACTAAAGCATAAAGGTCCATGCGCGGTGGCTGATGCCTGTAATCATAGCACTGTAGGAGGTTGAGGCGGGAGGATTGCTTGAGGCCAGGAGTTCGAGACCAGCTGGAGCAAGTGTGAGACCCTATCTCAACAAAAAATAAAAAAAAAAAAAAATTAACCAGACATGGTGGTGTGAGCCTGTAGTCCCAGGTACTTGGGAGACGGAGGCACAAGGATCGCTGGAGCCCAGGGGTTTGAGGTTGCAGTGAGCCGTGATGATGCCACCGCACTCTACCCAGGGTGGCAGAGTAAGACTCTATCTCAAAAAAAAAAAAAAAAACACACACACACACACACACACACACACACACACACACACACACATACTAGGTGTTTAGAAAGTGTTTCTTAAATGAATACTAAAAGTCCTGAAAAATTACAAAAAAGAAGAGACATTATTTTTAGTCAGCATTTATACTGTTGCCAGCCCCCATTTTGCTGTGTGGATATGGAGAAACCATTTTTTGTTCTTTCACTGGAACATGTAGGAAATGCTCATGATATAAGCAGAGAACTACTCCTTTCTGTCCCCTTCCGTGTAAACCCAATGTAGATTCTCACCCCACCCTTCTCAACTGACAACAGCAAGTCTCCAGATGAAGTTTCTTTCCTTAGGTCCCTTTGAATCAGATCAGTAAATCCAAGGTTGTAAAGAGAGGAACAGCATCCTGTTGGAATCCATTGCAGGCATTAGGATGTTCTAGGGAAGAGGTTACAGCGTTAGTGATATGTCCCAGAGGCAGCAGCGTCCCTGCAGTTGGCTTCTCTCACTGTTTCCTCCTGGTGACATTTCTTGAAGAAATGGGTTAAAAATCTGGGATCTAGCATGCAACAATCTCAAGTATGAATTCTGATTCTAATAACAGACTGTACAACCAAGGGCCACTTAAGCTCTCTAAACCTCAGTTTCCTCATTCATAAAATAGGGTTTAATAATTGTTGTTGTGAAGATAAAATGATAAAATCCATTTAAAGCACCTGGCACAGTAAGTGTTCATTAAATGTTAGTTATTCTTTTGGTTCCACATGGGGGTTATTTAGAAAAATAAACTAAAATAAATGTTAGCTATCATTAGAGTCTGTTGGATATTCATTTAAATCTTGATTATTAGATAATAATCTACTACTTGGGATTCAAAAGACAATCTCAATTTAAACAGACAGTTTTCACTTAGCTGTGGCTTGGTGCAGGAGAAAGCTGAAGACCAAGATCTGAACTTCAGCCCTGTCACCTATGATCTATTTGCATTCAGAAAAGTCTCCTTAAGTGTGAATTTGGTCTGATCATACCTGGCTGTCCACATAGGTCAAGTACCTGGCTCGTAACAGGTATTTAATAAATACCACTTTCTTCTTCTCCATTCAGAACAGACCACTCTAACAAGTTTCTGCCTTTGTATTAAGTGCATTCTTACAATGCCCATGATTCTACCCAATGAAATTTAAAATAAAGTGACTAATAAGATCAAAGTGTAGATTACCAGCTCCATCACTAACTAGTGGGGTATCCTGAAACTCCTTGAATCTCCTTTGTAAAATATAAAGAAACACATAATTTTCTAAGGAGATTTATACAAATTTAATCATAGAGAAAGTATACACATCTTAAACATCAAATGAGCTTTCACACTTTCTGAAATCCAGAAAAATAATGCATTATGGTATAATACTTATCCCATAAGTGTTCTTGAATTCAATCTGTGATGCAGATCTAGAGACTTTCTTTTTCCAAGACAGGTTGCCCAGGCTGGACTCATATCCCGCCTCACCCTCCAGAGTAGGTCAACTACAGGCACGTGCCACCATACCTGGCTATAAGGTCTAGAGATTATTTTAATGGCATATGATTCATCCGTAGAACAAGAAAAGCTGTGCTTAAATGTTAAGCATTGCACTTCCACCTTCCAGAATAGAAGCTCCCTGAGGCTGAGATTGTGATCTCTAGTTTACTTCTGTGTTCTCAACAGTGCCTGGTACATGGCAGGCACTTAAATACACGTTCAATTACTGAATAAAAGCATGATGGAAGAGCCTGGCATGGTGGTCCATGCCTGTAATCCCAGCATTTGGGGAGGTGGAGGTAGGAGGATTACTTGAAGCCAGGAGTTCAAGACCAGCCTGGGCAACATAGCAAGACTCAAAGCTACTCAGGAGGCTGAGGAGGGAAGATTGCTAGAGCCCAGGAGCTTGAGGCTGCAGTGAGCTATGATTGCACCACTGCACTTCAGTCTGGGCAACAGAGCAAGACCCTGCCTCTGAAAAAAAAAAAAGAAGAAGAAGAAAAAAAAGACTGATAGAAATGGTTCGTTATGATGTAGCATCAGGGCTCTTATTTCAGATCCCCTAATGTCTACAAGCTGTTGGTTAACTCTCCATTTCTAGGCATTCTCTTCAATCCCTAAACGTCTGTTATGCTAGAGAGTCTACATCTTGGTAAAACCTGATAAACACAGTTGAAATCTGTTCAAGTACTGGTTTTGGTTTTATAAACTTATGTATGTACAGCTTACAGTACAATTTTAACAATAAAAAGAAACAAGGATCTAAAGATTGGACTCTACAAGGTCAAAATAACTAATTAAAAAATAAATTTTTAGTTTAAAAAATAGTATTATCTATTTCAATCCAGTGTTTTGACCTTTATTGTTACCGAAGCACCTTCCTATTCGGGCATTACATGAAAATTATCTTAATTATATCTAGTTTGAGACTGTTAAGAATTCTGTCTTATTTGAGATGTACCTTTCTTATATATTCATCTAGAGCACAGGACATGTTTTTCTTTTCAGGTCAGGCAACTACTAAGTAGCCAATTATTTATGACCTAAACACTTTAAATAGATTCCAAACAATGAGATCTGTGGAACTGGAATGAAGCTTTAAAAAATATGAATAACAAAGACAATTATAATGGATTAGCTGTAGTAAGCAGTCAATGTTTTCTCGTGCACACTTTTATTTTTAAAAGTACTCTGATTACTAAAAAAACTTCTTGTTTTAAGTTTTAACTGCTGACACAAAATATCAATTGATACAAAAAAGTAAGCACTTTCATTTATTTATATTTCTACATTCAAAATACATAGAAAATACATTATCCATGTACAGAATTTCTTTGGAGGAAAGAAATGTGTTCACAGTGGAATGTCTCTGATGTTTACATTAAAATCAGTGTAGATACTTATCTCTCACAGGGTCTCAAGACTTCCTTTCTGTCCGAGAGAAAGAAGAATCCTCTGATTTAACTCTTAGTTTGTTCATTAATCATAATCGCACTGCATTGAAAAAAAGCCCAATATATTTTGTGAAATAAAAACTGCTGACTCTTTGTTTACTTAAAATATGATAGAATCAAGCATGAACAAATCACAGAACGTAAATGTGGGAGATCAAAATACGAAAGATTAAAAACATACTCTGTCTGCATTAATAAAAACTTTCAAAGGGATTGCAACCAATTCTGTGAAAGCCTCAGAAGTTCCTGCTTTGGCAGTTAAAAGAGAAGAACATGAAACATTTTGTGATTTTTTTTTCTTTGTGGATAATTAAACACAAGCCATAAGAAAACAAATGCGCAGACGTACACCATATTTTTATCACTCTGAGGACTAGAGCCATGTATTGGAGACTTAGCGTTTGAAAGAAACATTTGAACTACATTTGAAGCATATTACTGACTTTTTTCCTAAATTAATGTTTTTGCATAAGTTTACCAAGCTTAGCCCCTGAGTCTTCCTTTCTATTTAAAGTGATTGAGTTTAGTTATCATCTTCTTTCTTCTTATGGGGAGACGAAACACATTTTCAAATACCCAGTGCACATTATTAAGGTAAGTAGGGGCTGAGGGGAGCTCTCTCTGTTGGGGTGGACATCATCCTTCATTGGCTTTTCTCTTCATTCAAAAGCCACAGTCACAGAGAAATTCTTCCCACTGGTTGCTATCATAAAGAGACACCATTCCTCCCGGGGCCTGCAAGAATTTTCCTCCCTTTATTGTGGTTGGAATCTCCCCAGAACGGGGACAATCAGACTCAATATTATTATTAATCACTTTCGAACCCTAAAAATCCGTATAGAAATGATCCATCCTGAGAATTCTTAGAATTCATCTGGCAACTCAATAATGAGTGGCAATGTATGTTCATTTATTTCATCCAATGAGACCCTGTAACACTCCACGGGCAGCTGGATGCTAAGGATGCCACCGTGAACCAGATACCTGCCCTCCTGAAGATTAAAATCTGATAGGGGAGAAATATTAATCAAATAATTCCACTAAAAAACAAATATGTATACCCACAACTCTTGTAAGAACCAGGCAGAAAAGTTATGCAGTATCATAAAGCTGAAAACAGGGAAATTTGATGTAGCAGGGAGGGAAAGAGGTCAGGGCAGCTCCCTAAAAAGTGGAAGGAGGGAGCACATTCCAGACCAAGAGAGGGCTCCTGGAGCTGGAGAGACTGAGTGAACATCAGTGCAGCTGGAGATGAAGCCAGGAATACAAGGCAACAAAGCTTTATAATTCCTCTGGCCCCCAGGAGCAACAGGGAGACGCAGAAGGGTGAGAAGCGGGTTTGCATTTTGAAACCCTCCCTCTGACAGCAGAGCTCTGGAAAGGTTGGGGGCAAGTGCAGGGCGGCAGGGGGTCTGGCTAGGTGTGGGGTCTGCTGCAGTAGCTCAGGAGAGTCACAGGGGGCTGGTGCTAGGCTGATGATGTCAGTGATGCAGTCCAGAGGAGGGAACAGGGACAGGCCAGTGAAAGTAACCATCGCCTCGGAGAATGTGAAAACTTCAGAAGAGCCCTTAACAAAACACTGTAAGTCCTTACAAAAGGTTTCCTCTCATAAAGTTGTAGAGCCATCTGTGTGTGTCGCCAGTGTTTCTTTCACTTTTCTTCTCGTTCCAGAGAAGGGTGTGTCAGCTGAGATTCCATCCGTGGTACACTGAGGGGCGGGGAGGGAAGGAAGTTTGATAAGTGAGTTTCAGGCTATGGCAGAGTGGTGAGGAATCCTTCTCCTGAGCACGTCTTCCCTCCCCGCAAAGCTGTAAAGCAGAGACGGGCACATTTCCCCTCAGCCTGCCCAACTCACCTCCCAAGCTTCATGCTTTTATTCTCTCACACTCCTGTCACCCACTGCATCATAGCCTGCTCTAAGGAGAGTATCTGATAAGCAAATTCTCACTAAGATGTAAAGAAAAAGGTTATGAATGACCTCTGCCAAAGAATAATTATGTTTTGATATCTAAAGGAATGAGTCTCTAATTATGGAAGGCCAGGCATCTATTTGGGAAGGCAGAGTGGCATTGTTTTGCCCTGAAATTATACTACCTTCCCTGTTAGGCATGTTCTTCCTTATAATTTGGGTCTCTTACAACACGCAGGCAGCAGAGGTGAGAAAGTTTAAAAAAAAAAAAAAAAAGGAAGAACATTGACCAGTTTCCCACAATGGACTGAAATAGTGCACGTCGCTGTTCACAAATCTTCTGTGGCTCTGTGCTCTCTTTCAAGGAGAGCGCGTCAGTTTCTGTGGTTTGACTGTAAGTTGTGTGCTGACAACGCCCAGTTTACACCTTCCTGCTTGATGCCTCCTCTGAACTCCGGACTCCTCCATCCCACTATCGACTGACCTCTGTTCAAGCATCTCACAAGCATTTCAAACTTGATGTGTCCAAACTAGACTCCTGACCCCCTCACCAAGAAACCCAGACTCCCCTAACCACTGATACCAAACACCCAGAAATCTGGGGGGTCATGCTGGACACCTCCCTTTCTGTATTAGCTTCCTGTGGCTGCCTTCACAAATTGCCACAAACTTGGTGGCTTAAAACTACAGAAATTTCTTTCCTCACAGTCCTGGAGTGCAGAAGTCTGAAAACAAGGTGTGGGCAGGGTGGCACTTCCTCTGGAGGCTCTGGGGGAGAACTCATCCTTGCCTCTTCCAGCCTTCTGGTGGGCTCCAGGTGATCCTTGTGGCTGCATCGCTCAATTTCTGCCTCCATCTTCACAGGGCCTTCTCCATTTTTGTCTAGGTCTCTCCTCTGTGTGGCTCCTAAAAGCACACTTGTCGCCTGTAATCCTAGCACTTTGGGAAGCCGAGGCAGGAGGATCACTTGAGGCCAGGAGTTCAAGACCGGCCTGAGCAAGAGTGAGACCTTGAGGCCGGGCGCGGTGGCTCACGCCTGTAATCCTAGCTCTCTGGGAGGCCGAGGCGGGCGGATTGTTTGAGCTCAGGAGTTCGAGACCAGCCTGAGCAAGAGCGAGACCCCCGTCTCTACTAAAAATAGAAAGAAATTAATCGGACAACTAAAAATATATAGAAAAAATTAAAAAAAAAGAAAAAAAGAGTGAGACCTTGTTTCTACAAAAAAATAGAAAAAATTAGCTGGGAGTGGTGGTGCGTGCCTGTAGTCCCAGCTACTCAGGAGGCTTGAGCCCAGGAGTTGGAGGTTGCAGTGATCTGTGATAAGGCTACTGCACTCTAGCTGGGGTGACAGAGCAAGACCCTATCTCAAAAAAAAAAAAAAAAGACACTTGTCATTGGATTTAAGGCCTACCTGTACAATCCAGGAAGATCTAATTTAGAGAATCTTAATTACATCTACGAAGGCCCTTTTTCCAAATAAGGCCACATTTACAGGCTCCAGGGACTAGGACACGGACATATCTTTGTAGGGGCTATCCTTCAACCCTCCACACTCTCCACCGCCCCTCACAAGCAGTGCATCCATAAGTTGTGGGGGAACTTACCTTCAAATTGTATCATCCATCGAGTCCACCTATCTTCATTGCTACGAAGAAGCGATGCCTCCTTTCTTCATCACTGTGACCCAAGCGAAGGGACCTCTGTCTCTCTTGAGAATTTCTGCCATGGCCCCCTAGCAACAATGATCTCCCTACTTCCACTCTTGCAATTGATTCTGTATACAGCAGCCAAGAGTGGCTTTTTTTTCCTCTTTTTTTTTTTTTTTTGAGACAGAGTCTCACTCTTTTGCCCAGGCTAGAGTGCCCGTGGCATCAGCCTAGCTCACAGCAACCTCAAACTCCTGGGCTCAAGCATGGGACTACAGGCATTACCACCATGCCCGGCTAATTTTTTCTACATATTTTTAGTTGTCCGATTAATTTCTTTCTATTTTTAGTAGAGACGGGGTCTCGCTCTTGCTCAGGCTGGTCTCGAACTCCTGAGCTCAAACAATCCGCCCGCCTCGGCCTCCCAGAGTGCTAGGATTACAGGCGTGAGCCACCGCGCCCAGCCAAGAGTGGTTTTTTAAAATGCACGCACACACACACACTCATACATATCAGACCATATCACTCCCCTGATTAGAAACCTCAAGTGCACTTAGAACTCCCTTTGGACTTCAAACAAAATCCAGCAGTATCCACCCTGGCTCACTTCCCCAGCCTTTTCTCTAGCCTCCCATGCTGGCAATACTCTAGCCACTTGGGCCTCCTACCAATTGCTTAGAGAGGCTGTCTCTGGCTGCCCTCTGTAAAAAGGCGTTCTCTGCTACTCTCCAACACAGCACCCTGTCCATGACCTCCATAGCACTTCTCAATATGTAATTTACCAGTTTATTCAGTTTATTATCCATCTTCCCACACTAGATTGAGCCCCCCCAACAATGCCCTAGTGAAGGAAACAAAACTCTTTGCTCAGCACTATAATGTCAGTGTCCAGCAGAGCACAGCATGTGGCAGCTGTCCAACAAGCAGTTGTTAAGTTAATTTATTGATAGTTCCCATTGATTATAGAATGAAGAACAAACCTCGCCTGGCACTCAGTGTGCCCAGCCTCTCGCCCCAGCCTACCACCCAACCTGCCTCATTGGCCACTTCTTTTTTTTTTGAGACAGAGTCTCACTCTTTTGCCCAGGCTAGAGTGCCCGTGGCATCAGCCTAGCTCACAGCAACCTCAAACTCCTGGGCTCAAGCATGGGACTACAGGCATTACCACCATGCCCGGCTAATTTTTTCTACATATTTTTAGTTGTCCGATTAACTTCGTATTTTTTTTAGTAGAGACGGGGTCTCGCTCTTGCTCAGGCTGGTCTCGAACTCCTGACCTTGAGTGATCCTCCTGCCTCGGCCTCCCAGCGTGCTGGGATTACAGACGTGAGCCACCTCGCCCGGCCTGTTGGCCACTTCTTAACGTGAAGCTGGAGGGCCTGCACATCTTACTGCTTTTCTGCAGCCACTTCAAATCCCTCCTCCTCCATGAAGCTGTGGGTCATTGTCTCCACCTCTCTACTCTCCTCAGCTGCTGTGTACTGCAAATTCACTGATTAGGTGATCCTCACTTATCCCGCCAACTGGCTAAAAGGCATAAGAGTAACTCTCTGTTTTACAGGTCTTTGAACTGACCAGCACAGGAACTGAGACAATGACATGCCCTGGAAACGGGCCACTGGCTACTTTAGAGTCTCAGGTCTGCCCACGACTAGCCGTGTGATCTCAAGCACTTTCTCCTCACCTCTCGGGGTTATTTTCTTCATGTGTAAATAAATGGGCATTAGAGGATATCATTTTAAGGCTCCTCTAGCTCTCAAATGCCAAGATTTTAATGATCAATCAATTTCAACAAATGCATTTCAGAAATGGGTGTAAAGGTTAAGTTAGTTATTGTATAAGGAACTTAGAAAAATGGCACTTAAAAAGAACTCAATAAATGACTTGCCAGTTCTTCATTGTTCCTTCCCCCTGCCCCCAACCCCATGAAGCAAACTGAGGTTCAGCAATATGAATAAAGCAACCAGGGTCAATAGGCAGTAATGATAAAGCCTGTCCTCCAGCTTAAGAAACTCCATGCTTTCCCTGCCTGTGTGCCAATAACAATCACCATGCATGCAGGGATGTGCGTTTCTGAACCTCTATCATAATCATTATCTCATTGTATCTTCATACCAACTCCATGAAGCAGGAATGATTATACTCATTCACACATGAGGAAAGTGAGGCTCCGAGGGGTTGAATCACTTACTGAAGGTCACACGACCAGTAAGTAGCTAAAGTAGGACCACGCCCGAGAATTTAGCCCTTGAAGCCCACATTTTTTCTCATACGCTGCATGGCTCTCTAGCAAAGTACAATGCATGAAGCGAACTTCGTTAAATCACATTTCTGCCAGTAGAAACCTGTGCTAAAAAGACCATCAATCAGTGGTTTATGGTAAACTTAGAAAACCTAACAGCAATATTTTATGAATTTAAGTGATAGTTTTTATACGTAGGTGGTTTTCTGCTATTCCACCTCAGTGTTCTTCCAAATCCATCCAGGGCTCAGTGCATATGCAGTTCTCATTCATGCTCATGTGAATTGCATACCCCAGCTCTTCACAGAAAACACGCCTCAAAGCACTCAAACACCTCAGAGGCAGAACCTTCCAGGAACTTCCAGGTACATGCTGCCACATGACTAGGTGTCCTGCTACCCACTGGAACTGTCTGCTGACAGAGATCATAAATTCTGAGCCTGTTCCCTGTTTATAAAAGTAAACAGATAAAAACATTGTCTTTCCTACTTCACAGGGGCATCATGGGATATTGTTCTTGAAAATATTTTGTCTACTACAAAGTACTCTTCAAGTACAAGGAATTAGTATTACTGCTCCCCAAAAGTGAAACTGAAGGGAACGCCTCCGCTGGTGAAGTATGTGTGCATATTCTGTCACCTAGTGGCCATAGGAAAAATCATTTTTAACATTTATGCTCCTGGTATTAAGGTAAAATCAACGAAATGAACCTTGTTAATATTTTTGGAAACTTCCAACCAATCCCTTCAATTTATACAATTTTTATCAATATTACTGAATCTATTAATTTTGTTTCTTTAATGCAGTAGAAATAAGCAGCACCAGAAACATAATTACATAATTGTAATTTACTTGAACTAAAATTTTTGAGCTGCCTACCAACACATTTTTTCAAGTCAGATCCATTTTTTCCAGCATAGTATTCATTCATTTACCGTGAAGAGTAACTACTGAGTGCTATTCTGTGCCGGGGATACAGCAGAGAACCAAGCAGAGTTCCTGCTTTCAATGGAGCTTACACTGTAGCAGGGGAGACAAACAATGAATAAATATGACATGTTAGTTGATGATGAATTTAATGAAGAGAAATCAAGTAGAGTAGGGGGAATTGAGAGTGATGGTCAAGTTGTTCTGTGCTCTACTTTAGATAGGGTTGTCAAGGAAGGCTTCGCCACAAGAAACCTGAAGGAAGCAAAGGAACAAACTATGCTGATATTTAGGGCTGGGCGGAAAAGAGTATTTCAAGCTGAGGGAACAGAAGGTGCAAAACCCTGATAGTGGGAAATGTTTGACGTGGTTGAAGAACAGCAAGGAAGCCAATGGAAGCAGAGTGAGTGAGGGGCTTGGAGGGAACAAGGCCAGAGAGGTGG
This sequence comes from Propithecus coquereli, assembly GCF_000956105.1. Classification (NCBI taxonomy): domain Eukaryota; kingdom Metazoa; phylum Chordata; class Mammalia; order Primates; family Indriidae; genus Propithecus; species Propithecus coquereli. The sequence continues at coordinate 7,301,152 of NW_012153062.1, read as the reverse complement.
CAGGGATGGCAGCTTGGCGTAGGCCATGGTAAAGAATTCAGACTTGGCCATTGGGGTCTCGGGGTGAGATGGAGAAGCCACTGGAGGGAGTTTTGAGTAGTGGCGTGACCTAATAATTCTGGGTAACTCTCTGACAAACAAAATAAAACACCAAATAACCTGACAGACAAGTTTAATGGAATGCCTGGGAAGAAATGGTTCCCATAAGAACATAAATTGTTCAAAACACTTATAAAAACAGCCTCTTTTAAGCGAACTCACAGGGTTATAGAGGAAGAATGCATAACATCTTCACAGTGAAACAAGTTATATCAGGCAAGCTGAAGCTATTTTTACTCAGGATTGTCTCCAAAAAAAAGGGCTTTCACAAAAATGGTACATAAATTCTCAAGATACTCTTCAATGAAGAAATAAATATTTCCTGAATGTCCACTATAGATAGGTGACCTGGAAAGGTAGGTTTGGGTCACCAGACAGGGCTCCTGCTTTAAAGTCACTTATAAAATAAAACACATGCACATAAAAGATGTCACAAGGCAATGTGCAAATGCAGAGGGAGAGCTGGAGACACGGGCATGGCATTTGGGAGGAGCTATGCCAGTATATGAGGACAGGGACACCAGGCCAGGCAGGAACAGAGGCAAGGAAAACAGAGTGGGGGTGGGGTCCAGGAATAGTGACCTTGATCTAGGCCCCAAACCAAGAAAGACCAGAAGTCAAGAGGCCAAGCCTACACTTATATTCATAGAATTTTAGAAGGAAAGAAAAATTGGAGGTGATTGAATTCAGCTCTCTTATTTTAAAAAAGAGGAAAATCTGATAAATCAAGATCCCGCTGGTTAGTGACAGAGATGGACCTACAACAAAAGCTCTTGAGTTTTCAGTCCATTGTTTTTGCAAATTGCTACCAGGAAAATGACAATGAGGCTATGGAATTCTTAAAATTGCAAACCAGGGCTGAGAGGGGGCCTCATGGGAGCGGGACCATGGACAACATAACATAACCGTGGTGGTTAGAAGCAGGATGCAGACCTAGGAATCAGGTGGTCAGCAAGATGAAAAGAGATAACTAGGCCACAGGAGAGTAACTGACTAATAGTTTGAGGCATAAATAAAGCAAGCCAGACGCCAGGCATGGGTGAGAAACCCTGACCCTGTGGGTCTGAGCAAGAGGCGTGTAGAGATGGAGACTGAGAATTCAGTCTTCCCAGAGACAGGGAGGGACACAGGCACGGTCATCGTGTGAGAAATCACACGCAAGGGAGTAGGGTGATAGCTTTCTCTCTTTCCTAATGAGGATACAATAATTTGCCTCTTTTGGGGGAGGGGAGTGTAAATTAATATGCTTTGGACTTGGTGTTTTACTCTTTAAAAACGAATCCTTTTTTGTCAGCTAAAACTCCTACGTGGTTAGTATTGGATAATTAAAGATGAAACTATTTGGGGATGTGAAGCTATGTCTTCTTTTTTATATCTAATAATTTAGGTTAGTTGTCGATTTTATTCTAGAAAGAAATTGTTAGTGTGAGTTTCCAGTGAATCTCCAAATATTACTAAGATTACTAGAGAGGGCATGGAAGCTCCTTGCCACTCCTCCCATACCATGCCCTGTGCATCTCTTCCATCTGGCTGTTGTTCCTGAGTTGTATCCTTTATAAAAAAATGGGTAAATGGGCCGGGCGCAGTGGCTCACACCTGTAATCCCAGCACTTTGGGAGGCTAAGGTGGGAGGATCACTTGAGGCCAGGAATTTGAGACCAGCCATCAGCAACATGGCAAGACCTGTCACTATAAAAATATAAAAAGTTAGCCAGGCATGGTGTCAAATGCCTGTAGGCCCAGCTACTGGAGAGACTGAGACAGGAGGATCGCTTGAGCCTAGGAGTCTGAGGCGAGCAGTGAGCTATGATGTCGCCACTGCACTGCTGCCTGGGCAGCAGAGCGAGACTCTGTCAGAAAGAAAGAAAAGAAAGAAAAAGAAAGAAGGAAGGAAGAGAAAGAAGGAGGGAGATAGGGAGGAAGGAAGGAAGGAAGGAGGGAAGGAAGGAAGGAAAGAAAAGATAAGATTACCAGAGAGAATGGAGAGAGAAGGGAATCCCTACCCTGCTCAAGAGAGGCAGGAGGGGAAGTTGGAGCAGAGAGCCAAATCTTACCTCTCCCAGGAAGGGGAAAGAAAAGAGGCCAATTATGTCCATCTCCTTCTCTCCCTTCTTTTCAATTCTCCGTTTCTCCACTATCTTCATTCATTGAGCAATACTGAACTCATGCCCTGCAAAGACTGTGCTGGGTGCAAAATAAGTGTGATGCCTCGGAGGAATGAATGGCCCTGCTCTGAGTCTGGTGGTGGGGGGAGATATGTATGACAAGTATCTCAAACACAAAGAAGATAGTAAATAAGGACTTTAATAGAGCCCTAAATGTTTAATGTGCTAGTTGTTTAATGTAAATTTTTGTACTGTCTTGTTTATGGTTTGGTCCCTGGGGCTTGGAAACGTTAGACGAGTGAATGGGAAATAAAACTGGAAAAGTAGGTGAAAGACTGAAGAGGCTTGTATGGCAAGATTATTTATTTTATTGTGCTTATTTAAAGAACGGTACATGCATATAATTGGGTTAATATAATAATAATCCTTGTTTCATGACACACTCTCATCATCAAACCATCTTTTATTATTTAGACTTAATAATGCAATAAGCACCCATCACAAAACCTACCACCTAACTTAACTTCGTTTCATCTCTGCACTCCCCCCTTTCTACCTCCTACCTCCCACCTTCGGAGGTAACCATCTTATCTCCATAATTCATTTGCTCTTTTCTATAGCTTTGCTATAGGTAGATATCTCTTAAAAGTACTTTTTATTTTTTTATTACTTTCTTAAAAGGATATCATGCTGAAAACTTTTGGAACATCTTTTTTTCACTTAATTTTGTCTGTTGTATAACACGTCATTATGTGAATGTTCTAGTCTATTCATTCACACTCTTATCAACGTTTGAGTTATTTCCAGGTATTTTCTATTGTTAATTGTGCTCCTAGGAACATTCTCTGCATGTTTCCTGATGTAGATGTGCTGGAGTTTCTCTGGGGGCTATATCTAGGAGTGGAATTGCTGGGCTGTCGAGTATGTGAGTATTCAATTTCAGAAAATAATACCAAACACTCTTCCAAAGTGGTTGCACCAATTTATATTCTCAAAAGCTATGTATAAGAGACCTTTGGATCTACATCCTCTGCAATATTTGGTGCTGTCAGACTTTAAAATTTTTGCCATTGAAATGGACATAAAATGGTATCTCATCATGGTCTAAATTTGCTTTTCCTTGATCAGTAATGTTACAGTCATATGTGTTTTTTCTTTTATGGGATGCTCATTTATGTCTTTTGCCCATTTTCCTTTGGGGTTGTGTTTTTCTATTCATTTGTAGGAGTATTTTTTTAAAATATATTCTTGATATTAAATCTTTTTGATTATGTGTACCTTTGTGGTTGTGTGTATTGTGAATATTTTCTCCCAATTTGTAAATTACCTTTTTTACTTACTTTAAGGAGTCTTTTAACAATTTTTTTCTCTTCTTTTATTTTCTTTTTAAAGGCAGAGTCTCAGTTTGTCACCTGGGCTGGAGTGCATTGGCACAATCACAGCTCACTGAAACTTCGAACTCCTGGGCTCCAGCGATCCTCCTGTCTCAGCCTCCCAAAGTGCTGGGATTACACACGTCAGCCTCTATGTCCTGCCACATTTTTTTTTTCAAAGAAACTTTTTATTTTGGAATAATTTTAGATTTACAGAATAGTTGCAAAGATAGTAAAAGAGTTCCCATATCCTTTACTCAGCTTTCTCTGATGCTAACATCTTACATAAGCATAGTACCTTTGTCACAACTAAGAAATCAACAGTGGCACAATACTATTAACTAACTACAGACTTCATTCAGATTTCATCAATTTTTCCACTAATGTTCTTTTTTCTCTTCTAAGATCCACCATAGGATGATAATATATTGCATTTAGTTAGGAGTCTTTTGACAAACAAAAGTTCTTAATTTTAATAGTCAAATTTACCTACCTTTTCTTTTTATAGATAATGTTTTTTGTTTCTTAAGACATTTTTTCCTAACCCAGGTTACCCATGTTTTCTATTAAAAGTTTTCTTAAAGTATTATTTTTGACATTTAAGTCCTTAATCCATCTGGAGTTGATTTTTTTTTTATAGTGTGAGCTAGAGATCCAGTTTAATCTTTTTCCAAATGGATAGTCTTTTTCTCAGCTGTATTAAATAACCAATTTTTCCATTTCCCACTTACCTGACATGTCACCCCAATATATACCAAAGGTCCAGACATGAGTGGATCTGTTCCTAGTCTCTCTAATCTATCCTGTTGGTTAATTTGTGTCACACTGTTTAATTATTTTAGCTTCATAATGAATCCTATATTAGGCAAGACAAGTTCCCTTCTTGCTTTTCTTTTTCAGAAGGTTCCTGGCTATTCTTGACCTTTTACTCTTCCTTATACATTTTAAAATCATCTTATCAAGTTCCATAAAATTCTTGTTGAGATGTTGACTGGAATTGCACTGAATCTACAGAACAATTTGGAAAGAACATATGTTGTTAAGTTATTGAATCAGCTGGGTGTGGTGGTGCATACCTGTAGTCCCAACTACTCAGGAGGCTGAGGCAGGAGGATCACTTGAGCCCAGGAGTTTGAGGTTGTGGTGAGCTAGATGATGCCACTGTACTCCAGCCCAGGCGACAGAGTGAGACACTGCCTCAAAAAAAAAAAAAAAAATCTAGAGACAACATTATCCCAAATAGGCAAACATTCTCTTTGAAACTGGGATGGAGGCAATAATGTCCTTGTCATTAATTCTATTGTAGGAAATAATTAGTGAAATGTGACAAGAGAAAAAAATTAGAGGTGTAAGAATTGGGATGAATGAAATAAATTCATCATTTTTGCAGATTAGATGATCATTCACATAGAAAACCCTCATAGAAAATTATTATTAATAATAGGACATTTTAGCAAGGTGGCTGAATATAAGATTAATAAATAAAAGTCAATTGGCTGGCCATGGTGGCATGTGCCTGTAGTCCTAGCTACTTGGGAGGCTGAGGCAGGGGGATCATTTGAGCCCAGGAATTCAAGGCTGCAGTGAGCTAGGATCAGGCCATTGCACTCCAGCCTGGGCAACAGAATGAGACCTCATCTCTAAAAAATAAAAATAAAAAAAAATTAAAAAGTCAATTGAATCTCTATACAACAGGAACAAACAATTAGAAAACGTTTTTAGGCCAGGCATGGTAGCTCATACCTATAATCCCAATACTTTGGGAGGCTGAAGTAGGAGGATTGCTTGAGGCCAGGAGTTTGAGACCAGACTGAGCAACAAAATGTGACCCCTATCTCTATAAAAAATAGAAAAATCAACCTGGGTAACAGAGCAAGATCCCATCTCTACACAAAAAATAGAAAAATTAGCCAGGGGTGGTGGCATGCACCTGTAGTCCCAGCTACTTGGGAGGCTGAGGTGGGAGAATCCCTTGAGCCCAGGAGTTTGAGGTTGCAGTGAGCTATGATCACACCACTGCATTCCAGCCTAGTTAACCGAGAAAGACCCTATCTCTAAAAAAAAAAAGTTTTTAAAAAAGATGCCACCATTTTCAATAATATCAGAGAATATTAAGTGCTTAGGAAAGACACATACAACTTCTAAAGGGAAAATTGTAACATGTTAAGAGACATTAAGAGGCCGGGCGCTGTGGCTCACACCTGTAATCCTAGCACTCTGGGAGGCCAAGGCGGGAGGATCGTTTGAGCTCAGGAGTTTGAGACCAGCTTGAGCAAGAATGAGACCCCATCTCTACTAAAAATAGAAAGAAATTGGCTGGACGACTAAAAAATATATAGAAAAAATTAGCCGGGCATGGTGGCGC
>NW_012153062.1:7266126-7295035 GCF_000956105.1 Propithecus coquereli | reverse complement strand
ATTTTTCAACTTTGTCAGATATACTTAAAGATCAGTTGGAAAGAGGAAAGTATCATCTTTATAATAGACTCAAAGCCTAAACTTGTTCTTTTTGAAGAATAGTTTAACCTATTTATGATGTTCTTTATACTATCTTCTCAGAAAGTAGTATTGCTTTGTCTTTCATTCCTGAAATGATATTTTATATATTTTGCCCCTTTAAGCAAATTATGGACAGTTGTTAGTCAAGCATCAATTATGGTGAATCATTAGTTAAAATTAAAACACTTCTTTTGATTGCAGTGTATATAAAACACTCATTCTTCATTTAAACAAACTTTATCTTTGATAAAAATTTCTAAATGAATGGGAAGGCAGATAGTCAAATCACTAGAGCTAAGTTCTTTATTACATAAGACATTTGTTAACTTTCACACTAAAAGGAGGGATAAAATTTAAACTAAAACGCTTTTATTCACAAAATCAGGGCAAATTTTGTATTTTATTTTTATTCTTTCTAGAGACAGAGTCTCCCTATGTTGCCCAGGCTGGACTTGAACTCCTGGGCTCAGGCGATCTTCCAGGAGGGGGCAAGGAGCTGAGAGATTAGGTCCAATTGCCAATAGCCAATGATTTAATCAACAAGACTGCGTAAAGAAACTTGATAAAAACCCTTAAGCCATGGAGTTCCAGGAGCTTCCTGGTCAGTGCTGGGAGGGTGGCACATTGAAGAGGTCATGGATGTCTGCACCATCCTCCCCCCCTCAAAACTTGCCCTGTGCATCTCTTCCTTGTGCCTGCTCCTGAATTGTCTCCTCTACAACTGTGGTCCCCAACCCCCAGGGCCGTGGCCTGTTAGGAACCGGGCTGCATAGCAGGCGGCGAGCCGCAGCATTCATCGGTATTTACAGCCGCTCCCCATCGTTCACATCACCGCATAAGCTCCACCTCCTGTCAGATCAGCAGCAGCGTTAGATTCTCATAGGAACTCGAACCCTGAGGTAAACTGCGCATGCGAGGGATCTGGGTTCCAGGTTCCCTAAGAGAATCTAATGCCTGATGACCTGAGGTGGAGCTGAGGCAGTGATGCTGGTGCTGGGGAGCAGCTGCGAATACAGACTGTCATTAGCAGACAGGTTTGACTGCACAAAAAATGTAATGTGCTTGAATCTTCCTGAAACCATCCCCACTCAGATCTGTGGAAAAATTATCTTCCATGAAACCGTTCCCTGGCTAGATTTAGATCCCCTTTAAAACTAGAGACTGAGGCTCTGACATTTGGGATGGCATAGCTAAATGGCGACAGAATTCTCATGGACTCGTTCTCCTGCCTGAGGCCTTGGTTTGGATTCTTGTGGGGCACCTGCACGAATGCACACATTGGGAGCGTGGTGCCTTGATGGATTTGGTAGGACCTCATTTGAGAGGACCCCATTTGCAACAAACCGTTTATGTGCTTGGGGCAGTCCAAGGTCAGAAGGTCCAAGGTGACCCGCCGCACAGGGAGCCCAACAGGTAGGGGCTTGCCCTTTCAATGATTGGCAGTTTCACTCAGATGCCTAGGCTTGTATTGGCAGATACCTTTTCAGGCTGGACAGAGGCTTGTCCTTCCCCAGTGGAGAGAACATCTGAGGTTCCAAGCCAAGTTCCTGCACACTTACACCAGTGCAGAGCTGGAACAGGCCTTGGAGGATGACAGGATAACAGGCATCATCAGTCCAGGGAAAGAAGCCAAACAGATGGAGAATGGCATGCTGGTGATGGACACCAGGGGCAGGCAGCTGCAGAGATGGCTCAGCAGCTCCTTCTCCTACAGCGAGGATACCAGCAGGCACCCCATTGTCAACAGAACCCAGGAGCACATTCCATGGAGCCCTGAGCATTTCACAAGAGTGATAATGGACCCTCCTTGGCATTGGAGGTAACCCAGCAAGTAAGCAAAGCCCTACACCTAGAATGCAAATTGCATGTACCCTGGAATTGATGCAGGAAACGCACAGAGACCAGTTTCATAGAAGACAATTTTTCCACGGACTGGGGTAGGGACAGGGTGAGGAGGCAATGGACGGGGGAGACGGAGCTCAGGTACTGATGCCTGGCCCTGTTTTCCTAACAGGCCACGGACCAGTACCAGACAGTGGCCCAGTGGTTGGGGACTACAGGGATAAGGTATTGCCAACCTCATCATTTGCCAAGAAATTGATAAACATCTCTTTCCTTCTCCTCAAACCACTTGTCCTCCTTTTTCTGACGTGGCCTTGGGGACAAATGCCAAACTTTTGGTAATAATAACACATCTTTTAGTCACTTATTTGAATAGTTTTATTTTCTGGTAAAACTTAGTATCAAGAAATATCAGCATTATTGACCCTGACATCTACAAATCCCAGCATTTCTGAATAAATAAATACATAGAAGTTACGTATTTGGGGATATAGCTATATAAAAATTTTTAAAATCAAATAATTTTATCCTGTTTAATATAATCAAAAACCCCTTTTACACTAATAATATTTTTAAATTTACCCATGTGTCAATAATCATCTTTCAAAAATACAGTAAAACAAATTCAAAGAAAAATAAACAAAAATGAATGATTAAGAATTTCTTCCCAGCTGGACATGGTGGTTCATGCCTATAATCCCAGCACTTTGGGAGGCCAAGGCAGGAGGATGGCTTGAAGCCAGGAGTTTGCAACCAGCCTGAACAATATAGTGAGACCCTCTCTATAAAAAAAATTTAAAAATTAGCCGGGCATAGTGGCATGTGCCTGTAGTCCTAGCTACTCGGCTACTCAGGAGACTGAGGCAGGAAGATTGCTTGAGCCCAGGAGTTTGAGGCTGCAGTGAGCTATGATCATGCCACTGCACTCCAGACTGGGTGACAGAGTGAGACCCTGTCTCTAAAAAACAAACAAACAAAAAAACTTCCCCTTTCTTGATCTGTGTTCCACTTTGTCAAAATTGCTTATCCATTTGTTTTGTAGGGGCCTTTGTGAATATTGTAAAATTTACCTATGTATCAATAAAAATTTAGGAAGTGGTTGAGTTATAGTGGCCAATTCTCCAACAGAAATGTATTGTTATAACTTATTAGATCTGGAAAGGGGGTCAGAATTCATTAAAATTAACACAAAGACTCCTAAGAAACAAATGAATAAACAATAAAATAATTTTATTCTGACAAATTTGTTTCTTTTCCTTTGAATTTGTTTTAAATGCTGCTATCATGGCTCTTTTTCTGATTCTATCAGAGGGGATCTTTACCCTTTTATGAACTATTTATCTTAGTCCTTTTTTTTCACTTCTATAAAATTTAATGAGAAACAATCAACCAAGGTGACTTTTCCTTGGAAAATCCTCCAAAAACTAATTTTATAAACAGCTACTTATTTTGATAGGAGTTCCATTTATAAATAGCAGCCATTGCTTCACTGCCTACAAAATTGAAGGCTGTCACATTTTACATGTGTAATTTTTTCCTTGACTTGTTTGCTTTTTCAATACAATAGAGAATATATTTGCCAATTTTCAGTCAATTAGTTCACATTTATGTGCAGATTTTTAATAATTTCATTCATATTTAAAAGCTAGTAGTCTGTTTAAATTGCTGGGCAACCCCATCAGATATTTAGGAACTCCCTAATCCATTCTTCGGTATGAGATAAGTCTTTTCTGCAGTAATTATAGAACCATGCCAGGGAACTTCTGGCCTCTCCTCAGGCCCCCAAGCTAGGGCACAGTCTTCCACTTTTTCCTTTGGCAAGTGGATCTCTCTGTTCCCTTTACCTCTTCGTCCCCTCCATTCTCACCTTGGTGAAGAGTGGGTAGTTAGGCATAAATCATTTGTTCATTATTAGACAATTAATTATTGAAAACCGAACATGTGCTGTGTGCCAGATACTTCACTAGGTACTGAGGATAAAGCAGTGAACAAAACACACAAAAATCCCTTTCTTCCCTGAGCTTTCATTCAAGGCAGAGACAGCTATTAAATAAATAAACAAGTATATAATGTATCCGATGGTTATTTGTCCTATGGAGAAAAGGAAGCAGGGAAAATAGAGAGTGTGAGGGTGGCAGTGGTGATTGCTCTTTTATTTTTTATTTATTTTTTTGAGACAGGGTCTCATTCTGTCACCCAGACTAGAGCGCAGTGGCATCACTATAGCTCACAGCAACCTTAAACTCCTGGGCTCAAGCAATCCTCTTGCCTCAGCCTCCCAAGTAGCTGGGACCCCACACCTGGCTAATTTTTCCATTTTTGGTAGAGACAGGATCTTGCTCTTGCTCAGGCTGGTCTTGAACTTCTGAGCTCAAGGGATCCTCCCACCTCGGCCTCCCAGAGTGCTAGGATTACAGGCGTGAGCCACCACACCCGGCCTGATTGCTCTTTTAAATAGGACAATGAGAGGTCTCACCAGTAGGGTGAGTGGGAAAGTGATGTATTAAGAAATAGAGTATGATTGCCCATTTGAGGTTCGTGGTCATAAATTTAAAGGGAGACTTGACAGCAAGGTTGTGCATATTCCTTTAGTTAACAACGAGTTGCAAGGAACATAATAGATACAGACTTAACAAGGATGTAAGATTTTTTTTTTAAGAGATGGGGTCTCACTATGTTGCCCGGGCTGGCTTCAAACTCCTGGGCTCAAGAAAATCTCCCGTCTTAGCCTCCCCTAGTAGCTGGGACTACAGGTGCTTGTGCCGCTTCACCCAGCTTAATTTAAGATTTAATAAGGGTTTAATAAGGTTTGTGATTTTGCCAAGCATGGAATAAGGAGGAAGCAAGAGGAGGCGAAAGAGCTGAGGGTGACTGCAAAAGGGATTATGATTAAAGGAGGGTAAGAAGGGAAGAAAGGACTTCAGACAAGTGAGAGATAGTGAAAAGACGGTAGGATTCATGGATTACTGGTCCCAGTGGAGGTGAATGATTGTTAGAGTCCAAATCCCGATTCCCTGCTGGGATGGAAATCAGAGGATCCACTGAGTTTTGATCCTTCATTTTCATTTCAGAGGGTGGGGCTCACCCACTTTAGCCTCTTGAGCATCTAGATTAGCCAGGCGTGGTGGTGTGGGCCTGTAGTCCCAGCTACTTGGGAGGCTGAGGCAGGAGGATCGCTTGAGCCCAGGAGTTTGAGGTTGCAGTGAGCTATAATGACACCACTACACTCTAGCCTGGGTGACAGAGCAAGACCCTGTCTCAAAAAAAAAAAAAAAAAAAAAAATCCAAATTTGGGCAAACAGATAATCCTTCTCCATGATGGTTCCTCCTAGACTGAATAAGGGGCATCCTTTTGACTTAAGAGGGGAGGATTTTCTTTTTTTAATTTATGAAACAATTCATGAAATTTGGGTGTCATCCTTGTGCAGGAACTATGCTAATGCTAATCATCTCTGTATAGTTCCAATTTTTGTATATGTACTGCCAAAGCAAACACATAAGAAATTTTTGAGGACTTCCAGGTTAGGTTACAGCCATGTCAAATAAACATTCTCTGTATCTTCCTACTCTACCTGATTTGTATTTTTTTATTGTTGGCACAGATTCTTTTTTGTCATATAGTTTCATCATTCTTGACGCAAAATTAACTTTCTTTTAGTGTCTTCCGATGTCGTTTTGCTATTTACAAATCTTGATTTACAAGGTTAATGGGACAGAATCTTATACATTTTTTCAATCTGATGTGCCAAATTCTTAAGATTTGTGGAAGTACTACAAAATTTATGGCTTTTCTCCTCACAGATATGGCCCATGTTTACTCCTCCCACCTCAAAAACTATTTCCAATCTTCATTTTCTGAAATGATTACATTAAGATAATTCATTATTTACTATACCTGTTTATTCACTTTTTTTTTTAGACACAGTCTTGCTCCGTTGCCTGGGCTAGAGTGCAGTGGTGTCCTCATTGCTCACTGCAACCTCAAACTCCTGGGCTCAGGTGATCCTCCTGCCTCAGCCTCCCAAGGAGCTGGGACTACAGGCATGCACCACCTTGCCTGGATAACTTTTCTATGGTTAGTAGGAGACAGGGTCTTGCCCTTGCTCAGGCTGGTCTTGAATGCCTGAGCTCAAGCAATCCTCCCTCCTCAGCCTCCCAGTGTGCTAGGATTATAGGTGTGAGCCACCCCACCCAGCCAGGAAATGACTTTAGACTGAGACCTGTGAAATGAGTGTAGGAACAAGAGGAATGAGAGAAGAGCCATTGTAGAAGCCCATGGATCACACAGGGCACTGGAAAGAGCTAAAAGGTCAGTGTGGTTGGAAATGGGGGAACTGATGTAGGTATGGTTGGAGCTGAAGGTAGATAAATCATGTAGGATCTTTGCAGCTCATTTTAAGGGTTTTGTTCCGTATCCTAAAAATAATGGAAAGTAATTGAAAAGTTTTAAGTGTGGTAACATGATGAGATTTAGCTTTGTAAAAGATCACTCAGAAGCCTGTGAGATGGCCCATGTCTGTAGTTTCAGCTGTTAGGAAGGTGAGGAAGGAGGATCATTTGAGCCAGGAGTTCAAGGCTGCAGTGTGCTATGATCATGACTATGAATAGCCACTGCACTCCAGCCTGGGCAACACAGCAAGACTCGCCTCTCAAAAAAAAGTCACTCAGGCTTTTCCATAGAGTGTAAACTTCTCCCTGCCACTGTTTCTCAGGAGAAGGGCAAAAAGCTGATAGTCGGTAAGATTTCTACTGAATCATTCCTGGCTTTCATTGCCTTTGACTTCCTTTAGGCCTTTCATGATTGTGAGGGTCACACCCTAGGTCTTTACCTATCTGCCTTTTTCCTGTAAAATAAGATTAAAAAAAAATTAGGGCCAGGCTAGGTGGCTCACACCTGTAATCCTAGCACTCTGGGAGGTCAAGGCGGGAGGATCATTTGAGGTCAGGAGCTCAAGACCAGCCTGAGCAAGAGCGAGACCCCATCTCTATTAAAAATAGAACAAATTAGCTGGGTGTGGTAGTATGGGCCTGTAGTCCCAGCTACTCTGGAGGCTGAGGCAGGAGGATTGCTTGAGCCCAGAAGTTTGAGGTTGCTGTGAGCTAGGCTGATGCCACTGTACTCTAGCTCTGGTGACAGAGTGAGACTTTGTCTGAAAAAAATTTTTTTTTTTTGAGATGGCGGTTAGGGGGAGATGTCTCACTGTATTACTCTGACTAGCCTTAAACACCTGGGCTCAAGCAATTCTCCAGCCTCAGCCTCCTGAGTACCTGGGACTATAGAGGTATGTCACCATGCCCTGAATAAGATTTTAAACAAAAGCAAGAACATAAAAATTCAAATCTAAACACAAACTGCCTGCCATTCTGGGCATTTATTTATTTATTTATTTTTGAGACAGAGTCTTGCTCTGTTCCCCGGGCTAGAGTGAGTGCCATGGCGTCAGCCTAGCTCACAGCAACCTCAAACTCCTGGGCTCAAGTAATCCTTCTGCTCAGCCTCCCAGGTAGCTAGGACTACAGGCATGCGCCACCATGCCTGGCTACTTTTTTCTACATATATTTTTAGTTGACCAGGTAATTTCTTTCTATTTTTAGTAGAGACGGGGTCTCGCTCTTGTTCAGGCTGGTCTCCAACTCCTGACCTCCAGCGATCCTCCCACCTTAGCCTCCCAGAGTGCATTCGGGTATTTATATGACCTCTAGAAAGCACATCAAGCGTGCTGCTTTCTTTCAAACACTTGGTCCTTTCCTCCCACATCAAAGTGATTGAATGAAGTCATGTCAAACTCTTAATGGTCCTCAGATTCCCCCTTTAGGTAACTGGGGATTGGTTTTTTTTTTTGACGGGATTAGAGAGCGGCTCATCAGCTGTTTTTGCCCTCCCTCCCCCATCCATCCATCCATCCATCTTGGAATGAGTATTAAGAATTCAGAAATATTGTTTGCAATTTGATCCAAAAGGCAACTACTGCCCTAAATATATTCTTCTGATACATGTTAGCACTTTTAAAGTACCTGCAAACCATCAAGAGGTAGTTGCCAAGACTCTCAAAATCCTAAAACACTGTCAGCACGGCAGCTGTTGTGAAACAGCTAATTGCCTTTTATTTTATTTTTTAAGGCTAGTCAAGTGAATCAGCAGGACTGGAGAAGGAAGATAGGAATCTGTAACTGGCTGTGATCAGTTAGTTGTGAATACTACTATACTCAGACCAACCTAAGTTGCTATTTTAAAACCAATGAGATCATGTTAGTTCCAGCCTCAGCTGCTACCTAATATTTATTAAGCACTTATTACGTGCAAGAGATGGGAGCTGTGGAGAGAGCTGGAGAAAAACATAAAAAACACCACAAGCCAAAACTCACGAACTTCCAAAGTAACAACATAGGACTATTGGATTAGTGAGGAAGTTATTTTAATAGTAAACGCCTTGAGGGCATTTGCTTCTACTCCTTAAACTCTCAGCTCTGCATGGCATTCATTAAGAGCTCAGTATAAGTGCTCTTAGTAACTGAATGACCCCAACGCATCCTAGCCGGACTCAACTCACACCCCTCCTTACGCTGCCTGGGGCTAGGTGTGGCCACGTGACCGGCCCGGACCAATGGGCAGGCCGCATGGCCGGTCTCCTATAAAGGCACTGGTGGCAGCCGACTAGCGGCCGCCATTAGGGTGAGATTTGGCTGCGACGGACGGTGGAGAGCTGCTGTCCTGCACCGCTTCATCTGTGCAAACTGGAAAGGGCGATCATTTAAAGTCTTTTTCATAACAGGTAATATACTCTCTACAGGAAGCATCGCCCTAGGCTGGCCCCTCGGGGCAACCTTGGTTGGGAAAAACCGTTTTTTCTCTCCCCTCCCCCATCAACACTATGCGACAGGCAAGAGGCAGTTGGGGAGGCCATCCTCTTCGTGCCTGCAGCCCAGGTGAGCTGCCAGTTGCTTTCCTTTGGCCTTGCCAACTGCAAGCTCGTTTCCCCAATGAGCCTTCTCCTCCCCCCGACCCTTTCCCCCTAAATGTTTGGTTTTTGTGCCAGGGACGGCTGGGAAGGAGGAGGTTGGGGAGAGGACATGGGGGTCCGGTTGTGCAACTGCCTCCTCCCATCTCGAAAAAACACGGTCTGCGAGTTCCTCTTAGGTCTTGGATTGGTGGGTCGCTGCTACCTGTACTATCGGTTTGGGAATGCAGGAGAAAGTACGGAGCTTTTAGCTTTAGCTGGCATTTTTGTTGTGTTTATTCTGCGAGTCCTCATTTGGGACAGGGACATCCTGGTCCTTGATTCATTTATTCAACTTTATTAATTCCTTGGAACCTGTTAAACCCTTTGCAGGGTGCTGCAGAATTGGAGGTGGGCCTGACCTCGAAGTACACTGGCTTAGTTAAGAATTAAGATAGAGATATGGACAGGGTGCTTTGGGACCCATGGGAAGGGCCTGGGTGGTTGGAAGGAAGGAGGCAGATTTCTCAGTAGAAGTGATAACTCGGCTGGGTCTTGAGGGACAAATAGAAGTTAGACTAAAGAGTGATGAGGGAAGCTGGGATAAAGAGAAATTTCTCGAAGGCATGGATGTATGTACACAGGGTATGGTAGGACAGTGGAGAATTGCTTTACTAAAAAAAATGAGGCTGCTGTGTTGTCCAGGCTGCAGCGCAGTAGCTGTACACAGGCATCGTCATTTCAAATTACAGCCTTCAATTCCTGGCCTCAACTGATCCTCCCACCTCAACCTACTGAGTAGCTGGGACTACAGATGCTGTGCCATGGTACCTGGCAAGAATTGTGGTTTTTGGGCGGGTGCAGTGGCTCACGCCTGTAATCCTAGCACTCTGGGAGGCCGAGGCGGGCGGATTGTTTGAGCTCAGGAGTTCAAGACCAGCCTGAGCAAGAGCAAGACCCCATCTCTACTAAAAAAATAGAAAGAAATTAATCGGACAACTAAAAATATATAGAAAAAAAATTAGCCGGGCATGGTGGCGCATGCCTGTAGTCCCAGCTACTCAGGAGGCTGAGGCAGGAGGATCACTTGAGCCCAGGAGTTTGAGGTTGCTGTGAGCTAGGATGACCCCACGGCACTCTAGCCCAGGCAAAACAGTAAGACTCTGTCTCAAAAAAAAAAAAAAAAAAAAAGAATTGTGTTTTTTGAGTGGCTGGCACAATGTTGGGAGTTGATGCAGTAGCAAGAGATGAGTCTAGTGAGATGGCCAAGGAGGGTATTTTAAAAGGGTTTGTATATCATGAAGGACAGTGGGTTGAACAGCATGATCTTAAGCAAATTGGTGCCCCCCAAAATCGAGACATCACCATTGCATTAATTCATGGTGTTAAGTGACAAAGGGATTGTAATTATGTGTATTGAGTTATAATTGCCTATTAACAATTCTCTGTAAAGAGACTGTATCCCAAAATTCTAGCTCAGTGTTTGGCAACGTTGTAGTTGCCTTCCTCTCTCTCTCTATTTTTTTTTTTTTTTTGAGACGGGGTCTCACTCTGTAGATGCCTTATATGTATTTAATAAATAAACAAATAGAATTTGGAAAATGGTATCCTGGAAACTAGAGGAGTGTTTTAAGAGAGTCATAATAGTCTAGTGACAGATGTTGCTGAGAGGTCAAGTAAGATAAAATTAAAAAAGAATCCATTGGATTTAACAACTAAGTATGGTAAGTGTTAACCTTAGTGTAAGGGGAATTTTAGAGGAATGGTAGGGAAAAGCCAAGGGTGACGGGCAATAAAGACAATGTGATTAGGATGCCCTGCTGTGAAGTACAGAAGAGAATATTGAGGCTATAAGGAGATGATAGGATTAAAGGAAGAATTTTTAAGGGGGCTTGAGAAAGTTTATATGGAGGGAAGCTAGTATAGCAATGTTGAAAGTACAGAAAAGAGGGAGCAGGGACCTTCAGGAAGGGGTGTTATCTAGAGTTCCGGGAAAAGAGTTCTAGACAGAAAGGTGCCTCGTTCTTAGACCTGAAGGGAAGAGATAAGAGGAGCAGATGAGATTGAATCATTATAAAGAATATACATTGATAACCAATTACCTCTGGCGTTAACTGAAGCCTAATCTAGTTTTGAAGAAACTATTTTTTTCACTTGAATTGGAGACTGCTCTTTTGATGTAGGATTTAGAGTTAATATATGACCTCATCCCAGGCCAGGTTATTTTTGACCTTTCTGAGCCCTAGAGCTATCTGTTATCCAGAATTCATCCTCCTCAGTTCTATGTTGTACTGCCTCCCTGCATATATGTAAGACCTGTTAGGAAGTTCTACCAGACGTGCCACACCACAGAATAACTTACTGTCATTTATTGAAATAGATGGAAATTATTTTTTTAAACAATATTTCTTCAAAGCCTCAAAGTTTAACTATACTTATCTGAAATTGAGTCTTCTAGGCTCAAGATAAGTTATATTAATTTTGTTTTTTAATCAGCTCAATTCTTTGAGACTTCGGTATGCTTATAGGGTAATATAATTTAATACCTGCACCACTGTGGTTAAAAATCATTGAGGAATTTAAAAAAATTTTTATCTTGGCAAACTCAAGAAATTGATTTATCCTGATGTTTTTGTAAGGGGGAGACTTTTGCCAAGGAGACTGGGCTCTTCCTGATATGCCTTTGCAGGCATTCAATTATAAGCGAACTTTTATGTTTCTTGGAACATTTTTAAGCTTATGTATGCATTTCAAAAAATCTTTGCTCTGTAGTATTTGTCAGGGATGAGTTTGAAATATTCACAACCGCCTCAAAGCCTTTTTCTTTGAAGTTTAAATTTAAAAAAAAATGTTTTTCAAGGCCAAAGCTAAGACGATAAGGAGTTTAAAATTTTATATATTGTTGGTAGAAATATAAGTTGAGATAACTTTAGAGAACAATTAAACACCTACCAAAATTTAAAAGTATTGGCCCAGAAATTGTTAATGGGAATATATCCAATAAATATTGGCATATATATGCAATGATGTATTTGTAAGGATATTCAGTACAGCATTGTATATAATAGAAGATTAGAAATAACCATAATATTCATACAATGACATACTATGCAGCAATTAAAAAGAAACGGGCAATAATGTATATGTTGTTCTGGGAAATTTTTTTTCTTTTTTTGAGACAGGATCTCACTCTGTTGCCTGGGCTAGAGTGAAGTGGTGTCATCATAGCGCACTCCAACCTCAAACTCCTGGGCTCAAGCAATCTTCCTGCCTCCTCCTCCCAAGTAACTGGGATTACAGACACTTTCCACCATGCCTGGCTAGTTTCTATTTATTGTATAGATGGTCTTGCTGTGTTGCTCAGGCTGGTCTCGAACTCATGGCCTCAAGCAATCCTCTCACTCAATTTCCCAAAAGTCCTAGAATTACCAGCCTGAGCCACCACACATAGCCTACACTGGGATATTTTTAAAGGTGAATTAAGGGCAAAAAACAGACCATTTCTGAAAGGACATACACAAGAAATTGCTAAACAGTAGTAGGGGGATTGGTTGGCTGGGGGATAGAACAGTATAACACTTTGCGTACCGTTTTCATCAAAATTTTACATCACAGGGATGTTAAAATTCAAATAAACTTTTGAAGAATTCCTTAAATGACGCATTATCTTTAAGAATTTCTCCAGAAATACCAATTATTTTGTAAATTATTGAGTAGGCAAAAGGGATGTAATTTTCAGGCAACTTGTTCATGGAACCACAGAATTAACAAGGTAAACAAGAACTTTTTGTAATAATTTATGATACATTGTCTTTGAGCAATTGTAATGGGTGGTTACAATATAACATTAAAATCTTATTGACATTAGATTTCATCTGCTTATGACATACTTCTTTTTAGAAATATATCCATGGGCAAAAAAATGTTTTGAAAGCAGAAATAAGAATAAAATAACTCTCTGTGAATGTTAGAAACAGCAGTGGACTTTCATATAGACAGGTTAGGCTACAGATTATGCATAGTGCCAGTATAATTGTTAACTCCATATTTTTTTTCCTTACTTAACGTGGCATATTGGAGTGTGAGTGTAAGTAAGTGATTTTAGAGAAAACTTTGAATTAACCAATCTGTTAAGTTAATGACAGATTACTTTGACACTTCACAACTGATTATGACCTACCATTATGTCAAGATAAGGTGAAAACCTCTTGGTATCTGTTGCAGGACTATTGTGATGACATTTTCTGAGTTAAATAATCAGGTCTTTGTAGAAAGTAAAATGAAATTGACATCTATCTGGCACAATCATTTGCCAGATATCATAAAAGGCCACATAAGCTTATTAAAGAATGAGAAACAGAAGATTAAAATACTTTGAACACTAAGACTGGGGTAATTATAAAGAGTACTTTGTAAAGAGGAAAATTCTTACTCATTTTGCTGGGCAGTGAGCTTCACTTCATATTAGAAACCAGGACATTCACCTCCCCCTGCAGAAGATAATCAGATTATGAAATATTAGCTATTATTTTGCCCAGTGACAGAACTCCTGTTCACGTTCAGTCCCTTCATGTTCAGTCTATCTATAGCCCTCAATCATAGTGAAGTTTATTATTAAAATTTTCAAGCATATAGGAAAACAGTAAAAGAACATCAGGGTATTCAACAATTGTCAACATTTTGCCATGTTTGCTTTTCTATGTAAGTTTTCTTCCCACGAGCCTTTTATATAATACACATACGACGATTTTATTGTCTGCATCCTGAGAGGTCGTTGCTTTGGATCCGGTGTTACAAAGTTAGCTTCAGTTTTTCTCTTCATTGCTGTGACTTTGGGTATGGAGCACCACAAATCTTTGAGGTATACTGTACTCTAAACTGGTTTCATGTCAGAATTAGAGCACTGACAGTTGCCGATTGGTATGTGCTTCCTGATGAGGTGTTTCTGGGATGTGGATGTCCTATAACCAATATATGGCAAGACTGTTACGTTTTTGTACAGTACCAAGTGACTGTGGCATCCAATATCAGGTTTTGAAGGGGAAGGGTTTTTTTTTCTAGAACTATGCTAACATTTGTCTCAAGAACATTACCAAGCAGAGGATTCATGCTTATCTCGTGTGTCGTTCAGCAAGACAAACCATCGTCAAAACCTGCAACTTCATATATCCATCCAAGGCAATCCAGATGGCTAGCTTCTGCAGTTTACAAAGAGTAAAGTGCTTGAAATTTTACATCAAACCTTAAAAACACACTTTTCTTCTCTATCCATCAATCCTGATGGAGTCAAGGAAGTGCCTAACATTAGATCATTCCACATCCTATGCCTCATTTTCTCTTCAATGGGAAATAGAAGTGGGGTATATATAATGTGATATATGGAGCAACTGCAGCTGCCTGAGGGCTGAGAAACAATATGCCTAAGCTATAGCTATCTTCTGAAGATTTCGGAGTTCTTACTGATACCATGTGTTTTTAAATGTTTTTTTATTAACTTGCAATTTTAATAAAGTAGACATTTCCCTTATGATTCCTTTTGAGAATTTTTAATTATACTAGAATCAAATTCAATAAATACTTTTTCTTCAGCTAAAAAATAATAATAATACAGATATGAGTATTCACACCAAGTTTTTCTTGAGCATATACTTAAATTTTTTCCTGCATAATCACTCTTATCACATCTATCAAACTGAACAATTTCCTAAATTTCTATAGCTGTCCCAAAAATGTCTGTTATAGCTTATCTTTTCAAATCAATATTTGATATAGAATAACGAATTGGTCTTTTCATTATTTTCCTTAATGACCTTGGCTTTATAAAAGATAGGCCATTTGTTTTCTAGAATATTCTATACTCTAGATTTGTCTGTTTCCTTATGGTTTCATTTTATTTATTCTAGCACTATCCCATAGAATTTTTCTGCCATGATGACAATGTTCTATATATGTGTTGTCCTCTACAGTAGCCACTAGCCATATGTGGCTATTAAGCACTTGAAATGTGGCTAAGTTTTAAATTTTGATTTTGGATGATTTAAATTGAAATAGTTACATGTGGTTAGGGGCTATCATTTTGGACAGCAAAACTCTAGTTCCTGAATTTTCTGTTAAATGAAAGTTAAATCTATAAGCTTGATTACATTCAATTGAACATTTTGGGGAAAAAACCTTTATAGGTACTTTATCAGTACTGTGTACTTAGACATGTTAAACACTATGGAGAAGTCTAGGAAGATAACCGAAGAAAGCCAGTGAGGGATTTGGAAAGTTTCAAGGTTTTAATGATATTTGGGAGAGTGAAAATTTTAGGTTAGCAATCAAGCATATAGCAGGAAAGGTTTTTTGTTTTTGTTTTTTAAATAGACTTTATTGTTTAGAGTAGGTTTAGGTTCGCTGCAACATTGAGCAGAACATATGGAGTCCCATCTACCCTGTGCTCTCAAACACATACAGCTTCCCCCACTATCAACACTCAGCACCAGAGTGGTACATTTGTTATAACTGGTGAACCTACATTGACACATCATTATCCCTGAAGTCCATAGTTTATTACACCATAGTTTCTCTTTCGGTGTTGTACATTTTATGGGCTTTGACGAATGTATTCCCCATTGTAGTACAGACTAGGTTCACTACTTTAGAAACCATCTGTGCTCTGCCTGTTCATTCCTTCCTCCCCAAACCCCTGGCAACTACTGATCTTTCTATTGTGTCTATAATTTTCCCTTTTTGAAAATATATTGTTGGAATCATACAGTTTGTAGCCTTTTCAGATTGGCTTCTTTCACTCAGTAATAGTCATTCAAGTTTTCTCCATGTCTTTTCATGGCTTGATAGCTCATTTCTTTTCAGTGTGGAATAATATTCCATCGTGTTTACCTCTTCACCTACTGAAGGACATCTTGGTTGCATCCAAGTTTTGGCAATCATGAATAAAGCTGTTAAAAACTCTTGTGTGCAGGTTTTTGTGTGGGAAGGTATTTTTAAGAAAAAAATTTAAGGCACTGACTAGAGCATGTCTGTAGGCAGAGATACAAGTATAAGTTAATTCCGGATAAAGAATTAAATGTAGAAAATGAGACCACAAGACAGAGCTGAAAACGAGTAATGATTTTTACTTAAAAATATTCCGTCGACAAAGGTTGTATAGTTGACCCTTAAACAACAACATTTTGGAAAACTGGCAGATTTACTAAAGTTGAACATATATGTATGACCTAGCATATTCATTCCTGGGTTGAACAAGGTTTCAATGCAACAACATAAATGCGTGCATATATACACTACAAGCGTATAGCAGCATTGGTTTGCATGGTCAAAAGCAGGAAACAACCCCGAAGTCTCAATAGGATTGGAAAAATTATGGTATTACAGTTCTACAGAATACTTTATGGCAATGAAAATGAACAAACTACATAGGGAATAACAGATAAGTCTCACAAAAAATGTTGGGGAAAAGAAGCCCAATAAAACATAATATGTAGTAAATAATACTATATGTAAAGTTCAAAAACAGTCACAACTTGATCTGTGGTGATAGAAGTCAGCATAGTGGTTAACCTTTTTGGATGAGAGAGGGTGTAGTGATTGGGACACCCCAAAAGTAGGCTAGCTTTAAATACTCGCAAAGCCAGGATAGGAACCAGTTTGGTTGTGCCAACCTAGAATATCTCCATCTTTGTTCTTAATGATTTTTATTTGTTTTTAATTTTTATGGTTTTAGAGACAGGGTCTCACTCTGCTGCCTAGGCTGGAGTGCAGTGGCATGATCACAGCTCACTGTAGCCTCAGACTCCTGGGCTTAAGTGATAATCCTGCCTTAGCCTCACAAGTAGCTGGGAATACAGGCATGTACCACTATGCCCAGCTAATTTTAAAATTTTTTGTAGAGGTAGAGTCTCGCTGTGTTGCCCAGACCGGTCTCAAAATCCTGGCCTCAAGTGATTCTCCCACCTTGGCTTCCTGAAGTGCTGGGATTACAAGTGTTAGCCACTGCACCTGCCCTTAATGAATTTTAAGTGCTCTATTTCATATATTTATAACATGAGAAAAGCAAAATCATGAGATGAAATAAATTACAAGGTTTATAACCACCTCCAAGTTAATTTAATGCAGTGGTACTCAATCTTGTCTACACATCAGAAGCACTAGGTAACCTTTAAAAAACCAACATAACTGATTCCCAAGCCCTGTCTCCAGACATTGGGAGATATTTTAGAATTTTTAAGAAGATCCATAGTACCTCATACCTATTAGGACAGCTACTGTTAAAACAAAACCAAGTAACTGCGAGGATGTGGGGAAATTGGGACCCTTGTACACTTGGTGGGAATGTGAAATGGTGTAGAGGCTATAGAAAACAGGATGAGGTTCCTCAAAAAATTAGAAGTACAATTGCCATAATATCTAGCAATTCCACTTCTGCACTTCTGGGTATATTTATCCAAAAGAACTGAAAGCAGAGTCTTGAGATATTTGTAAACCCATGTTTATAGCAGCACCATTCACAATAACCAAGAGGTGGAAGCAACCCAAGTGACATCACATCAGTGGGTGAATGGATAAACAAAATGTGATACACACAAAATAGAATATTATCTAGTCTTAAAAAGGAAGGAAATCCTGACATGTATGACATGGATGAATCTTGAGGACTTTATAGTAAGTGAAATAAGCAGTCACAGAAAAATCCTATGTGATTTCACTTATATGAAGTATCTAGAGTGGTCAAATTTACAGAAACAGCTGAATGGTGGTTGCCGGGTACTGGTGGGAGCGTAGAAAGAGAAGTTGTTTAATGGGTATAGAATTTCAGCTTTGCAAGATGAAAAAGTTATGGGGATTGCTTTCACAAAAAATGTGAATATACTTTACTGAAAATGCTTAAGATGGTGAATTTTGTTGTGTATTTTGCCACAATTTAAAAAGACCCACAAGTGATTAATATGCCACAAGAGTTGAGAAGTGACACTGCTTTAATACAAACAAAGATATACTGCCTAAGTGTTAACACTGGTCTCTAAGAATGGACAATTTATTTGATAACTATACTCATTTTGCTGATGCACTTCAGGTATTGTGTACATATTGGTAGTACCTTAGCTTTTTTATCCTTAAAATGATAATGCTATCTAGGAATATGTGATACTGTCTTTCTGAAATACCCATGAAACTTAAAAGTATTTTATTTTAGATGTAGCAAATCTACATCTAATGTATGGGCCAAAGAACAACATTTTAACACTTAATGCATTTTTCTTTCTAATAAGTTACATTTTAAAATAAATCACTTCTGATCAACGCATAAGTGCACATGTAAGAATAACATTTATTGGATGTTGGGCAGGGGGGAGGGGGAGGAGGGGACGGGTATATGCATACACAAAGAGTGCGATGCACACCATCGGGGGATGGACACGCTTGAAGCTTGGACTTGGGGGGGAGGGAGGGGAAGGGCAACATACGTAACCTAGACATCTGTACCCCCATAATATGCTGAAATAAAAAAATAATAATAATAAAATAAATCATTTTATTCAAATTAGATGACTGGAAGTAAATATAAAATCCCTCAAAGGGGATACCTATATACCAATAATATCTTTAACATTCCCTGTTAATTCTTTTTACCAGGAATTCATAGACTTTTCCTGCTAAGACGTCAATTTGTGTTTTTGAAAGGCTGAAAGACTGAAATGGTAAAATAATTGAAACCATCCAAGACTAAGGCATAAATAACATAATGAAACAGTTTTTACTACTTGTATAGAAAAAGGTTCGTCTTTGTTTAAACATTGATTCATTTATCATTTGGCTCCCCCCCACCCATCACAATGTGCTTTAACGTACAATATCTGTTAAAGTGCTTCTAAGGTACTCAGTTTTTTTCTTTTTCAGGACATGTACTTGTAGACAGCATTGGAATATCAGGACTTGAAGCAGTTAAGAATGTCTCTGCCAAGTCAACAAACAGCTATTGTTAACCCTCCTCCACCAGAGTATATAAATACTAAGAAAAGTGGGCGATTGACAAATCAACTGCAGTATCTACAAAAAGTTGTCCTCAAGGCTTTATGGAAGCATAGTTTTTCTTGGCCTTTTCAACATCCTGTGGATGCTGTGAAACTAAAGTTGCCTGTAAGTATGTGTTAATAATAATGTTAGTTTAAAAAAAGAAAGATCCTATAAAATGTCTGTAAAAAATAGTCTTTAATATTATAAAATAATTTAATAATGTAACAAAGCTGATTTATTTAGCACCACTAAAGACTATCCCAATGAGTATTTTTCCCCCAAAACAAGCTTATTTTTCTGAGCATTGACATTCTTCTTTTAACAGTTTGTGATAAATGATAGTACATGTTTTGTTGTTGTAGCATGTGTCACTAGATCTTTTTTTTTTTTTTTTTTGAGACAGAGTCTCACTGTGTTGCCCAGGCTAGAGTGCCGTGGCATCAGCCTAGCTCACAGCAACCTCAAACTCCTGGGCTCAAGCAATCCTGCCTCAGCCTCCCGAGTAGCTGGGACTACAGGCTTGAGCCACCATGCCCGGCTAATTTTTCTATATATTTTTAGTTGTCCGATTAATTTCTTTCTATTTTAGTAGAGACGGGGTCTCGCTCTTGCTCAGGCTGGTTTCGAACTCCTGAGCTCAAACAATCCGCCCGCCTCGGCCTACCAGAGTGGTAGGATTACAGGCGTGAGCCACCGCGCCCAGCCGTCACTAGATCTTTTGATGCAGGGTTATCACTAATGTCACTTTCTCTATGAAGTCTCTCTTGACACTCCGTGGCAGACTCAGTTGTATGATGTACAGAATTCAAATTAGGTCTTATGTTAGGAATTTTTAGCCATTTGGTAATGGAATGGTTGAGTAATTTGTAAATAGCTAGTAAACCATGAAGCTGGGATTTTACTCTGGATTTGTCAGATAGACAAATTTCTTATTAAATTTCTTTGTGTACCAGTGATTGTGGTGTATTAATTCTTACTAACATTTAGACTTTCTTCAAAACCATAGGATTATTATACCATTATAAAAAACCCAATGGATTTAAATACAATTAAGAAGCGCTTGGAAAATAAATATTATGTGAAGGCTTCAGAATGTATAGAAGATTTCAATACTATGTTCTCAAATTGTTACTTGTACAACCAGGTATGTAAGCCTTATGTTATACTTACAAATTCTTTACTGTTATGTATAGGAGAGATAAGTATAAAAATCATGCGCTGATTTCAGATTTCAAGTCTTGATTTGGGATATTTTACATCTTTTTAAGGATAATGTTTATTCACTGGATTTCATAATTTTCACACATCAGTATTCACAGTATGGATCTCTGGCCATAACCTAAGAAGCTAAACAAATTTCATACTTCTAGACTTCACAATAAGTTGATTTAAAGATCACACACATTCTTTGTTCTATTCAAGTAGTACTTACTTGCATTTGTGTGTTGTGGTTTTTTGGTTTGTTTGGTTTGGTTTTTTTTTTTTTTAGAGACGGGGTCTAGCTCTGTCCCTCAGGCTGGAGTGCAGTACGTGAATATAGGTCACCGTAACCTCAAACTCCTGGGCTCAAGTGATACTCCCACCTCAGCCTCCCGAGTAGCTGGGACTGTGCCTGCCACCACACCCAATGAATTTTTCTATTTTTTGTAGAGACAGGGTCTTGCTATGTTGCCCAGGCCAGTCTCAAACTCCTGGATCCAAGCAGTCCTCCCATCTTGGCCTCCCAAAGTGCTGAGATTACAGGCTTGAGCCACCACGCCCAGCCACATTTGTGTTAGTGCGTATGGTGTATGTGTGGACATTTTTAAACTTAATCTTCACATTTGCTCTCACTCATAAAATTGGATTTGTGTAATTGGTTTTTCCTCCATATAGTATTCCTATTTCCTGTGGTACTGTATCCTTTTCAAACTGTTCTAGAGTATTTAAATATTTTAAAGCTTATATTCCATGTAAATATGAGAAATCTAAGTATCTGGCATTTAGTTTATTCAAAATCACTAGTGACACTGAAATGTAATAGAAATTTTGATCTGGTTCTCAAGGTAAGTATAAATGTCACCTTATATGTATAAGAGATTTTAAACTATTAGCCACTGTGAATTTTTTTTTGTAAGAGACAAAGTCTCACTATGTTTCCCAGGCTGGACTCAAACTCTTGGGCTCAAGCAATCCTCCTGCCTCAGCCTCCTGAGTAGCCAGGACTACAGGTGTGCACCACCATACCTGACTCCAATGTGAATTTTTTAAAAATCAGTATCATAGTAACCAGTACCATTGGCAATTTCATTTTAATTTAACAATTCCAAAAGGTCTTTTCACATTTAACATTTTTAAATGAAGTTCAATTTTCCTGAGCTACCTAACTTAGAAATAAAAGTTGAAGGGGTAGGGTGCTAGAATTTAAAATGTTAGTTGCTTCATTATTTTCTAAACTTAATTTGGAAGAGGTAAGTACTGTCTAGGAGTACTATGTCACTTCCTTCCATAAGGTGGCCTGAATTTTAAAAATTCAGTACAGTGACCATACTGTGTATATCCTTACGGTATATTTAATATATTTTCTAGCCTGGAGATGACATTGTTCTTATGGCACAAGCTCTAGAGAAGTTGTTTATGCAGAAATTATCTCAGATGCCACAAGAAGAGCAAGTTGTGGGTGGTAAGGACAGAATAAAGAAAAGTAAGCCAGGAGGTAAAGAGTTTATGTTTTCTCTTTCTCTCTCTCATTTTCTCTCCCCGTCTTTCCTCCTCCATCTCCCTTTTTCCCTCCATCTGTCTGTTTCCCTACCCCCACCCTTCTCTCTCTCTCTCTCTTTCTCATGTGTATGTATGTGTGTATGTGTAATGACTGGAAGTAAATATAAAATCCCTCAAAGGGTTCAGACATCTGGATGTCCTTCTATATCCTATTCTATTGTTACCAATTTCCATTTAGACAATCTGCTGAACCTTGATCACAAGGGTGAGTATCATGCAAGAATAAGTAGGATTGCGTTGATTATGACCTTGGAGCCAGGTTTCCTGCAACTTAGTGTCATTCACATAGTAGGGACCCAATAAATCATAGCTGTTATTACTATTTTCAGTGGATGTTATATCTGTGCTGCAATGATAAGAAGGCCCAATTCACAGTGCTCTCTGTACTAAAAAAATCACATAGCTGAAAATGAAATGTTAACCGTTGGATTTGAATATTGTCTTTTTTTTTTTTTTTTGAATATTGTCTTTTTTTCTAACTTTTTCTTACAAAAAGCTTTAGAAGGAAACATCTTTACAGCTAACAATCATATCATTTAAATATGGAGTTATAACATTAATCTTAAGTATTCAAATGGATTTATTGTAAAGGTTAGCCAAATATGTCATAAATGTTAGTTTATCTTTGTATCACTCAAGCTGTGTAATCTTCGTTAAGTTCCTTAATCATTCCATGTTCATTTTCCTATCTATAATATTAGGAAAATATTTATCTTTCATGGTTGTAAATGTTTGTAAAGTGTATAGTTAAGTGCCTGGTATATAGGAGGCTTGTAGTGGGTTAATGATAGAGGTTTTTGTTGATAGTAATATGTACTTTTTCTTTATTGTTAATAAATCTTTAAGATGGGTCATGACTTACAGTTTGCTTCAACCAAATCTGTGAGATATTCACTGATTATTAAAATTCTTATTTTATTCTTATTTTCAAAAAGGTTAATCTTAAGTCTGATAATGTAAAACCTAGGCTTCTACAGGAGGATTAAAATAAGCCCTTGTAGGGTAGATAACACATCAGTATGGTATTTAAATTGTTAAACCTGAACTGGCAAAATGGGAATGTTAAAAAAAAAAAAGTAAATTGTTAAATCAACGTGCTAATTATTGCTGATTTAAGTTTATTATCTCTAGCAAGGTAAAAATTACTGATCTGTAGAATGCTCTCATTTTTTAAAAAACAGTGTTTAATAACACTTTCCTGTGGCTGCTTGTTTCAGATGCTCAGAGCATAAGTTTCTTATGCAAAGAGCATAAGTTTCTCTTAGACAAAAGTTCTTTGATTTTGTTTCTCTGTCAATACATATTTAGATATTTGTCACATAAGGCACATTTTGTGGGACTACAAAGAAGTATGACTACCCTAACCCTCAAGCTAAATTTACATTTTTAGTTGGAAATAAAATAAAAAATTATGACAGTGCATTATACATGTAGTATGTGCCTATGGTTCCAAAGAGTGAGAAATTGGTTTGTCCTGGAAAAGTTGGGAAAGGCTTTAGAGGTGAGAAAACTTCTGTTTGGCCTTGCGGGGTAGGTAGGATTTAGCTTCAGAGTGAAGGTCTGGGTATACAAATAAATTTTTATAGAAGCATTCTATTGCCAGAGTCATGTCTTTTTTATACACAGTGGTAGGAAAATTGTTATATGGCAGTAACTAGTCTAAAATATTTGGCTACTTACATGTTGATAATTTATGGCAAAGAAAATTTAGTACCTGAACTTGAATTGATGTTGATTTATTAATTGGACATATACTTGAGTGCTTATTGTATGACAGAACACTGTTCTAAGCTCTTAGGATATATCAATGAACAAAACAAAAACTTTGCCTTCTTGGAGTCTACATTCTAGTAGGAAGAGAGAGACCAACAAACAATAGGTTCAGTGGAGGCTTCAATGAGCAGATTTGGAAGAAGAACATTCCACACAGAGGAATCTTCTAGCGTGAAAGCATATAACAAGATCCTTTCCTCCCCTATCACTTTGGGCCAATGCCTTCATTTATTACTGGATCATGTCAGCTCCAGAATTTTATTTCTTTGGTTATCTATCCCTTTTGTTTCTTGCATCATTAATATGTCCTTCTCTATGAGGTTAGTCTCATTACTCTATAAACTTGCTTTAGTATGTCATTTTTAAAATATTCCCTTCACAGCCAGGACATAAACGATTGTATAAAAATTTAATTTCTCAGACTGACCCATAGGAATTCCGAGCCACTGAATTGAATGATAAAATGAGTGTTTTTAAAAAAAGAAAAGAAAAGAAAAATTGATTCTTAAAAAAAAAAAAATCTTTCTTTACCCATGTCCTTCTTCCAGCCACTGTTCCATTTCTTTGCTTTCTTTCTGTATACTCATACTCATCTAAGTATAGGTTCCAGCTTTACTGCACCGCCAAAAACATTCTTGTCAGTCAGGGTCACTTGTTGTCTGCATGTTGCAAAATTTAATTGATATTTTTCTGTTCTCATTTTACTTGATCTCTGTTAGTTTATGTCTCTAATATAGTTTTCTCTGAGCAACAAATTATTCAAGCCAGTCAACATCACTTGTCTTACACACATCTCACACTTAACATGCTCACAGTTAAACACTGATCTTCCCAATAACAGAAAATGACATACACACGCACACACACACAGAGTTCAAGCCAGAAACCTCGACGTTATCCTTGATTCCTTCCTTGATTTAATCTTTCTCTCCCATTCGGTTCATTAGTAAATTGTTTGGATTCAACCTCCAAATTTCTCTTGGAACTATCCTAGTGCAAGCTACAATTTCCTTACTCCCAGTTATCCTGATTATGATGCCTGGTTTATTTTCTACACAATAGCAAAAGTGATCTTTCAAAAACAAACTAGAATGTGTCATTTACCTGGTTAAAACCTTTCACTTCCCACAGAAGAATGAAATCTAAATTTCATACCGTGGCCCTTTGTGATCCGGTCCTTGCCCAATTTTCCATTCTCATCCTGAGCTATTTTCTACTCACTAGGGTTCTCCCCACTGATTGTCTTGGAATACGTTTTTTACTGCCACCTTGTCTCCACTCTATACCCAGTTCCCCTGCCTGGCTAATTCTTGCCTTTATGGTGATATCTTAACTGTCACCTTTCAAGAGGCCTTCCTTGGCTACCTTCTCCATAATAGGTTCCTGCCATAATTTAGTCAGCACCCTATTTATTTCCTTCCTAACACTTAGCATCACTTATAATAAATTTGATTATTTATTTTTTTGTCTGTTTTTTGTACTAGACAGTAAGCTCCACAAGGGCAAAGACTATGGCTGTCATGTTCATTATTGTACCCCAGCACTTAAAATGGTACCTAACATATAATAGGCATACAATAAATGTTTATTATCTTCCTCTTAGGTACCAAATACTGAGTTAGGCACAAGCAATATAGGTGTGATCAAAACAAAGTCCCCTTACCCTCAGAGTTTTTTATTCTAGTGAGGGATATAGGCAATATTAAGTAAATATAAAGCCGGGCGTGGTGGCTCATGCCTATAATCCTAGCACTCTGGGAGACTGAGGCGGGAGGATTGCTTGAGCTCAGGGATTCAAGACTACCCTAAGCAAGAGTGAGACCCCATCTGTACTAAAAATAGAAAAAAATTAGTTGCGCATGGTAGCACGCACCTATAGTCCCAGCTACTTGGGAGGCTAAAGCAGGAAGATCGCTTGAGCCCAGGAGTTTGGGTTTGCAGTGAGCTGCGATGATGCCACTGCACTCTAGCCTGGGCAACAGAGTGAGACTCTGCCTCAAAAAAAAAAAAAAAAGTAAATATAAGTATTTCTCACTATACATATCTATTTAGCTCCTGAGTTCAAACAGTAATAGTTGGAATATCAAAGGATGTGAGATTATCTGAATGTATTTTATTCCTAAGATTTAGTGAGTAATGAGAACTCAAATATTGAGGAATATCAGCCCTATCTTAAAATACAGTCAAATCTATTCAGTTTTTTATTTTTCATTATTATTTTTTTAGAGATGGGGTCTCACACTGTCGCCTAGGCTGGAGTGCAAGTGACGTGATCATAGCTCACTGCAGCCGTGAACTCCTGAGCTCAAGTGATCCTCCTGCCTCAGCCTTCCCAGTAGCTGGAACTACAGGCATGCACCTCCACACCCAACTAAGTTTTTTACTTTTTGTAGAGATGGGATCTTGCTTTGTTGCCCAGGCTGGTCTCAAACTTCTGGGCTTAAGTGATCCTCCCACCTCAGCCTCTGAAGCAGCTGGGATTACAGGTGTGAGCCACCATGCCCAGCTAAATACATTCAAATCTGTTTAGTTCTCAAAGTTCCTGAGTTTGTTTAGCAACAATTGGAGAGCGGGGATGCCTATATATTGTATATCAAATGTGTTAATGACATGGAAAAAAAATAAAGCAGAATGAGAGAGCTAGATAATGGGAAGGTGGGGTAGAGAGAAAGAGTTATTTTATACAGGTGATTGAGAGTGTGACATTTGAGTAAAGGCCTGAAGGAAATGGTGGAGTGAAATATAAGCATATCTTCTTTCAGGCAAAACAAATAGTCTGCTCCTGCTTACTAAATTTGAGGAAAGCAAGGCCAGTAGGCTAGAGTGAAATAAGGGAGGAGGGAAGTAACAGGAACTGAAGTTGGAAGGAGGGCAGAGGTGGGAAGAGGGCACGCAGAACATGTACATCCGGTGAGCCATTCTGAGGACTTTGGTTTTAACTTAGATTAGAAGCCACTGGAGGGCATTGAACAGAAGTGTCAGGATCTGATTTGAGTTTTCAAAGATCACTCTGGTTGCTATTTTGAGGACAGACTGTAAAGTGCAAGAGCCAAAGGAAGACCTGTTAGGATGTTATTGCGGTAATCAAGTTGAGAACAGATGATGCCTAGGACCAGGTGATTACCCCTTGTAAGAAGTGGTTGGATTCTGGATATGAAGATAGAGCTAACAGCGTTTGCTGGTGGATTGGATATTAGGTTAGAGAGACAGTGGAGTCAAAGATGATTCTAAGGGTTTTGTCCTGAGCAATCATAATACAAGAATGGAGTGCCTTTATGGAAGGATGGACTTTTGTAATAAGAGATTTCAGAGTGATGTGATCCAAATATTTTATAACATTCTCTGGTAACATACAGGGCAGAAAAATATGCACAATTGTTCCTATGGCAGAACTGTCTGAGGATGTATTGATAAGAGAATCATATTCACATCTTTTGTTCTGTGGACGATCTGTAACAATTATGAGGTCCTTGGATATTTATGTAGAGCATGCTGAAGACCTCACATAGTACTATATGGTTTGTCTCCAGGGTATCTGAAATTTGTGCTCATGTTCACAGCTACCTGAAGCTAACCACAGAGCTCTACTAATAGTCTTAGTTTAAGGTAGTCACCTTGTTGAATAAAATTGATAAATATGCCATTAATAATAAGTTTTGACGTCTCCATTATAATAAGAAGACATGTACTGCAATTTATCACAAAGTATCAAATATGAATGTCAATGCTCAGAAAAATAAGCTCCGTTTTTTTTTGGGAAAAAATTCTCATTGGAATGGCCTTTAGTGGTGCTAAATAAATCAGATGTCTATAAAATTAAATATATTTTATAATATTAAGAAACCTCTCTTCTTATATCTAAATTGGTCTAACACTGTCAACAACTGTGTGGGAGGATTTCAAAGGGGAATGAGAGTGTTTGTATTGCTAAAAAGCTGACCTAAATGAATTAAAATAGAATACTAAGAGAGAAAATGGTGTTTTATACTGTACTCACTCAAATATTTGACTCTGGTTCATACTTTACTAGGCACTAAACAGAATGAAGTTGTTTCTTCCATTAAAGAGAAACCATCCCCCAAAGCAGCAGAGAAAGTATTTAAGCAGCAAGCAATTCCTACGGAGGCATCTGTTTCTCACTTAAACATGGCACAAGGAGCTGCACTCAACTCTAGCTCACAAACTGTGGCCCAAGTAAGTTTATTGTACTTTTAAAATCATTGGTTTCTTAAATATTTCAACATAACTTTGGATGTTGTAGTGTCTATACTTTTTTTCCAGTTGATAGGAAAATTGGTCTTCAACACGTAGCAATCTTAAGTCACACTATTTCTGCCTCTCTATACATTTTGTGAACAGAGACCTAGAAGACTTGCCAAATTTTAGAGGTTTCTTAGATTCTTAGTAGAATTTGAACTGTCTTAGAATCATGATAGTATTAACAATCAGAAGTTGTCTACCTGCATATTTTTCTTTTTAAAATTGTATACTCTAGCTGATTTCCGGTATTCAGAAACTTTTTTTGGTGTAACCATTGACTTTGCTTTTCTGCCTTTCATTCATCTGAAGCGTTTGCAAGACATTCTTGGGGTGTGGGTAGAAAATTGTATTTATTTTACCTATAAAAAGAAATTAACCTTTCCTAATGTTTAATACATGGATTGAAACAGTATGTGTAAATTATCTATATAAAGACTTTCGGCGCCAGTAATCATTCCATTTTTTTTTAGCTTATAAGAATAATGATCAAAATAATTGAAAAATATTGCTCTGAATATCACCTTAATGTAGTTTTTTGTTGAATTGTTCTGTTTTAGGTTGCAAGGGGTGTGAAGAGGAAAGCAGACACAACAACTCCTACAACTGCAGTAGTTAAAGCAAGTGGTGAATCTTCTCCAACACTCATAGAAAATAAATCAGTGAGAATTCCCCCTATAAAAGAAAATGTGCTGAAGAATGTTTTGCCGGATTCTCAGCAACAATATAAAGATGTAAAGACTGTTAAAGTAACTGAACAATTAAGGCATTGTAGTGAAATTCTTAAAGAAATGCTCGCAAAGAAACATTTCTCATATGCGTGGCCCTTTTATAATCCTGTTGATGTTAATGCTTTGGGACTCCATAACTACTATGACATTGTCAAAAATCCGATGGATCTTGGAACTATTAAGGTAAATTTTTCCTTAATAAGAGGAACTTCTCTTCTTTATAAAAGTAATTCATTGCAAAGAAATTTTAAAATCCAGAAAAAGATGAAGAAAATTAAAATCATCAGTCATACCACTTGTAGTTAATCATTGGAACATTTTAAAATATATCTTTTCATTTTTTTCTACTTAAACACATCTACAGTTCTATACTACAATATTTGAGTTACAGTATTTAATAGAATCTGTACCCAGTATTTTCACTTACTGTGTTATAGACATTTTCATATTATATATTCTTCAGAACTATTTTTAATAATTGTATAATTCTAGTGTTTGAGGGGATTTTTT